>NC_136065.1:1791790505-1792390505 GCF_964261635.1 Lissotriton helveticus
AGCAGTTATACATTCCACCAGGCCCCTTGCGTCAACTGGTATTACAATGGACTCATGATTCTCCATTGGGGGGTCATGTGGGGCAGCAAAAGACATTGCAGAACTTGTCTCGATATTTTTGGTGGGGGTCGATGAAAAGAGACTCCAGGGAATACATCACTGAATGTTCTATTTGTGCGCAAGCCAAAACCAGCCACCAGTCCCCAGTAGGGTTGTTAAGATCAATCCCTGTGCCCCCTGCACCGTGGCACATGGTTTCTATGGATTTCATCGTGGAAATGCCCGTCTCAAGGAGTTACACCACCATTCTTGTCGTAATCGATCATTTGACAAAGATGGGGCATTTCGTGGCTTTGAGTAAATTACCCACATCAGGAGAATTAGCTATGATATTTTTGCAACATGTGGTGAGGTTACACGGACTACCTTCCATCCTGATTACTGACAGGGGTACGCAATTCACGTCCCGGTTTTGGAAAGCTCTTTGTACCAACATGCAGATTGATGCCCGTCTGTCAACGAGTTACCATCCCCAGACAGACGGCAAGACAGAGAGGCTGAACCAAACTTTGGAACAATACCTCAGATGTTTTTCCATTGAGCATAGTGAGGAATGGAGCATGCTATTATGGACTGCTGAATTTGCATATAATAATGCCACACACACCTCCTTGGGTTGTTCCCCTTTCTTTTGCCTACATGGTTTTCACCCTAACATGTTACCCCTTGATCACCCTATAGCTTCATCCCATCCCACCATACAGAGCCATCATGAACATCTTAGGTCTGTTTTGAGAGAAGCTAAACAACGTTTCAGTGAAGCCAGGGATAGGGATAAAAGATACGCTGACAGAAAAAGAATTGAAGAGCCTTCCTATCAAATAGGAGATAAGGTTTGGCTTAGTACCAAACATCTGAAGTTTAAGGGTAGCACCAGACTGCAACCTAAATTCGTTGGGCCGTATGCTATTCACAGTATTATTAACCCTGTAGCGATGAAGCTTGCTCTACCCTCTTCCTGGCATATCCATCCGGTGTTTCATGTTTCCTTATTGAAACCTTGTAACCCTCATACCCGGTTGTCAGGCAAGCCTTGTCCCTTTGAAGTGGAGGGTGAGTTGGAATATGAAGTGAGGGTTATCCTTGATTCCAAAAGAGTGCGAGGGAGGGTGTTATACTTGGTGGATTGGAAAGGATATGGGCCAGAGGACAGGTCCTGGGAACCTCGTTCCAATCTGCACTGTCCGGCATTGTTGCGACGTTTCCACGCTAGGTTTCCAGGTAAGCCAGGTGGACCGCCGGGACGTCGGTCATAGTGAGGGGGTTCTGTCATAATTCGCATACCTCTGTGTGATGAATGCATGTTGGACTACATGTCCCAGAAATCTTGGGGCTTCAGTTTTACTCTGTCTTCACTTTCTAATTTTCTATATTGGCTCCGTTTTCCTGCGAGCGGGTGCTTGTCACTATCGTTCTGTGAGGAGAGGAAGACTATAGGATCCCGAAGAGCCTGTCGAGAGGCGGAATAAGTATTCTTGAAGCCCAGCGCGGCCGCGCTGGATCAGGAAGCCTCAGGAGGAAAAGATACGCGGTGAGCGTTTTCCGTGGTTGAGGTATTTGAGCGGGACTTTTATACGCGAGAAACAATTCAGTTTCAGACGCGTTTCTTCATGCCTGCACCAAGACGGATAGTTAGTTAGTTAAGCGCATGCCGCGCTGGATTAGATTGGCTTGCTTTGTGTTGCACAATACCGTGCTTCAATTGGAGGAACATTGACGTTTATTGGGATCTGAGAGGAGCCACTTTTGCTTGAAGGGCAGTTTGCATTTCAACAGAGAACATAACGAATGTCTGAGTTGGAAACTATTGGGAGCAGATAAGTACTGTTACAAAGTGGTTCTCAAAACTCCTTTTAGTAATTACGAACTGCTTTGTGAAGCAGAATTACTTTTGGTTTTTTCTTTTCTTTATTTTTCTTTTTTGTGCTTTTTTGTATATACGAGCAACGGCAGTAGTGTTTAACAGTAAGTTAATACACACACATAGTAGATTTATAGAAAGAAGTCTAGAGTGTATGTGTGTATGATTTGTGCTCTTGTCTTTCAGGGTCCTGGGTTCGGAGGAAGTGAATTCTCCACGCATGTTACAACCCGTACCTGCTGATTTACACTACAGCTACTTTATGGTTTCTTTCTCCACTTTTCCCCTTCCCTCATTGTGATACCCTTGTTAGAGTTGTCTGATTACTCGCAGGAGGTATTTCGCACGGGGGAGGTTGGAAACAAGCATCAGACATCGCTCCTGCTGTATTTGGCGATATGAGGTTAGTCCACTCATGATCAGTTTATGACACTAAGGAGCAAGGCGCAAGGCGAGGCGGCGTAGGCGGCCATCTTAAGTAGAGTGGCAAAATCTCCGCAAAAGAAGCCAAACCGAGCGCAGCTGGCAGTACAGGCTGTACAAACGGAGCGTTTGGTCCCTGCAGGTGCCGAACACATCCTCGACCAAAAAGCGCCCAGGGAACGCGGCGCAAACCTAACGCGGTGGCCATCTTAGAACGGGGGAAAAAATACAACGGCGGCCATCTTAGAGGAGGCAGAGACGAATCAAACGCTCACTAGCCCAAAGGCAGGACGGCAGACGGCAGAGAAAGCGAACGAACAAGAGCCAGAAAGAGCCAGGAAGGTCCTGGAGAAGAACGATCTCCCCCACCATACCCCAAAAGAGACTGGCGACGAGCCTAAAAAACGGAAGGCAGAGGACACCCTAATTGGGGCAAACGGAAGGCAGACACCCTGATCGGGGGAAAAAGTGTGGTGGTCACCACAGAAGAGACAGAAACCAGGCAGAAGCCTTGAGGTGCCTAAGGCTAGACGGCAGAAGGAGCAAACAAACAGAAAGCCAGAAGGCACGAGCAAGGAAACAGGAAACGGTACAAATAAGCGCTGAAAAGAAAGAGGCTAGTGAGAACAGGACAAAGTCTCAAGGCAGCAACGAGCCAAAAAGAACCAGGTAACAGGCGCAAGCACGCAGCTACGGAGAAGGGGGACAGCGGAGGAAAGCGGTGGCCACCTTAAGAAGGGCATACAGTAGGGGAGAAATTTCCGGGGAAACACCAGCAGAAGGTCAGTGGGCAAGGCGCAAGGCGATAGAGGCAAGGAAACAGATGCAGGGCCGGTGAGGCGCTGTTCATTAACGCACGTCGCCCCAACTAGCCGAAGAGTGCTCACACCCCCAGCCATCTCAGAAACTCGAGAAGGTTGCGAACGCTCGGCCCACAGCGCCAAACAACGCCAGTATCCGCGTCCTAGGCGCAGACCTTAGCCTAGGAAGGCACCAAGCAACTAAAGCAAGCAAGCAACCATCGAACGGGAGAAGCGGGAGGGACAACAAGAATAAAAAGCGGTGGTGGCCATCTTAAGTAAGGCACGAAGTGGGGCACTGTGAACTCAAGTGGGCATCGGCTACCTCAACCAACCGCCCCCTGCTCAGATATAGAAGCCCTGGCGTCCGGGAAAACCAGAACAAGAACTGTGAGGTGGCCAAGCAGGTTCACATTCGGTGGCACCACAAAGGATAAAGATACGGACAATATAAGCAACAGCCCACCACAAGGAGCCCAACAGGCGGATCAGCAAAAGGAGGACAGGCTTGCCATCTACCAGGGAAGAAGAGGCTTTGGTAGGATGTCGGTCTATGACAACAAAAAAATTAGGAAAGACCTGGAATCACCAATCAAATTGAAGACCATTCAGAACACGGAAACAGCAATGGACCTGCTCGTCAAAAAAATAACGGAAGCCAACGACCTGGCTAAAGCCACCAAGAACTCCATGGACAATGTTCAGTTGGAACTCACAGCCATACGCGCTGACCAGAACAGAATAGCGAGCAGAGTAGGGGAAGCAGAAAGAAGAATTAGCGAAATAGAAGACAAATCAGACACCATGGATAGAGATGTACGCTACATCTCCAAGATCTCAAGTGACATGCAGAAACTGCTGGCGGAACAAGAGGACAAAAACAGGAAAGGGAACATCAGGATCCTAGGGGTCCCAGAAGAGGAAGAAGAAGCAGCGGGCTCATGCGCGGCGCTACTTGAGGAACTAATCCCCAAACTGACAGGCCTCAACTTCGAAACAACCTTCGAGATCGACAATGCTTACAGAGTACCGGCCATAAGACAACAGCACATGAAGGACCCAAGAACAATCATATGCAAACCCCTGAGAGCAAACCACACTGATGCCATCTTTGCTTTTGCACGTAAGGGCCAATCGCTCAACTGGAAGGGCGAAAAGATAATCATCACCCAGGACTTCTCAAAGGGTATGGTAGAAACAAGGAAGGGCTTCCTGGCACTAAGAGACACTCTGAAGAAGGCCAAGATAACGTGTAGCTTTGCGGGACCAGCAAAAATGAAAATAACAGACAAAAAAGGCACACGCTTTTTCGACGACCCGGCAGAGCTACGTAGGTACCTTCGAGATCCAGAGCAGGTGGTGATGGAACAAAACAGCCCGGCAACGGCAAAGAGAAGGGCCTCATCAGACGGCTCGGAAACAGGAGAAAATGGGGCAGCAGGCCGAGGATAAAGGACTCTGACAGGAAACCAACCGTTAAAAAAAAAAATGTATATAAAAAAAACAAAAATAAACGCAGACAACAACTACCTCAAAAGGAAACGAACACCTACCTCAGCATAAACGGAATGAAGAGCTAACGACTACCAGACAAAGTATTACGTGACTCTCAGGAATGTTTCAATGAAGGGCAGGCCCCAGGGATCAACAGTATATATCCTTTCATCGCATGCACAGCACGGAGGTAGCGGGGGGGGGTTATTCTGTTTTTATTTTGTACCCGTGGGGGCAGAGGGCGGAGAACCGTTGCTGTCGCACGTTTACAGTACGTTGACGGGGGGAGGGGGCAGGGGGTAAGGGGGGATGAGGGCAGGGGGTAGGCCATGAAGCGCGGACAATCATACCTTGGTGGAGCTATTTCTTCTTCTTTTCCTTCCTCCTTCTATACATACACACATCCCCATTCCTACCCATACCCCGGGGGGGGACCAAAGATTGGTGGCGGGAGGCGATGAGACACCAGATACAGAGGTACAACATAGTAACCAGCACAGCTAGCAGCGAGATAACGAAGGTACCATGACCACACCAGACACTCAGGCCCTAGCACAGATAGCCACAGACATCAAGATCGTTTCACTGAACGTCAAAGGCCTAAACCACCCAGTCAAATGACGGACGACATTAGATTACCTAAACAGACTCAAAGCAGATGTATACGTCCTCCAAGAAACCAGAGTATCCATAGAGGACGCAAACAGGCTCAAGGCAAACTGGATAAGTGAGATCGTATGCTCTCCAGCCGTCAATAAAAAAGGAGGGGTGATCACCATTATTAGCAAGAAAGCAAAGTTCAGGGTCCACGACAACGTAGCAGACACAAAAGGGAGGAGACTACTCACATGCATCAAAAGAGGCGAGGAAACCATACACAAACATCTACGGGCCGAATGCAGCGGACAAAAAGTTCTGGGAGGAGGTAGAAAGCGAGCTCAGTAAGATCCCAGTGGGGGAACTACTTATCACAGCAGGAGACATGAACCAGGCGATGGACAACGCCATAGATAGACACCCACACAGACCCAGCCATGCCACACAAGAACAGAACACACTTAAAAACTTATGTACCAAACTGGCGTTAACAGACCCATGGAGACTACAACACCCCAGCGCTAGAGAATACACGTTCTACTCGAACCCCCACAACTCATATAGCAGAATAGACTATATACTCATGTCAAACACACACACACACCTGACGGACACAACCGAAATAGGACCCATAGCGATTTCAGATCACGCCCACATCTCCCTCTCCATAAGCGGGAAACACAACGAGACTCCAAGCAGAAGCTGGCGCCTCAACAGCGACATACTAGAACACCCCGCTAACATCACCGAAATAGAAGAGGCAATCAAAGAATATCTCCAATTCAATGACACAGAAGATAGAGAAGTCATGACACTGTGGGAAGCACTAAAAGCCACAATAAGAGGGAAACTCCTAAGCATTAAGGCAAGAATGAACAGAGGCAGGAACAACAAAATTAGAGAGCTAGAGGAGCAGATAAAGTTACTAGAAGGGAACCACACTTTAAATTTAACGGACAGGAACACACTTACGACACTCACAAAGAAAAAGTACGAACTCAACAGAATACTAAGCGAGAGAGCCTCCACATGGATCAACAAATACAAATCCATAAACTTATGCTCAGCAAACAAAGCAGGAAGGGCACTTGCAGGATACCTAAAAGCCAAACAGAGGCAGCACTCAGTTGCAGCAATCACAGACATAGACAACAAAACGCACACGGCGAACAAACAAATCCTCGAAACTTTCAGGAGGTTCTATAAGGAACTATACACTACCGACACATCACTGGAGGCAGACGGGGGAGCAAGCCTGCTAGAGACACTAGACCTACCTAAACTAAGCAACGATCAAAGAGAGGCGCTAGACCAAGATATAACCAGAACAGAAGTAGGAATGGCCATAGACTCGCTAAAAGCCAATAAAGCCCCATGGCCAGACGGCTTCACGGCAACATTTTACAAACAGTTCCAACCGCTGCTCAAAGACACACTGGTCAGAGTCTTCCAGACATGTGTGGAAAAGGGGAATATGACAGACTCAATGGCAGAGGCAAACATTATTGTCATCCCCAAAGAAGGGAAAGACCCTCAGTTCCCACAAAACTACAGGCCAATCTCCTTAATAAACGTGGACTGTAAAATATACGCAAAAGTAATGGCTGCGAGACTAAATGCATATCTTCCCTCTCTCATAAACAAAATGCAAGTGGGCTATCTGGAAAACAGACTATCACAAGACAACACCAGACAGCTCTGCCACTTAATAAACCGCACTGCAAACAGTACGGAGAAGGCCGTTATGATCGCGCCAGACGCAGAAAAGACCTTCGATAGAGTCTCTTAGCCTTTCCTAGACCAATGTATGCGCAAATTCGGACTTGGGGAGAGATACAGAGGCATACTCATGTCTCTGTACAAAAACCCCCAGGCCCGAGTGGTGGTCAATGCGGCCACATCAGAAACATTCTCCCTAGGCAGAGAGACAAGACAAGGGTGCCCTCTATCACCGGGACTATTCCTGCTGGCACTAGAGCCACTCCTCCACATGATCAGGTCGAACCCGCGGATCACAGGTGTGCAAGTGGAGGGTCAAGCCTTCAAGCTAGCAGCATACGCGGATGGCATCCTGATCACCACAAGCAACCCACAAGAGTCAATAGAAGCGCTCGTACAAACAATAGAGGAGTACGCACAAGTCTCAGGGTACAAACTTAACAGGGAGAAATCAGAATGCAAACCGATGAACTATCATACCACCAGAACAGTCCTAGGAACGTCCGGACTGGCGTGGCAAAAAAAAAAAAAACTAAAATATCTTGGCCTCCTCTTCGGAGAGACCTTAGATCAACCTTTGACCACAACGAGGAAGCGATGTTGAAAAAGATTAAGACCAAGCTAGAAACATGGGGACCCAAATTTATTAGCTGGTGGGGAAGAATTGAGACAATCAAGATGATGATCACCCCTATGCTAAACTACTTGCTGTCCATGCTGCCACCTACTCTAACAACGGATTTCCACAAACACATAGACAAAGCTATCAATACGTTCATATGGGGGGGGGAGAGAAGAGAATCCGCCTAGCAAAACTCAGACTTAAAAAAGAACAGGGTGGACTGAACCTCACAAACTACAAGGCATTCCAAACGGCATGCCTTGCCAAACAGGAATTACACTGGGTTGCCCCCACACCAGAGTACATGCCGGTATGGATGGACCTGGAAAGGGGCATTCTAGGGGGGGCAGACCCGATCATGGCGCTTACGGCAAAAAGACACCCGGAAGTCAAAAATGCAATACTCCGGAACACAAAAACAGCGCTACTGAGAGTAGATAAGGAACTGGAAGTAAGCATCAGAGGTACCAAATGGGAGTCAATATGGCACAACCCCAACATCACATACGGAGGGAAGGCACTAGATAGCAAAGAGTGGTAAAGCAGAGGAATTACGACACCGGCACAACTAGAAGTAGGAAACAATCCACTCACCTACAAGGCACTGCAGCAAATGACCAGACTACCAAACAAGGAATTCTATGAGTTCCTAAGAATCAAAGCAGCAATCACCAGGGCAAATCTCTCCAAACATAAACCCACCATCATGCAGTACGCACAGAACCTCAACAAGACAGGCCACCAGACAACGCAGATCTACAAACTAATCACACCACGCACCACAGCTCTAAACAACAAAACAATAGCCTTCTGGGAGGAGATTATACATAGACCGCTAAACGAAGAGGAAAGGGCGAGAGTATGGATATCGGCGTCCAAAAACAAAGTAACACCGCAGTTGGCACAAACAAAATACTGGATACTACACAGACTACACTGGACACCAGCGAAACTAGAAACAGTGGGGGCAAGCGGAAGTAGCACCTGCTGGAACTGCCATAAAGCGAGGGGAGACCTAGCCCACATGATATACGAATGTCCCAAAGTTAGAACATTCTGGAACAAAGTATACAACCTCATAGACACGATCACAGGAAGCCAGACACAACGAGGCCTAGCGGGTATTGCCACTGCCTTCCTAGCACCACAGCTTCAGTCCAAAGAGGAACGTGAACTAATCGACGTTCTGCTGACGGCAGCGGTGAAAACTATTCTGGGGAACTGGAAGGACACCAGCAAAGCCACCTTCAAACGCTGGTTTAACTGGGTGACATTCCTTAGGGGGGCAGACAACATTACCGCCAAACACAAGGCGGCAAACCATACAGCCAAAGAAGACATGTGGGAAGCCCTCGACGCCCACCTGAGGCAGTAAACCGCAACCCCCCCCCTCTCTCTTCTCTCTTCTTCTCTCTCTCTTTGGCTCCACTGTACCAAAGCACACATTGTAAGAGCTGCCCAAAGTAAGACAACTGTTTTGTTTTTGTATATGTAAGAAATTTATTTTCAATAAAATATTTTGAAAAAAAAAAAAAAAAGAGGGGCGGCTCAACTCTCCTCTGTTGGCTGAAACGCTACTTTCCTGCGTTCTCGTGCAGAGGAGGAGTGCGCACATAGAGGCACTTGGGTAGTGCGACCTCTCTGTTGGCCCAGACCGGCTGGTCTCTTGCAGGGCGGTATATACACCCGCGAAAGCCACCCCCTATTTTGCTACAGCTTCTTCTTGACCGAAATCGGTTATTTACAAGTATTCCTAAGAATTCATTAGGCTTACGTTCTTGCTTTTGTATTGGTTACTGCTGGGGAACAAAAACATTCGTTTTCAAATGTGTACAAAACTAACTGTGCTTAAGCATCCAGGTTTAACGGTTCTGCCAAAAAGAGAGTGACTTAACTATCTGAGATTGGCAGCAATCGCAATAGCCTCAAATAGACAATATTATCCGTAGATACATATACTTTGGAGTAAAGAGAAGCAAAGAGACCCAATAGACATAAAACCTAGCCTTCTCTCTCTTCTCCTTCATTCTACGCAGTGTTCCATTTTCTTTACCAGGTATGAGACTAGCCCAGATAGGCGAAGGGTGGGAATAGTCAGAACAGGAGAGTGCAGGTTCTGATCTTTGTCTGTTGTTTTTGTCGCCCTTGCTGGTCTCCAACCCCCGCAGTCCCTTCCCTTCTTTTTTCCCCCGCTCAATCGCGCTCAAAAGTCTGTGCTTGTTGCAAACCGGACTTGGGTCGATTCAGAGGTGGGCCCCCATAGAGCATTACACAACCCTGAGGATCCGGATTCGGACGGCCTTGACACATTGGACACCGCCACCATATTATTCCATCACCTTTCGACCGCGGCGGTAAAGCGGCGGACGGTCTTTCCGTCTGCCGCTGTCCCCCCCCGCCATCCTAATATGACGGGGGGGATCCAGGCATTGGTGTCGGGCGGATTGCCTCCGCCAGGCCGGCGGTGGCCACCGCTAGCCTGGCGGAGACAATCCGCCCGACATCATAATGGGCCCCTTTGTGTTTCAAATTTCCACCAATATTTGCGATGTTGCCATGACATGGTTGTCGTCTCCACAATGTTGGAGGGCTGCTCTGGTGGTCGCAGCGTTGTCACGAATATCACACGTGATTAAAAAAAACTATTTTGGACATAACTTGTGTCACTAATACCCCCATTCCTCATGGGATTCAGAGTATCACCACCTTGACACCTTATCTGAACTTTGATACAAATGTTAAGCCCCAGGAACCGCTCCCTGGACATTAAAATGGCAGCCGCAGCATTCTGTTCAGTTGCGTCCAGCATATCGGAGCATTCCCATTGGTGCACGCTTTTGCGATTTACCTCAAACATGTCGCAATTTAACCGCAAGCACAGCAAAACCGCTGTGAAATATCCGCAACCAGGGAGATCACTATACTGTTCGGATTTATTTCCACAAAAACTACTGAACGTATTTGCACCAAATACCAAAAAGCACCAAACACACCCTTATTTCACACCCCTATTTCTCGGTCCCCACTGCATGGATTACCCCAAACTTTCCATTACACACAGAACATACTTTTACACTTTTTTGGACAATGTCATGAAGATTGGTCAAACGAAGCCAACGTTATAGGCTTTTCTATTGGAAACTAGGTCCTAACTATAACTACCTCTATATATATATATATATATATATATATATATATATATATATATATATATATATATATATATATATATATATATATATATATATATATATATATATATATATTTATATTTATATATATATATATATATATATATATATATATATATATATATATATATATATATATATATATATATATATATATATATATATTACCTACTGGCGGTCGCCAGTAGGTAGTTATAGTTAGGCTTGATTTTCATAGGAAATCCGCAACATTCTATTGGGAATAACTTTGGCGCCGGTGGACGAATCTTCGCAAATTTCTCACCCCTATTTCTCGGTCCCCACTGCATGGATTACCCCAAACTTTCCATTACACACAGAACATACTTTTACACTTTTTTGGACAATGTCATGAAGATTGGTCAAACGAAGCCAACGTTATAGGCTTTTCTATTGGAAACTAGGTCCTAACTATAACTACCTCTATATATATATATATATATATATATATATATATATATATATATATATATATATATATATATATATATATATATATATATATATATATATATATATATATATATATATATATATTACCTACTGGCGGTCGCCAGTAGGTAGTTATAGTTAGGCTTGATTTTCATAGGAAATCCGCAACATTCTATTGGGAATAACTTTGGCGCCGGTGGACGAATCTTCGCACATTTCTCAAAGAAGATGGCCCACTCCGCTCTGCTCCTTCCCTGAAAGTTTGGGGGGGATTCGTCAAGCGGGGGCCGAGATAAAAGGGGAGTCCCAAAACATGTTTTCCCCATGTTAATTTCCATAGGGCGGCTGGACTCACTTTTAGCCCGAACGGCTGAATGGATTTCCACAAAACTTGGCAAAATTGTAGGGACTGGTAGCCCGATGTGCCTTTGCTATGTCTCAAGATATGTGCTCCAGTGGATTTTGAGTGATTTAGGTTAAAATATATATATATATATCTGGGCGGAGCCTAACCACACATCTGATCTGATTGGCTGTCAGCACTTTATCCAAGAAGTGTTGGCAGCCATCTTTGGACCAATATACATGATAGCACCTCATTAAAAAGCATTGTAGTTAATAGAGGGTTTTAGGACTTTAGTTACATTTTAAATCATTTGTTGATGGTACCATACTCATTTTAGGAATTGTGGTGTGTTCTAAGGTGATTTTACCATGTGAAAAAGCCTTCTGCTGTGATATCATGAATCATGTTTGAAAGAAAACTAATATCTCATGATTTTCCCACAGTGGTTTAGAAGGGGATCTGTAAGCTAAACTGAAAGCATATTTTCTGTAAATTCACATTATCTTTCTCAGTCATGTGAGAATGAAGTCTGACATTCTCAGTAAAACATGTACATCCAACATGGACAGAGACTGTCAGTTGATTCTTTTGTGTTCTACTGCAGCCTCCTAGAGTGTTCTAAAGAACAACTAGAGTGCTAACAGTCCTACTTATTACAAAGGTATAGCACACCTGAAGCCATCGTGATGGGAATAAAGTGGTAACTCTTAAAACATTTAATTTAAAAAGGAACCAAATGAGGGGGTATATTATGCCATAGAAAGTATTATTAGTGCTGCAAAAAGAAAAATTAGGGCACATTTTGAGTGACTTCTCAAATCCTCTTCTATTTCATTAAAAAATTCTGACATGCAGTCTCCCAAGATGGCCACCAGAGACAAAAGAGCCCAAATGTAGCCCAAATATCACCCAGATGTAGCCCAAGTATAGCCCAATGACAGAATGTCCCAGAGTGTTCTAAAGAACAACTAGAGCGCTAACAGTCCTACTTATTACAAAGGTATGGCACACCAGAAGCCATCTTGATTGGAATAAAGTGGTAACTCTTAAAACATTTAATTTAAAAAGGAACAAAATGAGGGGGTATATTTTGCCATAGAAACTATGATTAGTGCTGCAGAAAGAAAAATTAGGGCACATTTTGAGTGACTTCTCAAATCCTCTTCAATTTCATTAAAGAAATTCTGACATGCAGACTGAAGCATGCACTTTGAATACCAGCAGCAGACTTCCCTGGTGAGCAGTAGCTTTACTACAGTGATCTAATGAGCAACTAGAGTGCTAACATTCAGAATTTATGGCAAATGTGTGACACATCTGAATGCCTTCTTGATGGAACCAAAGTAAACAAGCATTGAAAATGCAATAGATCTCACCCTCGTTTAAGTTAAAGCCATTCTGTTTGTAATGAGGTGGCTTTTTAGCTTTGCTTTTATTAGTGTTTTTTAAACTTTCATGTAAATAACATGCATCTGTATGCATATTGTATATGTATGCATTCATTTATATTTGTATTTATATAGATATACAGATTATATATGTTTATATATGTATGTATATACATACACATACATATATATAAATGCATATGCATATATATGCATATATATATGTGTATATGTGTGCGTGTAGAGAGAGGTAGAGAGGTAGAGGTGTAGAGGTAGAGAGGTAGAGGTAGAGAGGTAGCGGTAGAGAGGTAGAGACTAGTAGAGAGAGAAGTAGAGAGAGGTAGAGAGGTAGAGAGTAGAGAGTGAGTAATAGAGAGTAGAGAGTGAGTAGTAGAGAGTAGTAGAGAGCAGTTGAGAGAGTAGCAGAGAGTGAGTAGTAGAGAGTAGTAGAGTGAATAGTAGAGTGAGTAGTAGAGAATAGTAGAGAGTGAGTAGTAGAGAGTGAGTAGTAGAGAGTAGTAGAGAGTGAGTAGTAGAGAGTAGTAAAGAGTGAGTAGTAGAGAGTAGTAGAGAGTGAGTAGTAGAGAGTGAGTAGTAGAGAGTAGTAGAGAGTGAGAGAGAGAATAGTAGAGAGTAGTAGAGATTGAATAGTAGAGTGAGTAGTAGAGACTAGTAGAGAGAGAGTAGTAGAGAGTGAGTAGTAGAGAGTAGTAGAGAGTGAGTAGTAGAATGAGTAGTAGAGAGTGAGTAGTAGAGAGAGAGTAGTAGAGAGTGAGTAGTAGAGAGTAGTAGAGAGTGAGAAGTAGAGAGTGAGGAGTAGAGAGCAGTAGAGAGTGAGTAGTAAAGAGTGAGTAGTAGAGAGAGAGTAGTAGAGAGTGAGTAGTAGAGAGTAGTAGATAGTGAGTAGTAGGGAGTGAGTAGTAGAGAGAGAGTAGTAGAGTAGTAGAGAGTGAGTATTTGAGAGTAGTGGAGTAGGAGAGAGTAAGTAGTAGAGAGTAGTGGAGAATATTCCAAAGTTTGGCACAGCACTACTTGCACAATAAGTGCAATCAAATCATATCACTTAGAGTCCTTATTGAAGCGCTGAATCTTGGTGTATATTCAAATGCTTTTATTTTCCTTAAGTTTATGTACCACAGCCAGCCGAAACGTTTCGTTCTGTACAACAGAACTTCTTCAGGGCGTTCTTATTTCCTTCAAGTTATGTCGGTATCCTGTTGTCATATAACTAGATATTTCTTCCAAATGTTAGACGAGACGTAAGTACATTCTTATTCAAAGTGACTAGGTATCAATTTTACCCACACAATTCGGGCAGACTTGAGTAATTTATAGCATCCTCAAAGTCAGTCTTTCAAAAATTCCAAAGTATAGGACATGATAATCCAAATCCAAATGTTTCTCAAGAAAAGTCATTTTCAATCATTCGGAATATCGGTGTTTGGGCAGATATGACCCAGGGACCCCCAGTATGCAAGGGGAATTAGTCCCCCCTCTGCAAACGCGCCAGTGGCCTGTGTTTCAGAGAGGTGTATAAAGGGGCATAGCCTCATTACACCTCTGTGCAATGCAGCCCACTGGCACATAGTGGAGGTTCCAGGTGGGCTAGTTGGCCCCCAGGGACCCCTAGTATGCAAGGGGAATTAGTTCCCCCTCTTCAAACATGCACGGGGGCTGCGTTGCAGAGAGGTGTAAGAAAGGGTGTGGCCTCATTACACCTCTCTGCAATGCAGCCCCCTGGCGCATACTGGAGGCTCCTGGTGGGCTAGTTGGCCCCCAGGGACCCCCAGTATGCAAGGGGAATTAGTTCCCCCTCTGCAAACGCGGCAGGGGGCTGCGTTGCAGAGAGGTGTAACAAGGGGCATAGCCTCTTTACACCTCTGCAATGCAGCCCCCTGGCGCATACTGGAGGTTCCAGGTGGGCTAGGTGGCCCCAGGGGCCCCCAGTATGCAAGGGGAATTAGTTCACCCTCTTCAAACATGCACGGGGGCTGCATTGCAGAGAGGTGTAAAAAGGGGCGTGGCTTCATTACACCTCTCTGCAATGCAGTCCACTGGCGCATACTGGAGATTCCTGGTGGGCTTTCAGGTCTTATATAGTTAGGAATTAGCATTAAAAAAAACTTTGAAATTCACTGAAAAAAACATAGGTTTCAGGCCTTATATAGTTAGGAATTAGGATTTAAAAAACCTATGAAATTCACTGAAAAAACCATAGGTTTCAGACCAGTTATAGTTAGGAATTAGCATTTAAAAAACCTATTAAATTCACTGAAAAAACCATAGGTTTGACACCAGTTATAGTTAGCTGGAAGGTTTACTGACATAAAACCATTGAAATTCCCACGTTATAGTTAGTTGGACTCACTATAACTTGCGCGCCTGCAATGCACTGCTGATGACGTCACATATTACATCACTCATGACATGATCAGTGACATCACTCATGACATCACTGATGACACCATCCTTGTGACAGAGTGACAGACCTCCTTTCAGTGTAATGTAACCCTTGAAACACATATTCAAAAATAGAAACTAAAATTTTCAAAAAAATAGAGATACCCATACCAGTTACAACAACCAATTCAGTAATACCACCATCTATATACACATCCACTCATTCACCAACAGTTCTATATAGTCACTCATACATATATTCACTTATCATATGTAGTGAAACACCTATACATCCTGTTACACACCGACAGTCATCCAAAAGTTACTCACACACATAATCACACATGCAAATAAACTATTGAACATACATTTATTTGCATATATAGCTATATACACACACTACCACATTACTTCTAAGGAAACTTACACATACTTACTCTCTTAAACAATCACTTATAGAAACACATACTTATTTAAACAAGAACTCTTTCAATCTCTCACTCTCACATATACTCACTTATATACATCAATACTCACATATACTAGATTAAAACATATGTAGTTACTGATAAAGACACTAGTGAGACAGTCATTCACTCACTAACACACACATATACACACTCATCCACCCATACAGTCCTGCACACATGCTGTCTTCAAAACACATACAAACAGTGAGTCAGTCATTGATGCATCTATGTGCTAAGTAACACCCCCACCAAACCATACAGACACTCATACTGATACTAAAAAAACCATCTAATAACCCATATACACACACATGTAGCTACTCACCAACCCATGCAGCCACTTATACACAAAGTGAAACACTGATACAAACATTTAAATATTTAAACAATACTCGCTAATATATGTATTCACTAAGATACACTTAATAAGCCAGTTAACCAATCCATTTTTTTTAAAAAAAACATCCATTAAGACACTTATTTAAACATTTATTCTTCCATCGAACTTTACATATACATATATAAAACATATTTATTTTTCAGAAAGACACACATTCACTGGATGGTGTCATCAGTGATGTGATGAGTGATGTCACTGACCATGTCATGAGTGATGTAATATGTGACGTCATCAGCAGTGCATTGCAGGCGCGCAAGTTATAGTGAGTCCAACTAACTATAACGTGGGAATTTCAATGGTTTTATGTCAGTAAAATTTCCAGCTAACTATAACTGGTGTCAAACCTATGGTTTTTTCAGTGAATTTAATAGGTTTTTTAAATGCTAATTCCTAACTATAACTGGTCTGAAACCTATGGTTTTTTCAGTGAATATATATATATATATATATATATATATATATATATATATATATATATATATACGCTCCGGTTTTCAACGAGTTGCGAAGCACTCTTCAACGGGTGCGGAAAGAGATCGTAGACACCGCTAAATATTTCAGCTCCAAGATCCTATGTCATAGAAAAAGGCACTTAGCCGAAACGCCAGCGCATCTGTTGCTTGTGGGTTAAATAAACAACCTTTAAAAAGATTCCCTGTGAGTGCGGATTTCCTTTTCAAACGAAGGATCTTGGAGCTGAAATATATATATATATATACATATATATATAAATTATATATATATATATATATATAGCCTTAGGGAGAATGTATTTGAGTGTGTGTGTCCCTACAAAAACGCTAGAAAGATTTCAATAGATGACCTGTCCTAATAGTTTGTCAGCCTTTTATTTGAGTTATTTAACAATGGCCAGAATGTGTTACAGAGACCCTTATATTAAACAATCAAGTGATGTTTTCTGGGTAAATGCAGCAGTGTAAATTTGGTGGATGGAGGGCTCTTATTTTTCTTCACAGAGCAGCTGGAAGTGGCTCCCTTGAAAGGCAGTCAGTGATTCTTTTTGTCTGAATTGTGTCAACAGGGAGCAGGCACTTGCAGGCTAATGTGGCACATCATCCAGCTGTGTTACATTGGAACAGTCGATCATGCAAACCAAGATAAACTTCACCTAGAAGATGAATGGTAAGTTTTTATGTGATTTAAATCAGGCCTTGAGTTCCTAGAGAAGCAGCTGTAGTCAGGGCCAGACTGGGAAACAAAAACAGCCCTGGTAAAAATGTTCAAACTAGCCCTGGCTCTCTTATCTGTGTCTCTGCTTTACCTCTCTCTCCTGCAGCCCCACTGTACCTGCTTTAATTACCTGGGCAAGCTGGGAAAAGTGAGAGAGGCGCCAGCAGCAGGCCCTTGCTGTAAACAAGCATTGGCAAAGACAATATGCCTCGCCTATGCAAGAGCTAATGACTTTGCCAATGTGTTTTAGTCATGTTGTACACCAGCGTGGCCGCTGTTCAGCATGGCTAAAAGTTAGTGGTGTAGAGGAGCATAGCATGGAGTGTCGTAGAGTGGAATGGTGAAGAGTGGAGTAGAGTGGCATAGAGTGTTGTGTGTTGGAGTGCCATAGACTTCAGTCGCGTAGTGGAGAAAAGTGAAGTAGATTAGAATGGACTGGTGCAGAGTGGTGCTTTGGCGTTGAGTTTTACAAAGTATAGTGGCATTGAATATAGTGGCGTGCAGTGGTATAGAATTCAGTGGCATATAATGTAGTGCCATAGATTAGAGTGTGGCATAGTAGAGTGCAGTGGCATAGAATGCAGTGGCACAGAGTGGAGTGCTGTAGAGTAAGGTATAGTGGTGTAGAGTACAGTGGCATCAAGTGCAGTGGTGCAGAGAAGAGCAGCACAGTGTGCAGTTGCCTAGAGTGGTGCAGAGTAGAATATACTGCCATAGAGTGAAGTGGCACAGAAGGCAGTGGCGTAAAGTGGAGTGCCGCAGAGTGCAGTGGCTTGGAGTGGAGTAATACAGAGTGCAGTGGCGTCGAATGGAGTGATGCAGAGTAATGTGGTGCAGAGTGCAGTGGTGTGGAATGCTTTGGCATAGAATGCAGTAGTACAGAGTTGAGGGACGTAGAGTTCAGTGGTGTAAAGTGAAATGTTGCATAATAGAGTAGTCAAAAGAAGAGGGTAGAGGGTGCACAGCGGGCTTGATTGAGTTTTCCAAGCAAAAATAAACGGTTGGGTGCACTCTTTGGAGGCGTTTCCGTCCAAACGCCTATAGAATAATAGAAAGAGTCATGTGCGCATAAACATGCGGGTACATCCCAAAGAGGCACACCGGGCAGGATCAAACAATTGATTCCATTGTCTTAAACATAAATGTTTATTTAGGTTGTAATGAAGAATAGTTTTGTGATATTGTCATCATATCAACAAGAATTATTTTTGGCAAAATCCACAAGTGGTCGTTACATGAAGACTCCGATGCATTTCGGGCGGACAGCCCTTTGTCAAGGAGCACTGAAAGAAGAGGAAACGAGCCTCAGTAAAAAAAAATGCGAGAAAGAAAGTAGATAGCACATGCAGAAGATCAGGGGTGGGCGTGGATAAAACTAAAGCAATGGTAAAGGGTTCAGGGGCAGAGATGACTAAAATAGAAGTGAGGGTGTTCATAACGATAAGAAAGACGTGATAGGTTTGTGGGAAAATTAAAAAGCAGGCGAATTAAAAGGTGAGTAATGTGGAACGGTAGCTACATTGCCAAAACTTAACATGCTGGGGTCGTCATAGTGAAAGAAAGTGTGTCAAGCTATACGAGCGAGTGAAGTTGTAGATACACGCGTGGTTGAAGCTAAAAGAGAAAACTTACTTCATGGTGAAAAACGCCAGGCAGGCGTGAGTCAAATCGATAGGTGGTCAGGTTTGTGAGTGAGAAAACCGGTGGGTTCCGTAGCGGTTTAAGGTGAAGGTGGGCTATAAAAATAAAGGAAGGACTGGCTTGGTGTATGGGGGGAGTGTGGCGGCCATCTTAGAACGGTAACAAAAGTGAAAAAGATAACGAAAGTAACGAGAGGAAAAGTAGATACAGAGCAATGGGAGATATCCAACTATACAGTTGATAATACAACATCAATATTTATAAATAGCAACTAAATTCAACGCGATCGTTGAGTCCATGTGGTTTAAGGGTTTGCAAACGGTAAATCCATTCAAGTTCTCTTTGAAGAAGCCGTTTGTGGTTGTCTGTTCCTTCGTTTCTTGTGATCATTTCTAGGACAGTAAATTGCAGTTGAGCGATGGTGTGGTGGGAAGCATTAAAGTGAACGGCGACATTGGACTTCAGATTGTTGGTACGAATGTTGGACTTATGTTCATTAATACGTACTTTGATTTTTCTCTCGGTTTTACCTATATACATTTGGCCGCAAGGGCATTTAATGGCATAGATCAGATTCGTAGAGTCACAGGTAGCGTTGACATGTAATTTGATGGGGTAGCCTTTCATGGGGTGTCTTATGGTATTGCCTTTGATTACACAGTTGCAGTTATTGCAATTCATACAAGGTAAGGTTCCTTCGTAGTCTTTATATGTAAGGGTTTTTTTGGTGAGAATTTCCTTCATGTTGTTGCTGCGTGTGTAGGTGAAAAGTGGAGGAGTTGCAAAACTGTCCCTAAAATCGGGTTCCATCTGTAGAATGGGCCAGTGATTGAGGATGATTCTCTTAAAGGTAGCACTTGACGTGGAGTATTTGGACACTAGTACCATACGTTGATCAGTGGATTTAATCTTTTTGGTGAGACTTTCTTTTCTGCTTATGACTGCGACTCTAGAGTGGGCTTCTTTGAGGATAGGTTCAGGGTAACCTCTATTGGAGAATCGATCATGCATTTCTTGAATTCTAATGTTGAGAGTGTTTTCGTCGGAGACGATACGTTTCACGCGTAACATTTGTGAATATGGTAAATGTCTCTTGAGAGATCCTTGATGGAAACTCGTGTAATGTAACGTATTGGTACGATCTGTAGCTTTTCGGTGTAGATCGGTCATAATCCCTCTGTCAGTAATCTTGACGCTGACGTCCAGAAAAGAGATCTCTGAGTCGCTCATTTGCCAGGTCAATTTGATGCGCTCATCTTTTGTGTTCAGTTCACAGAGAGCTTTAGTGAGAGCATCTTTAGTGTCTGTCCACATGAAGAAGAGATCGTCGATGTATCTCACGTACATCTTGATCTTATCGTTGATGTTGGTGTTGCCATATATGTATAGATTTTAAAAATGTTGCATATAGATGTTGGCATACGTTGGTGCCGCGCAGTTTCCCATGGCCATCCCGGATAGCTGAAGGTACCACCGGTCATCTTGTTGAAAGTAACTATGGTATAGAGTATATACCATGAGTTCCATTAAGAATGCTTGCATGGGCATATCAATGTCGCTCTGTAGTAAAGCTTGTTCGATGGCTTCTATGCCCCCTTGGTGGGGTATAGAAGTGTACAAGGAACTAACGTCAGCTGTACAGAGTAAAAGGGGTTCATCCATGTTAATGTCAACTTGTGCCAGTTTGAGTAGGAATTCGGTGGTATCCTTAATGTGGCTGGTCATTTTGATAACTAAAGGTTGCAGGTATCGGTCAATAAATTTACCGACTGGTTCATGTACTGATCCTTTGGTTGAAACAATCGGTCTAAAAGGTGGATCATATAGGTTCTTGTGAATCTTGGGCGACATGTGTATGACAGGGCTTTTGGGGTGGTCTCGCAGTAGATAGTTTTTGGTGCGATCTTCAATGGTGCCAGCTTCGTGCGCCTTGAGTACTATGTTTTGTAGAATGGATTGGAACTCCCTGGTGGGATTGTGGTCCAGTTGCATATACCCGCATGTTTATGCGCACATGACTCTTGCATAATAGAGTAGCGCAGAGTGCAGTGGAGTAGAGCAGCACCGATTGCAGTGGCATAGAGTAGAGTGGTGTTGATTGAAGTGGCAAATAGTGCAGTGACATTGTGTACAGTGGTTCAGAGTAGAGTGCAGTGGCATAGAATAGAGTGTAGTGGTGTGGAGTGGTGTAGAGTAGAGTGGACTGGTGTAGAGTGAATTGGCGTGGAGAATTGCAGAGTATAGTGATGTAGAGTGCAGTGGCATAGAGTGCAGTAGAATATAATTCAGTGGCGTACCATTCTGCATTGTAGAATGTAGTGGCATAGATTAGAGTGTTGTGTAATTGAGTATAATGGTGCAGATTAGAGTGGCATAGAGTGTAGTGGCATAGAGTGTTGCAAAGTAGAGTGGCGTAGAGCGCAGTTGCATAGAGTGGAGTTATGCAGAGTGCAGTGATATAGAGTAGAGTGGCGTAGAGTACAGTGGCTTGAGTGCCGTAATGCAGAATAGGGTAACATAGAGTTCAGTGGCAGAGAGTGCAGTGTTGCAGAGTGCAGTGGCATAGAGTACAGAGGTGCAGTACGGAGTGCAGTGGCATAGAGTCTGTTGGCATAGTGTGCAGTGATTTAAAGTAGAGTGGCATAGAGTGCAGTAGCATAGAGTGGAGTGGCACACAGAGGAGTAGAGTGGCATATAGTGCAGTGGGGTAGAGTATATTTTTTGATAATAGAGTGCAGCGGTATAGAGTGGTGCAGGGTAGAGTGCAGTGGCATAGTGTGGCATAGAGTGTAATGACGTAGAGTAAAGTGGTGTAGAGTGAAGTGGTGCAAAGTAGATTGGAGTGGCGTACAATGGATTGGCATAGATTGCCAATAGGGGTGTAGAGTTGAGTATTAAAGAGTAACGTGCAGTGAAATAGAGTGCGGTGTCGCAGAGGGCATAGAGTGGGGTTGTGCAGAATAGATTTAAGATACCTAGACTGGAGTGATGTAGAGTGCAGTGGTAAAGAGTGCAATAGTTTAGAGTAGAGTTTCGTTACCAACATTAGATAAAGTAGAAAGAGGGATAGTGTGAAATGGCGTTGGGTGTAGCAGTGCAGTGTGGAGTAGAGTGCAGTGGTGTAGGGTGCAGTGGCATGGCATAAAGTGGAGTGGTGCAGAGTAGAGTGCAGCAGCATAGAGTGGTGCAGATTAGAGTGGAGTAGTGTAGAGTGGAGCATTCATGGTGTGATAGCACACTGCCATTACAGACAACACATTTTTAACTGAAATGAGCATGGAAATGGCATCACCTAGTGTATTGATTTGTTTTGATCATATTAAAGTATTTGTTTCCAACACACTTCAGAAATAACAAAAATACGTATCATTTGTGAATTCATAATTTTGATATATTCTGAAATACTTGCACAGTTCATTTAAATGTTGTGTGCTAGAAAAGAAGCCTTTCCAACCCCCGGTATCCAGCAAGATTGCCCCATAAATCCTCACTGTGAAGTCTGAGAAAGAAAAGTAAACACCAAGTTCCCTCCACAGACAGAGCCTGACATTTGACCTCTGTCTATGAATGCCCAGCAAATGTGAAAAGATAACAGCAAGATCTAAAGGCCTATTTACAGTAAGGAGCACTCGTGGAAGAATAGAAGGGGAGTTGGTGTGAAAATGATTTGCTCCTTGGGAGGGACAAACTCACCCTGGACAGCCTAAAACAAATAAAGCCAGCAAACAGAAAGCCATAAAATGTGAGTTACAAACCATAAAGTCAAAGGTAAGCAATGAGTAGAGCAGACCAGCTGGGCTGTCTGGTAAAATTCGACCTTAAAAGAGCTTCTAAAGGATCTAGCCCACCAGGAAAATGTCAGTAAAAAGTAAATCGTCTGTTGAGGCCTGGCTGGAGTTAGACATCACAGATGCCCCACAGGTCCCTGTACTGCTTGGAGTGTTTCACCCGACCTGGAGTGAGTGTTGCCTTCCTCTTAGGCATACAGACTTAGAACCCCCTAATGAATAGTTGGGGTCTTTCTCTTTTTTAGGCAAGGAAGTTTTTCGGAGCAGATTTGCAAAACAAACACGGATCAGCTGTCGTGGGAATACATCAATAACACACAGTCTAGAACATCTGTGTTAACCAAGTTCAAAACATGTAGGCTAATTTCAACACTGTCCCTTCAGAATTCAAGAAATTGGATTGCACTTCTCCGAGGAATTATAGCAGTGCACTACAAAATTAAAACAAGAAACTATGTTAAAATTTGTAATTCAGTGTTTCATTATTAGGCACTGATTGCAAAGTTTCAAAGAAAGATTCAAGGTAAGGAAATCCCAATATAAATCCATAACTTATAGGGAAGATACATTTATATATGACAGGCAGGTTCTTGTAAAGCTGTTAAAGTATTTATTTAAAAACAAAGCATGTCTATTGGAAACATTGAGTATAATAAAATGGTGGGAAGTGTTGATGGAAGAATGGTTGCATGAGTCAGTTGTAACATTGCTGATACTGAAATCTTTGAATGTTATGTGCTTTCCAAGGAGAAACCCTACCTTGGCTTTTTAACCGAGACCTTGGCTTTTTAACCGAGACCTGGTTAAAGCCCAGTTCCACCCCTGTAATCTCTGTGGCATTCCCTGAAGGATATAAGTTACAAAGACTAGATAGACAACATAAAACGGGTGGAAGAATAACCATTGTATACAGAGATTGGGTGACAGTTACGGTCCTGGAGGAACTAAGTAACGACAAAATTGAGATCCTTGTGTTTCGGTTTGATCTCACCCCTCAGTTGAGTTGAAAGGGAGCTTTAGTTTATCGCCCTCCTTGCCGACCTAGCAGCTCTAGGTGTAACTAAGATTAACGACGGTCCCACTCATACAGCTGGCCACACCTTGGATATTATTTTTACAAACTCTCCCCGTATTACTTGTGACTCTACCCAGATAATTAGTTGGTCAGAACACTGATTTTAAGATTAAGGGACCCAGAGATCCGGAAAAGCCAGGCGCTGCCTTAAACTATTCATTCAGATAGTGGCATAAAGTTACCCCTGAAGCCTTTTCAGACGTCTTCCCTACCACTTGGGATGGGGAACACGAAAAAGTAGAGGAAGGGCTAGCTCACTTTAATGCTTTAGCCAAAGCTACTATTGATCAACTTGCACCTTTGAAAACCTCTATGGGTAAGTCAAGACAGGTTCAAGCAGCCACTCCATACAACTCGACCACAAGCAAACCGTGGTGCGCAATGGAGACGTTTCACGACCGAGCTAGTACGATGCTCGATTCTGACACCTGGGTCAAGTCGGAGCATTCGACTCACAATAGTTCCTGGAGTTGGACTTCAGGGGTCCGCGTCAGACCCCCTGTTACCTGCAGCATTAGGACTCGGACACAGGGGTAGACCCATGGGTCTCCCCAACACAGGCATGTATGGTGCGGATGGCACCGATGCGTACCCACTGTAGGCGGAGCACTGGTTCGTGACGTACCCATTCAGTCAATGGGAGCCCATGTACACATCGTACGACCAGCTCCCATTGACTTCTATGGGAGTCTGACCGAACCGAGTACGACAGCATACGGCCGCATCGTACTCGCTCGGTCGGACTGCAGGAGTCCGGATCGGTCGGACTGTAGGAGTCCGAATCCAGCTCGGTCGGAGTGCTTTCCGACCAAGATCGGAATCTGCCCCTTTGTCAGGTGTTGTGTTCATATAAAAAGATTTTTCAAATACTCCCTCTACTCCTACTGCCCCAAAATTGTCTTAAATCATTAAGTAAGACAAAGAATACTATATGTTTAGCCTTTTGAGCTCAATTTGTTTACATGTGATAATCATGCCAATCCACAAACTTAGGGGTCGATTAGGATGGCGGACGGAAATGGGTACTGTCCGCCATGGTCGGGGAAATTTTACTCCCGGCTGCGCCGCGGAGATTCCGCGGTTACGATTAGGATATTCATGTCATGAAACTCCGACCGCGGCGGACGGATCATAACAAACACCGTCCGCGGTGGACGGAACACATCTAACTCCATCCGCGGCGGACGGAGCCTAATGAACAGCCACCGCCGCGGACGGGAATGACCGCGGAAAAAGACACATTTACCGCCATACCTGTGAATACTCCGTGTCCGCAATTAGGATAAATCCGCCTGTACCACGGAACGCACAGCCATCCACGTCCGCGGCGAAAAGAATGCAACGATAAACAGTGCATCACTGCGGAAGGCCAACACGCACATCATCCCTAACGTCAAACAAATGTCAGAAAGTGTACCGCAAGTACAAAGCAAACATACGAACATTGACAACGCCCCCCGATACACCAACACCAAGCACAAGCCACCATGACACGCCCCAAGTACCCAATAATGCACACTAGTCAACACGCCCACCTACCACCTGACTGCCAACAACCATTGAGACACGACTATAAAATGACACCCACACACTACCACAATCCTTTGCATCACAGCATTGCTGCTAGCAAGAGGCCCTAATTGATATACAGCTTACTCAAACAGAAGACACACAACCACCACCCTACCACACCCACCACACAAACACCCACCACACCATTCCTACACATCACACACCACACACCTGCACCCCCCAACTCACTCAACCCACACACTGAGCACCACACACCATGGCACCCAAAAAACACCCTAAATTCACGGAGACAGAGTTGAAGGTAATGGTAGATGAAATCATCCGTGTTGAGCCCCACATCTTCGGGGCCCAAGTCCAGCAGACGTCCGTGGTGCAAAAGAACCACATGTGGGACAGGATCGTCAGTCGGGTGAATGTGTCAGGGACCGTGCCGAGGACGAAGCATGAAATTCAGAGGCGGTGGCATGACCTGAAGACCCGGGTGAAAGGCATCCGCACCAAAAACTATGCAAGAGCCAATCATACTGGCGGCGGAACACCCCCGGAGCCCATACCCTACACCGATTGGGAGGAGAAGGTGCTGGTGATACTTCACCCAGAGAGCCTAGACGGACTTGATGAAGGAGAAGAGGCTGGTAAGTACAAACCAAGCACCACGATCAGTACGACATGGTCAGGCTCACACAACTGAGAAGACACATCTCCTATGCCCCAACCCATGCACGTCGGACACCTACTCACCAACATGTACATGGCTACCAACAAGCCCCCATGCTCACGGGGAGGGTGGTGGTGGTGGGTGGAGGGTGGTGGAGGGTAGGGTGTGTGGGGTGTGTGAGAGCTCACAACTACAACTCCCAACAGGCCCCCATGTTCACGGGGAGGGTGGTGGTGGTGGAGGGTGGGGTGTGTGAGAGGACCAAACTACAACTCCCAACAGGCCCCCATGTTCACGGGGAGGGTGGTGGTGGTGGAGGGTGGGGTGTGTGAGAGGACCAAACTACAACTCCCAACAGGCCCCCATGTTCACGGGGAGGGTGGTGGTGGTGGAGGGTGGGGTGTGTGAGAGGACCAAACTACAACTCCCAACAGGCTCCCATGTTCACGGGGAGGGTGGTGGTGGTGGGTGGAGGGTGGTGGAGGGTAGGGTGTGTGGGGTGTGTGAGAGCTCACAACTACAACTCCCAACAGGCCCCCATGTTCACGGGGAGGGTGGTGGTGGTGGGGTGTGTGAGAGGTCCAAACTACAACTCCCAACAGTCCCCCATGTTCACGGGGAGGGTGGTTGTGGTGGGTGGTAAGGGTGGTGGAGGGTAGGGTGTGTGGGGTGTGTGAGAGCTCACAACTACAACTCCCAACAGGCCCCCATGTTCACGGGGAGGGTGGTGGTGGTGGAGGGTGGGGTGTGTGAGAGGACCAAACTACAACTCCCAACAGGCTCCCATGTTCACAGGGAGGGTGGTGGTGGTGGGTGGAGGGTGGTGGAGGGTAGGGTGTGTGGGGTGTGTGAGAGCTCACAACTACAACTCCCAACAGGCCCCCATGTTCACGGGGAGGGTGGTGGTGGTGGAGGGTGGGGTGTGTGAGAGGACCAAACTACAACTCCCAACAGGCCCCCATGTTCACGGGGAGGGTGGTGGTGGTGGAGGGTGGGGTGTGTGAGAGGACCAAACTACAACTCCCAACAGGCCCCCATGTTCACGGGGAGGGTGGTGGTGGTGGAGGGTGGGGTGTGTGAGAGGACCAAACTACAACTCCCAACAGGCTCCCATGTTCACGGGGAGGGTGGTGGTGGTGGGTGGAGGGTGGTGGAGGGTAGGGTGTTTGGGGTGTGTGAGAGCTCACAACTACAACTCCCAACAGGCCCCCATGTTCACGGGGAGGGTGGTGGTGGTGGGGTGTGTGAGAGGTCCAAACTACAACTCCCAACAGGCCCCCATGTTCACGGGGAGGGTGGTGGTGGTGGGTGGAGGGTGGTGGAGGGTAGGGTGTGTGGGGTGTGTGAGAGCTCACAACTACAACTCCCAACAGGCCCCCATGTTCACGGGGAGGGTGGTGGTGGTGGAGGGTGGGGTGTGTGAGAGGACCAAACTACAACTCCCAACAGGCTCCCATGTTCACGGGGAGGGTGGTGGTGGTGGGTGGAGGGTGGTGGAGGGTAGGGTGTGTGGGGTGTGTGAGAGCTCACAACTACAACTCCCAACAGGCCCCCATGTTCACGGGGAGGGTGGTGGTGGTGGAGGGTGGGGTGTGTGGGGTGTGTGCGACAGGACACAGAAATGTGTACAAATCTATATGAACATGTAATGTCCACATTACTGACCAGCTCTATCTTGTCCCTCAGGTGATCGTGAACTGACTGGGGAAACCAGCACCCGGCCGCAAGCCTCGCCTCCCACACATACCGGACTCTCTGGTGACGATGACACAGGCAGCTCCGGTGCGGAGGATGGAGCGGGCCCAAGCAGACAGCCAGGGCCATCTGGCTCACAGGGACTCCCGGGCCCGACAACCGTCGCATGTGTGACTCCAGCGACACCTGCCTCTGTGATCTGCAGAGTCCCCACCACCACCACCACCACCACCAGTACCACCAGTACCACCAGTACCACCAGTACCACGACTCCTGCCTGTGCCACCCAGCCTAACCCAGCGCACGATGCAGGTCCATCGGCCTCACACCCAAGCAGGGTGAGTGGGCCACAAAGGAGAGAGGCGACGGGACATCAGGCAATCAGGCGACCGACACTCCGCCGTACAGAGGAAGGACAGCTACCCCATCCTGTGGCAGAGTCCCTACAAGCCCTAGCCAGGTGCCAGGCGTCATACGACCGTTCCCAGGAACATGCAGATCGTGCACACCAGGACTCAGTGGACAACACAAACATGTTGCGCGAAATCTCGGGGTACCTTGGCCAGATAGTGCACATCATGGGCCAGCAGACAACAATGTGGAGGGAATGGATTGGCCGGAACAACCCCCCCCTCCACCAACTGTCGTAGCGCCACCGCCACTGTCACCTCCGCCTCCACCGCCGCCGTCACCACCACCACCACCTGTGCCTCTGGCGACGGATGTGGCCCATGAACAACCTGCACCCCCAGCTGACTCTGTTCCACCTCAGAGACGGAGGGGCCGCCCGAGGCTGGAAGTGGGTGAGAGCAGTGTTGGAGCGCCATCCACACGCTCCAAGAGGGGACGCCAATGACTTTGTCACTACCTGTGCCAGACATTCACCCTGCAAAGTATCCTGTCCCACATAGACAATCATTGCCACTGGTCTGCTGGACTAGCCTGACATCCCCCAATGTGGTGTCAGCACAGACATTTCATCTGCCATTACCTTCAACTCCAACTCCCTCCCCCCCACTTACTTGTAAATAATCACCAGCACAAATGCACAACCTGTAAATAAATTTCACTTACACACTCAATGATGTTTTGCCTCCATGTTTATTCACATGATTGCCTTCAGAAACAGACGTAAACAGGTTCAGGGATCCTAGTCGTACATGATCATGGCGCTGCGGGAGTGACCTAGGGAAAATCAGAGACAGCAAACACACGTCAGGAAACAGATTCACACACATCACAACACACTGCACAGCAACATTACACAAACTACACTCATCACAAAAGCATGGGATGAGAGGACACACATCATGGAGACTTGTATGTCCAAAGAAATTAAGACACACATATGCAACCATCACAAACAAGAACACACAGCTGATGCACCCCACATCCACACAACACCAGCAAACATACATAAGGCATTGTCAACTGGCACAAGAGGTAGTTACTCACATTCAAGGGAAGTAGCGATCAATGAGCTGGCGCCTCTGGTCCACACCTTCCTCCTCACCACTATGCTCATCAGTCGACATGGGTGGGATGGGAGGCCGAGGAACTTCTTCGTCTTCAGGGTCCAAGAGCAGTTCAATGTCATTGCGCACGGCCAGGTTGTGGAGCATGCAGCAGGCAATCACGATCCTGCATACTTTTCCTGGTGAGTAAGGCAGGGCCCCTCTGGTCTTATCCAGGCACCGAAACCTAGACTTTAGCAGTCCAAAGGTACGTTCAATCACTCTCTGTGTCCTTCCATGTGCATCATTGTAGCGCATTTCACCCGCTGTAGTAGGATTACGTATGGGACTGAGGAGCCAGGGCCGGTTTGGGTACGCCGAGTCGCCTATGTAGGGGGATGACAGACACAAACATCACAACAAGATATGGTGGGTACCCCATGCCACACAGAGATCACAAGAGTCCCCACTGCACACTCACCAACAAGCCACGCTTGACCGGGTCGCAGATTTGCCATCAGTTGGGGGACAATGCTGCTCCGCATGATGTGGGCGTCATGTGCGGAGCCAGGAAATCTTGCACACACATGGGAGATGATGTTGTTTGCCAGGCACACCACCTGCACGTTCAGCGAATGGAAGTGTTTGCGATTCCTAAAAACCTGCTCACGTGCCCGTGGTGGAATGATAGCGATATGTGTGCCATCAATTGAACCCACAACGTGTGGTATGTGGCTCAGTGCATAGAAGTCTGCTTTGACTGCTGGCAACTCTTCCGGCCGTGGGAAATGGATGTAGTCATTCTTGTACAGCATCATAGCTGTTAAAACATCCCGAAGTACCGTGCTGAACATGGCCTGTGACATCCCCCCGGCATGTCCAACTGTGGACTGAAAGGTGCCAGTAGCAAAGAAATGTAGTGCCGCCATAACCTTTGCAGTGGGTGTAATAGAACCAGGATACGTCCTACGTGGCTGCAGATGAGGAGACAATTGGGCAACAAGCTCCATCAACCGACGTCGATCCAGCCGGAATTTCCTAATCACCTCCTCGTCAACCATATCCTCCAGCACAGTGTATGGCCGATGCACATTTGGAGCCCTCCTGTGTGGGAGAGGAATGTAATTTGAGTCAACTTACAAACGACGCATACGTGTGCAACTCCATCACATGTAAGCCAACATTAGCAACAACAAATTTTCGAGGGAGAATGGTCATATGTGTGACATCTCTGATAGTCTATACAATACGGAGTGGCCCTTTAACAAAGTGCAGCCACTTGCAACAGGAAGTGTGTCAACACGTACAACGCAACGTAGTCACATGTGAACCTTACTGACAATACGTGTCTTTACCCTAATGTTTAGTAGCCACATCACAGAAGACACACATGCAAGTGCATGCACACAAACGATAATGATACACACACACCATGTCATCATGCCCCAATGCCAACACCAATAATGTTGTGCATACGGTAATTACATGCATGGTGACACAACGTCCAAAACACATACACTGAATGCATGTGTACCACCACCATTGTAGTCACCTCGCCAGAACCGCACACTGACAACAGATTCATAATTTGGCCATACAGCCGTGATGTACTGTGTAATTGTGAAGAGGTAATATCGTCTGTAGGATCACACCCGACGTCAACACGTCCAAATGCACATCTGTTGCCCATTGTGTGCCCACCGATGGGCATAGTATGGACACACATGCAATAGTGTATGACATATGAACTTTCCCTATCACGCTCACAACCCTCATGACGCAACTACAGACAACACATCACGGTGCAGCGTCTGACAAGATAACATAATTGGCGCCGCCATGGCGGTGCACAGCTTCCGCTACTTCCCAATGGCCATACGCGGCCAGCGTCCCTCTTCCCATTGGCTGCATGTGCACGGACCGTCACGGGCACACATCGGCAACCGCACGTGCAAGCTTCAGGCACGGATGCTTCAGTTGCAACAATGTTCTATCACTGGCGCCACCATGGCGGTGCACGTACTCAGCGGGGGAGGTGCAGGCCTATACACCCTTTAGATGTACTCAATGGACATGGCAGTTCATGTCCCCTCTTACAGTCACATTGCATCATCCACCGTACACCGGCCGGAGCGGCCGGGCCTAGTACGGCCGTGCCGGACATGTCCACAACCGCCGTGCCGGCCATGTACACAACCGCCGTGCCAGGCCGGGCCTAGGACGGCCGTGCCGGCCATGTCCACAACCGCCGTGCCAGGCCATGTCCACAACCGCCGTCCTAGGCCCGGCCTGGCACGGCGGTTGTGTACATGGCCTGGCACGGCGGTTGTGGACATGGCCGGCACGGCCGTCCTAGGCCCGGACTGGCACGGCGGTTGTGGACATGGCCGGCACGGCGGTTGTGGACATGGCCTGGCACGGCGGTTGTGGACATGGCTGGCACGGCCGTCCTAGGCCCGGCCGCTCCGGCCGGTGAACGGTGGATGATGCAATGTGACTGTAAGAGGGGACATGAACTGCCATGTCCATTGAGTACATCTAAAGGGTGTATAGGCCTGCACCTCCCCCGCTGAGTACGTGCACCGCCATGGTGGCGCCAGAGATAGAACATTGTTGCAACTGAAGCATCCGTGCCTGAAGCTTGCACGTGCGGTTGCCGATGTGTGCCTGTGACGGTCCGTGCACATGCAGCCAATGGGAAGAGGGACGCTGGCCGCATATGCCCAATCGAAAGTAGCGGAAGCAGTGCACCGCAACAACAGGGCCAGTCATTGGCCCATTTCACGAACACGCATCCAGGGTTGACCCATTACTGGCGACGTATGCCACTGACACGTGCTGAGGGCCCTATATATGTGTGTTGCCCAAAAGCACACATCCTACCCTGGGGACCAGTGCTGCCTGTTCACCTCGACCTGCTGCTGCTGCTGAGCTGACCACCGACTGCTGCCTGTGACCATCACCTCGACCTGCTGCTGCTGCTGAGCTGACCACCGACTGCTGCCTGTGACCATCACCTCGACCTGCTGCTGCTGCTGAGCTGACCACCGACTGCTGCCTGTGACCATCACCTCGACCTGCTGCTTCTGCTGAGCTGACCACCGACTGCTGCTCTAGTGCCATACTCCGTGATCTTGCCATGTCGAGAGCCAAAGAGATCCGGTCTCGTCCCTTCACCGCCGCGGAGCTTGATGTCCTCGTGGACGGTGTGCTCCGCAACTATGGACGCCTCTACGGCGCACTCGGACAGGTGGTAAGTGCAGTGTGGGACATATTGGTGTGCATGAGGGGGCCAAATAATCCTGCCTACTGCAATCTTAGCTGTGTAGTGTGGGCTCGACATATGTTCCGGATTGTGCATGGCTGCTGACAGATACGTGTTGCCCCTATGTGTGTGACAGGCCAACTGTCCACTGACTTACACCCTTTTGTCTCCCATCATGGTAGGTCAGGCTGCACCTTTCCAAGGACGTGTGGAGGAGCATTGCACGTGAAGTACGGGCATTGGGGGTGTGCAACATACGACATACACACTGCCACAAACGCTGGGACGACATTTCCAGGCTGAGCAAGAATGTAGCGGAAGTGACACTGGGGATGATTCCAAGGACGGCCCGTCTGGCCCGACGCTCCATGACCCCTCTCATGCACCGTATCATTGCAGTGACGCATCCTGAACTGTCCGAACATCTGAGTGTCGATCAACAGCAAACTAGCGGTGAGCATACTGTCTGTGTAGGAAACTTGTGAGTGCAATGCATGTATTGGTGCACAGACACAGTATTGAGTTCCGTGGTGCGTATGTATCTCTGTGATGCCATGTTGGTCCCATTGGGTGGGTGTCATTTGACCTCCAGGTCCGCCATGTTGACATGCCACTTGCTTAGTAGTTGAGTGTTGAAGCACATCCCCTAGTGGTCCATGGCCCCATGGCAGGAAATGTGTGCAGATGTACGTGCGCCTGCCCTGTCCGCATGCTGTACATGTGTCACGGCCACCAACGCTTATGTAATGTGAAGATGACTGGTAGAGGTGGGCCGTGTGCAGGATGGGTGCTACAAGAACTTTGTCAGCTATGGAATTTGGGAATCCTTGTCCTTCTGTACGTGAGTGTGCCCATGACTTACACCTCTTTTATGTGCATTTCAGCTATGACAGAGGACACTCAGCCACAGACGGAGGAGATTAGTCGAGGAAATGAGTCCAGGTCAGACTTCGCACACACGCAGACTGACACAGAGGAGGGCAGCGCCGGAGAGGGGGACAGGACCGTCCCTGAGGACTCGCATGTGGAGACACCATCGTCCTCATCTTCGGAAAATCTTGGTGAGCCTGCACTGTTGTCACAAACTGGGAGTGGGCAATCATCACCTTCTGTCGGAACACAGCACACAGGGCCCACACTTCCGCCAACTGCACCATGTACTGTTCGTGCCCGCAGGAGTAGGGGGAGCAGAGTGGCGTTCGGTGCAGGCACCGCTGCCTCTGCCACGGTGAGCCAAAATGCACTGTGTGCTGAGGTTGTTTATCTGCTGCGACAGCTGTGTGTGGGGCAGACCAATATGACAAATGCTTTCCAAGACCATGATAGGAAGTTGGGGCAGGTGGTGGCATTCATGGAAGGGATGCATGGCGATCTTGCTGGTCTACACAGGACAGTGCAGTCATTGGCAAGCAGTGTGTCGTCTGCAATAGTACAGTCGCATGGACAGGGTGCTACTTCTGTTTCCCCATCTACACCACTGGATGTCTCAGGGGGTAGTGATTATTCTGAGCAGGACTCAAATACAGGTTATTGCACTAGAAGCAGCGTCAGACAGCACGTCAGGGCACGCAGGGCACAGACCCCATCCCCTAGGTCAGCAAAATCTGTTCACGAAGCCAACGTCAGATACACTGGAGTACACACACAGGATCCACAAGTGTTGTTGGGGGACATGCCTTCAGGAGCTGCACAGGCATTCAACACAAAAGGTACTCCCAAGGCAAGGGATACTCACAAGTCCATGGACAGTCCCTTGGAAAAGGCCACTCAAAAGACAAAGGCACCTCCTAAGAGCAGGGAGACTCCCAAGGGCAGGCCCACAACAGAGGAAAGGGACCCTCCCAAGGACAAGGACAGTCAAAACACAAAGGCACCTCCTAAGAGCAGGGAGACTCCCAAGGGCAGGCCCACAACAGAGGAAAGGGCCACTCCCAAAGACAAGGACAAGGACAGTCAAAAGACAAAGGCACCTCCTAAGAGCAGGGAGACTCCCAAGGGCAGGCCCACAACAGAGGAAAGGGACCCTCCCAAGGACACGGACAAGGACAGTCAAAAGACAAAGGCACCTCCTAAGAGCAGGGAGACTCCCAAGGGCAGGCCCACAACAGAGGAAAGGAACCCTCCCAAGGACACGGACAAGGACAGTCAAAAGACAAAGGCACCTCCTAAGAGCAGGGAGACTCCCAAGGGCAGGCCCACAACAGAGGAAAGGGACCCTCCCAAGAACAAGGACAGTCAAAAGACAAAGGCACCTCCTAAGAGCAGGGAGACTCCCAAGGGCAGGCCCACAACAGAGGAAAGGGACCCTCCCAAGGACAAGGACAGTCAAAAGACAAAGGCACCTCCTAAGAGCAGGGAGACTACCAAGGGCAGGCCCACAACAGAGGAAAGGGACCCTCCCAAGGACAGGGACAGTCAAAAGACAAAGGCACCTCCTAAGAGCAGGGAGACTACCAAGGACAGGCACACAACAGAGCAAGGTCCATCTCCCAAGGCCAGGGACACACACAGAGAGCAGGTGTCTACTGGAGACAGGTACACCACAGACGACAAGTCTGCTGGCAGGAACAGCACGCCGACCAGGGCACAGGCAAAATCCAGAGACAACACTCCACCTAAGGATAAGGCACATCCTACGGACAAGGCTTCTACCATGGACAATGGCGCAATCAAGGACAGGCATACTTCACCCCTGGCTGCACTGAGGCTGATGTTTTCGACTGAAGGCCAAACAGATGTCTCCGCGGCGGAGTCCCCCATACCTCCACTCCCATCCAGCCCAGTCAGAAGCAGAGGAGGGAGTCCCCTGTTGTTGCATCCCCCATTACACACGATTCTGAGTCCAGACGGCAGGCACACAGCAAACGACAAGCAGGCTCCAGCACGTCCCCAGAAACCCGATCCCCGGCTGCAGATGCTCCACCTATGGTGGGTGATATTTGTTTAGAGTCACCACCACTTGCCAGTCCTGTCCTGTCCAGGGTGCACTCACACATCCCTAAGAAACGCAGACACACACCATTGACACCTGCCCACCCCGATGTCGCTCAAGGTCAGCTATCCCCAGCTCCCAGGGCCACCCTGCCTCCTGGCCCATACAGCCCTGTGGCTCATCATTTCAGTGGTCCCAGTGGCGCAGGTGCAGTTGACTCTCATGTATCAGATAGTGGCACTGTGTCTGTTGTTTGCTGTCATGCATCATGTTGTGGCACAGTCTCAGTTGTGCCCTCTCCTGTTGCAGGTCCTGGCAGTGTATCTGGGTCTATTGCTCACGTGTCAGTGAGTAGATCTGTGGCTGTGTTGCACACTCCTGTTTCTGGTGCTGGCAGTCTGTCTGGGTCAGTGGCTCAAGTGTCAGTGACTACATCTGTGGCTGTGTCTCACATTCCTGTTGCTGGTGCTGGCAGTGTGTCTGGGTCTGTGGCCCATGTGTCTGTCTCTCAGGCTGTGGCTGTGTCTCACACTCCTGTTGCTGGTGCTGGCAGTGTGTCTGGGTCCGTGGCCCATGTGTCTGTCACTCGGGCTGTGGCTGTGGCTCACATTCCTGTTGCTGGTGCTGGCAGTGTGTCTGGGTCTGTGGCCCATGTGTGTGTCACTCGGGCTGTGGCTGTGTCTCACACTCCTGTTGCTGGTGCTGGCAGTGTGTCCGAGGCAGGTAGTTCACGCAGTCCACCTGATTCTGTGATGTGAGGTGCTGATCACTTCACTCACATGTTATTTCACACGGTGTGTCCATTGTCTATTGAGAACTGCGCTGCACTCTTGTGGTCCCTGGGACGGGTTGGTTGGGACACGTACTTGTGCTGCCTCTGATGTCGCTGCTCTGTACTCCACAATGCCCTGTTGATGTTCTGATACTGCATTCTGCCCTCTCACGTGCTGCCTCTGATGGACATGTTCAGTGCTATGGACTGTTGATGCACTTGGCCCCTCTCACGTGCTGCCTCTGATGTCGCTGCTCTGTACTCCACAATGCCCTGTTGATGCTCTGATACTGCATTCTGCACTCTCACGTGCTGCCTCTGATGTACCTGCTCTGTACTCCACAATGCCCTGTTGATGTTCTGATACTGCATTCCGTGCTGCCTCTGATGTACCTGCTCTGTAATCCACAATGCCCTGTTGAAGTTCTGATACTGCATTCTGCCCTCTCACGTGCTGCCTCTGATGGACATGTTCAGTGCTATGGACTGTTGATGCACTTGGCCCCTCTCACGTGCTGCCTCTGATGGACATGTTCAGTGCTATGGACTGTTGATGCACTTAGCCCCTCTCACGTGCTGTCTCTGATGCACATGTTCAGTGCTATGGACTGTTGATGCACTTGGCCCCTCTCACGTGCTGCCTCTGATGGACATGTTCAGTGCTATGGACTGTTGATGCACTTGGCCCCTCTCACGTGCTGCCTCTGATGGACATGTTCAGTGCTATGGACTGTTGATGCACTTGGCCCCTCTCACGTGCTGCCTCTGATGTCGCTGCTCTGTACTCCACAATGCCCTGTTGATGTTCTGATACTGCATTCTGCACTCTCACGTGCTGCCTCTGATGTCGCTGCTCTGTACTCCACAATGCCCTGTTGATGTTCTGATACTGCATTCTGCACTCTCACGTGCTGCCTCTGATGTACCTGCTCTGTACTCCACAATGCCCTGTTGATGTTCTGATACTGCATTCTGCACTCTCACGTGCTGCCTCTGATGTAGCTGCTCTGTACTCCACAATGCCCTGTTGATGTTCTGATACTGCATTCTGCCCTCTGATGTGCTGCCTCTGATGTACCTGCTCTGTACTCCACAATGCCCTGTTGGTGTTCTGATACTGCATTCTGCACTCTCACGTGCTGCCTCTGATGTAGCTGCTCTGTACTCCACAATGCCCTGTTGATGTTCTGATACTGCATTCTGCCCTCTGATGTGCTGCCTCTGATGTACCTGCTCTGTACTCCACAATGCCCTGTTGATGTTCTGATACTGCATTCTGCACTCTCACGTGCTGCCTCTGATGTACCTGCTCTGTACTCCACAATGCCCTGTTGATGTTCTGATACTGCATTCTGCCCTCTGATGTGCTGCCTCTGATGTACCTGCTCTGTACTCCACAATGCCCTGTTGATGTTCTGATACTGCATTCTGCACTCTCACGTGCTGCCTCTGATGTAGCTGCTCTGTACTCCACAATGCCCTGTTGATGTTCTGATACTGCATTCTGCCCTCTGATGTGCTGCCTCTGATGTACCTGCTCTGTACTCCACAATGCCCTGTTGATGTTCTGATACTGCATTCTGCACTCTCACGTGCTGCCTCTGATGTAGCTGCTCTGTACTCCACAATGCCCTGTTGATGTTCTGATACTGCATTCTGCCCTCTGATGTGCTGCCTCTGATGTACCTGCTCTGTACTCCACAATGCCCTGTTGGTGTTCTGATACTGCATTCTGCACTCTCACGTGCTGCCTCTGATGTAGCTGCTCTGTACTCCACAATGCCCTGTTGATGTTCTGATACTGCATTCTGCCCTCTGATGTGCTGCCTCTGATGTACCTGCTCTGTACTCCACAATGCCCTGTTGATGTTCTGATACTGCATTCTGCACTCTCACGTGCTGCCTCTGATGTACCTGCTCTGTACTCCACAATGCCCTGTTGATGTTCTGATACTGCATTCTGCCCTCTGATGTGCTGCCTCTGATGTACCTGCTCTGTACTCCACAATGCCCTGTTGATGTTCTGATACTGCATTCTGCACTCTCACGTGCTGCCTCTGATGTAGCTGCTCTGTACTCCACAATGCCCTGTTGATGTTCTGATACTGCATTCTGCCCTCTGATGTGCTGCCTCTGATGTACCTGCTCTGTACTCCACAATGCCCTGTTGATGTTCTGATACTGCATTCTGCCCTCTGATGTGCTGCCTCTGATGTACCTGCTCTGTACTCCACAATGCCCTGTTGATGTTCTGATACTGCATTCTGCACTCTCACGTGCTGCCTCTGATGTACCTGCTCTGTACTCCACAATGCCCTGTTGATGTTCTGATGCTGCATTCTGCCCTCTGATGTGCTGCCTCTGATGTTCATGCTCTGGGGCCCACTTTGCCCATGCTCACGCATACACTGTGATTATGCCCCTATTATGTGGAATAAAGGTAGTCTATCATGTCTCGTGGTTTGTCGTTGTCATTCATGTTAGCGTACTACAAATGTGTATTTCTATTTGCTTCTCATCAGTGGTTTCGGTAACATGACACTCCCCCTCCCTACGTCACGACCCTTGCAGGTATTCCCCTCCATGCAGCCAATGGTTTGTGCCTTACCTGCGCCGGCGTCGATGGTGGGCCAAGACTAAGACGTGGTGGATCGCGAAGAGCATCGGGAAAGCATGTAGCGCTGGGTCCATGGTGGCGAGCAGCTTGTGGTGGGTCTCTCTGCTACGTATCTTTTCTTCGCTGTGGGGAATCCGCCGTGTTCAGACAGGTTGTTTTTCCGCAGCGGTTTTATGTGTATTTTCCGCCATCTTGATTTGGGGGACGGTCTTTGACGTCAGTACGTACGGCGGAGCCTCCGGATGTGTTCCGTCCGCCGCGTGGTCGTGTGTACTTCGGCGGCGGTGCGTGCTTTTCCGTCGCGGACGGAAATTTGACACGTTTTCCTATCCTGATATGGCGGACGGAGTGTCCGCGGCAGGCGGACCCGGAAAAGGCATTTTCCGCGTACTCCAGGGCCGCGGTGGCTCTTCCGTCCGCCATACTAATGAGCCCCTAAATGTGTATGATAAAATAAGATAATCATAGTATAAACAAATATATAGGAATCTTGAAAGGATCTGGTACTGGAAGGCATCTAGAGAAGAGCAAATATAGAAAGGACAGATATAGAGAGAGAAAGAAGAGGAAAGAATGTTGAAAGAATTAACTTCACAAAGCACTTTCTATAAATGATAAAGAGTTATTTCAACAATATCATAAATAGGCAGACACCTTAGTATTATTATTGTAAAGAAGACAAAAGAATTCATTAACACCTTGGCTGCTTGAGTGGATCCTCTGCTGTGCTGGGCTATAATGGAAATGGGTGTGGTCATGACAAGCTCAGCTCGTCATGAGCACACGAGAGGTATACCTTATGACGAGCTGAGCTCGTCATGAGCATCGAAGGGGTTAAGGAGGTCAAGGAGCAAATGGAATAGCAACTTTAGAGAGATAGGTAGTAAGAGTTACCATAGAATATCTCTTTTACAACACAGTGGAAAAGAGTGTAGATTATGTCTATCAAGTCTATGATTATGACACACTAAATTCCACCACAGTTGAATGTTGACATTGTCTGTAGATTTCCAGTTGGACATGATCACCTGTAAACCATATGAAATGTAAGCCACAAGGAATGTTTTGTCTAAGGAAAATTATATAAATATTCCTGTAATAGAAATATTTTTAACCCATACCTGAACCCAGAAGGTAGAAACATTTGGGCACAGAAAAAACCTATGAACGTAGGTGCTGGAATGCGAGTTACAACACCAACAAGTATCTTGTTTGAGAAGCTTTAGTTTAAATGGATGAGCAGGAGTGTAAAATAGTCTATTGTAAAAGTAGTATAATGTTTGAGTGAAGTTGGCTGGATGCCCTATAGAGTGCATTTTCATCCACAATTTGCCCCAAATAGAAAGAGGCCAGCTGTGATGTAAAGCAATTTCCCACAAGGTTTCCTACTTAGACTTAGATCACTTGTGAATTGGTGTAATGATTGTTTTGTAAATTCGCGATGCTGTGGATGGTGTATTAGGTGAGAAAGGGGTAGACTGCAAATCATCGGTTCGAACCAAAGAATGTTGGAAGAGTTTAAGTGCATTTAGAAGATCTTTCAGTAACATATATTGTTTGAGGAATGTATATGATTGAAAGTGATTCAAAAGAAATAGCTGAATTCATGAAAATTAGTTGAGTAATAGTAAAAGTACCCCAACAAATTCAACGTCTTCACACAAAAGATTTCCCATTTAGTATGAGGTTATTATTGTACCAGTTAGGACTTTGAAGAAATTGATCATAAGAGGATTAATTGGAAAGAAAGAACAAGAATGTGATATTCCAGATTGCAACCAAAACCGGGAGCTGATGAGAAAAAAGATTAATCATGAAAGATTCTAATGATAACCACAATCTAGAAGTAGTATCGCTAGGGTCAGAAAAGGAATGTTGAACTTGCATAATACCAAATGCTCTATGGTAGGGAGAGAAATCTGGAAAATTAGCATCACCTGCATACTTGGAAAGTTTCAGTCTATTAATGAAATCCTAGATGCTTTCCAATTCCAGAGGAAACGAGATAGGATCTTAGATTGTTAAAATATGTCCTAGGGATCTTGAAGGGTAACATCTGGAGAAAGAAATTTACAATTAGTAGAAACATCATCTTTATGGTATTCAAACGACCCCACCAAGACAGAAAGCCCTAGGTAAATTGGGTAATCCTGTGAATCAAACTTTCTATATTGATCTTTAAAGTGTATCTAACGTTGTTGGAATAAAGAATCCCCAGACACTTGATTTTAATCAGATACAAGAGAGGCCTGCCACAACAAAAGGGTCCTTAATGCAGTATTTATTATAGCCTTATAGCCCGCCGAAGCGTGCTATACCGGCTATTAAAGGCCCGCTGCAGCAGTAAAGGCCTGAGCCGAAGGCGAGAGGGACTTTAATAGCCATATAGCCCAGCTACAAAGGCTATAAGGCTATTAGAACATTCTGCCACTAGGGGGGCAGAATGCTCCAACAAATTAAACAAAGGCTTTAGGGAGCCCCAGGGGATTGAAATTCCCTCTGGCTCCCTGAAGCCTTTGTTCGCAGACAGAGCTGTGAACAAAGCAGCATTGGAATGTTGGAGCTCCGGGCTTATACCAGCCATAATAAGCCTGGAGCTACTCCATTGTTTTCAATGGAGCTTCCAACATTCCAATGTTCTAATTAGGGATAAAACTTCTGATTTATCTATATTAAGCATATAGCATGACAATTTAGAATACAATCGCAACTGAAAGTAAAAAGTTGGAAGTGAGGAATTCGGTTGTGACATGAAGAGTAGAATATTGTGAGCATATACACATTGTATTTAATATATGTCTCTTCAATTTTTGAAAACAGAAAGGGTGTCTGAATAATATAATTGATGTAAGAAGGATTCTAAAATAAGAATAATAAATAAAGGAGATCAGGGGCATTCTAAGAACAAAATATGGGATTGGATTCCGTTAACGAGGACAGTGGAACAAGGCGATGAATAGAGCAAGGAAATCATTTGTAAAAATGGGAACTAAAACCGTGCCATTTCAAGGCCTTCACATGAAATTACCAGTTGACTGTATCAAAAGCTTTCTCCGCCTCAAGAGTTAACTCAGCAAGACAAGAACTGAGCTTACTTGCTTTGTTGATACATTCAGAAAGGTATGCTGGTTATCAGCTATATTCCTGTGTGTAACCAAACAGGATTGTTCTTGGCTATGAGATCAGGAAAAAGGTCAACTAATCATTTGAATAGTTCAGGAAAGAGCAGGTGAGAAAATTGAAGATAAAATTCAACAATGAAGCCATCAGGACCAGGCGCCTTACCCTTTGGCAAACATTTGACTGCTCCTTGTAGTTCATGTATTGTCGAGATGGATTTAAAAAGAGAAGCATCAATGGTAGTGCATCTGTTGGGTTTGAAAAGTAGAAGTCTATAAGTTCTTCGGAAGGACTGGTTTCTGGAATGTATAATTGCTGGTAATATTCTGTAAAACAAGCAGCTATATCTGCATCATGCAGCAATTGAGTTTCTGAAGGATTAGTAATGGATTTAACAGCCCTTTTATTCCTGTCTACATTTATAAATACTTTTCCAGCTGAGCAACCACATTGTTTTTCCCACCCTAGATCTAATGTAGACTTTAAGAAGTGTGCCATAGCCTTTTGCAGTAGAGGTTTTAGAAAATTGAATCTTGGCCACAATCACTGTTTCTAGATCCACTTTGGTGTTTTAGATGTATAACAAGTATGTTCAAGGTGCTTTTTGTTAGTAAAAATGACAGTGGATTCTTTTTCCATAAATTTCCTGGAGGAGACGTAGTTGATATCAAAGTCCCTAGAAGTTGCTTTACAGGCGTCCCACATAAAACGAAAGAGAGCGGCACCTGTATCATTTTGGTAAAAGAATTCAGATACAAAAGTTTTGTAAGAAGCAGGAAATAATTTGTCCGTAAGTAATGAAATGTTGAGTCTCCAGCATGGTTTATGGTTAGAGTCACTGAGGATTTCAATATCTGTCAAAACAGGGGCATGGTCTGAGATCAGAACTGACCCAATCTCAGAATTAGTAAGGTGTGGAAATACATTTTTACTTAAGAAAATGTAGTCAATCCTGGTTTGAGAGGGGTGAGCAGCCAAAAAGAAGGAATAATCTTCAAGAGCTGGATTAGAGACTCTACAGGGAGTGGTGGGACATAGTACACTGGAAGATGAGGGAAAAACATGGTAGAAAAATGATGATCTAGAAATGGGTACAAAACCTGATTGCAGTCTCCACCCAATATAAAGTCCTCAGAATAATGTTCTGTAAATTTCTGACAGACTAGATTCCAAAATGTAGGATTCTGGTGTGTGAGACCAAATACATTAAATAGCATGAAATCGGTATCATCTATCTTGAGTTTAACTAATACCCACTGACTTTCATTGTCACAATCCTGGGATAGAAGTAAAATATTTACATGCCTGTGACAGAGAATACCCACTCACTGGGGAAAATAACATATCACTTACCCAATTTTTAGAATATGACAATTTCCGTCGCAGTAAGATGAAATTCTTGTAATAATGCCACTTGAATTTTCAATCTAGACAAATGTGACTATACATGTTGATGTTTGACTGTGTTTTTCAAGACCTTGTCGTTCCATGTTATAACCCTAAGAGTCATACTTGACTTGATCATGGGATAGCTAAAAAACATCAACTTATACAAAGGTATAAACACTGGACATGAGAGTAAGAGAGAGAATATAGAAGAAAAGAATAAAGAAAATAGAGAGGAAAACGAGAGCGAGAGGAGATAGTGAAGAAAGTACCACATAAAGAATTTAAGAACAAGAGAAGGCAAAACAGGAAAAATATCCTTATTTGTGAATGAAAGAAAAAAGATCAGGATGAATGCTCCGAAGGATAAAGGGGGTACGGAACACCTAACGAAGATGGGTCAATTCTGGCTCCAACGAACAAGGATGGGAATGCAGCCATTGTAAAGAATCATAACAACAAGAAACTTAAACGAGTTGGGAGAACAAGAATAAAGGAGCAAAACTAAACCAAGTTTGGTAGTAACATTACTAGGAAAAATAAAAACTAACAGAAATATAGACTTATCACAGATGACGAAGTAAATGTTAATGATAATGGACAAGACTGGGCAGGGATAATGAGGACAAAAGTGAGGATTCAATGTACAGTCTGTTACCGTAACAAAATACAAAAAAGAAGACAAAAATGGTCATTGAGTATCAAAGATATGCAACCTGAAAGAAAAAAAATATGCATCCTGTTAGATAAAAGTAAAAAGGAAAAAGGTAAGCAAAAGTAAATGAAAAGAGAATCATGATTTACCATTGGGGATATTCTCCATATTCACGTGACTATGTTGATCCAGGAAGTCTTGCAAGCAGTCTAGGTCTTCAAAAGTATATTTGTCTTCATAGGAAATGTTGAAGAATCACAGGTGTACTAAACCATATCTAATGTTCATAGTCTTCAACTGAGGATGCATCTAAAAAAAACGCTTCCTTGTTGCTGCAGTTGTATTGGAAGCATCCTGGAAAGAGAAGGTCCTATTCCATGACCAATGTGAAGCACCAAGTTATTTGTCTGCTGAGGATATTTGCATCAGGTCTGTGAACTGTAGAAAAAGAATAATGTTCCCTTAGAGCAAGAATGAGGGGACATAGATGGTTTAGGACCAATTCGGTGTGCTCTTTGCCTGCCATGGGGACCTCGGTCTGGCAGGTGAACGATTCCAGCAATGGCCTTTTGCAAGAAAGCAATCATATTAGAGCCTTCTGAATTTTTCAGTATGCCATAAATCCTGAGGTTATTTCTCAGTTTCCTATTTCCTAAACACTCTGTAAGATTCTTAAGTTGAGTCCTCCACATCTCTGAAACATTGTTCATTGGCAGAGATTCATTGCTCATGAGAGGACTATTTGTCTTTAATACGCTGAAAGGAAGCATTAGTCTCCATGACAGGGGCCTTTAAGGGTGTAATTTCCTCAATTTTGTCTTCCAAGGCAAAAAGTGAAGGTGACTTTGAACGAAAGTCTAAATTTTCCGTGGACCTTTTGATGATCCAGAAGTATTTTTGAAACAGCTCCTGAGGCCCACTATTAATGCTGAAAGGTAGTCTGGAACCAACTCGTTTTGATATCAAGACCTCATAATGACAGCTTTGGTGGCAGAGGATGTAAGCTGAGGAACAGTCTTCAGTCAGTGGAATTTACCCATAATGAGACAGCAACCAGGGACAATAGCAGTTACTTACCGGTGAAGGTTAGCCCTAAAATGGATGAGGAGAGGGTAGATACCATATAGCCTGCCCCACACCATTATCTGATATAATAAGTGGTGGATGGGGGACATAGACAGTCAACAACAGCATCTGAAGGCCATTGGCAAAGAAATACTGAATAGGCAGATGGTAGTTCCAACATTTAGATTAGATTATAGACCGACTGGACAGAACACTGTGCCAACAGTCATAGCTGAAGAAATATTGGATAATAATCAGTTATTCACGGTAAGATGCACCCAGTTGTAACAGAACACTAGGATATGTTGAGGCAGAAAACAAGCTAGGCGAAGGAGGGGCTGACAAAAAGCCTAAAAAGCAAATGTTAATAGTGCTGCTGCATTGCATAGCAAGTGCCTTAGGAGATGTGATGAGGTGAAGACAAATTGGCAACAGCCTCACTGCATGTATATCTGGGCTTTAAAATGGCTGAAAAGCCCCTTGAAAATTCTTATATGTTCCTGTCAGGCTGACAGAGTCACTCAGGAGTTTCACAGATCAGCAGCCATTTTGCGTGGTATCCTCATGCCTCCTCCAAAAGCTTAGCTTTTTAGTATTCATTATTTCACTGGTTCTATCACCTCGTTCTCCAGAATCTCTAACTCTGACTCGTACTACTCCTGAACCCATGTTTCTGATGCACCAGAAATGTGGAACTCGGTCTCCTTCAGTCCTTCCTGTGCTGTAATGGAGGAGAGGTTTTTAGCAGCTGGGACATCAGGATCATCACTGGTGGGGGTAAATTGTAGGGTTTTGCGGGTCATGAGTGGAAGCAGGGCTTTGCAAGCAGTTCACTCTCCTTAGGAAGGTGCTGGCAACTTTCAATATACATTGGATCCTTTGATATCACTACAATTTGTTCATCATTAATGCGTCCCTCACCTTTGTTGTTTTCTTTCCATTTGTTGGTTCTCTCATTTCCCATACGTTATTGCCTGTAGTCTGACTTGAGTTCTGGATTATGATTTGGTGTGTTTGCTGACTCAGTGCCTGAACTCTGACTTGCCCTTTGGATTGCACTTTGGGTATGTTTGCTGAATGGTTGCCTGAACTCTCACTTATATTTTGTTATTGGTGCTGTATTTCTCCAACTTCTTCCCTGAATCCCAGGTTCGCTATCGGCCTTGGAGTCTATTGTTGCTGTTACCAGCTCCCTTTGATTGTGGCTTTGGTTCCTGTCAACCAGCCATCAATAACTTTTTTTCTAAGATCATTTAAATGTTTATGAAACATAGTAAAACCTTTTTTTAAATTCTTTTAATGTATGGTTGCCATTCGCCTTTGAGAATGCTTTTGTGAATCCTCTATATGTACGAGAGACATGTGGTTGACAAGACAGCACCTTTTCAGTTATCTCTTCTGTCTCTCAATCCTACTTCCCTCCAGGAATTAGGGGCATATTATCAACAAATAGCAATATTTATCGCTAAGTAGGCTTAGCGGCAATTTTTTTATCGCCGCGCATCACCGGATTTTATTGCTGAGATAACGTGCTATTAGCAACGTTTATCTCAAAAGCGATAAAATTCCCGGCGATAGCGGCAAAATCCGTGAATATCGCTGAGAATACAGCGATATTCACGCATTATCGCTAACAGGGTCTTAGCCATTATATCCACCTCCCATTGGATATAATGGCTAAGAACTGGTCTGAGCAGGCGTTAGTTTTTGGAGATATTTGCGCTTAGCGCAAATATTTCCATCGCTACGCCTGTGTTGGTAATAGGCGATAGCGATGTTAGCGACTGCTTTCAGCCGCTAACAGGTTGGGTACGCCCACTTTGCATGTCATTAGCGATAAATATGCAAAGCGGGCCCCAAACCGCTCGCTATCGCCTACAAGCTGTCCCTAACTGCTGTTAGCGACAGCTTGCTAATAGGGCAATAGAATTATCGCCGCCTAACGGCCGAAAACGGCCGCTGAAACGGCCGCTAAAACGGCGATAATTTGCTATCGCCCCCCTTGATAATATGCCCCTTAGTTCTTCTATTCATACTCACTCACATAGGGGTGGAGGTATGTTCTGGTGAGTGTGGAGGATTGTCTTCAGACTCTGTTGATCAAAGCATGAGAATCTTGAGAGATACCTCATGTGCAGATTACAAGGAGTCAGTGGACTATCATCAGAATTTGAACCATCTCTAGAGAACTTGACAGTTTGTCAAGCCCCCATGAATTCAGATGAAGGTTCATTGGATTCTTTCTGACGAGCAATAATGGAAATTAAAAAGAAATTGAATACATCAGGTGCAGAAAGAAATATTTTGTTGGATCGGTTAAATCAAAATCAGAGCAAGATTACTCCTTTGCCAGTCCCCAATCTGAGCAACTCATTTGGACTAACCCTGAGCGTAGTTCGTAGTATACTTTGAACTTTGCATAGTACTGAACTGTGCGCAGTACACAAACTGCTTAGTTGATGGAACTGTGTACTTATCTGCACCATTGCAAATGGCATCTTGCACAGTGCCATTTATGACGAATAAAGTATCTCTATCTTTATATGCTAAAGAGCATATAGCACTTTCACAAAAGTGAAACTGAAAATTTAGCAAGCAGTGAGAGAGGTGATGATTTTGGGGTCCTCCCTAACCTAGGGAGAGATCCAAGTAGATGCCTTGAAAACAAAAAGCACATCTTATTGAATGATTCGGTGGTGGTCCCATCCTCTTAGGACCACCCCAAGCACAGTTATTGACAAAAAAACAATACCAACCAAAGGCCCTGCAAAGCATTAGGGAACAAGATTAGAAGTGGGCAGTGAATATTATAGTATCCAATATCAAAATAATTCTACAATGAGCTGCAGTTCAACTTGTCGTTACTAGATGTCCCTCACGAGTCAAATGCAAATGCATTGAAATTATTCTTACATCAAGCTGCAGTTCCACTAATAGTTACTAGATGTCCCTCACGAGTCAAATGCAAAAGCTTCATGAAAGGGTCTTTCAATGCTTTTGTATTTGACTCGTGAGGGACATCTAGTAACGACTAGTGGAACTGCAGCTTGATGTAAGAATAATTTCAATGACTTTGCATTTGACGTGTGAGGGACATCTAGTAACGACTATTTGAACTGCAGTCAATCAATCAATCAATCAAACCATTTGTATAGCACACTACTCACCCGGGGGGGTCTCAAGGCGCTTGGGGAAGGGGTAAGTTACTGCTCGAACAGCCAGGTCTTGAGTTGTTTCCTGAAGGCGAGATGGTCCTGGGTCAGCCGAAGGTGGATGGGGAGGGAGTTCCATGTCTTGGCAGCCAGGTAAGAGAAGGATCTTCCTCCGGCGGTGGCTCTTCCGATGCGTGGTACGGCTGCGAGGGCGAGGCTGGTGGACCGTAGCTGGCGGGTGGGCGTGTAGAAGATCAGGCGGTCGTTGAGGTACTTGGGGCCCAGGTCGTGGAGAGACTTGTGTGCGTGGGTGAGGAGCCGGAACGTGATCCTCTTGTCGACGGGGAGCCAGTGCAGGTTCCTCAGGTGGCTGGAGATGTGGTTGCGTCGGGGGACATCCAGGATGAGTCGGGCGGAGGCGTTCTGGATGCGCTGGAGTTTTTTCTGTAGCTTGGCTGTGGTTCCGGCATAGAGGGCGTTTCCGTAGTCCAGTCGGCTGGTGACGAGTGCTTGGGTGACAGTCTTCCTGGTCTCCGTCAGGATCCATCGGAAGATCTTGCGAAGCATACGCAGGGTGTTGAAGCTCTTTGTACAATTATTTTTATATTGGATACTATAATATTCACTGCCCACTGCTAATCTCATCCCATAATGCTTTGCATGGCATTTGGTTGGGATTGTTTTTTTGACAATAACTGTGCTTGGGGTGGTCCTAAGAGGATGGGACCCCCACCAAAGTTCAACAAGATGTGCTTATTGTTTATGCTCTTTGTGTTCAATGCATCTGCTTGGTCCTCCCCCTAGGTTAGGGGGACTTCAAAATCATCACCTCTCTCATTGCCTAATATTTTCATTCAAAAAGTTCCCTTTTATAAATTGGTTATATGCTTTTTAGCGGATGTACGTTGTTACAACGCATGCTTTTACCACGCATGCCGTTACAACGCAAGTTTTGTAGAAAAGTCAGCCCACATCGCACCCGAAGCCCAGGCTGCTGGTGCAGGCCGACTCTTAGTTTCCATCTTGAACAATTACCAAATAAAGAGACGGGCGCTGAAGGCAGGAAAACAAGAACAGAGTTTATTACTCATGAGGAGAGCATGTCATTTGGGACACTCGCATAGTGTCTTCGGGAGGTGCTCTAACAATTTTCTCTGAGGCTTCGTCTTTGATACACAGGTTTATGGCACACACATCCTTCATTACAATCAAGACATTGTGAAGTGTGAAGATATTCCAACACGTGGCTACAGTAGGGGCCCTTATCCTCCATACAATAGGAGGGGGCTGTCACGCAGCTGAGTGTTCTGCTGATTCCTTTGGAATGTGTGTGCCTGATCGAATCTCAGGGGGTGGGGTGGTCATGATCAATAGTGGCTACTTTCAAGAGAGGCGAGTGCATACAGTAGTGGGCAATAAACTGTATCCTCAGGCTAAGGGATGACCAGCGGTCCATGTGGACAATTAGGTTCAGAGGAAGAGGTCATCAAAAGGAGGGGTATTCATGGAGGGAAAGGAGGTGTTGGTCAGGCGCGGGGTGTGATTCTCAGAGGCAGAGTTATAGGGGAGGGCTCATGACTTGTGCATGTGAGAGCAGTCAGGGTGCATGGGGGAAGCTTGCAGGGTCAGGGAAGGGGCGCTGGTGGTCGATCGCAAGCTGAGAGACCATGGTACCTAAAATGGCTGTCGTGTACGTGTGTGCATGAGTCTATGCTAGCGGGATAACACAGTCAGTGTTTTAGCGATCTTCGTTCTGCTTACGACAAGGGGTACTGTGAACACAAATGAACGCCGCTTATGTACATACACATTGCTATTTTCAACAGTTTTACAACGCAAGCCATTACAACGCATTGCTTTGGGGGGTTCTGGATAGTGAATAGTTTAATTTACTATTCCAACTCCAGTCCCCGTGGATAGTAGGGAAGGTGTTGGATAGTAAATTAAACTATTACTTATCCTAGAGTGCCCCCCAGTGCAATGCGTTGTAATGGTTTTCGTTGTAAAACCTGCGTCGTAAAAGCACTGCGTCGTAAAAGTTGCGTGGTAAAGGATGTTTCCCCCTTTTTAGCACGTAAAATTGCTTTATCAAAGCATTTGAGGATGTTGATGATTTAGCTGCTACGTACGTTCAATTTGCGGAGTGCGAATTAGTACAAATTCAAACTAGGTATGCTCCGTTAACGCTACGCCCAGGGTTACTTTGGACTGATGGTTTCAGGAGTTTCGCAAAATGTCTCAGTGATATCAGGTCCTTCTGAACATAATGTAGATGTTTCACAAAATGTGTCTTCAACATCTAGTAAACCATTGGCAGACATGGGTGTAACTGGACTGACCAGGGAAACTGCTGAGATGTATGTTGGAGATCCAAAACAGTTTTGGGAAATGTTCACTCAATGCCATCAAAATTGTAAAAGACCCAGCGGAGGTAGACATTCAGGCAAAAGAAGAAGGTGTCTGTGAAAGCCTTATTGCTGGTGTTGGCACACTGGGCTCCTGTGGGCTTGCTTTGGATGTAGCTGGGGTGAAGGGAGGCCAGAAGGTTAGTTCCTGGGGCCGGATTGCGACTAGATAACAAGTGTGATGTGATGGCAGTGTGACTGGGCTCAGTCACTGAGTGACTAGTGGGTCTTGCAAAACCTCTGGGAATTGAAAAGGTGAGAGCGGAGAGGGGTTGAGCAAGACACAGGCTCTAGTGCACAATTGAAATGGGCTAATGCAGGCAGCTTAACTGCTGATATTCGAGACTGAACTCCAGCATCAGGCCTGAGAAGGCATGACCTGAAAAAACTCAACAAATAAAAGTAACAGACAGACTTTTGCTCCTAGGGGGCAATTAAGGCACCTGATCTGCACGGAGGAACCTGTGGGCTGTATCTCAGTATGCTGTCCAGGCCAATATGAAACGAAGGAACTATGACTGTGATAACGTCCCATTGGGACCAAGGGGAATGCCCCAAACTTGATAAGAAGGCTTGGCCCAGGTCAGAAAGCCTGGGTCCTATTCATAATTAGTGTGAACAGGGCAAGGTGACCTAGTGCAACCCCCTGTAATTGGAAGACTAAGAGACAGCTCCTCCTGTTCCACAAACTGTGGATTGTGCAATTGTTTATTATGACACAGAACATAGCAGATAATGATAGACACTGCCGGAACTGGTTCTAGCATTAGACTGCGGCATAAGAGGGCCCCAAAGTGTGCCACCCTTATTATTATTATTATTATTATTATTTATAAATTTATAAAGCGCCTGGTGACCCGGAGGCATCCCCGCGCTATAAAGTTACAACATCCAAGAGGAGGAGGGGACCGGATGACTATTTAGGGAATAGGAAAGTCTTTAGTTTTTTTCGGAATAGGGCGTGGGAGGGTTCTAGACGCAGGTGGCGAGGCAGTGCGTTCCACCCTGAAGAGGCTTTGACCGAGAAGCGGCGGCCGCCGGTACGAGCCTTCTTAAATTTAGGGACGATGGCCAGATGCTCATCGTCCGAGCGCAAAGACCTTGAGGCTTTGTAAGGGGCGACAAGGTCTTTCAGGGCGGCCGGGCCGGCACCATTAATGAGTTTATGACTGGTGCACATTGCTTTAAACTCAATTCGCTGGCGGACAGGGAGCCAGTGAAGGGCCTTGAGGGCCGGTTTGGCAGAGGCTCTAGGGGGGAGATCCATTATGAGCCTAGCCGCAGCGTTTTGTGCCCGTTGGAGTTTGGCGAGGGTGAACTCCGGTGCACCAAGGTAGACGGCATTGCTATAATCAAGTCTGGCTAGGATGAGCCCTTGAACCAGCAGCTTCCTGGAGAGCGGGGGGAGGAGGGGGAGGATCTTGCGGGTAGACCGCAAGAGGCCAAAGCATGTTCCAGAGGTCTTGGTCGCCTGGGTCTTCATGGTGAGGCTTGGTTCAAGCCAGACGCCTAGCGTTTTGACTTGGGTCTTAGGAGTGGGAATCTCGCCAAAGGTGTCTGGCCACACCGCGGCGGGGATTGAGGACCATTTGTTACCCAGGAGCATAATTTCGGTTTTGGCACCGTTCAATTTAAGGGAGGATTCGCACATCCAGGAATAGATGTCCTGGAGACAGTTCCTCAGGCTGTCTGGATGTTTGTCTAGCTGGGAGAGGGAGACGACAAGTTGGGTGTCATCAGCATAGTTGACAACCTTGATCCCATAGGGGGTCACAACATCTTCCAGAGGGGCCATATAAACATTAAACAGGGTGGGACTAAGCGAGGACCCCTGCGGGACTCCGCATGTGAGTGGACGGGGGTCTGAGCGAGAGTTGCCGTCCCACACCTGAAAAGAACGGCCTGAAAGGAAGGAGTTAATCCAGGCGTGTGCTGAGCCCACAATTCCTGCTCTGGCCAGGCGATGTAGAAGGACACGGTGATCCACCGTATCAAAGGCGGCACTTGGCATAGGAGGAAAACTTTCCATCCATTGCTGCTTGGCTGCTTGTACCTGCTTTGGTCTCCGTATTGAGAGATGTTGAGGTGGCAGGTTGAGTTGAACGATAGGCTGATTGAGCTGGGACAACATTCTGCAACAGTGAAACTAATAAAACTGTGGTGACGCTGATCCACATGGCATGAGCCATAATTTGTTCCACAACTGGCAAGGCCAAAACTAGCATGAAATGTCTTCCTCTAAGCAAGTTGCGAAGAAGTGCCATTGAATCTGGTCTGGCTCCTTTTAATCAACATGATGCACACCTTAGCTGTGACTGCTAGGCAATGGAAGCTGATAAGCTGGATACGATCCTGACTGCAATTGGGAACACCAGAGCTGTTCCTGAAGTAAAAATGGACACTGTACCATTCGATCTATTACAGGAAGACCAGCTCAAACTTAAAGATAAGGTCTGAATCATTGGAAACTCCCTGCAAGAGCTCCTTCCTCAGAAATGAGAAAACAGGTACAAGATTTTACAGCGAGGGTGCATTTCCTTGAGGCACAGCAGAAGACTTGGAAAGACGAGGCAGATGCAATATGCTACAGCTATAGATAATCCCAAAAATGCAGAAGGATTGGGACCAGGAAAGGTCTCTCACTATTGTTCACAATAGAACATATCTACAAAGCTCCTGGGGCTACACTGTGGCCAGACGTCTGAACTATTGGGATGGAGATGCCATATTCTAGGCAGATAGTGTCAAGGGGGCTTTTGAAGTGGATTCTATAAAATAAATGATATTCCCTGACTATATCCTGGCCTTTCAACATTACAGTGCTGCATGTATGCAAGTAAAATTGGAACCACATGACCTGGTTCTTAAATAAACTCTGCTCTTTCTGGACAAATAAAAATGATTGCAGACCATGTGCTCACATGTTTTTTACTGAGCTGGGAGAAACTTGGAACTGGGCTGCAGAGTAGGAGGGATCCATGGTGAGCCAAAATGGGTAGCAATCATCAAAACGGAATTAACAATAAGATCAAAGAAACCAGCAACCAAACAGACCAGAAACTCACATAAATACAGCACACACTCGCCAGAAAAAGTGAGGGAGGTGGCGGCACTGACAGTAGCCGGCAACATCGAGGTCACTGACTTACCTCTCATCATTACTGATGAAGAGTCTACATTGAGCAGTGATGAATCTACCTTACTACCTAAAGTAACCCTGCAGACAGCTGAAGATTTTCTTTTTGTAAAATGGTCAAAGATAAGTGACCTGGAGTGGTACAATATTTCTTTCTTTTTGTTTGATATAATTTTATAAAAATCACTCTGGGTCTGACCTAGATTGGCGGATGCTCTCAGTAAGATAACTGCAGGGTCACATAAGAAGATGGGGCCTATTGAGTGACAAACTGGTCTCCAAACGTACCTAACCATACAATACCACTTTTCAATAATTTACATCCCCCTACTTTTCTTCAGTGACTGATGTACTAATAGCTACTCCTTTTAAAATAGATAAGAGTGTCACACAAACTTCACTCAACAGAATCTGGTCATATGCCTCCTCACACAGATTTGTTTTTCAAAAGCGTGCTCCAGGCCTCGACCTCTTAGAAGGTTATAAGTCCATATTCCATATTCACCCTTAGCTATAAGCCCTCAGGAGCTAAGAGGCGAGTTGTTTTATTAATTATAGTTTTGTTTATTGGATGGATGGCTGTTCTTGCCTATTTTTGATCTACCTGGCTTTTGAAGGGAAGGGAGTTGGTTGATTAATAGGGACATGACAGTGGGGCTGGGACCCGCTGGGCCTATGGCAAGCAGAATGTTGTGACTTACCTTATCTTTCCCTGCTCCCCCTTGCAGTACTGTCCACCTTGGAACATTACAGCTGCAGTTTGTTTAGAATGTTGAGAGGTCTGCCAGCCTGCCCTGATGTTAAGACTGGAGACACTTGTATGATTTGTTTTTGACTTCTTCAAGCTATAACAAAGCATGTTACCTCACGTGTTGGATACCGTTACTTCAGATGGCGACGAGGATGGGATGCTGTGCAGGGTACCAGGGCCGGACTGGGACCCAAAACCGGCCTTGGCTTTGCCAGCCCCCCAGGGGTTTGGGGGTGCAGCCAAGCTGCTAACCAGGGCCGTTTTCTGCTGATTTAGTTACAACGGCTGATATTGCAGCTATGCTGCAAAAACGGCCCTGTAACAAAAGCTGCCCCCAGCGGCCCAAAACCAGCCAACCAACCCAGGCAGTCCACCGGGGAAATGCCCGGTGCCCGCTATGGCCAGTCCGGGCTGGCAGGGGACATCGAAGCATCTTCACTCCTGTAGACATTTTCTCACCATTTTACATTTTTCCTGGAAATCCAAGGTATTATCTCAACTGAAGGATTCTCTGCAATGTGCCTGCTGCTTATGCCTCTATGATGTTCACACTGCTAATATTCAGATGCCAAGCGAACCCAATGTTTACTGGTGAAGTGTGATCTTTGAATCTGGTGGTTCTGTGCGAAGGCAGTCCAGTCTGGTGCTTATCTACTGACAGCCGCGAGGAGGTAAGGAGAGGATCCGGAGGCATAGAGTTTGCTTCTGGAACTACAGAGGAAGACGTACCTCGCAGGACTCTCCCCACCTCTGTATCCGGGCAGCTGCCTACACCTCCTGTTAAGGCATGCATTGTGGTGGTGTCCCTGCCTCTAGTGTGAAGATGCCAGAGGTAGGAGAGTGCTGGAGCGTGTATTACAGTAGTGTCCCTGCCTGAAGAAGGAGTGAAGTGTGTGAACCAAGCCAGAGGTGGCATGTAAAGAGACGGCGCCTCCTGTGAAAGTGTACAGTGTGGTGCTATCTGCGCCATTTCTGTGGGGAAGGGGAGAGCCATGCCTGAGGTAGGCACGCATCTCCTGCATATGTAGGAGAGCCATGCCTGAGGTAGGCATGCAATCTATTAAGCGCAATCCCTGTGTAGGCGTACCTGCGATGGTTGTTAGATACACCCCTCAGCGGGGAACGAACCATCAACACATTACTAGAATGCGTTGTCCGGGTGGTGTTTCTGCTCCAGCCTATATAGTGTTCCTCCAAATATCAACAATAGAGTGAGACACATTCACATACGACTGAATATCTGTAACTAGAAGGAAATAAAGTGGACAGTCTATGGTGAAATCTCCTTACTTAGCTATTAATATCATTATTAATAGTTTAGTCTGGTGGTTGTATCCTATATGACTTATTATGGCTCCTTCTAGTATGAAACAATCCGCCATTCCTAAATGACGTTAGAGAACCAGATTTACCTTGGGAGAGATGGCTCAAAACCTTTGAATCTTACCTTATTGCCATAGGAGGGGAACATTTTAGCCCAATAAGGAAAAAGCATGTATTAATCCACAATTTAGGATTGCATGCTAGGAAGATTTATGAAGATCTGCTATATTACACAGTAGAAAGGAAGGTTGAAGGTGTACAAGATGTGCATGGGACCACATTATAGAGATTAAAAGGGTATGTTAAGGAGAAAATCAATGTGGTCTTGGAGATACATTAAGTTCTTTAGTAGAGTACAAAGTAAAGAGGAAAAAATAGCCTTTTATATTGCATTATTGTGAGGGTTATCTGCCACATGCGACTTTGGTAAACTTACAGACTCTCTCACACTTGTAAGATGCAAATAACAACCTTAATGTTCAAGCAAAACTATTGGTTTTGAATTCAAATTGCAATAGCTAGGGAAATTGAGCAAACAACAACATGAATGAAAGTCCATATTAAAGAAGAATCAAACAATGTATCTGTAGATGTCAACAATATAAATGATGCAGAGGGAATATACTAGGTGAAAAAATTGCAGTCATAGAAGCCAAAGAAAAAACTCACCAAATATGACAGATTGACATGCTTCAGATGCGGAAACAATAGCCATTTAGCAAACAGGCCTAAATGTCCAGCAAGAACCATAATATGTAGAAAATGTAACAACAGAGAACATTTCGCAAAGTTTGTAAATTTTCAGAAACTAAAAAAACTGTGGTCAATTCATTGAATGATGAGTGTAAGGAGGAGAAAAAAATTATTGTTCAGGTAAACTCCATTGAGAAGAAAGAAAATATGAATTATCCTGCTTGTAACCTTGCTCTGGATTATGCTATTTTTGATGTATGGGCTGGTTCATGTTCTCCTTACACTCTTATAGATAATAATGTCTTTAACGAAAAATGTAAAGGGAAAAATTACTCTGTAGAACCAGTAGATATTAAACCCAAAGTTTATAAGAAAGACCCCATTCTGTTAGTAGGAAAGATTACTGTACGCATATCGTTGAAGGACAGTAGAACAGTAGGGAAACTGTATTTAACCAAACAAGGTTCATATTTATTGGGATGGAAACATCAGAAGGAACTTGGGATCAAATTATAACCTAATAATGAAGAGCAGGTACTCATGGTTGACAGTTTGATTGTGAGTATTGATGTATGCAAAGAATTCCCAGAAGAAGTATTTACTGATGGTCTTGGTCTATTAAAATATTCCATCCATAAAATGAAATTGAAAGGCAATGCAATTCCTGTGGTTCATAAAACTAGACAAATTCCTCTACTAATGAAAGATCCCTTGAAGAATGAGCAGGACAAGCTGGAATCCCAGGGGGTTATAGAGAGAATAGAAAGCTCTGAATGGCTAGCGCTGATAGTGATTGCGCCCCAAAACAATTCCAAGGACATTAGATTACAAACATTTGGATTGACAGACCCCCACTCCCCAGGATAGACGAGATATTGAGTCATATTCACAACGCTAAGTATTTCAGTGTACTTGATCTGTCTGCTGCTTACCATCAAGTACACAAAGCCTCCAAACCACTAACATCCTTCCCCACTCTTTTTGGGGCATATCAATTCTGCAGAATGCTTTTGAGCTATCGTTCGCAGCAGCAGTTTTCCCAAGAGTCATACAACACATTTTAAAAGACTGTCAAGGTACCTCATGCTTCCAAGATGATATTCTTGTATACAGTCATCTGAAAAGGAACACAATGATAAATTGAGGCAAGTTCTCACTAAACTTAAATTAGCGGGCTAACTGTAAAAAGAGAGAAATATAAAATTGGGTTACTGCTGTGGATTGCTTAGGTCAACCCATCTCTAGTGAAGGTATAAAACCAAGTGTTTATCTCACTGATTCAGTAAGAAATGCCAATCCCCATCAACAAGAGTTCAAATCTTTCTGAGGGCTAGCCGAAAATATGTCCAAAATTGTTAGGAACTTTTCAGACACAGTACCCCCTTTACATCTTCTATTAAAGAAAGGCACCACTTTTGAGTGGAATGAAACACACAGAAGTGTTTACATAAATTGAGAAAGCAATTGTAAATGCACCTAAATTAGGAAAATTGAATGTAAATCACACACTGCCCTAACCCCCGAAGCTAGCAACAAGTTACTTGGGACTACCCTACCCCACATATTTAATGAATAAGGAAATATAATTACTTCCAGACAATTGAAGTGGTCAGAACTCAATTATTCTATCATAGAAAAGGAACCATTGGCCGCTCTCTGGGGTAAAAATCACTACAAATCCGTGAGGTTTGCCATTTTTTCTAAGAACGGATCGCAAACCTTTAATTTTTGTCTTGTGTACTAAAAAATGAAGAAAAACCACTCCACATATCTCTAAATGAGTTATAAGCTTACAAACCTACAATTTTAAGAGAGGGTATGTACCAGGAGCAAGAAACCTAGCAGAAGTTTGCTTATCTAGTCTGCATGTAACAGAACAATAATCAGATACTATAGTTCCTGAAGAAACATTATTATCTCTTTTAGTACCTGCTGTATTGCAAGATGAATGGGAGGAAGGCAATACAAATGATGCTACTTTATTAGCTGTCAAAGAGACAATCGTACATGGATGACCAGAAGGATGCAAGTCTCTACCAGACCACTTACAACCCTTGGAATGTAAGAAATGAGTTGTCAATTCAAATACATATAAAGAAATGTCAGGATTGTTCCCTCAGACGGGCTGATTCCGATTTTGGCCGGAAGGGCTCCGAACCATGTTCATAGCCCTTCCGACTGAGTCGATCAGTGCCGGCCGTATTCCTTCCCGACAAAGCCATTCTGATGGGCTCGGTTGGGAAGGAATCCGACACGGATTTCAGGATTGCGGACGACAGGCTCAGAGAGCCTTTCCGCAGTCGGAAATCCTCCAGTACTCCCCCGGACTCCTCTGTGCGACCGAGGGAGTACGATGGCAGTTTTTCACTGCCTTTTCGTGCCGGTCTGTCCCGCATGAAAAGGCAGTTGGAAGCTGTCTTTGGGGGCCCCCAGCAGGGCCCCCATGGGTGTGTGGCCACCGGATGGCCTCACACCCCTCCGTTGATCCTTGCACCCGGTGGCAGGCACCTTGGGGTGCCGGCCACAGGGTGCAGGGATGAACTGCACTCCTGCTTGCCACATTGCAAGCATGCTTTCCGGTCAGAAAGCATGCTTTCATTGTAGGGTTTACGAATGCGACCGAACCCTGTTCGGTCGCATCGTACTAGCAGGGCTGTAACCGACGACAGCAGGTCGGTCGGTTACAGTTCCTGCCCGATGTCAGACGGACTTAGGTCATCCGACATCGGAATAGGCCCCAAAATGTTTATGAGAGCACATTGCTGACATTGCCTGTGAAGTACATATTGGGAGAAATCTAACAAAAAATTCAATTTGAGCTGAATACTGGTTGTATACCAAAAAAGGGAACACTGTTCCTAATGCAAGGTGCAAAAGTCACCCATGCAAAAGGGTGCAAAAAGTCACCCATTTAAAAACAGGGGAAGAAAAGAGAAAGAACAGGGATCCTAGGTAACAGTCCCCACTAGTGATAGGAAAACCATATTGTTGTCCTCTGTTGCCCTCACACACCCCGAAAGGTGTCATGCTTCATCATTGGGCAGTTGCTCCTCATAGGGCCGGCGCTGCAATTCCCTACGGGTCCCCCGAAGGGTCTCTTTATCGGAGATCTTTTTATAGGACTGCCGGTTGATGCATGTGGGTGTGTGGGCTGTGGGGAATGGGTTTTCCATGTTCAATTGAGGGTAATAGATTGACGTGCAAGTGTGATATAAAAATAGGGTCACCATGCAGCGAAGGTAAATTGGTGTACCCAGAGTAGACTCACCTACTAATTAAAATCTAGCCCCACTGGCATACTATGCCCGGGCATAGAACAACATAGGTCAACATGTTTCGCGCCTATATTGCCATAAGGATCGTTGGCGCTTCTTCAGGACCAGAGCTATAGTGTGTAAGGTGCACGTGAAAGAAAACTAAAAAATTCCCTCACATAAATCAGGACGGCGCAGTAACCTGTATGCCCAGCTTCTGGCTACAACTGCATGGTGGAACCGCTCCTGATCAGTACCCTTTGTGTTATATGGTCATGGATTGACTCGGAACAATCAGACTTCTTCTTGCATAGAATGCCTCCACCATCTTTGTGTTGATCCACAGAATCTACTTTTGCACCTTGAAAAAGGGCTTCCTCCACTCCAAATGAGTGCTCCGGTGCACTGCAGAACGCCCTCAGTTTGCTCAATGTTTTCGGCGACATTTTGTTTGTCCCAAAATCCTTTACACCTCGGCCACTTATAATTTCAATGCCACTTGCTGTGTCTCCGTTATCTGAATCAGACTTAGCTCGCTTATTAATCGGCTCGTCATTTTCACAAATTCTCTTCTTTTTCTTGTCACCTAGGCAATCCTGAGACTTGAAGAATTTGCTGATGACGGTTTGTCCGGCTTTCGCCTGATCGCCCCACTGGTGCTTCCGCGGCGGCATTACACTTAATACTGGTTGCCTAACCTGAAAAGAATAGTGGAGAGCAAAGTGAGAGATTGATACACAATGGGGTCGATTCCGATTCGGGAAAATGCACTCCGAATAGCTCTACGGAGCGTATTTTCTGTACGAATCGTACACCTTCAAGCTCCCCGTACGTACGATCAAGTACGATCCAAACCCAAAGCAGATCCACGCACGAATCGTACCAAACACCGTACAACACAACAATACATACGATTTGTATCCGGGTCACGCAGTACGCTACGTCCGTATGTAAACAAGCAGCAGTTTCCGGCCAAGCAAGTACGATTCGTCTCTGCGACACTCCGCACGACCCTTTTTCTACGGGACCCGAAAACAGCCGTAAAAGGAGAGTCCGGCTCGAACCGCACCCCGGTGCGCGATATACATGCCATGAACCCCATCGTTCGTGTCAACCCAGAACTGTATGCCTATGACCTGTGCATAGAAACCGACGACGGCGCAGACGGTGAGTACAACGTACCTCAACAACGCAAGTGTACCTGTACGGTACGTCATACATGCTCGCGTATAACACCATTGCAATAGTGATACGAGCCTCACACACGCCATGAATGTTGGGGACGGTGCGTCACACGCGCTCGCTCATGGCAACATTGCAATAGTGATACGAGCCACACACACGCCGTGAATGTTAGGGTACGGTGCGTCACACGCGCTCACATATGGCACCATTGCAAGAGTGATACGAGCTGCACACACGCCATGAATGTTGGGATACGGTGCGTCACATACGAGGGGTGGGTGAATATGACTCCCAGCATAGACCTACAGTATGGGGGTGGGTGGATATGACTCCCAACAGTGTCTAGATATATGAGGGGTGGGTGGATATGACTCCCAGCATAGGCCTACAGTATGGGGGTGGGTCGATATGACTCCCAGCAGTGTCCAGACATATGAGGGGTGGGTGGATATGACTCCCAGCATAGGCCTACAGTATGGGGGTGGGTGTATATGACTCCCAGCAGTGTCCATACATATGAGGGGTGAGTGCAGAGGACTCCCAGCATAGGCCTACAGTATGGGGGTGGGTGGATATGACTCCCAGCAGTGTCCAGATATATGAGGGGTGGGTGCAGAGGACTCCCAGCAGTCTCCAGACATATGAGTGGTGGTTGGATATGACTCCCAGCATAGGCCTACAGTATGGGGTGTGTGTATATGAATCCCAGCAGTGCCCAGACGTATGAGGGGTGAGTGGATATGACTCCCAGCATAGTCCTACAGTATGGGGGTGGGTGCATATGACTCCCAGCAGTGTCCAGACAAATGAGGGGTGGGTGTAGAGGACTCCCTGCAGTGTCCAGACATATGAGGGGTGGGTGCAGAGGACTCCCAGCATAGGCCTACAGTATGGGGGTGGGTGGATATGACTCCCAGCAGTGTCCAGATATATGAGGGGTGTTTGCAGAGGACTCCCAGCAGTGTCCAGATATATGAGGGGTGGGTGCAGATGACTCCCAGCAGTGTCCAGACATATGAGGGGTGGGTGCACAGGACTCCCAGCAGTGCTCAGATATAGGGGGCATTATCATCATCATACCACAACTACATGGGTGTAGGTTTACATCCCTAACCTGTGAGTTTCCTGATAGTGCCATAGCAATACATCACTTACAGCAGTGTCCCACTCCACAAAGGATGGATTTCTGTCACACACTGTGTGACACACCACATGTGGGTGTGATGTCAGATCCCACATTCATACCCACCCATGGAGGTTGCAGGCAACCTACACACCCTACCATCATGACACAATAGTATAAAGTCATGTAACAGTCCACAAAACAAAGAGAGCGAAAGGGAACACACACTGTCATGTACATCCCTGGGCTGATATGAATGTCCAGGTGGTGGTCAGACCACCAACATGTACTCCCACATGGAAGGAATAGGGTTGAAACCCCTTAGATACAATGCACAAAATTGTGAGTCATGTGCACAAATACCCTGCATAACAATTCCCAACATAGGGGTAGGCTGTGATTACACATCTGCATAGTGGGAAAAAGGGTGAATGTTTCCATGAAGGCATTTATACATACTCAAAACACAAGTACAGTGAGTAGCATGGATGGCACAGACTAATGAGCAGTAGTCATCTGTGAGCAGGCATGGCCATTGCTGAAGGGAACGGTCAACAATATAGGAAATCTGCACACATGTCAGCACAACAATTGTGCAACTGTCTGTAGTGAAGATATCATGTGTCACAGAGGAAGGAACGCTCCTTGGGACAATGTCTCTAGCCAAACTGAACACACACAACCAAAGAATAATTGCAGAGACATTGTGATGGCACATAGATACCAGGGTCCACCTCATTACCATCATAAAATAGACATCTTTCAGAACCCCAAAACATTACCATGACCCCGACTCCTATGCCCTCAGCACCTAAAGCAAGTACCTAAAATGCAATAGTTCAGAATAAAAAATAAAGTTCTTTATTCAGCTCCAAAGTAAAATGAGTGAAAAAATGAGTCCCGACTCAAACAAGGCCAATGGCCAGTCCACATTAAGGTTTGGTTGGGGGACGTTGGGGAGGTCGTCGACCCTAAACTTGCCTGCACATGATGGACCTACAGGGTTGTTGACCCGTGGGGGGCATCATCTGGGTCAAGGCCAGGCACCGCAGGGACAGTAGTGGGAAGGATAGGTATTGTGGGTGCAGGGGGGAGGAATCCTCCTCAGTGGCTTGTGCAGCGCCAAAGGTGGGAAGAAACTCAGCGCTGCACACTGCTGCCAGTTCAGCCAGACCACCACCTGCACCCGGGAATACAATGGGAGTGGAGGTAGAGGGCTGTGAGTCTTGCAGACTTTGTCTCTGGCAGCGTGCCTGCCGTCTGACCCCAGTCCCTGTGGGTGTGCCTGCATCCCTCTGAGATTGCGTGCCAGGAGATCTGCGCTTACACTTCTGTGGTGGTGTGCTGGTTGTGTCCGTTGGTGTGCGTGATCTTGTTGTTCTGCATGTGCTCTGGACAGGTATGGGAGAGGGGGGTGTGGATGGGTCTGAAGGAGAGGGTGGGCTCGACCGCTGCAGGAGGGAAACTGCTGCCGTCAGTGAGGAGTCCATGGACGATAGAATCCGACGTTGGTCAGACATCGTAGCTGACATGCCCTCTATGAATGACAACAACTGTGTCAGTATTCGAGTGCGGCCATGAAGGACAGTCAACATTGATGTCTGACCAACCTGAATCTGCCGGAGTAGGTCCACAGACTCGGCACTGAGGGCAGCAGGCGAGACAGGAGCAGGGGCTGCGGTGCCGGGGCCGAAGGAGACATGGGGGCAGCACGGACAGAAAGGGCCCTAGCAACTGGGAGGGTGGAGATGGGTCTGGAGGAGGCGGGAACAGACACAGTGATGGTAGATGGTGTCACCCCCCTCCTCCTGGGAGTCAGAAGCCGATCTGTCCATATGGTAAGAAGTGTCGCCTTCCAAAGGTCCGGCCGCCTGATTTCCCTCACCCTCCGTGCCACTGGCTCCCTCTGACTCCTCAGCTGTGGTGGCACTGCGGCTGGGTCCCTCCTCTTGGTCCGTGCTCATGTCTCCTCCTGTGTCGGTTGATGATGCTGTGGGCAAGGAGAAGAAAAAAAAATGCATCAGTCCCCTGTACACATCTGACACATGAGCACAAAATCAGTTGGTCACACTGCAAATCATGGCATGCATCATGAGTAACAGCCAGATAGCTCTGCACATATTTGAGACTAGTACTGCCCAGTAGGTATAGACACAATGGTACTTGGACACAAGGATCCAAAGAACACACCAGGCCACAACTTGAATGAGTTACATGAGAAGCTTCTGTTTGTTTACAGGACAGCAGATCTATACTTTTTTTTATTTTTTATTAAGAGTTTTTTATTTTATGCAAGAAAAAACAGCAGATACCAACCATGTATTTCAAAGTAGAACAAAATAGTTACATAAATTCATCAAAAACAATCAATGATAAAAATACATCTTAAACCTCACACATTACAATTTCCTAAATCCATTCCATAAAGGGTGCCCATATCTTTACTCCCATAACCCTCCTCTTTATCCCTTTAGTTTTATAAATGGCCATTTCAAAATTTTACATTAGCAATAGTCTTTCGCGCCAACTAAAAAAGGAAGGGGGCTCGGGATTAATCCAATCTCTTGTGATACAAGCTCGTACCACAGCCATACAAATAAAAAGAAAACATGTCGAAGCTTTTGGTCTTGGTTGATCCACCGTTTCCGAACTAAGACCAATCAATACCATCTTAGCGGTTAAACTAATCGAGCGTCCCAAAATTACACCCAAAAAATGTTCAATATGCAAAAAGAATTCAGAAAGTTTAGGGCATTGAAAAAACATATGAACCGCATCAGCGGCAAATAGGCCACACCTGTTGCATTTAGTCCCTGTTGTCATATTCCATTTAGAAATCTTCCTAGGGGTATAGTATAAATCCTGTAGAGACATAAAATATTGTGACCTCATCACCCCCGTTATAAGAACTCGGTTGGCCAAAATAATTGATTGAAGAATATTGATTTCAGGAATCCCAAGCTTATTAGCCCACTTTAATTGACAATTTCCTAGATCATCCGGAAATTCCTGATTTAGACTAGAATAGAATAGGGAAATAGGTGTCTTTTTTGCCATATATTCAATAAGAGGGATTTTATTCATTTGATGCTCTATTGATGGTTGTACACTCTGTAGAAAACTGCGAATTTGCAGATATTTAAAGAAATCATTTTTGATAACGCAAAATTAATTTGTAAATCATTAAATGAACCTAAATGACCTCTTTAAACAAATCCCCTAAACAGCAGATTCCTTTGGCTCCCCACCTAATAGCAGCTTGATCACGAAAAATATAGGGTAATAAATCAGGTGCGGAAAAAGGCGTGTATACATTTCATTTTGATATGCCCATGTGTCGCTTAACTACTTCCCACACTACAAAGGCAGCTTTTAGAATCTTAAATGTTATCTTCTTGAAGTAGCTAGGTTCGACTACCTTCACAAGACATCCTTTCATCTCTTCTCCCAGGGCTAGCTCGTGAATTGATGGAGTGTTACAAAAAGGAATTCAAGCTTTATCCCCAATTATGAGTGGACTACTGGGTTGTAAAGATGCGGCAATATAGTAGAATAAAAAGTACGGAATGCTCCACCCATCGTACTCTTTAGGGAGAATCATCTTCTTATGGGCTCTACGTTGCCATTTGTAACCCCACAAAATCTGGAGGTTACCCTCTCTAATTTTTTTAAACAAGCAAGAGGAAATTCAATGGGTATTGTGCGAAACATACATAAAAAATTAGGTAAGATTAACATCTTTAATACGTTTGTTCTGCCATATAAAGAAAAATGAAGGTGATCTAATCTTTCTAGTGTCAAAATGACTTTAGCTACTGCCAGGTTGATGTTTAGCTCTGGGATATTCGAGACTGGGAGTGAGATCTTGATTCCCAGATATGTAACTTCTGGCACAGTTGTTATACTGATGGGCGGGGTACGCCGACATACAAAATGTAAGTTTTGGAAAAATTTAGCTTATACCCTGAAAAAGAGCCAAACTGTACTGCTAAATCGTTAATAGCTGGAAGCGCAGTTTCAATATCTGTTGTGGCTACCACAATATTGTCTACATAAGCTAGGGCTCGATAATCTGTATGGGCTAAATGAGTTGGTTTTATGTTCTCCGCAAGATTTAAACGGGTTACAAAAGGATCAATATAAATATCGAAAAGTAAAGGTGCGTACGGACAACCTTGCCGCGTGCCACGAGTGATTGAGAACGGAGAGGATATTTGACCATTCAGACGAATAGAGGCTACAGGAGAGCGATACATAGTTTTTAAGGCTGTTAAAATGCCTCAACCAAATCCCTTTTTGGTTAAGATGTCCCACATATATGCCCAGGCAACCCTGTCGAATGCTTTCTCAGCATCCAACAGGGTTACACCAATAGAGGAGCCAGTTGCCTGAGCCCAATCCAAAAATGTAATCAGACGGCGAATATGATCAGCCGTATCACGTGCTGGGATAAACCTGTGTTGAAATTTTGAGACAAGTGGTGTAATAATTCTAGAAATGCGTGAGGCTAAGATCTTGGAGTAAACCTTGCTATCCGCATTAATCAATGAGATGGGACGAAATGAAGACGGGAGTAATGGAGGTTTGTCTTTTTTTAGGAAAACAGTGATTACTGAGCCTTGCCAGGAGGGTGGAGCCTTACCTCTTTGGGCCTCTGTAAAAAGTATAGTCATTTCTTTTTTAAGAACATTTCGAAAAATCCTGAGGAATTCAAGGGGTATAGCATCGGGGCCAACAGCCTTACCTGAAGCTAGTGACATTAGGGATAATTCTATTTCTTCCGAATTAATAGGGGTATCCAATTGTTCAGACCCTTCTGATGATAAAGTAATATTGGGTAAAGAATCAATGAATTCTGCTACCCTTCCTTCAAAATGTCTGGTAATCTCTTCTGTGTATAAGTGGCAATAGAATTCACGAAAAAAAAACAATATATCCAATGGATTATCATATAATTGCCCTGAGTTGTCCATGATTTTATCAAGATTTGCGGATACCGCCTTCTGTCTAAGTCTTTTTGCTAAAAGCTTGCCTGAATTTTCCCCCACCTCATACATCTCTGATCTAAAGGTGGCAACTTGTTGAGCCAATTTCGTGGCAAAGCTCTGATAAATCCTGGCTTTCTGTACAGCTAAGTTTTAAAAAATTTGCTCAGTACTTGTCCCTCTACTGCATGCCGTCATCAACTAAATTTCGATGTCTCGCAATTTGGCCATCTCCATATCATCTGCCTTCCTAATTTCACGCTGTTTGTTTATTGAATAGCTTAACATTTCTCCCCGGACCCCTGAATTAAAAGCATCCCACATAATCTCGATTGATGTTGAGTCTTGATTAAATTTAAAAAACTCTGGAATCCACTTCCCCATATGTCCAATATAAAGGGGATCAAAAAGTAGCTTCCGTTCAACAGACCAAGGCTTTGGAGGTTGTCTAAAGTTAATATCTAAGTCAAGAATGATAGGGTTGTGATCAGAGATTAATTTAGGGACGATTTCAAACCTAGGGGTCCATTAGGATGACGGGCTGACTTTGTCCGCCCGTCATCCTAGCGGGGTTTGGGACCGCCCACCATAAGGCGGGGGTCCCGGGGGTGGTATTAGGATGTGCCCGCCACAGTGGCGGGCACATCCTGTATTTTTAGCATTGTGGCGGGCGGTGCTCCCTGCACCGCCCGCCACAATGATAAAAATGCTTTCCAGCATTTGCATTTACAAAGCGGCAGGCACCGCGCGGTGCCTGCCGCTTTGTAAATGCAAATAAAGGGGGGTACCACAGGTACCCCCCGTGTGCACCCCCCTACTGTCCTTCACTCTGGGGGCCCACAGGGGGCCCCCAGAGTGAAGTCCGCATGCCTTTCCGTGGCGGCATTGTGAAATGCCTATCATAATATGGCTGGCGGTGTCTGATAGACACCGCCACCATATTATTCCTTTTCCGCCCTGGACGCAAGGCGACCGGGGCGGAAAAGCGGCGGACGGTCTTTCCGTCCGCCGAGGTCCCCCCGCCATAGTAATATGGCGGGGGGAAACGAGAGTTGATGGCGGGCGGATTGCCACTGCCAGCCTGGCGGGGGCAATCCGCCCGCCATCATAATGGGCCCCCTAATGTTTTTGGCAGTATTGATGTACCCAGCCATAACAAAAAAAATATCTAATCGAAACATTTTCTGGTGCGGAGCAGACTAAAAAGTGCTCCCAGGAGTGCCCCATCCCCTTAGATATCCTACATCTACCAGCCCAAATTCATCGATGATCCCTTTAGTGGCCTTAAACACATTTTTCTTCCTACCCCCATAGATGTAGTTACTTGATATGTCATCTTTCCCATCCAAGTGTAGGTTAAAATCACCACATAAAAGTAAGGGTGACTGCCACAGCGCTAGCTCAATACTCAGTTGATTCAACATATCTGAATCATCGGAATTGGGGCCATAGATGGAACAAATAGTCAAAAGTGTGGCCTCCATCCGTAATTCAATAATAACCCATCGCCCTAGCGAATCTTCTTTAACCCGTTTACTCGATCCTACCCCAAACCTTTTTAATATAGCAACTCCTCTAGTGCTAGTCCCCTGCCTAGAACATCCTACTAATTAAAATCCTAAATCTTTAAGCCAGTTTCTGTTCTTTCAGGGTATGTGGGTTTCTTGAATACACAAGAGATCAATTTTCATAGTTTTCAGTACTTGAGCCATTATACCCCTTGTCCTTTTGTCATTAAGACTGCAAATATTCCATGAACATATTATAAGTCTACCCATCTTCAAATCTGAATGTAGCACAAGAACCAAGGTAGGAGCTGCTAACAGAAGCAATTACTACGACAGAAAAATAATACAAATTGACACAATCTCGATTTTGGTTTGCACCCAAATTCCTTTCACTATTTTTCCTTGCCCCACACACCGATCCCCATCCCCCCTCCCCCTCCCTCTCCCACTTCCCCTCTCCCCCACCCCCCACCCTCTGTGACCCCATCCAGTAGAGGCTTAAGGACCAAGTCCTCAGTGATGGTAAGTGATCGCGAAATGAGTGAGTCCCGCCGTATCCCGTGTCCTGTCTCCCATTTACAGTCTACAACCCATCACCCCAAGTTACAACTACCTATCTTCATATGCTTCTCTTTCAATTACCGTGCCACCATACAATAACGAGGAAAACTACTAACAATTTCTACTAGCACAACTGAACTAGACCTAATTGCTTACATAATTCGCATTACATCATCATCTCCACAAACTCCTGTGCCTTAATTTCTGAAAAAAATATGTTGTTTTCCTTTATAAATCACTTTGAGTTTGGCAGGGTTTAATAAAAACGCCTGCCCCCCTTTGGTTTGAATAGGTGATATCAATTGCCTTAAACGCCATCTTTGTTGTACTATCGCTTGATAAAAGTCCGGGCGGACAAAAAAATCGAAGCCATTGCTTTTCCTTGGGTGCACCGGCCTGGCCAAGTCATAAAGAATTTCGGGCAGTAAATAATTATGAAGGCATATAAGAATTGCTCTGGGTTTCTCCACCCCGCCCCCTACGTTTCGTTTCTGCACGAAAGGGAATCTATGAGTCCTTATAATTTCCGTGTCCCAATTCCAATCCTTTAGGTCTTGAAAGGCTGTTGAGAATAGTTCCACCACAAACCACCACCTATCCTTCCCCTCGCTACCCTCCAGCATGCCTAGGACACGTAAATTATTTCTGTGTGCACGATTCTCCAAGTCAGTGAGTTTCCAATCCACATCCTGCCCACTTTTCTGTAGAGTTGTAATTGAGGATTTTTGTACAGAGAGTTGATCCTCATTTGAAGAGATCCGTTCCTCTGCTTCATGTACTCTAGAGTTACGTCTGTGCATGACTTGGCAATACGCCTGACGGTGTTTTATAGCTTGCGTACTTCTCCTTGAGTCCCAAGCCCTTCAGATTTGGTCTCCTCTCGATGCGCCATAATGATTTTATAAATTGTTATAAGCGTGACCTCGCCTTCAAGTTCAGCTTCTTCACTTGCTTTGTCGTGGCCACTCTTTATACCAGGGGAGGTATCACATTGCAGTGGGTTCACCGTACTGAGTCCGGCGATTGCCAGCGATTTTTCTGCCTCAAACACTCTGCAAACTGTCTCTTGGCCATTATGATTTGTTGGAGAGTCTGAGCTTAAGATGTCATCTTCTAATGATAGGCTACCATCCTCAGCCCAATCACCCGAAAAACTCTGTCTGTCATTCTCATTTTCATTCTCCGACGTGATAGATACATCAGACAAAGAGTAAAATTGCCCTCCAGAGCCAGCTGACTCTCCATCATTTACAGTTACCATTCCTATATCATTAGAGTTCTCAGTACTACATGCAGTAGTCTTAGGAGAAACTCTGACTTTGCCCACAGCTTGACACAGTTCGGCCATAGAGTCTTCCCCCACACCTCCAGGCATGGCCATAGATTTAGGTGTTGCCCCTGCGACTGCCTTACTGCCTACAGATGAAGATGATAATGTAGAAGCTGTTTGTTTGGTGGACGATATAGTCTTCTTTCTGAATATATCAGCTACTGTGCGCTCTTTCGTCGCAGTTTCTGATTGAGGAGCAGTGTGCCCGTTATCCCCAATATGGCCATTGAGCCCACCTTCACCGCTTTTATTACTGGGTAGCTGGGAGCGCCTTGGACAATTCACGGCATTTGAAACAGATGGGTTACCGGGTCGACCTGCCCCTTCTACCATTGCCCCGGTTAATGCTGTTCCACTCACAGTATCAGACACGGTAGTAGACACGATAGTAGATGCCATTGTCGCTGCCCCAGAGGCAGCATTGACTGTAGCTTTTGTCTTTGCCCCCCTTCCCTTTGGAGCCATTACCACACCAGAGCAGACCAGGAGCAGGGAGTAAACAGGGGGTCTTTATACAGTCCACTGTAATCAATACCTTAGGAACAAAGTCTCTTAACTAAGGTAATTAACCTGTAACTCACTGTGCCTTTCTCGGGCTCCAACCAGCTCCACTCGATTCCAGTCAATTCTCCTACTCTCCAGAGTCCATAAACTCCAATTAAATTCTTGTGTGCTCCACTGGCAGCGCTGAGTTCCAGCTGCCTCTTCCCCCTGCTCCGCTACGAATTTGCCCGTCCACACCTGGTGACTACTGCACTCTACATACAGTGCTGGGCCTCCCCCACTTGAATTCACCGGGTGCTCTGCTCCGTAGATAGCGCTGGACTCGTGCTGCCTCCTCCCCCAGCTCGGGTTGCCTCTCGACAGGCTGCCCCCTCTGCTCCGCTCCGAAAAAAAAGACTGGGCTCACTGACTCCATGAGCACCGATTACATGCAGCCGCAGCCCCTCTCGCTCGGGCCGCCTCCAGGCGTGTAATCGCTCCCCCGCTGCTCCATAAGGCTCCGTAATGCTCCCGGGCAAAATCCTCTTTTGGCACGCCTGTCGTCCGCCGTCCACCGATCCGTGCACCTCGACCTCACCGCTCCTTCAATCAACAGCGGACCTCGAGCCTCTGCAGGCACAGACAGGCTTCAGGCTGAACTCGCTCACGCGACCTCTCACTCAGCCACATTAGCGGCCACCATCTTGCCTCTCAGACAGTCACAAAGGCAGACAGCAGATCTTTACAATGAAGTGCTGCCACCTCAAGTTCACAAAGAAATAAACAGTTGTGGTGCCCCTCAGGGCAAACTAACACACCACACTCCCCAAGGTGACACCACACTCAGAGCCCTGGAAGTACATTTGGTTGAAAAATAATGTCACTAATTGTTGGCATCTTGGGACTCACCATACTTCACACTTTCAACATGTATTGAATGTGTTAATTCACCATCTTGTGAGGAGAACACGTATGTGCCTGCATAAAAGATCTCTCACAAGGACATGCACACAAAAAACATAGACACATTCATTGAAACAGCTGGCACACTTTAAGATTACATACTGTTAGAAACAAATGGCGTAGCAGATTTGCCATATACATGGTCCAACGGAGGTCTTGATGGCTTGACACACATTAGTTTGTACAATTGACAACAAAGGAGTCTCAAGAACTCAAGACCACTGTGGGGACATGTATATGGAGATCAAGGCACAACATTAATCACTAACACTGGCCTCCTTCAAAAGCTGCCTGCTTCGTCCAAAAAATTGCTAATGTTGTTTTGTGTGCACTACCTTGTGAGACAACTATCATGCAGGCACATAAGTGTAACCTACACAATTCATCATATGAACATATTCAAAACATAAACAACTTTTAACAAGTGTTGTGAGTGCCAAGGTACATTCATCAATGTGAGACAACTTGAAATGTGTCAGTCCTCCCAGGGGCATCTATTACCTGATCATACAGTTGCTAGCACAAAAGACCCACTGGCCGTCATGTGAAGTGGCCCACGTGTCCCAAATAAGGACAATGCTCAAGGTAATGGGCCTGCAATTGTGAAGAACAAAATCATTGCTGCATCGTGGACACACCCTTATCCCCAGGCAAAATGGTAAACAGTAGTGTGCACAATAATACAAAACAGCGTTGCACCAGAACTACATACATGTTGCAAAAATGAATGAGGCACAATCATGTCTGGAAACAAATGACAGAGGCTGTAAAGCCCCAAATGAAAGCACTGTTCACCATCACAGGGGAAGTGCATGGTGAAACATCGACCAGCCAATTCTCACACACAGGTCACAACTGCCAAGGCCAAATCAGGCAGGCCCATTAGACCAGGAAACATCCTTTACAATGAAACTTTTACAACGCAGTGCTATTACAACACAGGTTTTACAACGAAAACCATTACAACGCATTGCACTGGGGGGCGCTCTAGGATAGGGAATAGATTTAATTTACTATCCAACACCTTCCCTACTATCCACGGGGACTGGAGTTGGAATAGTAAATTAAACTATTCACTATCCTGCACCCCAAAGCGCTATGCGTTGTAACAGCATGCGTTGTAAAAACTGCGTTGTAACAGCATGTGTGGTAAAAGCATGCGTTGTAATGTCATACATCCCATTAGACCTCTCCTGCACAACACCCCCATCCCTCAGTCAATGTGATAGATACAGCTCAAGAAGTGAGAACTCAGAATTGGGGGTAACAAAAACTGTGCAGCAACATTTAAAAAGGTAACCCAAGCTCACCTTGTGAGGATGCCAATACATATTAGTCACAAACAACCAACAACAGATTGTTGTGAATAGACACACAGGCACTGCCCAGTGTGAGTATGCACACGCCACATTTTGTATCCATGTCCAGTGGGAACATGTAGCAGATACAGGATAAATACAAAGTATGCCAGGGACCAATGCCACTGAGGCAGACCCATGCTGAACCCACATAGAATTGGCACAGTGTTAGATGACACACATGATTAGGAGGCCAGGGTGTCTCAGGGGACTGTGGTGGGCACACTGATCCGTGGTTCTGGAATGAGCTGACTATTACATTAAGAACCGTCATGGCACTATGCATATCGCCCAAATAATGTACATCATGTCTGACAACACAACATGAGTCATACATGCTGCAAGGCTGTGCAGTTGAAACCTCACACTCCTATGTGATGGCACAGGCAAGGTCCCAACACATGTCACAGACCACCCTCCCACATGATGCGCTAATCAATGTGCAGTCTAAATAACTTGCACCCTAGATGAGCATGTGCATATTTGAATACACACAGACCAGGGGACACATGTGAAGGAGGGGAAGGGATGAAAAAGAGCACCAGCTGAATATGGGGAATTTAAGATACACTGCACATATAACCTGTCTGACCAGACACCCCAACTGTGGGAGTGTTTCCAGGCTTCTGAGCACCTCAAGAAGCAGGTGACACACAACACAACAAACAGCCATGTAACTACCCCCTCCTTGCTGCTGTCTCTCCTGCAACTGCTTATCGAGGTCTGGGAAGACCACTGCCAGGACCCGGAGCATGTGGGGGGTGAGGTGACGGCTTCCACCATGCCGGCGTGGTGGCTCCATCTTCAGCTGGACCCGGGTGATACGCCGGGTCCAGCACCGGATGTCCTGCCACCTTTTCTGTTTGTTGCGCAGCCGCCGCGATGGCCCCCCGCAGTCCTGATAGCCCTGACGATCTCCAGTCATATCTCCCCTACTCGTAGGGAGATACCTGTCAGGAAGACAAAGTGAAACAACATCACTACACCTGCTCCATGTCCCAGAGACACGCACTTGCACACCATTGATAATGTGAACAGGGCATAGAATGCTGACAGGACTTGCATCTTTGTCCATGTGAATTAGGCCTGTGGGCAAACCCCAATGCACTACACAGCATTGAAAGGCAACAGATGGCGTAACAGATGCAACACACATACTGATCATGGCACACACTGGGGAACACATGCAACTGCAGGGTGTGGGACAGTACATGGCAAGCAGTCACATATCCTACTCCACTTAACAATCCTCAGCAGACCAGACAGACACACCCTGGCACAGATCAATCGCCTGTCACTGACAACAGTGGATACAACCCTCACTTTGCACATGTGCCACTTGACAAAGAGGTGTCACAAGTGTCGGGCTACCTTTGCAAGTCAGGCACACACCACTGCTTACTAGTCACATCAGATGGCTATAGCTGCTGCAAACGCCATGCATCTGTGGTGCAACACTTCACATACACACTCACCCGGATGACAAGGAACATTCACACACTGCAATGTCCATGAGGTTAAACACATCATTTGTACAATATCACCACAGGTCCCCACAAGTCATACACAGCTGTGAATACAGTCAGCTGTCAGTCTGGGGGGAACACTGTTACACCTCAGGACATTTGGGATTAAAGCCACTAAGTCTTGCACGGCTGAATGTATCATGCACTATGCAGTGAATGTCACAGTAAGCACAATGCAAGTGAGGAATAAACACACATGAACTACATCATGCTCTGCATGAGAGACACCACCATGTACCCCCCTGGGACACTCTCAAAACCACATTGCATGTCTGTCCCACCAATACACAATGCCTGTTGTGAACTCACACAACAGGTGCACAGTCAAAGCTACTGCAGTCCCCTGGTCTCCCATACAGCTTGCTGTAGTGTGGTAGGAGGGCATCCAGCAGGGCCTAGTTTTCCGCATCAGTGAATGCTGGTGCCCTCTCCATCGTACGTGACATAAGAGTCCAGGGAATGCAGAGACAGCAGCAGTGTGGTCCACTCCAATGTTGTGCAGGCAAGTGCTCTCTCACAGCCACATGCAGCCACATGAGGGGCTTTCAGTCTCAGGAGTACAGTGTGATAGGCCAGATTACTTTGCATCCTACGTTTCATCCAATCCCTTTAAACATAAGGCCCTGACACACATTTGCATGGTTCAAAATTTGAGCTTCAGCTCCACAACAATTTTGCAACATTGTATAGTTTTTGCCCAACTGACTTTTGCAGGACACCTGTAGCACACACTCAAATCTCAGTATCCATGACAACCAGCCTGCATTCAGGGCCTACTACTCATCCCCTAGGTGTCTCCTATGTATTTTTTTAGATCCACACACGTGTACGGTGCATTTCACGTCGCGTATGGCACCTTTTTAATAGTGAGACGATGCGCACACACGCACGTAATGTCGGGGTACGGTTCTTTTGCGTATGGCACGATTACAATAGTGAGACGATGCACACACACGCACGTAATGTCGGTGTACGGTTCATTCGCGTATGGCACGATTACAATAGTGAGACATTGCTCACACACGCATGTAATGTCGGGGTACGGTTCGTTTGCGTATGGCATAATTACAATAGTGAGATGATGCGCACACACGCACGTAATGTCGGGGTACGGTTCATTCGTGTATGGCACGATTACAATAGTGAGACGATGCGCACACACACGCGTAATGTCGAGGAACAGTTTGTTCGCGTGTGGCACAATTACAATAGTGAGGCGATGCACACACATGCACGTAATGTCGGGGTACGGTTCGTTCGCGTATGGCACGATGACAATAGGGAGATGATGCGCATACACGCACGTAATGTCGGGGTACGGTTCGTTCGAGTATGGGACGATTACAATAGTGAGACGATGCGCACACACGCACTTGTGAATGCTGGGGTACGATGCATTTCACACGGTGCGTTTCACATGCATTTGTGAATGCAGGGGTATGGTGCGTTTCACACGGTGTGTTTCACACGCATTTGTGAATGCAGGGATATGGTGCGTTTCACACGCTCATGCATGGCACCATTACAATAGTGATATGAGGTGCACACATGGCAGGGATGTAGGGGAATGGTTCAAACAAGGATGTGTATCAAGTTCTTTTCATTTCATACATACATGTGCAGGCCCTAGGTGTGGCAGGCAGTGATATAGCACAGGGCATATGATCTTGTTGGACAATTAATGTGTGCTGACCTGTTGACACATGTCATGTGTGATGGGTCACTATGTGGTACACATAACCTTTACACTTGTCACATGTGTACCATTATGCAGATGTAGCCATGCACATCTACACTGGGATGGCACAGTCATCACTATGGTCACCTGTCTCATGATGCCAGGGACAGGGGCACTTTGTCACTTGACATTTCACGCTCAGCATGACCCTATGTGACTATGTCCGGTGTGTTTCTTGTCAAACCTTGAGCTTGTTGTTTGTGTTACGTAAACTGCATCTGCTGTTGGTGCATCTAACATGGGTCTGTGTTGAGATGGGGAATGGTTTCACATGTACGCTCACCATGCCACATGTGCATTTCTACGGCTTTTGGGTCTGATGTCATCAGACATCAATTTTCCCAAGGCACACATATCTGCATCCTGACAAGGGCTGAGTCGTTTTTTTGTCACATGCACACCTTTATCGCTATGTGTTTGAGATGTACTTTTGATATTCCATCTGACCTGTTCATAAGCCTTGCAGTCAGCTGTCTGGATGGGTTGACAACCTTTCACTGCAGGATTGGTGACGTGTGTCACTCAAGTGATATCTTGGGCTGTTCACTTAGACCAGACCAGCAGCTTGTTTCAGGGCATGTCATGTTTATTGAGGCAAACAGCAGGTGTATCTGGGTTTTCGTAGGAGTGCCAGCAAGCTGCCATATGTGTCTGGGATGTATTGCACACACCAGACTGCATAGTGACATGATGTCTAGTAGCAGTTTTGCATGTGATATGTACCTTGCCATAGATGTTGTTTGACGGTTATTCTCCATTCTTCCCAAATATGTCCTGCAGGGCACCGCCTCTACCAAGGCCATTTCCAGACTTGGCTACCATGAGGGAACGTGACTGCATCCAACGTTACAGATTCACTCGAGCGTTGATTCAGGACTTGACGAACAAGCTGGCACCACATCTCCTACCGCAATACAGGTATCCTACTGCTCTGACCCCCAAGATAAAGGTGTTGGCAGCCCTCCATTTTTTTGTGACAGGTACGTTCCAATTAACCATAGCTGATGTAGGTGGAATGTCCCAAACAATGTTCAGCCGTGTCTTGCGTGATGTGTTAGCAGCCATGTTGGAGCATATTGAGGAATTCATCAGATTTCCTACTCCTCTCCTGAAGAGTTGAGAGGTGTCAAGGGTGAATTCTATGCCCTGGGTGGGATGCCACATGTAATTGGGTCCATTGATGGGACACATGTGGCTTTGGTGCCACCACAGGCTCAGGAACAGGCTTACCGCAACAGGAAACATTATCACTCAATAAATGCCCTGGTGGTGTGTCTTGCTAACATGCTGATTTCCCATGTTTGTGCACGTTTTCCAGGATCGTGCCATGATGCATTCATCATGAGGCGTAGCAGGGTGCAAGAAGGATGCTGCAGCTGCGCATCGATCGGGCATGTCTTGTTGGTGGGTATACTCTGTGTGTCCTGTGTGTTTCAGTATCTTTTGGTCTGCCTGCATCTCATGAACCACTTATTGAAATGATGTATATTTGCAGGTGACGCGGGATATCCCAACATGCCATGGCTGATGACACCTCTCCGGAACCCAAGAACAGCTGCAGATCAGCGGTACAATAATGCACACGGGCAGACCAGGCGAGTGATAGAGCGGACGTTTGGCCTCCTGAAGAGCCAATTCCGGTGTCTCGATAAGACCGGCGGATGCCTCCCATATACCTCCAAAACATAGGACTAAATAACGGAGACCTACGGAACCTATGTTTGAGACTGTTTTAGGAACCTTTAGATCTGTATATAGGCTGTAAAGGCTTTTTTCATTTTTCACTGTGATTTTAACTCAGTCACACCACCTTTACCCGGTCCCCACCTTTACCCCCACTTACCTATCCCTTCTTAATACCCTTTCTCTATGCACTTTGAGCGCATTGACACATATTTGAATTCACTCAAATATAGAAATGTGTTGTTTCTAAGTTTATATTGTCAATGCATTAATTGCAATATCTTCCACCACTTGGGTTGAAATTTATATCATTCACAAATTTAAGATGTGCGAAATAAATATGCACCGAGTATATTGATTTGTGTTTCGTTTACTGAGCTATATTGGTGCCTTTGATAGAATGCAAGCATTTCACTGAGACAAATAAGTGCTATTTTGATTTGTCCTATTGTTTATATTAGACTCCGACCATTTATACATGTACCTGCTTAATTGACCTAGGTCAAGGAGTTCTTAGGGTCAACCCCGTTGTAACTCACTACTCCCATATACCTCGGCCAAGGTCTGTAATATCTTCATCGTGTGCTGCATGCTGCACAACATGGCAGTTGAGAAGGCAGTGCCACTCATCCTGGATCCTGAGGAGCAGGAACATCCACCCGTTGAGGATCAAGGGCTTGATCATGATGCAAGTGATGAGGAGGAGGAGGATGATATCCGGAGTCAGCTCATACGCAACTTCTTCTCATAATGGTGAGTCACTGCGAATGAGTGTGCAAGCTTGTAGCATTGAGTGGCATGTGTTGCAATGTGTGTGTCCAGCTGACTGTATGCATATTCACTTTGATATGTGTTCTGATGTGTCACGCATGTGCTGATGTCATGCTGCACTGAACTGCACAATGACTTAGCTTTAATTTTACATGTGTACTACATTGTTCGTGTTTTGTAACTGCCCATGTCTGTTTGTGTCATCTCAGTCCTCCTGCTATTCCTCATGATGATTGCAATGTGGGCCAAATCAGCGTTCCATGCACGGACATGTGTAAATGTCAGTTCAGGTAAGAGAACCAAACAGGCTTTTTTGGGTTTATATGGTTTGGGAATGTGTGGGAAGTGTTTCTGTGCATGTTGAAGACCCATCCATACATGTCTAATCACCATGGATCAAATTACATGTTGTACCACCCCCATGACAGGACAGTCACCCTTCTTGACAGTCATCTGTTGTGGAGTATTGACTCTGGTGAAGGCATCAATGTGTGTCACTAATAAAAGAGAGAGGGACCCAAAACCAAAGGGATAGGGTACCAAGACTGACTTTATGTCAAAGAAGAATTCCCTTTGGGCACCTTAATTCAGAGACGCCAATTCTAACACACAACTAAACAATTATCATTCATCCATACAGACCCAACCCGTTGAGCAATGCAATGTGCAACAATATAATTCTATAAAAACAAATAAATTCAGGATGTACAGTTTATTTTATAAGATTAAAAAGCAATTAAAAAACATATAAAAAGGAATTTAAAATAGACATTGGGAACACAGATAATATAAACGAGGAACAACTCATATATAAAGATACAACCTATACAGTTCCTAAAGTTAATCATATTCCTTATCACTGGCTATTTTATTTACGTGACCTTGAGCTTAGATGAACAGAAAACATTTTTCGAAATAATAAGAAGTATTTTTGGGAAGACAGATATTCCTGAATAAGGCGGCTATATTCTAAATTGCCCGCCGAAACGCGTTGAGAAATAAAAGGAGAAGTACAAGACATACCGATCAAGGACAATTCTGACTGTTGCAGAATCTCTACCTTTTTTGTGTATCTCCCTTTTTTAGCTTTAGGAACTGTATAGCGTCTCTGAATTAAGGTGCCCAAAGGGAATTCTTCTTTGACATAAAATCAATGTGTGTCAACCTTGACCCTGACACATTGCGGATTCCACGTGTTGACATTGTGTGGGACATCACAACCACAGGCTCCATGGTGAATTGCAGCCTCACTGTGTGCAGCAGGATGTGTTTGGCACATTCACTTAATCTTGTGTGCCAGTATAGTTTGATTTGTAATCAACCATGTTGTGAAGTTGTGGGCCAGTGCATGTCCCACATGTTCTGTCAAGTGTCCTGTGAGTCTGTTCGTGTGGATGCATTGCCCCTTGTGCCAGTATGTCATGTCACTGTCACGTTGCTTCCTCAGGGCCGGCGGAGAACACTGCTTTGCAAGCCTTCTTGCTCAGTTGATGTTAACTTTCTATTCCCATGATGCCAGGAACGTTGCGCTGATGACGTCACAACGTTGTGCTGTAGCTAATGTAAACGCATACGTTGTACCAGTCGGGTGACATCAATTCCAGGATTCTCTTGTTGTATGCTGCATATCCTGGTCACGGTAGGGTTGGTTTTGTGACATTGCTCCTCATTACTCTCTGTTGATTGCCGGACCAGCAGCTTGTTATGTTAGGCATTTCAAAGCCCAGTTGGACGGGACAATGACCGTCTATTGTATATGTATAATCTACCTTCTTGACCCTCACTGATTGCCAGGGGTAACTACGTATTGTTGCCTTTGTGTGAGTACCACTGCTGCGCATTAGTATTTTTTAACATTGGAGCATTATTCATACACTGTGAGTACCTTCGTTACTGCATGGCTCCAATTGCATTGAAGCAGCCTGCTCAGCATATACACCCTTCATTTTTGCTGAAAAACTCTGCTACCTTTTATGTGTCCATGTTGAAACATCAGATCTATGATAATTTTCATTACTGTGATGCCAAGTATGATACAGTGGCTGTTGTTTTCCTTTACAGGTTTAACGGTTACAGTATAGGTGCTAAGGTATTCTGTGAATCAGTGGCAAGATGTGTTGAATGCTTATGCTTGTTTATCTTTGTTTCAGATCTCCCTCCCTGCTGTTCCCTTCCTTTCCTTCCCTTGCCTGATCACCCTATTGAGTCAGTAATTTACACTCAGACCAAGGGGCTTTCGGGAGGTGGACCACAATGATCATCGCACCTTTATGAGGATTCAAGGAAACAACAGTCCCAGGCAGTCGAGTGAACATTGTCTCACCAGCATTACAGGTAAACTCCTTGCATGAGTGTTATTTTCTTCTGAGCAATGGGACTGGACATGGACATTGGCAAAAGCAGCATGGCCTCCACACAAACGTAATCCATTTGTATAGCAAATGTGTCCCACACAGTACAATGTGCATCATTACAGTCACCGCAGATCTCTTGCCAGTTATCATGCGTCATCTATGGCATAATTGACAAAGATTGTGCATATGGGAGTATGCGTACTGTGGCAACATGCATGGTGTTCATCATAGCTAATGACCCATATTGTGCATGAAGTACATGGTTGTGTATGTATTGCTGCAGCTTGCTACACACAACGGGCAGCCCACACCTGCTGACGCTGTGTGTCCTGTGCGCAGCTTGGCCTTTTGGTGCCTGATCCTGTGGCCATCATTTATGGTGATTGTTCTTCCATTTTAGGTCTGTGACCCATAAGTAACCAGACACTCCTTCCTTTCCATACACCGGTTACATTGTGCCTATCAATCCTCCTTCTCTTTCTGTGCTATATTTTGCATGTTGTCTCACCCCTTCCACCATCATGTGTTCACTCATTCCTGTTGCTGCCTCCCCTGTGGCACCATCCCACCGAGTGCCCTGATTCTGCAACACACACACCTCCCAGATGCTCCTCTCTCCCTCCACCCATTGTTAATGCAGGCATCAGCTTGTCAGTGCCACTGTTGCGCCACATCCGTGCCAAAGGCAGGACCGTCTGCGCCTGCAACGTGCACAGTGCAAAACCCTCTGGTCCTTCCATGACGCAGGTAACACAACAGACTCATGCTCCAGCCACCCTCCAAACAGAGAACACAAGACATTTATCCACCTGCTATCAGGCAACCCCTAAGCACAACCATTACAGCTTTGCTGGCTGTGTGTGCAACTCCTACTGAAAACAACGTGCTGCCCCGCATGACAGACCATGTCCGTACAACCAGGTCATGTGCCTCCTACTGCACACCCGCTACATCCACCAGCACGCCATTGGACTCTGTCACCTCAGCCATTGTCATTGGAACATAGAGATGGGGATTGACAATAGGGACGCAGTCTCCTCCTAAGGTAGACCGGACAACGGCCTTGTCCTGCCCAGAAGGCGAGTGTAAGCGCCTTAAATTCTATTTGTGTAGCCATGGCAGCCAACGGAGTAGTCTTTGACACGGGGAGATATGTTGTCAAAGTGAGACTCAACATTCCAGGCAGGCAGCAGCACTTTTTCCCCGTCTGCAGTATACGGAGCAAGCCTAATGTGAGACGTATGTATGAGACTTTCGCGTAGTGTAAATGGGAGGTAATCAGTGCGTGAAGCACCGTTTTACGGGTTACAATGTGCAGATAGTGTATAATTCTCTTGATGAGTTTAATCTTGCGAATACAAGCGGCACCCGCGTCTTGTACCTGTGTGGCAAGGGATCGCTGACTGTCCCATCTTACTCCCAGATTCCTGACCACGTCGTTGTGTGCCGGAGCAATGGCCAGTTCCTCTGGCCACCACAGATTGGAAGAGAGGGGAGAAGGTTGGTTAAATGAAGAGGAACTCTGTGTTAACTGTATTAAGTTCTCAGAAATTGTGGTACATCCAGGCCACAATAATCTAGAGAATATTTTCTAGTGTGTCAAAAGTTAGCGGCACACACAGCATTCTAGGTGAATAGCAGCTGAGACTCATCAGCATAAGATATGATTTGGACTTCAGACATGGCAATCGATGCAGCCAGCGTGGTTAAGTAAATATTACAAGACAGAGGGCTCAGAGCAGAGACCAGCAGCACGCCCCACTTCAGTGATTTGACTGGGGAGATGGATGGATAGGTCTGGACCTACTGTGTGCAGTCAGATAGTGAGGACGATATACAGTTCACCATAAAGCCACCCACGCCTATGGTCTTAAGGAGGTTCAGAAGAATGGGATGGGCGACAGTGTCAAATGCTGTAGACAAGTCTAACAGCACCAACACCGCCTTGGAACCTCCGTCAAACGCCCAGCGTATAGAGTCTGCCATTTCAATGAGGGCCGACTCCGTACTATATCCGGGGTTGTAGCTGGATTGAGAGTCGTGAAGGAGGCTATTATCTTCAACAAAGGCCATCAGTTGCTGCAAGGAATTGTTCACTTAAAGCTTGGCCGGAGCTGATACGTGAGAGTTAGGTCTATGATTGCAAGGAGATACAGGATCTGCGTTGGCTTTCCTTAAGATGGGCAGGAGGAACACGTGTCTCCACACATCCGGATTAGAGCCCAATTTGAGGGAAAGGTTCCAGATGGACCTTAAATGGTGATTGGCAATCTTAGCAAAGATGTTGTATAGCTCGGCAGGCAAAGGGTCAGTAGGGTAACATGATTTACACATCTGCAATTAGAGCAGAGAGGCTTCATATGAAAATGTGTAAAACATACTGACACCACAGAGATGGGAAACAGCTTTACAGATTGGTCCTCAGACATTGGACACCTACATCAGCACGCAGGCCCTCACTACACAGACAACATGGGTCAGGGATACAGCAACTCATGGCTGGAGGACAACCATCCTGCATTTGTACATCAACATTTGCATCCAGTTGCTCAAAAAATGACACACTACACCACACTCCGTTACAGATCCACCAAGAACGATTGACCAAAGTCAACACAAACAAGCTGTGTGGCACCCTCACACAGGACACTCCATCCAACGACACCGCCACACCCTGCAACCGCACACACTGGATCAGCGACTGACCCAACACTCTTCCCACATTGGAAGAATTTCCTGTGAAGCACAACAACAGTTAAGCCACCCGGGACAAGGCAGACCTACTGGACTCATACACGTCTATCCAGACTCATGTGCAAACCTTGTAGAACAAACAACCATCAGTTACCTTTCTGCACTGAAATCCACAACACACAGACATCACCATACCATCAGCACGGACAAGAGGACAACCTCCAGGTATGGCCTAGGCACAAACACACAAAACATGAATGACCTCATCAGCATTGTGGGAGAACTATCTGACCCCAGCTCTCCATCCAAGAGACATCCTACCCTTGCAAGGCCAAGGGGATCCCTTGCAACTTACTACCACTGAAAGCTCGTGGAGGTACACGACAGCCTCGCCACACAGAGGCAGTCAGCGCTTTTTCCACAGGAAATACCCTCCCCTCAGGTCCAGGACTCCCGTCAGCAACAAAATCACCACCCGGCTCATGTATACCATCCACTCCAGCTCTCCATCTGGACCCTTCCCACACAACATCTCAATCACAGCATACACCATCCTTCAGGCCCACCTCCGGGACGTCATGAATGTCTCCTTTGAGTATGTCACTTTCCATGGGAGCTGTAGGCATGCAGGAAGCCAGGCCCTTTTTTGACGACGTACGGCTGTACCGCAGGATCGCCTGGAACATCACCCTGCTTCCCTACCCGGCAAATGTCATCAAGAAGACAGTCAACAAGCAACTGACCATCTCACTCCAGGGAAAGATCTCCAGGCAAACCGCACCAGACAATCTTTCACAGTAATCACCCCACTGCAACAGCCCTCATTGCCACCACCAACAACATCTTGGACGATGCTCAACAATGGTGAGTACACCACCCTCACCCCATTGACCTCTCATCCAGCATTGTACACCATGTGGTACCACGGTGTCATATCACACATCTCCAACACTGGGATCCAGAGGAAGGGCCAGGATGAAAGCCGCTAAGGAGTGGAACATCCTCCCTACGAACATCAGATTAGAAACGAATGAGGCAGCTTTTAGAAAATTGCTGAAAACCCGTTTATTTACTCTCTAGTGGTATCTATCTCTGCCTCTCCCTCTATAACTCTCTCTCCACAGCGCGGGGACACGCCGGGAGGCGTCACCAGGCGCTTTACAAACCCCTTTAATAATAATAATAATAATAATAATAATAATTAAAGTACCTCACCAGCAAGGCCCAGGGAGTCTGCCTCCCCCTTCGACACATAGTACACTGGGGTCATCGGGCCTAGGCGTCATCTCGCAGTGTGACTATCTACATTATCTCCATGACCCCCCTCTCCAACATCACACACGCACACGATCTCATCATCATGTCCTCTGCCATTGACACCCAGCTGCTCCTCACCCTCACCAAGACCCAGCCACTCCCAGATCCAACATTCAAGAAGGCATGAGGTTCATTGACATATGGAGGTACCTCAGCCACATGAGGCTGGACTTGGACAAGACTGGGCTCATCATCTGAGGAATGTTCCCTTACGGCTGGGACAACTCCTTGTGTCACAGCAGCATCGGCAGCACACAAGCACACATTGGCCACACACACAAGCAGGTGCTCATCGTACACTCCTCGCTCACAATAACCATGGAAATGAACACCATCTCTACCTCATGCTGCAAGTCCCTCCGCATGCAGCAAATGTTCATCAGATAGATCCACTCCTAGTCAAGGCAGACAGTCACCCAGGTACACAACAACAGCCGGCTGTATTACAGCAACGCCCTCTACACAGGAACAACAGCCAGACTCCAGGAGGACTTGTTCACATACAGTGTGCATCAGCACACCTCATCCTCAACATCCCCTGCCACAACCACATGACCGTCCACCTGAGATACCTACAATAGGCTCACTCTCAACAGCAGGATCACCTTCATACTCCTCAGCCACACTCAGGAGGCACTACACAACCCCATCCCCAGAGACGAACATGGACGTCTCCCATCCAACACCTCATTGCACCAACTCCGTCCAGCCAACCTTGCCCTGTGCACCATTCTTCACATCCACAGTACAACTGCATGCGGAAGATAGTTCTCCCACCTCACCAAACAGACCTGGTACTCCCTCCCTGGGCACCTCCACATGACCCATGATCTCTACACCTTCATTACACTCTTCCAAAACTGTCTGTCTGAGCAGTATGGCAGACCCCTCCCACCTAAGCAGATTGAAACCATCACAGGTGAGTATAGCGCTCCATGCATGTATTTGATGATACATTGTGACCTATGTGTGTCCTCGACCGGACTCAGATCCCAGTGTATGGATGGGTTGAGTTTGTTCCACACTGTGGCATACTTTGACATATCCCCACACGTATGTTGTAGAATGATGGTAAATGACTGCAACATCAATTTCAGTAGTGTTGGTTGTTTTTATTTATCGTTCTTGTGCGGGAAACTTGAGTTAGTGATGGGTGCTGTACAAAAAGGGGGGAATCCAAAGTTCACAAAGGGAGATGTGATGCCTTGCAGTTTGAGTCACCAGAGTCAAGACCACAGTGCTTGCCATCATTGGTCAGACTGCAACCAGCAAATCCATGTGGGAGAGTAGGACAGTCAATGAGGTGATGTTGTTGCAAACAGACTCCAGGTGCCAGACCAGGTGTTCTGGGAGATGCACATGGCCCGCTGCCGCTCAGTGTGTCTTCCGAGGATGACCCACCTTCCTTGGGGGACCCTCATGTGCAGACCTTGACAATGCACGGGACGCTCTGTCTGACAATTCCTCCTCCTCCTCCATCCCTGTGCCTGCTGGCTGTCTTTGCCTTGAAGTGTCTTGCCTGGTGACACAGGGAGGGTGCTGCATGTTGTAGGCAATCCAACGGAGTGAATGGCTAATGTCTCTTTGCACCGCCAGGAGCTCAGCCAGTCTTGCCTCCATCCATCCTTGGTGTTGTTGTTGACTGGCGTGTTGCTCGGCCTGCAGGTTTTTTATCTCTGTGAGGGCCCCCACTACGTGGCTGAACTCCCTGGTATCCCGCTGGTATGCCTCCATGATGTTGCGGAGCTCAGACATACCGGGACCTGCAGCTGTCTGGTCAGTTTCTCGCCTCCACCTGCTGCCACTCCCGCCACCCCTGCCCACACGAGCCTGGCCTGCCGTTATGGGCACATCGGCTCGACGGGACCCCTGAGTGACGGCAGTGGTGGTGTTGTCTGCCCCCTCCTGGGTGCCCGTCGAACCTTGTCCCTCATTGTCAGACTAGCTCAGTTCTTGAGTATGGCCAGGGCTCCGACCTGTCTGCTGGGATGCGGCAGGAATGGTGGTGGCAGTTGGCGCAGGTGTGCCTGATCCAGATGCTGCACGGTTTGGGGCACCAGAGGTGCCAGGTCGGTCGGGGTCATCCATGGAGTGGTGAGAGGCGTCGCTGTCGGTGGGATGAGGGTCCTGCGGAGCCTGGGACTGTGAACCGTCTTCCCATCGTTGGGGTTCGATTCCGCACGTTGCCCTGTGGGTGTGAGACACAGACAATGTTAATGCCATGTAATGCAACATCCATTTCTTATACACATGGTAGTTGGCAATGTTCCACCAGGTAGTTGTCCATGCTTTGGATTGTCCTCAATGTTCATTTGTGGATGGGTATGTTGTGGGGTCTGATTGATATGTGCTCCAGAGTCATTGACATGGGGGGCATACTTAATATAACTGGCACTGCCCTGCATATCAGTTGAGAAATTCAAGGACCCCCTGGGTAGTAGTATACAACAGACTCCTAGGGCAGGGTAAACAAGGTATGTGAGCAAAATATCCTAGGCCATCTAATGAATAGGCAAACAAATAATCTGACCCAGTCGTGAAAGGAACATTCAAGAATAGAAATTATATAAAAACCATGTTTTTAATTAACATATTAAAAATCATAAAAAACCTGAACATAAATCAGATTATATGATAAGATCAAACATATATCATAATTTATACAATCAAAACACCCACATTTAATACAAAAGCATATAAAATACATGAGAATTATACATAATTCACTAAAAAGTACATTCTAAATTGTAAATGGTGCCTAGAGTATAGGAATAAATAAAAACTCGACGCGCGTTTTGGCAGAAAACGCCTTCCTCAGGAGTCCCAGTTGGTAATATTCTAGACTGGATGTCAAGGCAGATGATATCTTCATTTATAAATAACCAACATCACTCGGTAAACATTACCCTGTATAGGATAAATCTGCAGGTATGAAGGATGTTTTCACTCACAAGTCACGGTCGGTGATGGAAAAAATTCTTAAAACCATCTAATGTGATATCTGCACATATATACGACTTTCTTTCTTTTTTCTCTGGATCAATGAAGTCGGTAGCGTGTAGAATACAATTCGCAACGAGATGTATAGTCCCAAAACGTCAACTGTCGAATCTGCAGTTACGCGTGGAGCTGGTTTAAACTGTTTTTGATGTCCCAACAGTATTAATGAGCGATATACGTCTGCGGTCGGAATATGCCCGTCACAGCGTCGTTCTCGTTGTTAAAATAGACTGTTGTAAGTCTGGATTAAAAAGATGAAGAGTAGCAGGATGATGCCCCCTCGGCGATAATGGCGAGGTGTGCCCCTTGCCCCACTCGTTTTTGTGCCATTCTGCCCTCTGCCCCACTCGTTGTTGTGCCCTTGTGCCCCTTGCCCCACTCATTTTTGTGCCATTCTGCCCTCTGCCCCAATCGTTGTTGTGCCCGTGCGCCCCTTGCCCCACTCATTTTTGTGCCATTCTGCCCTCTGCCCCACACGTTGTTGTGCCCTTGTGCCCCTTGCCCCACTCGTTTTTGTGCGATTCTGCCCTCTGCCCCAATCGTTGTTGTGCCCTTGTGCCCCTTGCCCCACTCGTTTTTGTGCGATTCTGCCCTCTGCCCCAATCGTTGTTGTGCCCTTGTGCCCCTTGCCCCACTCGTTTTTGTGCCATTCTGCCCTCTGCCCCACTCGTTGTTGTGCCCTTGTGCCCCTTGCCCCACTCGTTTTTGTGCCATTCTGCCCTCTGCCCCCCTCGTTGTTGTGCCCTTGTGCCCCTTGCCCCACTCGTTTTTGTGCCATTCTGCCCTCTGCCACACTCGTTGTTGTGCCATTCTGCCCCTTGCCCCACTCGTTTTTGTGCCATTCTGCCCTTTGCCCTACCCATTGTTGTGCCTTTGTGCCCCTTGCCCCACTCATTTTTGTGCCATTCTGCCCTCTGCCCCAATCGTTGTTGTGCCCTTGTGCCCCTTGCCCCACTCGTTTTTGTGCCATTCTGCCCTCTGCCCCACTTGTTGTTGTGCCCTTGTGCCCCTTGCCCCACTCATTTTTGTGCCATTCTGCCCTCTGCCCCAATCGTTGTTGTGCCCTTGTGCCCCTTGCCCCACTCGTTTTTGTGCCATTCTGCCCTCTGCCCCACTCGTTGTTGTGCCCTTGTGCCCCTTGCCCCACTCGTTTTTGTGCGATTCTGCCCTCTGCCCCAATCGTTGTTGTGCCCTTGTGCCCCTTGCCCCTCGTTTTTGTGCCATTCTGCCCTCTGCCCCACTCGTTTTTGTGCCACTCTGCCCTCTGCCCCAATCGTTGTTGTGCCCTTGTGCCCCTTGCCCCACTCGTTTTTGTGCCATTCTGCCCTCTGCCCCACTCGTTGTTGTGCCCTTGTGCCCCTTGCCCCACTCGTTTTTGTGCCATTCTGCCCTCTGCCCCACTCGTTGTTGTGCCCTTGTGCCCCTTGCCCCACTCGTTTTTGTGCAATTCTGCCCTCTGCCCCAATCGTTGTTGTGCTCTTGTGCCCCTTGCCCCACTCGTTTTTGTGCCATTCTGCCCTCTGCCCCACTCGTTGTTGTGCCCTTGTGCCCCTTGCCCCACTCGTTTTTGTGCCATTCTGCCCTCTGCCACACTCGTTGTTGTGCCATTCTGCCCCTTGCCCCACTCGTTTTTGTGCCATTCTGCCCTTTGCCCCACCCATTGTTGTGCCTTTGTGCCCCTTGCCCCACTCGTTTTTGTGCCATTCTGCCCTCTGCCCCACTCGTTGCTGTGCCCTTTTGCCCTCTGCCCCACTCTGTGACCTTCTGCCTACTGCCCCACTCCTGTTTTATTTTAGAATGGCGCCGGCAAGCTGCCAGCGCCATTCTAAAATAGTTACTAAGTTAGCTTCATCAGGAAGCACTAATAGATAAAATAAAGCAGGTGCTCGAGCACCTGCATTTTATCTATTAGTGCTTCCTGTTGAAGCTAACTTAGTAACTATTTTAGAATGGTGCTGGCAGCTTGCCGGCGCCGTTCTAAAATAGTTACAAGCTTGAAGCTTGAACTTTTGCCCCCCGGATCTGTTCTGCTCGCGAATTCGCGGATTTTCGGCAAATTCGCGGGAATTCGCGGATCGCGGATTTGCCGAAAATCCGCAAAATCCGCGAGCGGAACGGATTTTGCGCCCATGCTTACTCACCAGGCTTCTATGACTCTTTCAATGCCATGTACTCCCACCGGTGGTAGCAGGGCCATGACCTTCTCCTCCCAGGGATGGTACTGTACTGGTCTGCGGGGACCACCACCTCCAGTGTGCTGGCTCTGGGCGTAGTCCTCGTCCATCTTCCGCTTGACCATCCTCCGCAGATCGTACCACCTGGCCTGGCAATCCCTCGTGGTGCGTCTGATGGCTGCAACAGCATTCACCTTATTGACGATCCTCTCCCACATGCGTGTTTTCTCCGCTATGCTGGTCTGTTTGACCAATGCACCAAACAGCTGTGGCTCGACTCTGATGACTTCATCTACAAGGATCTCCATCTCCTCCTTTGTGAACTTTGGATTCTTCTGTGCGGACATGGTGTGGGGTGATTGTGATGGGGGGTGAGGGTGTGTATGGATGTGGGTGTGTGGGTATGAATGTGAATGGGGTGGGGTGGGTCTGTATGTGATTGGGGAGTATGTGTGAAGGTGGATGCGTGCAGTTGTTTGTGTGTTGTCTGTCTCTGTGGCTAAATGGGTGTGCTGCAAAGGATCATGGTTTGTGTGTGTGGGCCCTTTTTATTGGTCCATTTGTGGGTGGGGCTTAGTTTGAAATTTTGGTGGGTGTGTTATAATGGGTGGATCTGAGTTATGCCCTCTGTTTGCCTGTTTAGATCTGGCCAGGACATTCATTTCCAATGGTTTGTACACAGGAGATATGTTTTGTGGTTTGTGGAGTCGTTTGCACCCTCCTTGTGCTGTTTTAATGGGTTCGCGTGCGCTTCGTTCTGGGGGGGTTCGATTCGTATTTGCTTTTGTGGCTCGCTCATACGCGACGTTTCTCCGGGGTTCGCGTGGGCTTCGTTCAGGGGGGGTTCGATTTGTATTTGCTTTTGTGGCTCGCTCATACACGACGTATTTCCGGTGTTCGCGTGTGCTTCGTTCAGGGGGGGTTCGAATCGTTTTTGTTTGTGTGGCTCGCTCATACGTGACGTTTATACGGGGTTCGCGTGCGCTTCGTTCAAAGGGTTCGAATCGTATTTGATTTTGTGGCTCGCTCATACGCGACGTTTATAAGGGGTTCGCGGGCGCTTCGTTCAGGGGGGGTTCGAATCGTATTTGATTGTGCCGCTCGCTCATATGTGATGTTTTCCATACAAATCGCAGTTCATACGCGACAACGTTTTCCCATATGAATCCCGTTCTCAGTCCCCGGTCTGGATCGTACTTGTCGGGTCGTACAGCATGTTTATGAATTGTAGGGTTATTTCCCGAGTACGTGTTGTACAGATTATCGCATCATTTTCGTACGGTGCGCAAGGATTCTGACGTATTTTTAGGAAACTGATCGTACTACGCGATTTGTACGGATTTGTACAATTCGTACGGAAACGGCTACGAATACAATTCGGCGGACGGTTTTCTTTCCCGAATCAGAATCAGCCCCAATGTAGTAGAAGTGACAAAATCAAAGTAATATGGTAAGCTCCTCTAGCTCCCACTGATGTTCCATCTACCACATGGGACTAGTTGGGGATAGACATAATAGGTCCCATCAAGTTTTCAGGAACTTCTCACAAATTCATATTTGTTCTTGTTGTTTACCACTCATATTGGGTCACTATCAAATTCACCAATAACACTGATTCTGAATCATTAGTAGAATTCCTAACTGACACCTTTGCACAAGAAAGTATTTCCAGTGCAATGGTATGGGATTATTGGAGTACAATTCGCAATGCGTACCTTCCTGAAGAGTCAACCCATCACTCACATAAAAACACCACTTTGCTGCCCTAAAGTCATTGGTTCGGTTGAGAGAAAAAACAAAATGATGAAAGAATCCATCCAATTAACCCACACTACAAGGAAACATACTCATAAAGACCCAGAGACATGCTTTGACGGTACCACATTTCCCCTAATTCTATCACTGGAACATCTCCTTTCACAGCCATGAAGGGAAGTAAACCAGGATGCAAACTCAAACTCAATTGGTTGAATGGTGTATTTGTGGATAAGAAGACTATGGCCAAAACTGTCCATTCCCACTGAGTTCAACATCTGGCATTGCAGGAAATGAGGGTTAAAAAACAAATTTGAGAAATAGGCCAATGGGTAGTAGTGAAAATTCCCTCCAAGAGTAGAAATCCATTCACTTAAATTCTCTCAACCTTCTAGACTTTGTAAAATTAAGCAGAACACTGTAGTATGGGAGAATGGTAAAATGTGGAGCATGGATTGGATAGCACCTTGCCCTGATATTTTCCATCTCCCAACACATGCGTACACTACATTGGCTTCCCATCAAAGCTAGAGTCACCTTCAAGATGCTCACCCACGCTCACAAGGCCCTCCATGACACCGGACCAGCATATCTGAACAGCCGACTCAAATTCCATGCACCCCAAAGGACCCTACGATCAGCCCAGCTCTCCTATGCCGTGGTCCACCGCACCAGAAAGATCAAATCAGGTGGCCGCTCCTTCTCCTTCCTTGCGGCCAGAGCCTGGAATGCCCTACCTCTCCACCTCAGACAGATATCTCTCCCCATCTTCACAAGAAACCTCAAAACCTGGCTCTTCCACAGACCCCCTCCTTGATGGACTGGAAACTGCGAAACCTCCCTCCCCCAGCGCCATGAGACCCTCATGAGTGAGTAGTAGCGCTTAACAAACGCATGATCGACCATAAAATTTTTTTACAGCTAAACGATGCTACCTTGACAAACATTAGAAAGAGTAAAAGAGTTACTAAACCTCCTAGTTGGTTTAAGAACTACAAATGAATTATTATCTTAACCCCAGATCTCTTGTATGTTCTGTTCAACAAATTGGATAAATATAACACCGTGCTTATCTACATGTGATATTGTTATAAGCTATGAAGTAACATTGGTCGCTTAAACTGTTTCCATATTTTAATCTTAAAATATATAATGTAACTATGGTATATCCTTATGTTTCCAATTGTTTCCCTAGAGAAGGAGGTATGTTGTGACTTACCTTATCTTCCCCTGCCCCCCTGTACAGTCCACTATGGAACATTCTACCTGGAGTTTTTTTTTAAATGTTGAGAGGTCTGTCAGCCTGCTATGCGTGGTGAGACTAGAGATACTTGTATGCTTTGTTCTTACCCACCCACCTGTTGCAGTCCTCGGACCACACAAGACCCTTCTGGACTGCTACTGTTGCTCCTGGGATCAAGGCACTCACCCTGAACCACTTGCCGCAGCCACTCTCTCTCTCTCTCTGTCTCTCTCCCTCTTTTTTGTATCATTCTTTTTGCTTCTTTGTGCTTCCACTTTTTTCTCTCTTATTTTTCTTTCTCTTTGCTGCTTTTTGTGCTACCCCTGCCATTTCACTTTCTTTTTGCTGCCACTTTTTTCTTTCTTTTTGCCTTTTTTTGTTTCTCTTTCTTGTTGCCTCTTTTTCTATTTCTTTATGTCTTTTTATGGGTGCACAGTCTAAATATCGGATCCTAAATATCGACCTACAGAAATATCGAGTTGGAAATATCGAAGGTAAAGAATATCGAGGTCAAGAATATCGTTGGACAGAATATCGACCCTACGGTAAGTAATATCGATTTTTTTTATATCGATGTAAGTAATATCGAAGTTAGTAATATCGATATCAAATATATCGATGTTACTAAACTTGATGTTACTAATATCAATATTTATATTATTGTTATGTATTTTATTATGTATTGAATATGTATGTGTTATATGCCGCTCGCAGCAGGGGTGCCGCTCGCAGCAGGACTGTAAAGTTTTGCTTTTCTCCTGGCGCATATTGACTCCCTTTTCGCTTTACTTGCTGGGACTGCCACCGAGGGGACTAACTGTGGAGGAACCTGACAACGAGGACTCACTGCGGACCCCGGGACTGCGAGGACCAGAATTCCTGAGAACAACTGCAGCTGCTGCCTCTTCCCGGGAGTGCCCCGCCCCCTTTAAGCACTTCTTAACTGCTCGCGGCCCCCGCTTCGCGGGAGCCGCTCGCAGCAGGACTGTAAAGTTTTGCTTTTCTCCTGGCGCATATTGACTCCCTTTTCGCTTTACTTGCTGGGACTGCCACCGAGGGGACTAACTGTGGAGGAACCTGACAACGAGGACTCACTGCGGACCCCGGGACTGCGAGGACCAGCATTCCTGAGAACAACTGCAGCCTCTTCCCGGGAGTGCCCCGCCCCCTACATTTACTTTAAGGACATCTTCAACGCGCATCGCGGGACGCGCGCGGGACTTAGCACGGGGCTAAGCCCGGGCAAAGGGCGGGCCCTCTGAGGCCCTCAGAGGTCGAGGAGGTCGGGTTGGGTCCCCATCACTAACAACATTACCCCCGGACCACGTAAGACTTTGACATTGCCTATAAGACTCTCGTTTTATATTGTTCGCCTCTGGCTTACCAGATCTATGTTATATCGTTTGGGGGTGTGTGGTGTGTTATAATAGCTGTGTTAAAGTAAGACATTTGAGAAACATCTGTAACATGTCTACCAGAAGTAGTAGAAGTAAGACAGTGGCTGGGGCAATGTCCGTCATTGGACCAATAGATCATTTTATTAAAAGGACCAATGATGCTATTGATCTCAGTATTTCGCTCCTTGAGCGTAGGGTTTCGCAAGACTTGGAAAATGCGAAACGCTCTTCCCTCGGGTCCATTATGTTAGCTACAACCCCAATAAGGTCAAGAAACTCAGATACTAATTTGCATGTAGCTTCTATTCATGAAATTCGACCTGACCTTCACACCATACCTAACGAGGTTAATTTATCGGCTACGAATCCTCTAATTGATTCAGATCCTGATACAAGTAGTGAACTAGAGAGAACACCGGACCTAAATATAGACTTTACACCAGAGATTGTAGCTGTGAATAACGAGAAACAACCCACAGATAGGCAAGAAGGTGCCATTAGAAAGCAAATAAAACACCCAATCCAGTCTATCCCCCCTGCTATCAGAAAACGCAATTTGCCAAAAGCCCAACAGAAGAAAGGTACAAATAAGCATTTAAACGCTAATGGACCAAGTATACCTAAAGAGGCACTAAGTAAAAACGTTCATGAGATTCCATCTGCGTGTACGGATAAGCCCATAGATAGCGATCAATTAGTGGAAAGATTTGGGGACCTTTTGAGCATCTTTATATCGCCAATTGAATCTAGGCTTGCCCGTATTGAGAAACAGCTAGAAGAACTCATAGTCTGTAACAAAAAAGCCAATAGTGCCCCTACAACAAAAATCATTAGTTCAAAGACAAGCACCAGTAAGATTACATTACCCACACCCAACAATCCTCCAGTACTTGACCCTGTGACAAAAACAAAATCTATTTTACCATTAAGTAAAGAAACCGCTACAAATAAACTTGCACCTCTCAGTAGTCCGATTCCTAGAAATTATACAAATACTCAAGTCACAAATATCCAGGTTGAGAAGCTGCGTACAACATCTCATAGTGCCAGAAAAACACATAACCAATTTAGTGAAACTTTTTCGACCGTCCAAAGGCCTCGGATCTCTCATGATCTTTCTTACACCTCAAGGCAAATACCCTCACGCATTAATTTGCCACCTGAGTGCGGGGCTTATGTCCTGGTTTTGGCAAACGTCCCGAAACTCAGGAATGACCAAGATGAGACTTCTTCCTCCTTAAAAAACAAGACACTACATTGGCTGATAACTAATTGTAATTACCCCATAGAATGTTCCGGAGAAATCACACATACCCAGAGAGTTGGATGGATAGGCCCTCTAAAGAAAAAATTTGAGGGGGACTGCGTAATCGTCACCTTTAAAAAAACGATATGGGCCGAAAAGACTTTGGCCAGGGCCCCTTCCCCCTCTACCTGGGAATTCAATACTACTCTTCTTCCCCTGGGGTATTTCTATAGGCACTTAATAACTACCCAACCATTTACGGTAAATAATCAGCTCACTTCCATTTATGATCAACATTTCACATCTGAAAGTAATACGCCTTTCCTCCATCAAAACCCGAAATTTTTTGATCCTATTGGCCCAGTACAATGGTACCAAGGTCAAACTCACTCACATTTGACCACCCACCCGTACCTGTCTGCAACGCCACACTATGAGCACAGAGATGCCCGCTGGCGCCAAGTTGCAACTGCCCCGGGAAATCCATACAGCATTCCTACTCATAACAGATTCAGTGCATTGTCCGGTCTGGATTTTAACGACTGACTGATTTATGAACAGCTCAAAGAAACAGATGGATATACTGTAAATAGGGGTGCATTGCAAGTATGCAAAACAATAGTTACTGAGGATAAAAATGTAACATTTACTCCTGATAGCCATATTTTAAATATCTTTTCAGAATGTAGGTCGGAGGATACGGCTAATTTATCATCAGCCAACCCTACTTTCAGTCCTATTTTCAGCACTACTGTTAACTTAACATCCACTAATTCAAATTTAGCTACCTTGCAACTTAATTTCATGTACTGGAATATAGCTGGCTTGTCTATGAAACTAACTAACCCTAATTTTTTGTCCCAGATCAACCTGAGCAATATCATCTGTCTCCAGGAAACTTGGGCCAATGATCCCATACATATAACAGGGTACAGAACCTTCTTCTCTGCAGCAAAAAAATCATCTTCTGGTAGAAGTAAGGGCGGTTTAATTACATATATAGCAAATACTTTACGTAATGAGGATATTCTCCCCCTAAAACTGGAAGACAATTATCAGATAATTGTCTTAAAGAGAACCAAACAATATATATATATATTATTGTAAATGTAAGTAATAATCTGAATACAGAGGACCTGACTAATCTCCTCTCAGAGATTCCCCTAGCCCTTCAAGACCTGCGAGCACGACATGTAAAGAAGTCCAGTACTATAGTATGGGGCAGAGATTTCAACCTCCATCTGTGTAGAATCACAAATACCGATAGACAGGGCTTTAAGTGGGATGAAAATACTGAGGGGTCTCTCAAAGGGGCGCGGCCAGTGTAATTAGTGGCGTGGCTTTACAAATCTTACGCTAAAAATCTGGGTTTAGCATAGTGTGCAGCCCGACTTGCGTTTCTGTCATTGCATCCAGATATGTGATACAACAAGTAACATCATACCTACAATTAGGCAGGACTATTGGCTTTGTCAATGGTTATTAGTTGCATAAGATAAATAAGCTGCAACTGTGGCTTGCCTTGTTACATATAATATTGAAAAAGCTTCCACTTAAAGCCCTGGTGACCCCACCACAATGTTGCTGCTCCTGAGTTACAGAAAGAGAAGGAAAATCCAGAAAGAAAATGACTCTTTAAAGGATTTCCTTTCCCCTACAACTCTCAGCTGCCATGACGTCATGCCGTAACTTCTTCAAGTGAGAAGAGAGCAGTGAGGGCAGAGCACATCGATGTGCCTGCTGTCTCGAAACGGGTCTCTATCGTCCTGTTTTCCGCCCTGGCACTTTTTTCCGGACTGCAGTGACAGCAAACTGCTGTCACTGCAGTCGGGGGAAAAAAACCAGACCACCTGTGCCAGGGCTCAAAGCAGAGCCCGATAGAGACCCGTTTCGAGGTCCCCTTAAAAAAACTGCCGGTGCTCAGACCCCTTGAGACCCGGCCCACTTAAAGCCCTGCCGATAGATGCGGTATTGAAGGGAATGGTGACAATGGAATAACACACTTTTTACACTCAGCTGAGGGCGAGAAAATGAATGAGATTATGGCAGAACTAGAATTGGGCTTTGCCAATGAGATAAAGCCCTCCCCAGTACCCTTTTCTCCAACATTTAATAGCAGAGGCCTTACGAGCCTGATAGACTATGTTCTGATCTCAACATGTAAAGGCCCTAACATAGAACTATTCGAAGTGATTAAAAATCCACTAAGTGACCATTTCCCAATTACTGTCGCTCTACGCGAACAAAATACTCATAAGAAGCCTCACCTAATGAGTATGTTGGACCAGCAAGGGCTCGAACTAGGATCCTTGAATGGGTACACATTAAAATGGGGAAACATTGACAAAGGAGCTATAACAGCAAAAATAGTCAAACAAAATCAAATTGATATAATTAACTGCCTAGACTCAAGTATAACACCCAGTGAGGTTCTGGTCAGCTTTAATACCATCTCCCGTAATATAAAAAAAGAACTCACCAGAACATGTAAACAAAATAAGAGTCAGGCTGAAAAAGGCTGGTTTAGTCCAGCCTGTACAAAAGCTCATACGAAGCTAAAGATAGCCTTAAGTAAGGATAAAAGAGATAGAGGGGAAATCATCAGACTAAGAAAAGAATACGCCGTAGCTTTGAGAACCAGAAAACAAGAGATTAAAGCTGATCTATGGGAGCGCTTAACCAAAAGTTCGGAATTAAAAGATAGTGCCACTTTTTGGCAAATAGTTAGATCCCCTTTTTTAACAGGCACAGTGGACTTACCGTCCATTGATGTTGCTATCAGTGATAGCGAATGGGTGAGTTATTTCTCAAAAATTTTTAGTGAAGCAAATATACCGGGAACAGAACATACAGACCACCCAATCGAGGTTGCTTTTCCAATACAACTGCATTTCTCGCATGACGAGGTACAAAAGGCACTTAAATCTTCAAAAGTAGGTAAAGCCCCGGGTCCAGACGGGGTGCCAGTCGATATCTTTAAACATCTAGCAGATCTCTGGTCCCCACTTTTGACTAATGTCTTAAACGCCACCATAGAAGAGGGCCTAATAGACACCTGGAAAACCTCAATATTGGTCCCTATATTCAAAAAAGGGGACCGAAATAGTCCATCTTGTTATAGACCGATATCACTCCTGGACTCGCTCGGGAAGATAGCAGGACGAATTCTTCTCGAGCGACTCCAGGACTGGACAACAACACATAACATCATTTCGGCAATACAATATGGGTTTCGTGAGGGATTAGGTACAGTGGACCAGGCATTAAACCTGTCTCTATTGGCAGGAAAATATGTGGAGGCTAAGGGGACAACGTTGCACATGGTCTATGTCGATTTATCCTCAGCATTCGATTGTGTTGTACACTCGAGGCTGTGGAAAATCATTTTAAATATGGGTGTCGCTCCTCCAATTGTGGACTTTTTACGGGAACTATATACCGGAACAACCGGAAGAGTTAGATTTGGGACAAAAGGACAGCTCACGGAAAGTTTTAAAGTGGAAAAAGGGGTCAGACAGGGCTGTGTCCTGGCCCCCTTTTTATTCACACTGTACACTAATGGGCTAGAGACCGCCATGCTATTAGGAAGTAAGGATATTCCTTCAATTGGTCGTCGGCAGATACCAGCTTTGTTGTATGCCGACGACGCGGTTTTACTAGCAAGAACTCCTGTGGAGCTGCAAAGAGCATTAGACAAATACTGTGATTTTATGACAAGCCTAAATCTATCACTTAATGTAAAAAAAACATACACCATGCACACAGGCAAGAAAACTAGAAAGATAAGAAGTTTGTATGTAAAGGGTGAGGCACTGGACAGGACTGTAACATACCCATATTTGGGAATTGTAATTGATGACAAATTTAGATGGAAGCCAGCGATAGATGCACGGAAACTAGCTTTCCTAAGAGCAACAACGGCATTAAAATTGTTTGCTCAAAAATTGGGCCAGAAACCGTCATCAGAACTGTTAAAAATATACAATGCAAAATGTGTTAGCACTGCCATTTACGGAGCTGGGATATGGGGGTCAGCGAATGTGGAAGAATTGCAAATAATTGAAAATTCCTTTGCAAGATACCTACTGGGTACACCAAAGAGTTCTTCCACATATGCCTGCCATTTAGAACTAGGCATGGACTATATAACTGACACCATAAGAATTCAACCTGTCATGTTGTGGCGCCGAATCTGGGTTACAGAACAATGTCATCTAACAAGATCAATAATATACGATATTCAGTCACTTGATCATTGTAGAAAAATAAAATGGTTAGTATACGTCAAAGCCTTACTGACTGACTTAGGCTTTGAAAAATATTTTGCTGAGCCGTCAACAATCGCTGCGATTTCAAAGGCAGGTTTAAAAAAAGCCTGTTTGGCGCATCTGGGTCAAACACGCCTGTTAAAAGAGATAGGGAAGCCCTCTGCCCAGCAGGCCTTACTAGCTCAGACTGTGTTTTCCATCGAACCTTATTTGATGTACAGCCTAACCCAATTCGTAAAACTGTTGCTGACACGCTTTAGATTTAACATGTTTCATTTAATGGTTTCTTTCCCTACCCATAATGACTGGTCCTCAAGAACAATCCCATGTCCCTGTGACTCTGTCTCCCCACAATCGACTATACATACTACTCTCTTTTGTAAATTTTATGTAACCCCACGATCCCGCTGGTTACTCCCAATATTGAAAATCTGGGGCTTGCGTCAATGTCGACCAGCATATTTTGGCGCTTCAATACCTTGAAAATGAAGTGATTGCAAAATCGGTGGCCTGCTTTCTGAAATTTTGTGTACGCCACTGTCTAAATCTCTGATATAAGCAACTTAAATTTGCTGTGTAATAGGTGCCTTTTGACCCACTGTAGCGAATGTATGATGTGGTTATAATCTAATGAATTGACAATATGAGAATAGAGATTCATATGAATATTGTTTTAATGATTTATTTTGTTTTAATTGATATAACTGTATAAATCTGCTTTGTTTTTATGTCTGAACTTTTATGGTATTTCTGCAATTATGGAAAACCGAATAAAGTTGGTTTTGATTTGTATGTGTTATATGTTTTTTGTTAAGTATTCTACTTGTTTTAAATTATATGTATACTATTTTTATAGGTTAATAATGTTTATTTAAGTCAATTTTGTGTATTAGTACTGGAGGGGGTTGTGGGTTTATAGGGGAATAGGGTGGGAAGTAATTTATTTATACTAAATTAATTATACATTTTTAAGATTTATAAATTCATTTTAATTAATTTTTGCATTTAAGTTCTGTAGCGGGTTGTGGGTTTATAGGGGCATTGGGTGGGAAGTAATTTAACTGTAATCATGTAATGATTTATTTTTATTTATTGGTATTGCTAATTATTTAATTTTTAATTAATTATTAATTGGTAATTCATTTTTTTAAATTGGTAATTATTTTTTTATTGGTAATTATTTTTTTAAATTGGTAATTAAGCTTGATTAATTATTAAATGGTAATTATATAAAGTGTATTAATATATTAATGATGTGTGTTGTGTTGTGAGGTTATAGGGTAATAATTAAGTAAAAACGAAAATTAGTGTTGAGTATTTAATATTACATTATTGTTAATCAATTATTAATTGGTAATAAATGTTTAATAATTATTTTATTCTTTTATGAATTGGTAATTAGTTATTAATTGGTAATTACATTTTCTTTTTTAAAATGGATTTGTGTTAATCAATACATTATTGTCAATTAATTATTAATTGCTAAACTTTTTTTAATAATTATTGTTTTTTACTATTTATATTTTTTATTATTTATTTTATTTTTATTTGTTAAGATATTTTTAATAATGGTTATTTAATTATATTTATTTTAATTGTTGATTAATTATTAATTGGTAATTATTTGTTTTAATTATTTCTTGGTATTGTTAATTAATTTGTTGTAAATAATAATTAAATTGTTATTTTTTACAGAAAAAATATAATTTTAATTATTAGTATATTGTTTTGATCCCTTTGCTATCCAACACTTTCTCTACTGATGCACCCTCTGGAGTTGGAATAGTAATTTTTACCCCTAGGCTATCCAACACTTTTCCTACTGTTACACCCTATGGAGTTAGAATAGTAATTTTAACCCCTACGCTATCCAACACTTTCCCTACTGTTGCACCCTCTGGATTTGGAATAGTTATTTTTACCCCTATGCTATCCAACACTTTCCCTACTGTTGCACCCTCTGGAGTAAGAATAGTAATTTTAACCCCTACGCTATCCAACACTTTCTCTACTGATGCACCTTCTGGAGTTAGAATAGTAATTTTAACCCTTACGCTATCCAACACTTTCCCAACTGTTACACCCTCTAGAGTTGGAATAGTAACTTTAACCCCTACGCTTATACAATGTTTATTGTTTTTTGTTAATTTAGTGTGTAATTTTTTTAATTTTTTTTTTAACTTTGTTGTATATAGTTTTGATATTTTTATTTATATTATTGTTGTAGGTGTATGTATGTATTTATAATTTATAATTTATAAAATGTTTTTTAACAATTGATAAGTTATTAGAGTAATTAATTGTAACTAGTATATATTATATTATACTATATATATATGTTTATTTATGCTTTATATTCTATGTATTATTTATCATGTTAAATACATTTTTAAGTATGTTTATGTTATTTATATGTATTATTTATTCAACTTTATATTTTTAAACATGAAAAAACCTGATATTTTTTAGAACTGTATTTTTCTCTGTATTTTTGCACTTACCTTAATGTATATAGGACTTCGATATTTTTGATGTCGATATTCTTCCTCCGATATTTTTGATGTCGATATTTCCAACGACGATATTCTGTCAGATTCCTTTTTATGCCACTTTTGTTTCTTTTGCCTCTTTCTGTGCCACTTTTGCCCCTGATCTGTCTTCTTTTTCCCCCACCTGTTTTGGTGCCACTTTGCTCTCAAACACGTGCCCTTTTCCGTTGCTGTTGTTTCTCACTTTTCTGCACCCCCACCAACTTCCCCAATAATGTGATAGACTTCATCACTCCCCTCATCCTCAATGTCAGCACCTATGTTATGTTATGTTATGTTATCCGGTGTTTTATAGAGCGCTCAGCTACTCAAACAGAGTGTCCCGGCGCTTTCAGACCTGACAAAGGCACAGAACAAGGAAAGGAGGTGGAATTATTGGCCGAACAACCACGTTTTGAGATCCTTTCTGAATGATAGCAAGTTCTCAGTCCTCCTTAGACACAAAGGTAGTGCATTCCAAGATCGGGGCACCAGATATCTGAAAGAGCGACCCCCAATGTGAGCCCGCTTAATAGTCGGTACCATAGCCAGTGACAGTGACGCAGAGCGCAAAGCTCTGGACGGCTGGTGCGAGCCAATTCTGTTCCTAAGGTAATAGGCTCCCGAGCCATGCAAGCCTTGAAAGCTATGGTAAGTGCCTTGAAAGCAATACGTTTCCGTATAGGCAACCAATGAAGCGATTTCAAAAGTTCAGTTGTGCAGGCTCTCTGGCTGAGGCCAAAGATTGCTCTCACTGCCAAGTTCTGCACCACCTGTAAACGCGACAGGAGGTACTCAGGGAGGCCAAGGTATAACACGTTTGCATAGTCCAACCGTGAGCCTATCAAGGCTTGGACCGTAGTCCTTCTGTGCGCAAGGGATAGAAGTGGCAGAAATTTTCTAAGCATGTTTAAAAGGCCAAAGTACTGACCAACCAGTCTCTGAATTTGAGGTTTAAAATTGAGACAATTGTCCATCTTCACACCAAGATTCTTAGCAACCGCCGTGTCAGCGGACGGTGGAAACATAGCCGCCGGCCACCAGGACTTCCAGCTAGAATCTGGAGGACAACCAAAAAAGAGGACCTCGGATTTGTCCAAGTTACACTTCAGCTGGTTTTGGAACCAGGCAAAGACGGCTCCAAGGCAGCTCTTAATGCGCTCTCCATTGAAGTCCATATTCTTCTCACACGTAAAAAGAAGCTGAGTGTCATCGGCATATGAGACAATCTGGGCACCATAAGACTCAGCGAGCGCCACCAAAGGGGACATATAAATGTTAAAAAGCGTGGGACTTAAGATGGACCCCTGAGGGACTCCCACCTCCAATGGCGGCACTACAGCTGAGAACGGAGGCGCCCAGATTGTCTGTTGGCGGTTAGAAAGAAAAGACTTAAACCATTTGAACACCGGCCCTTCCACACCAATCTCAGAGAGTCTAGAGAGGAGACGGTTGTGGAGGACGGTGTCAAAAGCCGCCGAGAGATCCAGCATCACCAGTAGTGCTTTACCTCCGACATCCTGGACCTCTCTGATGGCCTCTGACACCTCCAGCAGTGCTGTTTCTGTGCTCATATTTGCACGAAACCTCGACTGGGTGGGGTGGAGGACCTCATGAGTCTCCAGAAAATCTGAAAGAACGGACTGCGCGTGCTTTTCCACAACCTTTGCCAAAGCCAGGAGCAAAGAAATAGGCCTATAGTTGGCGTGGATATCAGAGTCAAGAGTAGGCTTTTTGTAAGGGGCAGAACAAGAGCCTGTTTCCAGGCCTGCGGCACCACACCCATCTCGAGGGACTGGTTCAAAATAGGATTAATTAAAGGATTGATGATGTGTGCTATTTTGGCCAGAAACTTTGCGGGACAAGGGTCCTGCGGGGAGCCTGATTTTAATTTGGATAAGAGCTCCAACGATGCTTCCGGTCCGAGAGTAGGAAATTTAGACAGGGTTGGCCGCCCCGTGGTGGACAGAAGAGGAAAAAGCACTGGACAAGGCGCCATCACCGGAGTAACGGGCAAGAAGGACGCCTGGATGTTTTGTATTTTGCTAGCAAAAAAGCTTGCCAATTGAACGACCCACTTTTTCGAAAAAGAACACCTAGGTGTAATGGAGGCTGGCGATGTAAAATCCTTCACTATCGTGAAAATTTCCTTACTGGCGTTCGTGGCCGCATCAATTCTCCTGGCAAAATAGGATTTCTTTTCCAGGTAGATTTCTTTATGATAGGACTTAACAAACAGCTTATAGGCATTTTTCGGTGGTTCATCATAATTCAGTCGCCATGCTCTTTCGGCCTTCTTACAGTGCCTGCGACTGATATTAAGTGCCTGCGTGAACCAGGGGGCCGTGGCCCGGGTGGAAGTTTTGCGACCTACCAGAGGCGGCACTACTTCATCAAGGCACTTGGCAAACCAAGTTTGAAAGACCTCAAAATCTTCCTCAAAGTGGCCCGTAAACAAACAAGCGTGTGCCGACATGTACTGTGCTATCGTGTCCACAGATGCCCGATGAAAAGCACGAGGGGGCAAGGGTTGGCGGCCAGGACACCTTATTGTAAACCCGAAGGTATCCAAGATGTCAAAATTCACCAGATAGTGATCGGACCACAACGCTGGTTCAGGTACAGCCACTTCAATAGGGATGGAAGAGAATATTTGATCCAGCGTGTGGCCTTTATTATGAGTAGGTGTCGTCAGATAGGGTATTAAGCCCAATGGTTTGGTGGTATCCAGAATCTTAATGGTGTCCACAGCGTCTGACTGATCCATGTGGATGTTAAAATCTCCTAGCAGTAGGAAATGTTTAAATTTCATACTCAGAGCAGAAATCACTGTGTGGAGCTGCTCATGAAAGGAGCCAATTGGGCCAGGGGTTCTATAGACCAGCAATCCAGCGCAGGATTGATAGGGAGAAAGTGTCAGACAAAAGATCAGCGCCTCTGCCCCGTGAATTTCTTCCGGCGGGACAATGAAGCATTCAAAGCGTCTATCAATCACCAAAGCAACCCCACCTCCCTTGCCAGTTCCACGGTCCTTTCTTATCATGAAGTAATTGGGGGGAGGGCATTGACAATATCCGGCCCTTAGGACTCCCCTAACCAGGTTTCAGTTAAAAAAGACATGCAGGCTTGCACTCTAATAATAGGTTAAAAAGGTCCAGAGCATGTTTGCTCAAAGACCGAGTATTAAGGAGTGCACAGGTAAAGTTTTTTTTCCGAGACCCTTTATCCGGCATCTGAGCACAATCGTTCTCCGATATCCGGGGGGACTTCTTAATACCGCTCTTATTCAATTTCCAACCGCATCTGGGGCAGCAGAAGTTGTCCTTAGCACAGTGGAGCAAAGCCAAATCGCAACCCTTGCTGTTACCCCTTAAACTCTTAAGTTGTACTGAACCATACCTCAGTGTATTACCTGAGGAATTGCGTGATAAAACGCCCCCCCCTCCACCACCAGCGCCTCCGGGACGCTGACGGGCGCAGACAGGCTTTCCTTAGGTGCTCCTTCAGCGCGGGGGAGGCACGTCCTCTGCGGGGAGCCATCCCCGTATTGATTTATAGCGCCCGACCGTGAGTCAGCACGTATAGTCCGCCGACCAGCGAGCCTGCCTCTCCTAAGATGGCCGCTCCAATTGCACTCAGCCTCCTAGTCCCACAATGCCCCTCAGCTCCTGGTCGGCTGAGAAGGGGCAACGCAGGTAAAAAAGCAGCAGAGGGTGTCCAAGATGTGGCGCAAAAATGAGAAGTGGCAAGGTAGGAGTTTACAATGCGGGAATGAAATACAGTTTTAAAATAGAGCGCAAGCTGTCATCTCCCGGCTTCCCCCTCAGGAGAGAGTGAGAAGAAAGGCAGGGATAAGCAGAGATAGCGCGAGGTATCGTCTCCCGGCTTACGCCTCAGGAGAGAGTGAAAAGAAAGGCAAAGATGCAATGCCAGTTAAAACAAAGTAACCAAGATAGTGGCAAAGTATCAATTTTAAAATCACAATATGTGCAACTCGCCCCTCCCGGCTTCCGCCTCAGGAGCAGTGCCGTAGATGCATGTCTACTTTATTTTATTTTTTTTAGCAACTTATAATGCCATCAGCAATTCCGAGGGTTTTCCAGGCGCAAGGCAATCACAGAGAGAATGTCCCGAAACAGTGACATAAAGTAGCCACGTCTTCAAATTCTTGCAGAAGGTGAGAAATGACTTACAGTTTCTGAGAACATCTGGCAGAGAATTCCACAATTTAGGACCTGGGTAGGCAAAGGAGTGGGCTTTCATGCGAGTTAGACGGGACCTTGGTACAAATCTTGATTCATGGATCTCAAGTACAGAGGGGGCTCATAAGGAGTTACCAGTTTCTGGATGTAACGTCGTGCCAGGTCAAATTTGGCCTTGAACATGTAACACAAGGCTTTAAACTCAATACGTTTGGAAACCTTAAGCCAATGCAATTCCTGAAGCAGATGAGAGACGGAAGCATTTTTGGATAAGTGAATGAGCAGCGTAGCAGCAGCATTTTGAACAATTTGCAAGCGATGGACAGAGGTCTGGTCCATAGTTAGGTTCAGAACATTGCCCTAATCCAATCTGGATAAAAACCAGAAACTGGATTACAGTCCTTTGGACTGCTGAGGGAATTAGCCAAAGGATTATTTTCAGCCATTTAAGGACTGCAAAGCAGGTGGAATTACCTTAGCCACCTGCTGCTTCATGAAGAGTTTTTCATTGATAAGAAAGCCCACATTTTTCACCTTAGAAGACGAAATTGGTGGAGTCCCTAAGAATTCTGACAAATGATGCGGGCCCCAGAGGGAGGTGTCATTACCAAGAACCATGACCTCAGTCTAGTCACCGTTCAGTTTTAGTACGTTTTTTTTCATTCTAGATGAAATTTTCCTCATGCCCAGGTGCAATGAGGATGGTTTGTGGCTCTGTGCCGAAGATAATAAAAAGAGGATCTGGGTGTCATCAGCATATGAGAAGAGAGTAAGACCACAGCTCTCTATTAAGTATGTCAGTGGGCGGATGAAGATGTTAAATAATTGGGGCTCAAAATGGAACCCTGCAGAACTCCAGAGGTCAGAGCCTCCGCTCCTCAGATATCACAACATCCACATAAAAGACCTCATCAACCCAAACTTGACAGCTCTCATAAAGAACCCAGCATGACTCCACACCCACCCATGCTGCAAGTCACCATCTCCATCTTCACTACCCTGAGCAATGTCACCGTAGAAAAGCCCAAACCCCTGACCTGGAAAGACCAAGACCTTATCAGCTTGCACATCCCAGTCTTGCATCACCAATGAGCACCTGCCATCAAACCCGCAAGTAGAAATTGGAAAAAAATCACGGTAGATGATTAGACTTCTATCCTCAGGTCAAATCAACCAAAACACATTAGCCACCTGCCAACCTACATAAAAAACTTGAACAACTGGATCACAGATTGTACTAACACCCTAGCACCACTCAAATGAAACAACATGAGAAGATCCATCCTGCAGGCCAGCTGGTATATGGAGAAGCTCAGACTGTCCAAGTGCCACTGCAAACAACTTGAGCGCAAACCACTCTAACCACAACAAAGACACCTTCAAGTCCACACTAAGACGCTACTATCAAATGGTCCGAAACACCAAACGCTCAGCCATTGCAGGCATATTGAGGCCTGCCCGAACAATAATGAAATCTTTGCCACTGTCAAGGACATCAACCTCCCCACCTCCTTCCCTCAGTCCACGCAATCATCATCACTCTCTCTCAAGACCCTGTGACATATTCTGGGAATTCTTCAGCACCAAAATCACTACCATATATCGGAACTTTGACCTATCAACCAGACCCTAATAGAGCTACTCCCAACTGAGAAAAGCAGATGAAACCTAATGAAGGTGATAAAACCAGTAAGAATCTAGCTTTGGTGATAAATCTCCAACACCATGTGGCTCCCATTACAACCATTAGAAATAGACACGTATCGTAGGTCAGACACAGGGAGAAATCAATTTAGCCTTTTTGGAATGCTTCAAAGATCTGTATACAAACATATATAATGCACACAATGAGGAATTTTAACAACTCTTCAAGGAAGCCTTACTAGATCTGACACCAGGGAAAACACCTGGTTCTGACAGTTTGCTTGCTGAATTTTTTCCTGGATATGCAGCCCGCCTAGATCCAAAACTAACAATGTTATATGAGGTGACTAGAGTAACACGACAACTTCAACTGACAACAAACCAACCCATGAGAGTTTCGCTCCTCAAACCAGGGAAAAACCTCATAAACATGTGCTCATATTGCTCCCTCTCAATGGTAAATATAGAATGCAAAGCACTGGGGAACAGATTACTCCCTTACCAGCCACAGGTGCCACAGATGATTCATGAAGATCATAATGGGTTTATCCCACTTTGTAACACAGTTTTGAACATCGTGAAAATGTATAGCATTATTAGTTCACATTCCTACTCATATCACTGAACATATACTTGATCCTACATTCACAATTTGTTCTTCTCGTGTTAGACTCTCGCATTCATTTGACTTGGTCAGATCTGGCCATTCCTTTTACATTATCTTCATTTTTTGAGGAGAGGGCTCTCTTTAGGCCCTCTACACATGCTAGATTATGGGGAAACCTTAACTATATGGCTTTTTGCACTCACCTCCAGAACATTATCCCTGAGTTACAAGTCCCGCTGGAAGATAATGTGGATCTGTTCTACAGTTGACACTTTGCTGCCAATGACTCTTTTCACCATGCGTAAAGTGTGTCACTCTTGCCCTTCATTTAATTATTCACTTCTAGCTTTGAAGAAAAATTACACACACCTTGAGTGTATAAGGCTTAGGATGTATAATCAGGAAGATAAAGAGAAGTTTAAAACAGCTTTTCAGGATTATCATAATGCTTGCCGAGCTGGTCAGGCAGCTTCTGACATTGATAAGATTGATAAATCTCAATACTCTTCTAGAGAACTCTTTCAAATAGTGAAATCTCCCATAGGTCCTGCCAATACTTCTCATCTCCTTTCCTTTCTCAGACAAAATGCTATGAACTGTCTGACTTCTTTTTTTAGAAAAATTGACAATATTTGAGCCTCTTTTATTAGCTCTACAAAGGAGGAACTGGTTACTGGGTAGAGATCTAACCTTGCACGAGAATTAACAGTTTTTAATCCTATTGGGAAACAAATTTTTTGCCATTTTGATACAATTAAATCAGGTTCTTCTCTTTCACCAACTGGAATTTTAAAAATTGCTAGCCCCTTTCTGGCTCCTCTTTTGGTTATACTGCTGAATTCCTCCATGTTAGAAGGTGTGATTCTCCTGGCCTAGATTCATGCCATGGTAGTACCACTGCTAAAGAAACTTGATTGGATGGTTCTGATTCCGCTAAATTCCATCCCATTTCCTCTCCTACCTATATGCACAAAGATCCTTAAAAAACACATTAATCATCAATTGGCCAAACATCTACAACTGCATAACCATCTCCATCCATTGCATTCGGGCTTCCACCCGGTTCATGGTTCAGAAATAAAAAAAAAACATGGGGAATAACTTTTTATAAGTCAAGCACCTTATAAACCTACAGGAAGTAGGAAACGCCTATTCTAGCTGAAGAAGGTGCCCAATATTACAACAGGCGTCACTGCTAACTGTAATACTTGGGGGTCAACCCGCCATCGCCAGGGGAAATGGGACCGCCCGCTAAGGGTGCGGCGGTCCCGCATGGGCAATTAGGATGCGCCCGCCAAACTGGTGGGCGCATCCCGCATTGTTTTGCATTGCGGCGGGCGGTGCTGTCAGCAGCATCCACTGCAATACAAAAAAGGCATGTGCACATTTGCAGGGGGGTACCATAGCGACCCTCCATGGGCTCCCCCACCCCACCAACGTCCTGGGGCCCGCAATGGGCCCCCAACAGAGGAAACCGCATGCCTTTCCGTGGCAGCAATGCCTCCCCGTGGCAGCGCTGCCTCCCGCTGCTATCATGATATGGATAGCGGGGTCTAGCAAACACCGCGACCATATCAGGCCCCTTTTCCGCCCGGTCACCTGTGTGACTGGCGGAAAACTGGCGGGCGGTCTTTCCCCCACCATACTAATATGACAGGGAAATGGCATGCGGGAGGAGGAGAATGTCGGGTAGATCGCCACCGCCAAGCTGGCAATGGTGATCCCCCCGACATTCTAATAGACCTCTTGGTCTTTTGAGTGTCGCATCCAAATCTGCTCAAAGATCTAGATTGAATCTATGCCCCACACTGGGCACCAGGATATGTTTTCTAGAGCATTCTGGAACAACATGATTTCATATTCTGCCCCTCTAGCACTAAGGACTTAGGGGTCGATTAGGATGGCGGACGGATTGCCCCCGCCGGGGATAATCCGTCCACCATCCTCACAGAAAAGACCCCCGCCACATTAGGATGGCTGGGGGGTCCGCGGCGGACGGCAAGACCGTCCGCTGCTTTTCCGCCGGTCGCCTTCGCGACCAGCGGAAAAAGTGCTTACATATGGTGGCGGTGTCTGCGAGACACCGCCAACCATATTACGATTGCCGCCGTGGAAAGGCATACGGTCTTTGCTTTGGGGGCCCGTTGCAGGCCCCCAGGGTGAAGGGGGGGAGGGGGTGCACATGGGGGGTACCTATGGTACCCCCCTGCCTTTCACAGTACAACATGGCAGGCACCGCGCGGTGCCTGTCATGTTGTGCTTTGAAACGCACAACATGCATTTTCAGCATTGCGGCGGGCGGTGCTTCCAGCACCGCCCGTCGCAATGTTAACAATGCGGGATGCACCCGCCACTGTGGCAGGGGCATCCTAATTCGACACAAGGGACCTCCGCCCCTGTGGCGGATGGTCCCTTCCTACAACAGGACTTTGTCCGTCCACCTTCCTAATCGACCCCTATGTCAACCTGAAACAAAATATAATTTGCCCTTCAGGGATTACACAGCCCACTAAGTACTTTTTGCAGAAGATGTGTTTCTGGTAATGATCAGTCCCATGAGACAAGACGGGGATGCTTTAGTGTAAATACTAATCCTTTCTCATAAATGAATCAAACAGTCAAACAGCACTAGGAAACAGAATATGCATTTTTAAATATTTCTTTTTAAAAGCCCCGTCTATTGTGTATGATATGAACTGTAGCAACATAAAATATGAAAAATAAAGTAGTGGGTAATAGTAAGTTTATTATGCATGATTAATAAAAAAACCTTTGCATATACATAACATTATGTACATCCATAAAAATGAATTATTTTGAAGTACAATTGTAGAACAGAGCAGGTTACAGATCACAAAGGCATTGGTATCAAAAGTATTAAGTGGAATCAGCGAGCGGAGGTGAGTGCATGTAATCACTTGGTGCCCTCAGGGTATTTACTGGACTATGATATTGTGCTCTAATACTCAGCCAAAAAATAGGCTGAGGTGTTGGCCGATAGAGCAGTGTTTACAATCAGGTGGGAGTTTGAGTGGTTGAAATATGGGGAAATGCCAATTAAAGTATGTAATGCTGTTTGCAACAACCAGTTAGAATTGATGCTTCTAGACATGGCTCAATAACAGCTAAGCCCACAAAGTGACCGGTGCTTGGAGTCAAGGGGGCAATATTGTATGAAAGAAGTGTGTAGTGCAATTCAATGCAGCCAATGAGAGTGAATGTCTTTAAACAGAATTCTTGAACAGTTGAGCACACTGGGACATGCTTAAAGCTATTTCCCCTAGGTTAGAAGTCTTTTATCAGTGTGATCGGCCACTTTCATTCGTTTGTTTTCCACCCCCTGTAGATATTTTGCAGTCTGGCATATCAGCTGTGGGTCTGACAAGGAGAGACAGGTATTTGCTGCTTGTTTGCAGGAGCGTAGACCTTTGTCGGTTCCAAATTGAATGAAGCAAGGCTCAGCAGATGCTGAGCGTCCCTTTACATAGGCACAGGACATGGGCTATATCTTCCTTCAAGTATAAAAATGCATAAAATAAAATAAAAATAAAAAATAAATGGGTACACATGAATAATTGATGGCAGGAGGCCCAGTTGATATTTCAGGTATGTGCTGTTGAAGACATCTTCCAGGTATGGTTGCGGCTTCAGGGTCTTGTAGCTGTTCCAGGCTGTCCAAGCATTTTGTCTTTAAGCTTGTTGGACTTGGACAATTTTTCCAAAATCTTTTCGCCTTTTGCCCCCCTCTTTTAAGATGTCTCCCCCATGGTAAAGGAAGTTGTATAGGCCATGTGTGGTATGAGATGCCCTGTTCAATGTGTAATGTAATGCAATGGTGTGAGCACTTGCCAATCCCCCATCAAGAAAATGTACCCTGGTGAACTGCTAATTTTTTTAATGGATATCATGGCTGTGCAGTGTGCCACCTGACTGCAGTGGGGTAGCGGTCTAGTTGTCTGGTACCCTGAAATCCCGGAATTTGGAGGGAAAGCCTGGCACCCAGGGTGCTCTACTCCTCCCCCTGAGCCAGTTAGAACTAGTTCCCCAGAGGATTCCAGAAGCTTCTGACACTGACTGGTAGGTGGGGTGAGGGGCATATAAATAAGGGGGATGTGCCACCATGTGCTGAGACAGAGCAGGGACAGGAACGTGAGGGGACCTGCTGCAAGGGGATACCGCCACTTGGGCCTGTGTGCTGGACCCTGCACCCATTTAGAACCCCTCTACTGTCCCCAGGGCTATTGGAAGCCCCACTGCAGGAGTTCAGGTGTAGTGTAGTTCCTATATTCCCAATAGGCTCTGCGCATTGGAATAACATAAACGATGATTTAGACGTAGGACTTAGGTCGACTAGGTCTCTATTGAATATGTTAGACTTATTTATGAATGCCAGCTAGCTCAGAGGTCACTAGAAACTTTCTCAAGTAAACAGGAAGGTGTTAACTTTCCTGAATTAACAAGAAGGCATTAGTTTCTGACAACCGCATAAACATGACAACTTTGCTCCCTCCAGAATAAGGAGTATATCTCCAGAGTCGCGGAAACACTAGTTAACTATTTTACTCGGTCAATCGTGCATGCTTAGTTTCACCAGAAGCGCAGAGAAATAGAGAGACGGGCGTTTTCAATAAAAGAAGTTATTTATTGAACAGTCTTCTTTCTCATGCAAGAGAAGTGAGTTGCCACAATTGCAATACTTGTTATAAAGTAAAGTGCGTACAGTAAAAGGAGTATTATAAAAGAATACTGTAAAAGCATGGTATGGTTTCTAAGCCATACGGTGTTTAAAATAGATAAAATATATACATATATAAAACCATGACTAGACGGACTCAACTGGTGCTTCTAAGATACCTAACCAAAGCCTAGTACGTGGGAAGGAGTAGGTGAGCTGCAGTTTAAGTTAAGATAGGTTTTTGCCAAGAATCTGAATCAAGAATTCTCTATGGGTCTAATCAGCTCCGTACCTTGTTTATAGAATGAAGGAGGTCTTCTATCTCTCTCTCAGGACTCGATCTCCCAGCAACCCGCAAGGGTGACCAGGAAACACTGGAGCTGGATTTCTCGGCAGGAGAAAAGACAGCGTCTCTCTCAGTGCGTCAATGGGAGGGTCGGCTTCCTCCGGCACTTGCCACAGCAGGACGTCGGGCAAGTAGATAGCTGATCTGCTCCAAACCACTGTGTGTTTTGCTAGGGCAGATGCTGGTATATTTATACCTGGAAGGTGCCGAGTTTGATGTAAGGTTGGACATAAGACGTCACTAAGAACTCGCAGTTCTTTCAGGACTCCAGGAGTTCTAGGACAAATCAATACAGAAGCAGGGGGAATTCCCGGGCTGCTGGAGGCTTGGTTTGTTTAAGAACGCGTTGTGCTTTCTAGGAGTCTATGGGAGTAGCCTTGCCGTATTTGGACTGCATTGGCTATGACTTAAAATGGGTATGATTCTTATGCCTTTATAAGGATATGATTTGATATAACCACATGAGGGCATAAATCAGGAATATTTAAATAGGGTCCTAGATACGTTTACAACACCCACTCAACGTATAATGTCCATCATTACTAAAATACTAAGCAATTATAAACATATGACTATGTATGTGTTTTCCATCCCACCCCAAAATTCATAAAATGCATTTGAAATGGTATAGACACGAAAAATGAGTAATACACTGTACGTTTTCAAGCAGTGGTAACATTCAGATAATGCATATAAAGTACTTTGAAATTGTGGCTGAATGAATCACGAAAATGACATTTATGAAATGGCTTTTAATACAGAAGAGAAGCTCGAGACCATTTCATCACATATTTATACAAGAATGTACATGTGCTAGAGGCTAAATCAAAATATTGTCTCTAGAGTTTCAAAAATCTTGTTCTCTAAGAATAGTTCTACTTTAAGCAGAGTATCATGTGCCAAAAAAAAGGTAAATATTTTGGGAACGTGGAAAAATAATTTCGCTTTCAGGGCAAAAAATAGTTCAACAGTTTTTTAGAAGTTCTGTTTTTCAAAATTGAAGGTCGAATTCAGAGTTCAGGGAATGCTATGTGCTCAAAAGTTATTCTCGTTGTTAGGAGAGAACATTAACTCAGATAGGGTGGCAAAGAATTCGTCTACAACAGTAGGTGAAAGTTGGACCAAGTCCGAAAAAGTAGAAATAGTGCAGATATGAGAAGCATTGCTGTCATCGGTGTTCAGATCAGCAATGGTCACAGAAGGTGGTACCTGTGTGCCGCTTTCATCTCGTACCTCACTGTCACCTAATCGTAATGGTGAGGTCTCAACGAATGCCGTCATCAGAATAGGTAGCCGCTGGGGACAACACGTTGCATTAGCCGTTACCGAACCAAGCAAAGTATCGATATCCAAAGGTACTGCTGATGGTAGTGTGAGACAGACGTCCAACATGCATTCTTCTCCGCATAGCAGGCATCGTAGAACAGGTAGGATGCAATCTTGCCAGATTGGTCTGAATGAAAGAAACCAGGTAGTATTCAGATCTCTTAGCCGAGCCATGCCGAGTACTTTAATTATCCTTTCTCGGTATCTCATCGCTAGGATCGTTTCTTCCATGGTAGCCTGAGTTTTGTTTGTGGCTGGATTTGCCATATCGGAGCAGAAGGAACAAAAATAAAATTCCTGCTACGAGTCCCAAGATGAGAGGCAGGCCGCCAAACACAGAGTGCCCTTCCTGGCACCATGCCACAACAGCTGCGGTCACTTATTATAACGTAACTGCGGTTGGAAAGTTGTCTGAAAAAAGGCTCTATCTGTGTAGCCGGGGTGCCGTGCAGGTGACATGAAAGGTTATTTGATGAACCTTCGCAGGCTCCATGCAAGTTAATTCCTTGACACAGAAGTGTACCGCTTAGTGAATTTTTACAGTTATTACCACTAAGAAATACCTATTTTTTCCCCCCACTGTAACATTTATGTGTATAAGGTAGATTCCAGGTCGACTTGATGTAACCTTTACCCAACCTTTCATACAGGCCTGCTGGTATATGCTTTTGGCAATATTGAAACTGAAAAGTCGTTATCGGAATTGTAATTGTGCCATGTATTATCCATTCAATGACGGGTCTTTCGGAGACTGTCAATGGCAATTTTTCTAGTTTTTCAACGCTCAGCACCGTATAGTCTGCTCCTTTTTGTGCCAAAGAGATTTGTTTATCAGTAAGGTTAAAGATAGAAAATAATGACGTTGTGTTGATTAGACGCCATGGCACGTAGCCTGAACTGAGGTTTTGTAACGTCCAGCCTAACTGTACAATAGAACGTAATTGGGACTGGCCATGTTGTAACATTAGCATATCCTGTTCTATTATATCAATAGCAGATGATGCAATGCTGTCCAGTAAATAAATTCTGGAGGACAGAGTCGTTAACCCATTGTCCACTACCGTCAGTGATTTTTCCAAATTAATACGATCAATTTCTCGTATTTTTTCAGCAGTTTCAATTTGCGTTACTTTCCAAGCTTCATTGTAAGCAGCGTATATACCGGCGTATATGAAACGTTTTTGACGCTGTTTGCGAGGTCCTAATATGAAATCTCGCAAGTAAGCACCTACTTTAAGTAAAGTCAAGTGTTGCTTAATTTCAGGCAGTGTGGATTTCTGTAGCCATTCGAGGCATAGTTTCCCTACACTGTATGTTGTAATTATCCCTGGATGTCGTCTCTAGGAATATCTTGGGTCTGGCCTGTTCTGGTTGAACCCCTGTCTTTTATTCAGGAATCTATCTTGGCAGTTATTAGTGTCTGTGGGCCAGATCAACCATTTTCTCCAATCAGGATTAGTTCTGTTTTGTTGTAAAATATGGGATACGTCTATTTCCGCATCTATATAGCTATTACTATCAGGTATGGGCTTTGGTATAGACGGTTTGGTCAAGTCCTTTATCTTGGCTAGGCCAAGACAGGTTGTTTGTTGAATGGTGTCATTCAGGAACATTATTTGTTCTGGGATCATGCATGCTCTGAATAATGATTCTAGACCTTGTACCTGCCAATCTCTTGTACCCCAGATGGTTTTTGTTTCAATGTTGTTTTTCCAAAATTCAAAACCAAATGTAGACATTTTTTCATAAAATTTTGTAGAATATATCAATTTAGTGTGTGTCAACATGTTTTTAATTCCTGTCTTATTTAACATGTTAAAATAAAATGTTTCTGGATCAGTAATGTTAAACCCTGAGAAGTATGGGAATTTCTCATAAAATGTTTTCGAGCTGCCTTTTGGTGGTGTTGGACAATGTTCCTATTGATTATAAGTAAAAACATATCTAGGATTAGCAGATTTATGCAAATAGTGATGCCCATAATGATTAAAGCAATACATTTCTTCATACTTTGATGAGCCTTCTAAATAATCATGTACTGTAAATTTTGCTGACATTTCTAAATCTGACATCATATTATTAATATTTTCAAAGTCCCAATCCTCAGAGAAAGTACTAGGTGATACAAAGTCACTTAATGAAACCTTGAACTGATGTGGATATCTCAAAAGTTCAACCGGGCCATAGATGTCGTAATCAGTAGCGTCCCATGCTACACCACCAGGTATAGGAAGGAATGGCTGTGATGTTTACTGATGATAGTTCTCTTTTTTCAATGTGAGAAGATCTGTGAGGCTTTTAGAACCAAGTTGATGTTCTGACTTGCTGTGTCCATTGAACTGTATTTTCCATCAATCATTCTTCACAAGCTTAAAACCAAAATGAGAAAGAGTAGGAGGAAAAGTACACCTAACACAATCCATAATTCAATCCATGGTGAAATCAGATATGTTTCTTTGAGTTGATGAAAGAGTTCAGTCATTTTTTCTTTGAAAGTTTTAGTTGCTGGCGTTTCTTCATGTTCACTTGGATCTTCAGAAAAGTCATTGAAATTGATGAAGTAGCCAGATGCAGTTCTGTCAATTGTTGGAATTGCTTCCGGATTTTTATTAATCTTTGCATTTGTGTAGTCAGAGGCTACATAATTGTAGATTGGTGTTTCTTGACGAACTGTTGCAATTTGGGTTTCAGAAGGCACAAGTTCCAAGGCTTTGTTGCATAGTCCTTTTTTATTCACTGCAGGTTTATCAAATGTGATTAGTCTCTCAGTTTGAACCTCTTGAATTGTAGCAAGGTTTGGTCTTCTGCTAATTCTTGGGAGTCCACTGGGCCTACTACTTATTATTGGCCACATGATTGTGGTTTTACCAGGTCGATTGATACAACTCTGTTCTCCTTTTTACCAGCAAGGGGCGGTAGTACTATTGATCTAGTTCCGCTGATAGCTAAGACAGGTACTGCTTTTCTGTAAGAAGGCCCAAATTCCTTCTTCACCGCGATCTTTTCTCTGACCAGATCCCCAATCTTTGGAATCCAGACAGGTCTTGCTGGGACAGGTGGTTTTTCTTCAGTGGCCGTTGGCTTTAGCTTTGTGTTACTTAGACTTCTTCTCGTTTCATTTAAGTCCTGTAAAACAGCCAAACGATCTTTGATATCAAAGGTTTTTTGTTCTACCACTGAAGTCTGACAATCGAGATCTTCGATTATCATTCTAGTACCAAACAAAAGTTCATACGGAGTGATTCCCCAGAGAGAATGTCTTGGCAGATTATTAAGACTACGTTGGAGACTTGTTAGATGTTTGACCCACCCATCACCCAAACCTAATACCCTCGCTGTTATAGATTGCTTTATGTCACGTTTTTTTCTCTCCATTACCGCATTTCCCTCGGGATGGAATGGACTAGAGTACCACAATGCAATGCCCAAGCTGGCCATGGCCTCCTTGTAAGCTCGAGAGCTAAACGCAGGACCCTGGTCAGAATGTAGCATGCCAATTGCGTACGTGCCGATAAAGACTCGCAAATCTTTTATAACAGTTCTGGCGTCAGCCGAGCGCAGGGGCCACATCTTAAATGAATCTCGTCTTAATAATTATTGGATCGCATTTTTCCGTGTGGACGTCTGCGTGTAGATAGCCTAATGCTGTCTAAAAGAGGTGTCTGGGCTGGTATCTGGTCCGGTTCACAACTGCGATCTCTGTTGCAGTCCTGACAATCCATTGCAAAGTTATAAATTTGCACGCTCAGCCCCGGCCACCAGTATTGTGATTGCAATTCTATTAGAGATTTCAAGTTCTCTTGGTGCCTCAGTACCATTGCCCTGTGTGCTTCTTGAATTAAGTAAGCCCTCCGGTTCGTGTTTGGAATTACTCGGTCCCCCACTCCAGGGATTCGAGCAAAAGGAACGGAGTTCGCATCAATTATGTATGTATTGTCGAGTGGATAGTTGAGAGGTAATGCTGCATAGTTGCCTTTTAATGAGGCTTTTACTGCCAGCATGGGATCTCCATCTATTTGTTTTTTAGAACGCTTTTTTGTAGCTACGGAAGCCGGTTGAACCGCTACCGTTCTGGCTCTGTTAGCCAATGAATTCCCTGCAACGTGAACGCCATCACGTTGAAGACTCTGCATATGTATCACGTGAGTCTTTCGTAGTTCTTTCTGTAAAAGAACTACTTGTTCCCATAGTTTTTTATGCTTTATTGTGACACCTGTCTCATCTTTGTAACCGTTTTCACTCCGGGTCTGCATGAATTCTTTGTAAGACTGGACGCAATAATACGAATCGCACACTATTAGTGTGGGGAATTCGCGATCGGCATTCTCAAGCGCCGTCTTTAAAGATCTTATTTCAGCTCGCTGAGCTGTACAGTTTCTGAGTGATTCAGTTTTAGTGACTATCGGTCTGAATTTACCTAAGCGCCAGCTACCTTTAACAGTCGCGCATGCTGCATTGTAAAATTGTTTTTCCACAACGTAGTGTTGTGCAAATCTGTCCATGTAGATTACACAGGTGTATTGTTCGAGAGGCAGAATTTCGATTGACAGAGGGCATTCATGTTCGTATTCCAGATCGTCTAGTTTTTTCATTTTGGGATCAAATGCGTGTTTCACGTCTGTTGCAGCAAGAGAATTTTCCCATTGTATCCATTTGGGATCTAAAACTTTAGCATTCAGAATGCTTGGTCTTGTTACTGCCTCAAGGGCTGATACTGCTGTTAAAACAGATATGCTCTTCCCTTGGGCTAGGGCTCTTTCTTTTTCTACAGCAGTTTGAACCGCAGTCCGAATTTTTTCAGTAGAACTGAATTTCATTTCAGCTTGTGTGGACAAGTGTGATTTATAAGCTATTGGTACCGTTTCTCCCACTAGAGGTTAGGTACATAAATCTGCATCTTCCTGGGATGACTCGTATTACAAGGTTGCGTTCATGTGCGAGTGTTTGCATTTTTGTTTTAGTTAACATGTCTATTTGTATTGATCTTAAAAGTTTTGTGTGTTTCTGAGTCCAATTGATTGATTTGAAATCAGGTTTTATTAATTCATAGAGGGGTTAAACCCTCTCTGCATAGTTTAGAAGGAAACCTAGAATTGATTGTAAGTTTTTCAGCGTTTTTGGAGCTTGGAGTACTGCACACTTCTCTAAGAAGTTGTCTGCTAGGCTTTTGCCTTCACTTGATAATTCATATCCTAAAAATAGGACAGTGAGGTGGGCAATTCGGGACTTTTTAAAGTTGAATTTGTACCCTTCAGATGCGAACCCAAGTATAATGGTGTTCACTCTTTTCAAGTGTGTCTCCAGGTCATCGTCTGTAAGATAGATGTCATTGACATAAGATAATGCCTCATCATCATACATTTGTAGTAATTCTGTTACCCTGGCTGAAAATAATCCTGGGCTGGTCTTGAATCCCTGTGGGAGACGACAGAATTGCCCTTGGGCCCCCATACTTGAGAAAGCGGTCAAATACCTGCTTTCTGGTGCAGTGTTTTGACAAAAGAAACCATTTGAGATATCTAATGTCGTTTTATATGTTTTGCGCACAATGTTATTCATTAGTGCTGCACTGTGTGAGTTTTGTACTGCAAATGTTTTGCAGCAGGAGTTTAGGTGTCTGTAGTCCAAAACTAGACGATATGAATCGTCTGGCTTGGAGACAGGAAACAAAGGATTGTTCATTTATGAGGTGTATGTTTCAATCACCCCCTGGTATGCAAGTTGATCTAAGATCTCCCTGACTTGTTTTTTAGCTTCTTGTTTACTGCCTCTGTGCAGTAGGTTTTTTTTTTCACTGAATTTTATGGTGAGGAGAATCCTCATCCCATCCTACATGATTTTTATATAATGCAGGTGCTTGGGCCACTGCGCATTTTCTAGCATATGTGTATTTTGTATGAATTGGAATGTGATTTGAGGAGGCAGGCATAATCATTTCTTCGCCATGTGGGCACTCCCTGACGAACTCTGGTGGCCAGTCTTTCTCCGCTAGCAGGATATCATAGCCTTTAGATAGGTTCTCCCAAAAGAGACCTTTTATTTTCCTAGTTTTGTCCCCCTCTATACATAATGTTATTTCATATAATTTATGGGGCACACTAACTCTGGTGTCTGCAGTTTCCGCCTGAATGTATTCATTTGTGTCCACTGTCTCCAGAAGATTCATCAGGATCTTGCGAGCTATGTTCACTTCTGCTGCGCTGTCTAGCATTGTCTGGGCCCATTCTCCGTTCTTGAGTTGTGCCCTCAGAATCCTCGGCATGTCTTATTTTAATACTGGCACCTTCTTTTTGGGAAATTGTAATTTTTCCTTGTCTTTGGACTTGACGCGCTCTTCTTTGTGTTCTGACCGTCCTCTTCTTTCCGATTTCTGTGAGGAAGTCTGAAAAGATCGAGAGGGACGTGTATCATTATCTTGATATCTGTCAGGTTTTCTTAAATTGTCCCTATTTCTAAGGTTGTATCTGTTTTCAGAGGGCTCCCGTTGTGGAGACCTGCCTCCCCGTTCTGGAGATCTATTTCTCCGTTGGGGAGACCTCCCTCTGAACTGGAACTGTTTTTCTCTAGGAGCAGTTTGTTTATTACCCTCCCAATTCTTTTTTGGTGTAATGAGATTATTTTTAATAAAGCTCTTTTCAGGATTTTCAGTTAGTTGTGGTTTTAGTGGTTTCCCACCCAAACTATCTCTACCTAATTCTTCATAGGATTTTTCAATTATTCTGGCAAGTTCAAAAGGTTGTTCTGCTATATCTGTTTCTTTCAATTTTTGGTGGATCACCACAGATGCTGCTTCTGCTTTTATGTTGGCTAGTAGTATAGCGGAGACTTGCTTAAAGTCTTTCAGTAATTTTATACCTAGATTTAAAGCAGGCTCTGGACCGTATTCATTTTGAATCTGTCTTAGTACGTCTGGTATAACCGCCATAGACGGAACACCATGTGTTTTTGTGTATCTCGAAGCAAAGACTGTGCCCCAAGTGTCACAGTCCTCCACATGTGGTGCGATCCCCATTGGAAGACAGATTGTCAGAATTCTGTGTTTGTCATGAGGTGTAGTATCAGGAAATACTGCCTCTATCTGAGTAATTTTTTGAGCTAACCAGAATGGAATTTGTTCCCGTTTTGCGGGTAATTTGCCAATGACTAATTGTATAGTCTGTGGTGTAATTTTATTTGTGTTCCCCTGGTTAGGGGTGTGCTGTGGAATTCTTATTGCTGGTTGGACTGTTAGTCCGCATGACATAATGGACCAATTGTCTATGTTTTTTAATTAATTGTTTTAGGTGAACTAAAAGTTCTCCGCTTGACATTCCTTCAATGTCAGGATGTGATGTATAGCCGGCTAGAACCGGCCATGTGGCTCCTGGTCTACCTAGTGGACCGAGCCTGGTGAAGTGATTTTGATGTTTTAGGGCGCCATTAAACCAGAGCTGGTGCTCTTGGTACGTTAGTGGAATTTCAATGTCCTTGAAAGGAACGTATTCCGTTGGAGATGCCTCTATTTTGTAGTAGTGGAACTCGTGTGTCACAGCATGTGCTGCTGAAAAATGTATCCAGGAATAGAATACCTCTGTCTGCCGGTATTCATGGGCCTCTACCACAAATATGACTGTACCACCTCTTGGTGATACTCCATTATTTATAAGTTTGTAAGTTACACTCTTCCTTACATTGACTGGGATGATAATAGCATCCGGATCATCTTGCCGGAGACTTGTGTCCTCTGCTAAAAGTTGAGCTGCTAACGCTTCTCTTTCTCTTTCCTCTTCACCTTCCGACATTTTGCTGACAGAAAGTTTGCAGAGCAAGTTTCAAGGAAACAAAGATTAGGTGCACAATATTTTGGAACACTGTATCCTTTAACGTTGACTAAACCAAAAACTAATACATAGGAATCTCTTCCTACTAAGTTTCGGTGGATATTAACCTTTCACCCACTCCAGACGTCTATTGGAGTATTTACGGGAAAAAGGGGTCTGTGTGAAAAGCACGGCTGAGTTACTCTAGTATCTAGCGTTAAATTATCGCCTTACCAAACGTTGGGCGCCATGTAGTGTAGTTCCTATATTCCCAATAGGCTCTGCGCATTGGAATAACATAAACGATAGTTTAGACGTAAGACTTAGGTTGACTAGGTCTCTATTGAATATGTTAGACTTAATTATGAATGCCAGCTAGCTCAGAGGTTACTAGAAACTTTCTCGAGTAAACAGGAAGGTGTTAACTTTCCTGAATAGACAAGAAGGGATTAGTTTCTGACAACCGCATAAACATGACAACTTTGCTCCCTCCAGAATAACGAGTATATCTCCAGAGGTGCGGAAACAATAGATAACTATTTTACTCAGTCAATTGTGCATGCTTAGTTTCACCAGAAGCGCAGAGAAATAGAGAGACGGGTGTTTTCAATAAAAGAGGTTATTTATTGAACAGTCTTCTCTCTCATGCAAGAGAAGTGAGTTGCCACAATTGCAATACTTGTTATAAAGTAAAGTGCGTACAGTAAAAGGAGTATTATAAAATAATACTGTAAAAGCATGGTATGGTTTCGAAGCCATACGGTCTTTAAAATAGATAAAATATATACATATATAAAACCATGACTAAACGGACTCAACTGGTGCCCCTTAGGTACGCCTACCCCGGTGTCCCTAACCAAAGCCTAGTACGTGGGAAGGAGTAGGTGAGCTGAAGTTTAAGTTAAGATAGGTTTTTGCCAAGAATCGGAATCAAGAATTCTCTAAGGGTCTAATCAGCTCCGTACCTTGTTTATAGAATGAAGGAGGTCTTGTATCTCTCTCTCAGGACTCGATCTCCCAGCATACCGCAAGGGTGACCAGGAAACACTGGATCTGGATTTCTTGGCAGGAGAAAAGACAGCGTCTCTCTCAGTGCGTCAATGGGAGGGTCGGCTTCCTCCGGCACTTGCCACAGCAGGGCGTCGGGCAAGTAGATAGCTGATCTGCTCCAAACCACCGGGGTGTTTTGCTAGGGCAGATGCTGGCATATTCATACCTGGAAGGTGCTGAGTTTGACGTCAGGTTGGACATAAGACGTCACTAAGAACTCGCAGTTCTTTCAGGACTCCAGGAGTTCTAGGACAAATCTATACAGAAGCAGGGGGAAATTCCCGGGCTGCTGGAGGCTTGGTTTGTTTAAGAACGCGTTGTGCTTTCTAGGAGTCTATGGGAGTAGCCTTGCCGTATTTGGACTTCATTGGCTATGCCTTAATATGGATATGATTCTTATGCCTTTATAAGGATATGATTTGTTATAACCACATAAGGGCATAAATCGGGAATATTTAAATAGGGTCCTAGATACGTTTACAACACAGGCTGCTGTGTAGGAGGAGGGCATGCTACAGTGGAGGATGGTGAAAGCCTACAGTCCTGTTTTGATGAGTTCCCACTAACTGTTGACCTGGTCCAGCAGTGCCTGCTGCTCTGCCCCCTGGAGAAGGAAGGCTCCCCTAGGTCCCATGAGGCTGGTGGGACCTGGCACCACGCCAGCGCTGCATCTGAAAGCGCCTGGAGAGGAAAGCGCTATATTGGGGCTGGACTGGCCCCCCCCCAGGAGGTGAGGAGCGTTACCCTAAGGCTTGCTGTTGGGACTGCCACCCACCCTTGCACTGTGTACTGGAATCGCTGTGCCAAGAGGAGCTGAGGCCTAACTGCCTAATCGCTACGTGGAAGGGGCAGCTGGTATGCCCCCATGTCGTGTTGAATCAGGCGCTGTGCTGGTAAAGCGCTATTGCTGAAGATGCTGCCCCTGGTGCTAATTTAAATAAAGGCGGGTGCCTACCCCACTTCATGAATGACTTATAGGCGGGTGCCTACTCCGCGCTGGCGAAGAGAAAAGAAGCACCGCTGCCGCCCGGGGCAAGAAAAAGGAGAGTGCTGTGTCTGCATCCCCGCGGGTGCCTACTCCGCGTTCTAGTGCCTCGATGCGGGTGCCTACCCCGCGGATAGCTGTCAACTCACCGCCACGGCCCAGGAGAAAGAAGGAGGAGAGTGACACTTCTTCATCCTAGCGGGAGCCTACCCCGCATTATCGCTGCCATCCCGCGTGTGTGCCGCACGATAGACTTCATCCCAGCGGGAGCCTATCCCGCGTTTCAATATGGCCAATAATCACCGCCGCCGGACCGGGCAGAGGGCTGCCGATGAGTGCTGAGGGCCACCGCGCTGCCTGCGGCGACCCGGAAGCCTTGCCTAGGAGTAGGCGGGGCTTGGATGACATCAGAGTCTCGTGGGCTCAGTGCCGAAGACCCAGGTCCCAGGAGGGGGCCCGGGTGAAGCTGGAAGGAGGAGGTGGCGTTGCGAGGCTCCCGTGGCAGTGAGGTAGCCCCGTGTAAAACAGGGAGCCAGGTGGGAGCCTACCCCACGCTGGCCCGGCAGCCCCGCGGAAGCTGCCTCGAAGTCCCGGGTCCCCGTGAGAGAGGAGGGGCCCTGGTGAAGCAGGAGGAAGTCATCACGAGCCCTGCAGTACATACCGAGCCCCGGGAGAGAAGAGGAGCCCAGAAGCCTGGACACTCTCTGCACGGGGCTCCCGTGTGGTGAGGAGAGCCCCGCGAGTCAAGCGCTGTGCCTGGGTGAAGCCTTGCGGGCCCCGTGTGCCCCGCATAGGTCCAAGGAGCTGCCCCGGGCTCTCACGCTCCGAGGAGAGCCCTGCAGAATCAGCGGTGTCTCGAGGACACGGAGGGGGGGCCTCGAGGCACATTGTCGGTGCCTGCCCCCCTACCGCAAAGGAGACCCCCCGCAGGAATCCTGGTGAGTGGGCGTGTGGCAGAGTTGGGGGGTGTCGGGGCGCAGGGTCGGTGCCCATCCCCCAGTGGTATTACTGCATCTACAGGTGCCCCGTCTGGCAGAGGGCACCTTCGACGTTGGGCCAGGTGAAGTCCTGAGAAGGGGCTCCCCACGGGCCAGGACTTACTCTACCCAACTGCCCTGCTGGACAGAGGGCAGTCGCCATCGTTGGGGGCACTATTAAATTGAGGGCCTCACTATGCATGAGGCCTGTAATGTCTGAAAGTGTTGATCATGCCCTGAGTCTTGTGAAGATCCCGCAGGTTCACCTGGTATGCCCTGCCACTGTGATTAGGCCCCGGGGCAGGACGAGTGTGTCTTCATGCCCTATGCCCCTGAGTTAAGTCTAGTGTTCGTATGCCTCCAGGTTCAACTGCCATATACCCATGAGGTATAGGGAGGAATATGCTCCAGGTGCTTATGTTGAGGCCCCATGTTAAATGTGACTCATGCCCAGGGTGGTTGAGATTCATGGGTTGGGCCCCCACCTGGGTCTGGTTGTGCCTACTCTGATTATGCCTGTCTAGGCCTGATGTTAAGGTTACATGCCTATTGTTCCTTTTTGCAGGAGATGCCAATGCAGGTCATACTGTATTCTTACCCCTAATGTTTGATTCTAGGCCGATGCCATGCATGATGTGTTTTCACGCCTAATGTTTTATTACAGGCTGACCTGCCCAAAGGCTGATGCCTAGTGTTTCTTTCCTTCACATTGATAGTGCCGTTGTTCCACGTCATTTGATAACGCCTTGTCTTTATTTCAGCCCTGGAAACGGACTTACCTTTTTCTTCTTTTCCCGTTACCCCTGTAAATAATCCCCCCTGGTAAACATTGCCCTGTCGCCAGTTGGCACCCCATCGTGATTACTGTGTTTTACTTCTGCATCTTTAGTACAATACTAAAGTTATTCTTTTTCATCCAAGTTGGTGTTGTGTCTCTTTTGTGGTGTGCCTTGTGTGTCGTCTGTGGGTACTGAGTAGATGCTTCACACATGTCCTCAGGAGTTTGACCTGCCCGCTCTGCTCCATGCTACCCCCCGTAGAAATGGCTACCCCATTTCTAACAAAGCTAAGGTGGCATTATCCTCCAGAAGCAATAGATTTTTTTGCTATTTTATTTGCCACTTTTCTGAAGGAGTCATAGCTGGCAGAGAAATCTTGGGCTTTTTCTAGACCTAACATGGAAATTGTCGAGTTGAGATAGTTCCTGGCAGGAGAATATAGCCTGTCTTTTATCTTCAGACATATGTTGTAATTTGTAGTGTTTTTAGCAGAAGTTTCGAATTTATAGCAGCAGATGGTAAGAGCCGCTTTCTTGGCTAACGTCTGTCTGACTAAGCAGAGTTCCAGTCTTATATGTGCTGGAGATGTGTGTCTCGGTAGCTGTACGAATTGCTTGTAGATCCTCACTATGGCCTTGTGTAAGGTCTACCCATCAGGCCACCGCAGCACCTCACTCCCATAAGCCAGGGTGGGAGTTATCTTTGCCTGGGCAACTTCCAGTATAGAGGTGTACGAGTGACCTTTTAGTTTTTTTAACAGGGTCCTAAGTGCCATTGCCGGTGCAATACCTTGTCTTTTTCATTCTGCTTTGTGACTTTGTAATGTCACTTTGCAGTAATAAAGTAAGCAAAAGTATGTGTACTCCCTGGCTGTCGTGTACCTTGTGGCATTGAGGAACCAATGGTCTTGCGAAAAACTGCATCACGTAATGCACATGGTATTCGTTTTCTTCGTATTTATCTTCATTCCATTCTCCCTCGAGTAGTCTGTGGTTGTGTTCAACAAACGCTGCAGACCAACCTTTGTCCTTCTGATCAGTACAAGGTCGCCGGCATACACAAGTTTTGATACCCCTATTGCACCAATTTTCGGAGCATGATGACTGATGTTGTTTAGGGCCGGTGATAAATCTGCAAGAAACAGGTTGAAAAAGGCCAGGGGCCTCATTTATGAGGCTGTGCGTCACTATTACGCCGCTGGTGCGTCACTTTTTGTGACGCACCAGTGGCGTAAAAAATGCACCTTGTTGCGCCATATTTACAAAGTGACGCATCTAGGTAGATGTGTCACTTTGTAAACCCCTGCGCCACATTATACCTGCGCCAGGTATAATGTATGCAAGGGGGGGCGTATTGACGCAAGGAAGGGTCGTAGAAGTGACGCAGTGAAATCTATGAGATTTCACTGCGTCACTTCTAGGACGCCGTTGCATCAAAATCTTGCGCCTGCCTCACAGCAGGCGTAAGACTGACGCAGGCCCTTTCACATGGGGCTTGCCCCATGTGAAAGGACGCATTGCTGGAGTTGCGTCACTTTTGTGACACACTCCAGCAATGCATCACTTTTGCGATTACAGATACGTCAGAAATACTGACGTATCTGTAACTCCTTGCGACATGATGCGTCATACATTAAATATGACGCATCAGGAATGTCGCAAGGAGGGCGCACTGAGAAGTGACGCATCGCTGCTTTCACACTGTGATGCGTCATTTCTCATAAATGAGGCCCCAGGATATGCCCCTGTTTGAGTCACTGCGTTATGGGTATTGCCCTTGACATGTTGGTACCATTTCCATTTTTTTTCTGACCTAGGTATTGTTATGCACGTTTTCAATTGTGTGCAGGAGGGGTGGGTGGTATGTTCTAGTCAGACAGTTTGCGCCACAGCCTGTTACGATCAATAGAGAATCAAATGCAGCTCTGTAGTCTATGTAACAAAGAAGTAAAGGGAGGAGGTAGGCCTTGGAAGAATCAAATTAGCAACGACAATACGATGATGTTTGTAGATGTCCCCATTTTTTGATGTTGGTAGATATTCCCGTTTTAAAGAAAGTAGTGAGCAACTGAATAAATACTGTAAACAGCGAAAAATATTCATACCTGGTTATTATATTTCTAGCATACAGCACCCTTGGTTGCTACTTCTAGGCAATACGCTTGCATTAGTAAATACCGAGCCTATTTTTGAGTTTCAAAGTTAATATGCACTCTATGCCTGATTTAAATCAAAAGGACTTATTTTTCCGTCTGCATAGCAATCCTGTGTTTCTGTCACAGAGCAGCTGTGTGTTTCAAAGAACAAGGACAGCCACTCGGGCAGCCAGTGAAAGCCACTCTCCACCCCCACAGCAACCTTCGATAATAGTGAGTGCTGAAGTTGTACACTTCCTGCCTCGATAGCGCTGGGGCGAAGAACGTTTCTTTATCTCCTAGCCCTTTGCAATCAATTTTATAATACACAATCAGAGGCTTATTGATTCAACATGCAATAGTGCAATGTCCTTTTAGCTACTCCAATATATTAAACAATGCTGTGTGAGAAAACAAAACGTAGCACGCAATCACTAACTTTCACGAGGCCCTGTTTGTTTATAATTGATTATAATGACATGCTTAAGAAGAAATTATTGCATTACAAGAATGTATTAGCATAAGCTTGATTATCATATTTGCATGAAACAATTGAAGAACAAAACAAAATGTTAAGACTGTGCATTCGATTAAATCATAGTTGTTCATTTCTAGATTATTTGACCAAGACATATTGCATATCAAAATAAGACATACAAAAGAAAACAAGGAAGTACTTTTATTAGATTTCTTTTAAAATCATAAAAGGGCGGCAAAAACCACCAGAATACATAAACATGTCAAACAATTGTTCTAGTTTAAAAATACATTGGACTCATTTAAATGTATGTTAAAAAGGATATTAGAACTGTTTTCATTGATTTTATGTGGACATGTAATGTCCAGCTTTACTAGAAAAAGCGGGATTCTAATACATTTGGTTTAAGCAGGACGCAAACATGCATAGTTTCACAGTTTATAATAAAGTGCTGGTGCTGGAGTCATATGAGCTGCAGAGTTTTAATTTGAATAAACCAGGCGGTTCTGAAAGGACAAGTTAAATTCATCTATCACTTTTTTCTAATTCATTTGCTGCTAGGCTCAGAAACGTTATCGCCTTGCATGCCAGTTGGACTGTCAAGCCCCCTAAACATTTTATGACGGCAGCTCTGCAAGTTCTTATTTGTTTTCTCTTCAGTGTTGGTCATAAAATGATTTCCGAATATTTAGTAGTGCCGGACAGATACATAATAGGTGGAGTACTGACTAATTTCCAAGTCTGGCGGCATTCCTTAGTGGGCCAAGACTGTTTCCATTTTGAGGTAAGGTCTTTAGATGGAAAGGATCCCAGTCTCAATAAATTCAGATTCCACTTTTTCCGTTTTGAAAAGTGTTCTAGCAGATAAGGTTGCGGTTTCAAAGATTTGTAAGATGGCATCACCACCCAAGTGTGTGTTTTAAGGTCCAAAGATGCTTGGTCTATTAACTGGGATTGTCGATTGATGGCTTTGTTGACTGTTTGAACTCCGAATAGGCCAATATTGTGAGCCAAGCATCCTCTAACTTTAAAGCTGAAAGGGATTGTTTTTGTTTTAAAACTGGATATACTGACTTGCTCAATCTGGGTTGCTTTTCAATCTCCAGCCAGCAATAAGGGGCTAAAGAGTTTTCCTCCGCTGCCCTCATTCTCCAGTAGTATTTGACAAAGGCCTCTTGCCTTCTTGCCTTCTCAGTATCTGATTTTTTAATCCAAATTCCAGTCTTATCTGGGCATGAGAAATGTGGTGTGGAATTGAAAATAGTTTCTTGAAGAGGCTAGTTTGTGCAGCATTTAAGACTGTTGAACACTTACCCCCAGATGCATCAAGCATCCATTTTGCGATTCCTTATTAGCGAAAAATAATGGCCCACATGCATCAAACTAGATTGCATTCGCAATCGGTGTTATTCGCAGAAATCGCCCGATTGCGAATGCAATCTACCAGTTTGAGATGCATGAATTTTTTGTTGTCATTTCGCTATTTAAGGAATCGTATTGACATGTGCGATTTCTAAAAAGGGTCGCAATGGATGCGATTCGCATTTGCCAATGAAAATTGCCTGTGCATAAAAATTAGCAAATTGCGAATACAATGAAATTTGCAATTTGCATTTCTTAAAATTAGAAGAAGTCAGAGATGGTGGTAACTGTTCGCAGGCATTGGGAAACTTGTGCTGTGGGCCTTAGGGGAGTCGTTGAAGCCTTTCTAAATGACAGATTTCACTTTCAATCAAATAAACTCATCTGACATGTCATGTCATAGGCTGATGATTTCTGACCTCTGACCTTTTGGTAATGTGAAATGAAACAGGAGGGATTTCCGAAACAAATCCTCCCTTGCACACACATTAAACATTTAAATTTTGTAATGTATGTTGGTGAAAGTTGCACACATTTATTTATAGTTGTTTGCTGGTTTATCAAAAAACATTTCTATTTATGAAAGTGTGATGTTAACACTTTCAATGCAGTTTGTTCAGAAAATGAGAGAGTACAATATTTTTGCACTCTCTCATCCACCTGAACTGCTATTTAGGGCAGAACAGATGTTTTAAAGGCCTTGCTGATTGGCAGCTTAATTATATAAGGCAGGGATCTTTTCTTTTTTTCACTTTTGATGGGCTTCAGAGAACAACCAGGAGCTTTGCACAATGGCAGCACTTTTCTTCTTGGCTCGCCGGCACAGATTGAGAGTAGCCGCAGGTTTGAGGAGAAGGCAGATACAAGAGAGAATTTTTAGAGTAAGGATCACCTTGCTTGGACAAACAGATGATCAGATTTATGATAGGTACCGGCTTACTGGTGACTTAATAATAGATTTAATTAATGATTTAGATCCCATTTTGCAAAGGGAGACTCGCAGGACAAATGCTATCCCTACTCATGTTCAAGTCCTGTGTTGTCTACACCTTCTAGCTTCTGGTTCTTTTCAGGGAGTAGTAGCTATTGCTGGTGGTGTCTCCCAGAGCTCGCTGTCCAGATTTTTTAATTCTTTTTTGGATGCTATGTTGCATAGAATAAGTAATTACATAAAGTTTCCATCTTCACAACAGGATTTGCAGAAAACTAAAGTTGATTTTTATAGTATGGCTCAATTCCCACATGTGATTGGATATGTGGATGGGACACATGTACCTATTTGTCCTCCCTCAGAAAATGAGTACATATTCCGTAACAGGAAATGTTTTCACTCACTGAATATTCAAGTGATATGTAACTCTAAGACCATTATTACTGACATAGTGGCTAGTTACCCTGGCAGTGCCCATGATTCATACATCTTTAAGCACAGTGCAATACATGCAAGACTTCTTGCTGGACAGTTTGGAGATGGTTATTTGCTAGGCAAATATGGTTTTATTTTTATCAAATTAAATAATACACCTTTTCCATATTTTTAATTTTAGTTATCTAATTTCTATATCTATGTTTTTTAAAAGGTGACAGTGCCTATGGTGTTAGGTCTTACATATTGACTCCATACCTAAACCCAGCAAGTAGAAAGGAGCAACATTACAACCAAGCTCACAAATCCACTCGTAATGTCATTGAGAGAACATTTGGTGTTCTTAAATTAAGGTTCCGTATACTGCATAAGACTGGTGGTACTTTGCAGTATAATCCCAAAATATGCTGTAAAATAGTAGCTGCCTGCGCAATGCTACACAACATGGCAACAGAGAGAGGCATACCTTTGGATGAAGAAGATATTTTACCGCCAAATGACAATGATCCACAGCAACCCCCAGCAAGACAACATGGACCAGAGGCAGCAGAAGGAAGGATTAGAAGAGCAGAGATCACACAGAATTATTTCTGAGAAAGGTACCAGGCTTTATTTGTGTTTTTGCCTTTATAATTTTTAATTGTTTTAACCAACATAAAATGATGTGCTTTCAAAAACGTTTTTATTTGAAACTCAAAAAAGATTAATGACATGTTTCAAGGTAGATGATCATTTAAAGTTTAAATTCTGGGTACATGCCACATTTTTCAGGAAGTCCTGCATTGAAAATACCTTGCTATCATGTTATTTTTTACGCCCGCGCAAACCCAAAGCCTTTGCACCATGTTTTTCTTTCTCTAACAACATTTGGCAACCTTCTTTCACATTTCTAATACTACGTCTTGACCCAGCAATGGTACCATCAGGTGGGTATGCACTTTGACCACCCACAGCACTGTCTACATTTGAAAAAGTAATCCCAGGTGGCTCACTACTGTTTGAAGCATGTCCTAATTCATTCCCTCTCACCATTCCCTTTGAAATTTGAATTAAAACATCATTCATTTTTTTATGCATGATAACATTTTGTTTGCACATTTTTGCTGCACTATTAGAAATACGTGACAACTGTCTGTTCTGACCATGTAAGCTGGTCAGTAGCCTAAGGTGCCTATTCACACTTTCCTTATGTTGCATTTTCATTACAGTGCACATTGATTCTAATGACTTAGCAATCCTGTCAAGCTTCTCAGCATTAGCTTCATGACTATGTTTAAATGCCTCTACCATCCTATTCATAGTGCTGTGAATGCCAGCAAGATCTTTGCACATATGTACTATTTTGCCTTTAATAATTCTAACATCTTTGCCTTGCAGGCGCTGTATCTTCAATATTTTGTCCTCAAAAACACTGCCAGTGCTGGAACCCTCCTCAAATGTGGTCAAGGTTGATGTTCTAGGACGCCGCCTATAAAATTGACTTTGCCTCCTTCGCCTACTAGGCCTTGCATTGGTGACTGCTGGTGTTGGATCAGGTCTTGACACTGGTTCAGTTTGACTGTTACCCTCCTCTGAATCACTTTGTAGTAATTGGCGTACTCTTTGCCTTTCATTCACTGGCAGATTTGCAGTGGAAGTACTTGGAATATTGACATCTTCATTTACATGTATGTCTAGGGTACTGAAATTACGCAAGTCTTGTTCAATTAATTCTTGAAGCAATTCTGTTTGAGAAAGTGAAAACATATGTTTACTGTGCAGAATGTGTTGTAAATGTTTCAAATAAAAATAAGCAAGTTTATGAGTACTGTCTTCAAAGACATTGCTTCATTTTCAAAATATTTACTATCTGTGTCACCAAAATTTACAAACATGACTTTCACCCTACAAGTCAAAGATAGGAACTACACTACCCAAAATGCATTGCTTAAAGCATGTTTAAGTTACTACTCTGAAGCTGGCAACTTTAGTGGATGTGATGGACTTATTAGTTGGTGTTTTGAAAAACATGCTTCTCCAAATTACCCTTTCACAAAGTACAGAAATATTGCAAGCAATTCACTTGTCATTCATCTTACATTTAGTCTTACCTTCAGAAGGGGTAATGAGATCAGACGTGTCTATGTTCATGACACCCACAACTGCCTCAGTCAAAAGTGTCCCTTCAACAAGGTCTTCCAAAGGGGTTGTGGGAATGTCTTTGGGGGGACCACCTCCTGTTTTATTTGCAGATTTCACTCTTGACGCAATCTTCTGTAAATTGCTGATTTCACGGTGCGCCACACCAACTGCATTCACCTTGGATTGTATGTTAAGCCACACATTTCTTTTCACAGCATCAGGCACCTTATGTGACAACTTGCCAAAGAGTTGATCATGCCTGTCAGTCACCTCTTCAATAAGGATTTCAAGTTCCTTCTCTGAAAACTTAACTTTCCTTTTCCTTGAGGGCCCCTCTGCTTCTTGGTTTTCCATCTCTGATTCCTTCCAGTGAAGAACACAGACTGCAGCACCAGCAACCTTCCACAACAGCCTCAGAGACCAACTGCCAGAGCTTCAGTCAAAGGAGTTCTCAGGTGTACCTGATTGCCTTACTGGCTTTCTTGCAATCAGAGTGGTACAATTCATCATGTGTGTTTTTTTTGCAATTTGCGAATTCGCAAAATGCGAATTCGCAAATTGAGAATTCTTAACTAAGAATTTGTGTGCAAATCGCATGAAAATGCGAATTTTAGCGAATCGCAAATAAATTGCGAAAATATTCATGAATAGACATTTGCGATTTCTTATTTGCGATTCCTTAAAAATCGCAAATAAGAAATCGCAATCACTAACATTGATGCATGTGGGCCATTATTCCTTAATTGCGACTCGCAAATACCTCCCCATTCATTGTATGGGCCTAGAGACCCATAGGAATGAATGGGAAGACATTCTCAATTTGCGATACGCAATAAGCGAATCGCAAATTGAGAATGCAATTTCAAGGGTGCAGGGGTGTCCAAAGGACACACTGTTGCACCCCTGAAATTAATCTGTGCACATATGTTGCGCACACACATGCCCTAAGGGCATGTGTGTGCGCAACATGAAACTTTGAAAAATGCACAAAAGTGCATTTTTCAAAGTTTTTGCAAATTACCATGAAGTTCAACTTCATGGTAATTTGCTCCCCCTATTAGCGAAATCGATAATTTTTTTACTTTGTTGCATTGCATTTAAGGAATCTCAATTTGGGATTCCTTAAATGCAATTGCAATTTAAGGAATCTCAAATTAGAGATTCCTTAAATTGTGATTTTTGCATTTGGGATGATGCATCCCAAATGCAAAAATACCGGTCGCAAAGGGGCAGATTTTGAGAATCTGCCCCTTTGCGACCAGATTTTCCTTTCATGCATCTGGGCATATGTGTTTAACAGTTCCGATCCAAACGAAATTGATGGCAAGAATTTTGCTGCAACACCTTTAAGAGTTGGTTTGTTGAACAGTTGCTACGTTTTTTTCTGCAACGTTTTAAATGCAAATAGCAGTTGTTTTGCTTTTACTTGCTGTGATTCCTGGTATTGCTTGTAGTTGAGATGTCGGTCTAGTAGGACCCCCAGGTATTTATATGTTTCCACCTGGTCCAAGGTGTTGCTGTTTATCATCCAGGTGAATTTGGGATGTTTTTTGTGGGTGCTGGAAAAGCACACAAACTTTGTTTTTTGGAAGTTGATGTCTAATTGGGCTGAGGATGTATATTCTGCTAGCTGGGTGATCAGCTGCTGTAAGCCTCAAAGCGTTTGGGAAAGCACAACTATGTCGTCGGCATATTGCATGCTTGTTATCGGGACTCTACACAATTTCGGAGGGTCTCTTTGTGTTAGGCGAAGGTTGTTCTGTAAATCCGCTGTACAGGTGTCGAATAAACAAGGAGCCAAGACACACCCCTGTTTTAAGCCATTGATGGTCGGAATTTTATTGGCATGACTTCGACCGTCCCCTTTTTTATTTGGACCCATGTTTTTGAATAGAGATTCATGATTGCATCTACAAATTTTGTAGGAGCTCCCCAAAATGTCATTTTTGCCCATAGATTTGATCTTGGAACCTAATCGAAGGCGGCTTTAAGATCAACAAAGCACACATGCAGGACATTTGATTTAGCGATGGTTTGATTAGCCAGGAGGGTGACTGTGGATAGATTCATTAGGGTGCCCATCCATGCACTGAATCCTGTTTGCGTTTTCAGGATTAGGTTTGTACTACTGACCCAATCCTCTAGGTTTGTCAACAAGTTTGATTTGCATATTGCTGGGTCCACACTGGGATGGTGTGGTGAGCAAAAGAATGATGGATTAAACCCAGATCCTTGTGACTGGGGGTGAATGTTTGCATTGTCCAACATTTCGTCCATCAAATGTTTCTTTTGCAGATGTCACCCTAAGTGGGAAGGGTATGCCCAGACTTGGGTCCCGTGCTCACTACACCACTGGATTCAAGCTAACCTGGCTGATGAAGGGTGATGCTCTGACACTGGTCCAAGGATGCTTGTTTCCGGTACAGGGAGGACCTTGCTTGGAAGTTCGGGCTGGACTGTTCCCACAAGGAACAGGGTCAAGACTGATTTGCATATGGCTGGGTCCAAACTGGGGTGGTGTGGTGAGCAAAAGAATGATGGATTAAATCCAGATCCTTGTAACTGGGGGTGAATGTTTGCATTGTCCAACATCAGTCCATCAACTGTTTCTTTTGCATATGTCAACAAGTTTGAAGCATAACTGTTTGCCTCGACATCGATGAGTGCTATTAGTCTGTAACTGGATGAGTCTGAATGCACCACTGATTTGAATATTGGTTGTAAAATGCTTCCTCGCCATGAATCTAGGATGGTGCAAGTCTCTAAGACGTGGAGCCCCATCAGGTCTCTGTTGTTTTATGATGTTCAGTACTAGCTTTTTTGTGATCTGTAGATGGTATTCCATTGGGTCAATCCTTGGTATTTCCGGTACTCCTGACTGAGCGATGTCTTCTAAGTGGTTGTCTTGGAGATTAAGGGGGTTTATCGGTGTTGGTGGGCAGATTTTAGTGTCTGTTTTCTGGATGTTTTTGGTCACCGGGGCCTTGGGACGCATTCTCTAAATAGAGGCCATCCGGGTCACTTTTGAAGTTGATGATTATTGCACCTGAATGAAATGTCTTGTTGTATATGACTGCTATGTGGGCTCTCCATGTATGTTCTGTTATATCTGAATTGTAGTATCAGTTTTTAACAGTTAGTAGGATATTGATATTCGCCCAGAACTGTTTTGAGTTTCTTTGCTGGCAAGCATGGAGCATTTCCATCCAGATTTGCTCGTTGTATGTATGCTTTGCTCCCTAATATCCTTTTTTAGATCTCTTTTAATTTTGCTGTAGTTGCAAGCGAGTACTATGTCGGTTGTGAGCCCTATTTTCGCATTGATCTTAGATGTTTATTTAGTTGTTTTTTTGTCCTTAGATTGTGTGTATACAGGCTGCCCACTGATCCTAAGGGATAGATTTACGAGTTCTGGCGCATCTCTGCAAACCAGCAGGGATGTGCCAGAACAGATGCGACACGCAACACCACCCGTGTGCCACCACTGATGCGCCGCATTTACAATGCGGCGCGCTGTGGCGCACGGATGGGCAGATGCGTGTCGCATCCCCCGTTCGTAAAGGCAGGGTATTGCTGGAGTCGCGTCGCAAGGGCGACATGACTCCAGCAAGGCTTTGGGCACCCCAATGCCTAACATGCTGTATCACTCCTTATGCCTGCTTCAAACAGGCGCAGGGTTTTGACACAGCATGGCCGTAAAAGTGACTCAGTGAAATCTTGCACATTTCACTGCATCACTGCGAAACCTGACTCAGGTTTAATGTGGAGCAGGGCTTTACAACGTGACGCATCTCCCTAGATGCGTCACATTGTAAATACGGCGCAACATGGCGCATGGTTTACACCGCCGCTGCATCACATAAATGTGTAGCAATGGGCTTGTAAATCTGCCCTAGAGTGCTTTATGACTGGCAGTGCAATTGGAAAATGTTATATTTAAATTGTTGACACGGCACTGCCAGGCCTCTATCCCAATTGGCTTTGCGTCCCTTGGATTCAATAAGGAGGAACATGTCTCCATGATAGCATCTGTGTTGTTTTTGTTCCATGTAAGTCATTGTAAGTTATAGGGTTGAGTTGGTAATGTGAGAGCCGTGGCTTGCCAAGACCTTTCTTAGATGTTAGTTAGTGTAAAGGTTTGAGGGTAGTGGACACTTTCTGCTCTTTCCTTTATTTGAAAGTTAGAAATAGAAGGGGACAGATCTGGATCCGCCAAGGTAAAATCGATGGTTGCATCTGTTTTGTCCGTCACTTTTGTAAATGCTGCGGAACTGTCCTGAGGGCCTCGTCCATTTAGCGGATACAGTGAGAGTTCGTCCAGTAATGCCGCGCATCTCTTGCCCAAAGAGTCATGTCTTCGGGATGTGGTATTGTAATCATAATTTGCCTTATTGTTTGGCCGTCACTTTTCATTGTGCTGAGAACATCAGGACCTTTTGCTCCTTTTAAAATGCCCCAGTTCGTTTGGGCTGTTGTAATGGGTTTGGGTAACAAGGTAACTCCACCTTTTTTAGCTCAATGCCTCATTTTGTGAAGGACTCCCTCTGGAGCAGAATCTGTTCTGTGAAGTAGTGATCTGTCCAAGTTGCTATTGTGATTTCAGGCCCGATTCGATTGGGATTAGGTTTGAACTTGCTTCTTTCCAGGTCTTTGGATTTGATATGGCTCAGAGCTGGGAGGGATTCTAGTAATCTTAATATTGCGCTTCTATTCAATAAATCAAGAGCTCCCTTCAAGATGTAATGTGGAACCAGCTCTAACTTTTTATAACATGTGGTGAGAGAATCAGTTGGCTGTGTTTTGACTCGGTCATTCTGGATCTTTTTTGAAGCTTCTATGGACCCTTAACAGTGTAGGGCTAAGTGTGGATAATGTCCTACAGAGTTGCTTTGGGGGTTCATGGCTAAGTTGGCCTCCATGCCTCTCGAGGTGTATGAACTTGTCTTGGCTTCTTTGCTGTTACACTTCTCCTCTGCAACTCCTCTCCTGCTGATGGCAGCATCCTGTGTACTGAATTCACTAGCTTTTGTCATTATTTCTGGTGGAATTTGAATTATGTTTGTATTTTGAGTGTCCTGGGTAATAGTATTATTTGGCTCCCACCTCACCAGAGGTTTAAATACGTTATATATTTTTCTTTTTAATGGGTTTTCACTTTTTTGTGATTTAGGACTTCTTGAAATGGCAGCCTCTTTTGTGGTCGGAAAGGTATGATCCAATGTGCTGGCGGCGTCCCTGATACTTTCTTCTCTTTTGTCTTTCTCAGTTTTTTTTCCGTTCTGGTCGGGCATTATGTTTTGTGTTAATGAATGGGGCATATGAGCATTGCTTGTTTAGTTTGCTTTTTCTTGCTTTCCTCAGGCGTTTTCGTTCCCTCTTCGTGCGGGGTTTTTCGAGTTTGTTTGTTCAATTCTTTCATCTGCTTTCATTAGTGGATTATGTTGTTTGGGTGATGATACTGACACTTCTGGGTGGAATTGTTCGTTCAGTTGCTCGAGCTCATTCTGGGAGTCAAGTAAAGTTGAGCTTACGCAGTCTGAGGACTTGTGGGTATCCTTATCTTTTGGGATAGTGCTCCATGAAGACTTGGAGCTCGCCCGGCCTTCTCCCTTGAATTCCTTATATTCACGGTCTCTAACAGATGTGGGCTTCATTTTGGTGTCCTTGATAGCCCCCAACAGCTCTGTCATTATAGTTGATACCCTTGAAGGTTTGTTTATTATTTGGGGACAATGGCATGTATGGTATGTAGTATCCCAATCTTGTTGAACCTTTATTATCATGGTATTGAGAACGTGCAACTTTTGTCCTATCCCCTGGACGTGGGTAGCTAGGACATTTATGAGCTCGACTTGGGAGTCGAGCTTGTCGGCATAGTATGTCATGGCAGTTCCAATGGTTTTCATGGTGTTTAACAGGAGGGGCCATACAGAGGTAGTTGGAGAGCAAGTCAGTACTTTCGTCAAGGTGCTTAGTATTTCTTAGTTGTGCATTTTTGTGCGAGTCACCGGAATCAGTCACAAAAGCTGGCTTGGGCTCTTTAGCCTCATGTGGCGAATACCCGTTTGATTTTTGTTGTGGTGATTCCTGTTCCGTTTGCTGTGTGGTTTTAGGTGGTTCCGGTGGTAGGGCAAGGATGTCGAGATCTTGATCGCGGGCTGTTAAGAGCCACATTTGTTCCAATGGTTGTGGGGTTGCCAGTGAATAGGGTGGTGCAAACGGACCTAGGATGTAGTCTTGCCAATACACTGGTCATTGGTTTTTGGGCTGGAATTTAATGTTGCTGTTGGACTGGTTGAGTCAATTGACTGATTAGTATGTCCCAGCTCGAATCTGGCTGAGTGTGAACTAAACCCTCTACGAGCTGATGATGGTGCCCTTGAAAGTTGGCAAGTAGATTTGAATCATTATTTATTGGTGTGTCTTGATTGATAGCTTGCTTGCTTGAATCTTCTCTTGTGGGGGATAGATGATCTTTTTGTTCTGTACAGTGAATGTCTATGTTTTTGTTATGGCTACTGCCGTTGGGGGGGGGGGGGCTCAATGCCTTCACATTGAATGTCATTATTGTTATTGCCTGGTTTGGCATCCTTATAGTCTTTGTGGGCCTTGTGGCTCTCAGGAGAAGGCCTACGGAATACTTTTAGAAAGTCTGTGATGAGTGCCCGCTTGCTGGATTTGGCACTTGCGCGGTGTGCGATGATTGTGGTCAGCTCTCCTTCTTTGGCTTTGTCTGTTTCTGGGTTGGTCTCCGACTCTGAATCCTGCACACTTGCCCAGTGCGTGATGATTGTGGTCGGCTCTCCTTCTTTGGCTTTGTCTGTGTCTGGGTAGGTCTCTGACTCTGAGCCCTGCCATTTGTTGGTATTTTCTGTTGGCACCCTTTTCCCTCTTGGGTCTTCCTTGTGGATTTATTTCCGTGCCTCTAATTTTCCCTAATCTCGCGCCTCTAATTTTCCTTGATCTCATGGCGGGTAAACTTTAGCCCGGGTCCTGGGTTTGGCAGCTTGGTGCTTAAGATGCTTGCTGGATCCAGCCTCGTCGATTACTGCCGCAGGAGTACCCTTGAGGGAAAGCTGAGCTGAACAGTAGGTGAAGGTGAAAAGGCAGGGGCAAATTGCCAGAGGGTTGGACAGAGGGTTGGAGCTTCGGCCCCTTTTTCCTTTTTTTTTCTTTCTTTTTTAACTTTCTTTTTCGCTTTTCCGATTTCCCTTTTTTTTCTTCCTGTTTTCTTCCTTTTTTTTCTAGGGGGGTGGCCTTGGGCTCTTGGACTCTGGTCCACTGTCACCACTCTACTTCCCCTTTGCGTTTGTGCTGTTGTGTCTGATGGCCTGAGGGGTCACCACAGAGGACGGGGGGGCATGTGGGGCATACAGGGCTGGTTCGCAGGCTGCACCCAAACTAATTGGGCTGCCTCCGCAAAACCACCAAGGGCTCACTCTTACAGCGGCCGCCAACTAGTGGCGGCTGCGCTTGCCACTTACCTGGGAGGCAGTCCATCAGTGGACTGGGCCCTCCTTCCCGCTCTGACCTACTCTAGCACTCTGGCCCGGAACCAGCTACCAGGAGACTAGCAAGGAAACAGGTCGCGGAGATCCAGGAATCAGGGAGACAGGGCATTTACAACATTTCTGGATAGCTCCCAACACAGAGCAATCTATTTTCCTGTGCCCCTGCCACCTTGGGTACAGGACACCAAATATGTATATTTTCTGGAGTGGTTCTTTGTCCTGAGTTCTTTTATTTGATGCAGATCCATGGGTATATGTAATTTTTTGTTTTCTAATTGTCTTTTTTACCAACACTCTCTGACATGATCCTGGTTTTTTAATTTATGATCCAGATGCCCTGACCCTATGTGGGGCACTAGCTGTGCTTTTGCTGTACACTGCATGGGAGCCCTCACAGCCCCTGAGGTCCCTGCCAGATTCTGGTGGCTTGCACTACTCCTGTGGGTGGGTGCGGAACTGGTTTGACTGACTCTCCCACCCCACCTTGCCAACACGAGTTCCAGATGGCCAAAAAGTGCCATAGAGTTGCCCGCTGTCTACTTGCTGGTACCGGGAAGGTCAACCATAAGGGGAGCAAGCTAGTGCAGATTTTTCTGGCTTGCTGGGCCTTTTAGTAGGTGGATTTCTATGTTTTGCTCTAAATCCTCCATCCAAATATTTTTTTATATATATCCACTCATTCTTCAATGCAAATTGCTATATATATAATGCATATTTAAATAACGAAGCAAACCACATTCACTGGATGATGTCATCAGTGATATCATTTGAGATGTTATCAGTGATGTCACTGACCATGTCATGAATGTTCTAATATGTGACATCATCAGCAGTGGATTGCGGGTGCGCGAAATATAGTTAGTACAACTAACTATATAGGAGCAATTTCAATGGTTTTGTATGAGTGAAACGTCCAGCTAACTATAACACCCCTAAAACTTACAGTTTTTTGAGTGAATTTCAAAGGTTTTTTAAATGCTAATTCCTAACTATATAAGGCCTGAAACCTATGGTTTTTTGAGTGAATTTGCGAAGTTTTTTAAATGCTAATTCCTAACTATATAAGGCCTGAAACCTATGTTTTTTCACTGAATTTCAAAGTTTTTTTTAATGCTAATTCCTAACTATATAAGGCCTGAAACCTATGTTTTTTTTTGTGAATTTCAATGTTTTTTTTAAATGCTAATTCCTAACTATATCAGGCCTGAAACCTATGTTTTTTTTATTAAATTTCGAAGGTTTTTTAATTTACAATTTTTAAATGTATTAATTGTTATTTTTTTTATACTGATTTACTAAATTTTTGCAGGCAGGTGTTCAGAGGGCACGCCCCCTTTTTATAACACTCTGCAGCGCAACCCCTGGAGCGTTTGCTGAGGAGGAACTAATTCCCCTTGCATACTGGGGGTCCCTGGGGGGCAACTAGCCCACCAGGAGCCTCCAGTATAAGCCAGTGGGCTGCATTGCAGAGAGGTGTAATGAGGCCACACCCTTTTTTACACCTCTCTGCAACGCAGGCCCCGGGCGTGTTTGCAGAGGGGGAACTAATTCCCCTTGCATTCTGGGGGTCCCTGGGGGGCAACTAACCCACCAGGAGCCTCCACTATGCGCCAGGGGGCTGCTTTGCTTTGCCCCGGAGGGCGGCGGTCCCCGGGGCTGTGTGGGGGGGATTGGGCACCCCCCACACTTCTTTATCACTCTGCCCCTGCGATTTGGTCCCCCTTGGGGGTAATTTTTAAATAAACATACTGGGTTTTAAAAAAAAACATTTTTGGCCTTGGGGGTCCTTGGGGACCCCCTGAGCAGGCGTAGGGGGTCAGGGTGCTTCTACCCTGCCCCCTTTTTTTTCTACGCGTTTGTTTTTCTGCTTTCTTGTGCCTCGGTCTTCCTAGCACAAGATGAATGCCAACACTTCCTGGTTAGACGTGTTGACAGCCAATGAGCATGCTGCTTTCCTGCGAAAGGCATGCTGATTGGCTGCCACTGTCTGTCAACACTCCAAAACAGTAAGTGTTGGCAGCCATCTTGTGCCTCGGTAGACTGAGGCACAGGAAAGCAGAAAAACAAACGTGTAGAACTCAAAAAGGGGGCAGGGTAGAAGCACCCTGACCCCCTAGGCCGGCTCAGTAGGTCCCACAAGGACCCCCCAGGCCTCCCAAAATTCTTTGGGGGGAAAAATCGCGGGGTGCGCGCACCGTACGCGGACCGTGCGCGCACTGTACACGAACCGTACGTGTACGGTACTCGTATGGAGCACACACCACACGTTTGTTTTTCTGCATGCAGCTCGTACTCGGGAAGGTAAATGTAAATGTAAATGTATTTTGATTTATATAGCGCACTAATCACCCAGGGGTCTCAAGGCGCTTGCTTAGGGAACCCGTCCTGGTATTCCCCTGTGAGATACCCCGGCAGGGTATTCACAAGGTGAAAGCCAGGCATCGCGCGGCGAGGGGCCGTAGTGGAGATTAAGCAAGCTATTGCCCAGAGTCGCAGAGTGTGACCCCGTGAGTCGAGTAGGCACCGGAGCGAGAATTGTTGAGTCCGTGGAATTTTTGAGCCCGAAACCCGCCGAGGCGAGGAATCGAACCCTGGTCCATGGCTGATCTCAGCTTCCGGGTCTGCCGCCTCTAACCACTGAGCCACGCTTCTCCACAGAGAACAGAGTACAGTAAGCTTACAGTGCACGCACGGTGCAATGCATATAGATATATACATTTTTTCAAATACAATTTTCTCAAAATCTACTGGAGGGATTTACACCATTTAAACAAAAGACCATACTGCATACCAGTCCCTACCATTTTGCCAAGTTTGGTGTAATTCCGTTCAGCCGTTCGGGCTGTAGCCGTGTTTAATCGTCCTATGGAAAATTGCATGGGATAGAACACGTTTTGGGACCCCCCTTTTTTCTCAGCCCCCGCTTCACGAATCCCCCCGAAACTTTCAGGGAAGGAGCGGAGCGTAACGGTCCATCTTCTTTGAGAAAATCGCGTACATTCATTAACCCAATAGAATGTTGTGGATTTCCTATGGAAACTAGGTCCAAACTATATATACCTACTGGCGACCGCCAGTAGGTAATATATATATATAGATATATATAGATATAGATATATATATAGATATATATATTTCTAAGCTCAGATAATGACTCTATTGCCAGTGGGTCATCTATGACAAATTCACAACAGGTTTTTTCCAAGGAGCTGCTAACCCTCCAGAAAACGAGAGAGCACTCAAACAGAGGACGTCCAAAAACGAAAACTCAAGAAAAAGAAGACTCAACCGCAAAAGGAACAGCAGGAGAAAAACCAACAGAGAAGCCCGGCATGGGAACAAGGGGCCAGCTGAACAAGAGACAACTATGATGGACAACAACTCAAAGTTAACGGTAATCAATCTTACTAATAAAACTTTAACTGAAAATGAGATAAATGTTTTGCAATTAGGACTGTCATTCTGTCCAGAGTCTAATTTTGATTACGCTGACCTAAGAGCGGACTTGTATAAATTTGAGAGAAAATTAAAACTTTGCAAAATACATGCTGGGAAGGACAGGATAAGACTCCTTAGGGAGGAAATGGAGCCAAACATGGGAGAATTGACAATAGGAGATATTCCCACCCTTAGAGATCTAATATCACTAGAGACAGGACAAACACAAGAGGATTGTCCCAGCTCATTGGACATCTTCGAGAGTGCACAAGGGACACAAATTGCATATCTAACAGACACAGATATAGGGGCCCCGGCTGGGACCCATTTCAGGAGAAAATCCAAGTTTGTGCCCATTACACCAAGAGACAATATTGATGTTTTTAGTGATTTAGTTAAAGGGGACTTTGACAAACTATTAGAAAATCGAACGATATGTAGAAATATCAGTAAAGAACAAAGAATTGCTATTAAGAACTTACAACAAAATACTGATATAATAATCAAGCCCTCAGATAAGGGTGGGAACATTGTGCTGATGCCCAGGAATATGTACATAGAAGAGGCTATGAGACAACTGTCAGACGAAAGATGTTACTGTAAAGTAGATAAGCGGTACATAGTGAATCTACGAGAAGAATACTACAAACAACTGGGGCACTGGCGAGATAAAGGTTTACTAACATGGGATGAAGAGAGGTTTCTCCACAAGGATAATCCTAAAACCCCTACCTTTTATCTGTTGCCAAAAGTGCACAAAAATATATCGAAACCACCGGGTAGACCAATAGTCGCATCTATCGATAGCCTCTTTGAGCATACCAGCATTTATATAGACTATTTTCTTTTCCCATGTGTCAAGGAATTATCCTCCTATGTGAGGGATACCACCGATTTTATCCACAAAATTTCAAGTATTGATTTGGACGAACAATGTTGGCTGGTATGTTTGGATGTCGAGTCCCTATATACAAGTATAAGGCATAAGGATGGCATTAAAGCGTGTCAGTTCTTTTTGAAACAACGGAAATTGGAATATCTTGAACATACTTGTATGGTTTTAGAAATGATTAGGCTGTGTCTGAATGAACATGTATTTCTGTTTAACAAAGAATACTACAGACAACAACAAGGAACTTCCATGGGCACCTGCTTCGCCCCCAGTTATGCCAACCTCATGGTGGGCTGGTGGGAGAAGCAGGTGCTCTGGAATGACGAAACGGAAAAATGGGCATTGAACGTAGTACGATGGCTAAGATATATAGATGATGTCTTTTTTGTATGGCGGGGAACGGAAAATGATCTGAATTGTTTCATTGACTGTCTAAATGATAATCATGTGAATTTAAAATTTACAAGGCACTACAGCAGACACTCCGTAGACTTCTTAGATGTCAAAGTCACCAATACCAGTAACCAACTAGCCACCTCACTTTTCCGTAAGGAGACAGCAGGGAACTCTCTACTCCATTCTTCCAGCGCCCACCCCCCTAGTTTTCGGTGGGGAATCCCTTTTAGTGAATTCCTGAGAGCTAAAGGAAATTGCTCAACAGAATCACACTTCCAAAACGTTAAGGAGGAGATGAAAGAAAGATTCAAAGCCAGGGGGTATTCCTCCAAATCCCTCAAGGAAGCTGAATCTAGAGTTGACAAAATATCAAGGGAGACAGCCTTAACACCTAAAACTACTAATGATTTGATTTCCAAAACAGAAACCCCAAAAGTGAGGTTTATCACCAAATACTGCAACCAGTCTAACCAGATAAGACAAATACTGAGAAACAGGTGGGACATACTGAGGCAAGATCCCATACTAAGAAACGCCATTGGCAGCTCACCTGGCATTTCGTACCAACGTGGCCAATCATTGAGGGATTGCCTAGTACAGAGTCACCTAGCCCCCAAAGAGACTGACTGGCTGAAAACAACTAAGGGTTTCAGGAAATGTGGAAATTGCAAGGCTTGCAAATATAGTCAAAATTGTAATGAGATCCTCCTTCCTAAAACGAAAATGAAATGGAAGATCAACACCTTGATAACATGCACCACAGAATACGTTGTATACCTGATTCGTTGCCCATGCGACTTATGGTATATTGGTTCAACTACAGCACCTGTCAAGAAACGTATTCTTGAGCATTTCCGAGCGATTACTAACCAAGACTTCTCTTACAGCACAGGTAGGCATTTTAGTCGATTCCACCAAAGTGATGCTTCTAAAGCAAACTACATAGGAATTGCCACCATCAAAAGTAGCATCAGGGGTGGTGACAGATTGGGAGCACTACGCAAATTAGAATCAAGACTGATTCTTTTGGCAGGCACCCGTTTCCCTGTCGGTTTAAATATGGACGAGGAATTACATTCCCATCTTTAAATAAATTGATTTCCCTTGTGAAAAATAGGACAGCTGAACTCTCACCTGAAATATTATACCACTTGTTTTATTTACCCTTCCCGCACTTTCTCACCCCCTAAACCCCTTTCTCTTACACGTGAAACCAGTCTCTATTTAGCCATGATGTAGTTTGTGTAACATACAATTGAGTAGGTCCTCTGAGTATAATCATGAACTCTATAGACTGCCCTTCTCTTGCACTGGATAAATCACCGAATCTTTTCCTCTCCTTCCTTTAGGTTGTGAAGAAGAGAATACTGCTTTTGAGCGACGTCTATACATGAGATATTTACGTTCTTCCCACAATGTCTTTTGTGTATATTTTCACAGTTGATACCTGTAGAATCCAATAGAGCTATGTGCATGGAATAGGTTTAAAGGTACTATACCATAATTGTCCTTGGAGTAATCATGCATTACGATGTATACGGGTACTATACCGAAATTTTTGGGACCTGCTAAATCTCACATGTGAACGGAGTTTCTCCCTCATGTATGAAAAGAGAGATGGTTGTGTTAATTTGTATGTTATTTAAAAAAGGGGCATTTTCTCTTTTATTTTCACTTTGTTCACATTTAGAAACTTTGTATATATTTCTGCCAGTGATTGTAACTGATACAGAAGCCTAAACACTACTCTGAGTCTTAAAGAGAAATGTTGTTTATGTCTATGATTAAACGTGTTTACACCTTTAAATAGTGGGTTGAGAAAAAATGCGGGTCATGTGACCAAGAACAACTTGTTGTTCGAAACGCGTTATCTCTTGACCTCTGTGCCTGCCGAATAAAGAACTTTTTCGGATGAACTGTGGGCTTGTCTGAATTCAGTGGATCGGATTCTATCTTTGCACATATTTATATATATATAGCTCTCTCTCTCTCTCTCTCTCTCTCTCTCTCCTTCTCGCTCTCTCTCTCTCTCTCTCTATATATATATATATATATATATATATATATTACCTACTGGCGATAGCCAGTAGGTATATATAGTTAGGATTGTTTTCCATAGGGAAATCGCAACATTCTATTGGGAATAACTTTGGTGCCGGTTGAGGAATCTTCCTGAAATTTTCCTTAACTTTGCCTCGCGGCGCTCCGATCCTTCCCTGAAAGTTTGGGTTGGATTCGTCAAGCGGGGGCCGAGATAAAAGGGGGGTCCCAAAACGTGTTTTCCCCATGTTAATTTCCATAGGGCGGTTGGACTCACTATTAGCCCGAACGGCTGAATGGTTTTCCACCAAACTTGGCAAAATTGTAGGGACTGGTAGCCCGATGTGCCTTTGCTATGTCTCAAGATATGTGCTCCAGTGGTTTTTACGAAAACTAACTTTGAAAAATATATATTGGACTACATTGGGCTATATATATGTTAGAGCCCAAATGTAGCCCAATGTAGCCCAATGTAGCCCAATGTAGCCCAATGTAGCCCAAAGATGGCCACCAGAGACAAAAAAAAACAAATGTAGCCCAAATATCAGCCAGATGTAGCCCAACTATAGCCCAATGACAGAATGTCCCAGAGTGTTCTAAAGACTAGAGCGCTTACAGTCTTACTTATGACAAAAGTATGGCACACCTGAAGTCATCTTGATTGGAATAAAGTGTTAACACTTAAAACATTTAATTTGTAAAGGAACAAAATGAGGGGGTTCATTTTGCCATAGAAATTCTGATTAGTGCTGAAGAAAGAAAAATTAGGGCACATTTTGAGTGACTTCTCAAATCCTCTTATATTTCATTAAAAAAATTCTGATATGCAGTCTCCCAAGATGGCCACCAGAGACAAAAGAGCCCAAATGTAGCCCAAATATCAGCCAGATGTAGCCCAACTATAGCCCAATGACAGAATGTCCCAGAGTGTTCTAAAGGACAACTAGAACGCTAACAGTCTTACTTATGACAAAAGTATGGCACACCTAAAGTCATCTTGATTGGAATAAAGTGGTAACACTTAATACATTTAATTTGAAAAGGAACAAAATGAGGGGTTTCATTTTGCCATAGAAATTTTATATATATATATATATATATATATATATATATATATATATATATATATATATATACACACTGAAAAAACCATAGGTTTCAGGAGTTATATAGTTAGGGATTAGCTTTTTAAAAACCTTTGAAATTCACTCAAAAAACTATAAGTTTTAGTGGTGTTATAGTTAGCTGGACATTTTACTCATACAAAACCATTGAAATTGCTCCTATATAGTTAGTTGTACTAACTATATTTCGCGCACCCGCAATCCACTGCTGATGATGTCACATATTAGATCATTCATGACATGGTCAGTGACATCACTGATGACATCTCAAATGACATCACTGATGACATCATCCAGTGAATGTGGTTTGCTTTGTTATTTAAATATGCATTATATATATAGCAATTTGCATTGAAGAATAAGTGGATATATATAAATAAATATTTGGATGGAGGATTTAGTAGCAGTGTAATTGACTGTTTACTTGACCAATTTATAATGTCTCACTAAATATAGTGGATAGTGACTAAACTGTGTGAATATCTGTATCACTTTGTCAGTTGTTGTGTAAACTGATTCTACAGTTGGTTACTAGCTATGTGAAAGTCTATATTAGTTATTGATTAGGTAACTGAGTATTTGTATGGGAGTGTGAAAGTGTGTGTGGTTCGGTGGGGGGTGTGTGACTGTCCAAAGATGTGTGAATAGTTGATTCAGTAGATATATGAAGTTAAAACTACATGTTCTAACAGTTGTTTGGGTGAGTGAATATCTTTATGGGTGTGGTGATGAGCAAATATATTTCTCAATGGTACAGGTCCAACAAACTAGAAAAATAAAAGGCAGTGTATGTGTCAGTTGGTGTATATAAATAAGTATACATAAGACACAATGATTGTGTGAGTGACTGTATGGATAACTGTATACTTGTAATAATGATTTTATAATTCACTAAGTATGACTTACTATCTAAATGAATAGAAGAAGTGGTGTTTGTATAAGTGTTTTGCTAAGTAAATATGTAAGTATGATCCATTGTTTGCGTAAGTGAGTAGGATGACTTCATATGTGAATAGGATGCGTGCTGTTGTTTAATGTCGATATAGATGTATAAGTATTTTTGATAGTGTTCTATTGTTCATTGACAGCATGTATGAGTGAATCCATAGGTAAGTGATTAGATGTGTGTATACATCTATGAATCACTGAGTGGATTTTTAGATACTTGTATTGCTGTGACAATGGATTTAAATATGATACTCTGTATTTTACAAAGAGTGATGACAAATTGTAATAGTGTATGAAAAGGTGTATGTGATTGTCATGTGGATGATGTCATCAGTGATGTCATCAGTGATGTCATTTGAGATATCATCAGTGATGTCACTGACCATGTCATGAATGATCTAATATGTGACATCATCAGCAGTGGATTGCGGGTGCGCGAAATATAGTTAGTACAACTAACTATATAGGAGCAATTTCAATGGTTTTGTATGAGTAAAATGTCCACCTAACTATAACACCACTAAAACTATAGTTTTTTGAGTGAATATATATATATATATATATATATATATATATATATATATATATATATATATATATATATACATATACATATATATATATATATATATCAGCAAAGCATCTCCATTTTACCAGGGCCCCCGGACCTGCAGGGCGAGCTCTCAAAGCCAGGAATGGAGATCCTGGCAACACGGTACTTCCTACAACACAAACAGAGCCCAACACCGGCTGAAGGACAAGCTTGACTTTTATTTCATCATGGAAAGCGGAGAGAAACACCCAATCCTTACGCGTATCAGCCATGAGGCCTTGGTCACAGGTGAGTGTAATATTCATTTGTAGTCCCCAGTGGTCACATGGCTTGTATTTTAACTGCAAGCCCCAAAATGCAATGTTCCTTTCATTTGAGACACAGCATATTTACAATGTTGCATAATTTGCGTGCATTCACAATGTCCCAATCATTGCACCACAGCCTATCAGCATAGTGCAGGTTTCTCCGCTGACCGAAAATACTTGCTTGTCATGCGGTGCCGTCAGAGAAAGAATAATCCTTCCCTTCTCCCTTTCTCGAGTGGAAAGCTGCCAAATAGCAATGGCTGTCCTTTCGCTGGCGCATCCACGAGCAGTCCATGCCCCTCAATTAATATCAGCAAAGCATCTCCATTTTACCAGGGCCCGGTATATGAATAGTGTAGGGTCAACAAGGCCTAATTGTACAAAATGAACCATTTATCTTTCAAGACGATCTTGTATTTAAAAAAGCCTGGTCTCTGATCTCATGGCATTGTACCAGAGATTGGCTGGTCCTAATAGTACAGACAGCCACAAGAATCTCACAGGAACTGAAGGTAGAGATCCAGAAACTAGAAGTACAACTCAAGGCTTTTATCTCACCTGCAGCCTTGAAGAAGGGTCTGGAAGAACTTAACCAACAAATGACAGACTTTGAAACAACACTTAAGACAAGCAAGTTTAATAAACTCAAAAAAGATAAGGATCGGTTCACTGCAGAGTGGGCATACCCATATACTAAGGCAGACTATGTGGCGAAGGGTAATACAAGTGATACTGACAGTGTGACCTCAGATGGCAGCACCAATTCAGGTGGTTTCCAACAAAAAAGGCAACAAAGAGGGGGTTACCGACAACAAGGAACCCAGTACCCACGCCAAAGAGGCTGGAGAGGTTTTCAAGGACCTCCACAATTTAACCCCTACCAAGGACAATTCCAAGTACCATACCATTATGGTCCGCCACCAATGCGACCGATGTACCCACAATGGGGACCAGAACCAACACCCGCACCCCAAACCGCGCAGCCTTTTTTAGCATGGGGCCAAGGACCCCGCAGAGGCAGGAACAGGAAGGGCAACAATGTCACTTGGCAAACAGAGGAAGTGGCAGACCCGAGGGTCCACACCAGGAGTATGACAGCGAATCAAGCGTCCACAAGCAAGAGGGGAACTTAGTCATCAATACATCCCCTTGGCCTCTGACTGATCTACAAAATCAGGTACTCAATAAAGGACTTGGATATGTCCCTACTAACAAACCTGACTCCTTTCGCCTACACAAAGAGATTCAAGACTTTGTGAGAACTATCAAACTGAAAGCGTTCTTCAATAACAAAGAACGCATTCCTGACACTTCGGACACAGGTCTAAAACCAAAATTGACCTTTACACCATCCGATAACCAACTCCCTGTCGAAGTTCTAGCATTTGAGAAAGCCATCATGCTGGAACTCGGCCATTTGGAAGCCAATCAGAAGGTTTTCCAGAATTTGAGCAGGTCAGAAAACGAGGCAATGAGAGAACTTTCCCAGAACAAGAAACTAACCATAAAACCAGCGGACAAAGGCGGGGCAGTGGTTATTCAAACCACCGCCGCCTATGACCAAGAGTGCAGAAGACTCTTATCAGATGAGAGGAACTATCGAATCTTGCCAAATGACCCTACTGAATCTCTACGCACTCAGATAGGGACAATGACTGAGGAGGCGCTAGCCCATGACTGGCTTACCAAGAAGGAAGCAGACTTCTTGACACAAAAAAACCCTTGTATACCATATTTTTATAGTATACCCAAGGTACATAAAAATCTCACCAATCCACCAGGCCGTCCCATCGTATCTGGGATCTCATCCATATTAGAGCCTTTGTCTAAATTCGCTGATGCCTTTCTCAGACCTCTGGTACAAGCGACAGACACATACTTGAGAGACACAAAAGCTGTATTACAATTACTACAAGATCTTCCATTCGACCAAGACTCACAAATGCTGTTGAGGCTTGACGTAGAGAGCCTCTATACCAGCCTCCCCCATGACGAGACTCTCCTCATCATTGAAGAGGTCCTACATTCAAAACCATGGAAATATCAAACCCCACGAGGAGTGGTGATGGAGTGCATTTCAACAGCCCTCACAAAAAACTTCTTTGAATATGAAGGCACCTTATTTTTACAACAGCACGGAACCAGCATGGGCAGTACTTTTGCGCCGAGCCTGGCGGGATTATATGTGCACCACCTTGAGACCACCAAGATCCTCCATCCCAGCAACCCTTTCAGGGGCAGAATACGCACCTGGAAACATTACATAGATGACGTTTTAGTCATCTGGGATGGAGACGGACAATCAATCTTGGATTTTATGTTATGGCTGAACACCCAAAATGCCTTCCTAAAATTTACTCATTCTATGTCAAAGGAGGTGATGGTGTTCCTAGACCTGAATATCTTTCATGAATCCGGTTCCTTAAAAACTGAAACTCATTTTAAACCGACGGCGAGGAACTGTCTACTACGATTTGACAGCTTTCACCCCCGTCATTTGAGGGAGAATTTACCATACGGACAGTTCCTCCGTCTACGCCGCAACTGTAGTGACGTAGCGAGATACAAATCCCAAGCCCAGGATTTAAGCGTAAAACTAAAACAGAGACAATACCCTGAGAAGGTAATAAAGAAGGCTATGAAAAGGGCTCGCAATAACAATCGAGAATCGCTCCTGGAAGATAGAGTTCCTTAGGACGATACTCTGAATAGACCAGTATGTGTCACCACATACAGTACTCTTTCGAACCAGGTAACCAAACTGGTGAACAAACACTGGCGGATACTCACAAGAGGTACGTTAAACTTGGAAAAACCTCTCTTTGCCCACAGAAGTGGAAGGAACCTCAAAGACATTCTCGTGCACACAAGACCACAGAACACAATGACCAGACCGCAGCTACGTGGAGTGCAGGGACATCACCCATGCGGTAATTGCAACAGTTGTCATTTAACTAAAAAAAGCAACACCTTAACCTTCAATAATGGCACGAAATGGGAACAACGAGTGTTCACCAATTGCAATAGCAGGAATGTCGTTTATCTAATCACCTGCCCCTGTAACTTGGAATATGTGGGCATGACCACTCGGGCAGTCAAAACAAGAATAAACGAACATAAAAGTAACGTGAGATGCAAAAAATCTACCACCAAAATGGCAGCACATTTTTTGGAGGCACAACACTGTGTCAATGAATTGTACTGGACTGTTATTGAACAGCTCCCCACTGATGTGGGTTTGTTTGGCTGTCTTCCGTTTGGGCACCGACACCAACGGACTCAATGACTCTATCCCATGGGCCAACTACGTTGAATCACTGACTGATAAGTGTCACAAAATACCCAGTTCATATATAAAAAAAAACCATCTATCCAAAAAACCGGGGCCTGACTCCAGAGCATCCAGGTAATGAATTAATTCACTCAGGTGTGTCATTCAATCCTACCATATCCGATTGATATGAAATGAATTGATTTATGCAGAGCCGTCGCTCAATCTGATCATATCGGATTGAACGTATAACCCTCTTCATCCATGTCCCTGCCGTCAGCCAGTGACCCTGTGTATGCTTAATAGTTTTTTTTAAAGAAACGCATCTAGGTATCAGTTGTTGAGTCTTTGAACACAACAAACCCATGGCCCTGGGCATGCCCAACGGGTTCATAATCACATCAAGGCAGCTGATGCTCACTTCTTTTGAACAAAAAGTTTTGGCCCACAGTAGAGAACTGCATTGCTAAAAACGAGCAAGACCTCAGCGTGACCTTTTTTTCATAGAGATCCAAAAGCTCGATATGCAACTAGCGCGCTGACCTCGCACTGGGTCTCACGCTATATTTTGGCGCAGGCGCACTGAACGCCCTTGCTCCGAGAGACGTGTCTGTCACTATTCCCACGCGCATGCGCGGTTCACTGTCAACAACGCCTATCCCTTCCGCGCACAACCGGAGAATCAATTGGGGTCTCGCACCTTCTATGGGCATAATCCGATTCCAATTAGGCTGCAATTAAGGGCACTCTGGGGAGTATATAAGGAACGGTCCTCCGAACACACGGCACATCATTGGAGCCGCGTTGAGGGGATGATAGCCCATTTGAGCATGCTGTAACCGTGAGTCTGTTAAGAAGGGAACACCCCCCCCCCCTTTTTCTTTGTTGCCACGAGTAAAAAACTACGAGTCCTTACCCTAGCTTCCTATGTCCTCTAGGTAGCCGCATTGAACCGGAAGACTACCCCCAACACCACGCAGGGCTCATGAGGTCACCCTGCCTTATCAAATAAGTAAGCACTGTACTAACCAACCTTCCTCTGTTTATACAACAACTTGGGTGAAACTTATGACTTTACCATTTGCAAATATGTGTGGAGTTTGTCTACATGTGTGTCTTTGTCCTTTTTTCTTACAGGGTCACAGATTACCCATTTTTCTTGAAAATACATCTGTATCCTGATGTATTATTTACTATGCGCTTTATTTTCACAGGTCTTGTTCCATTATCGCCAATTGGCGCAACAGACTTCTGAATCATAAATACATAATTAGGAACATTACACCTAGTTTTTTGTAGATTTATTTTGCAACTAGCACTTTAACATTTACACTACATGTGAGTAAGGTGAGGAGGTTTGTGCACTCCTTCGTCCTGAAGAAGGAGTTTTCAAACTCCGAAGCATGTCATGTCGACGCACTTTCTGAGGTTGATGTACATTAAAATACAGCAACAACCTCACCCTGCACCCTTTTAACAATACCAGCCGAGGGCTTAATACATTTTATTTTTACCCTACGAGCCAGGTATTTTTTAACAATTTTCACCTCTCACCACTTCACTACTCACATAAAAAAAAACACACCCATCAACACATAGTTCACTTTAAGTGCTCCTACGCAACCGTTAGTCGCAGCACGCCGCATCCCGCAGAGGGGTGCGAAGACCCCAATGATGAAGCATGACACCAAGGGGCCTGTTGGTGTGTGAGGGGTATTCTACACAACACTGTGTGTTCCCCACCACTGTAGGGACCACTACCACCACAAGAGTGGATTCCACTTTGTTTATGTAAATTGTCCGGGGAGATCGAATCCACTTTACCTCTCCCTCCCTCCTTTGTTAAAAACTTGGGTCAACATTGCAGACATAATCAGGTCTAGTGTGAGCTAGGCCAAATCCCATGTGAGAGCGCCGTCACCCATCAAGCGGCGTTTCTGCATCAGTGTCATTAGGGGCAGTTCGCACTAAGAGGTACGTTTGTAGACCAGATGTCGCGTGGGCGAGAGGAAGGCGGCAGGAGTTCAGCATAGGTGTGTAATTGATCTTGACAAAATATAAGGTCATTCAGACATTCTTTGAATTTGGGCGCCCTCCCTCTACCCCACCTGCAGGCTACTCGCCGTTTAGCTAGCAAGAGTGCCAGGGAGATGTACTTCCGAACTGGGGCGGCCAGTGCCCCTGTAAAGCAGAGTATCGTAACAAGGGGGTCATCATGGATGTGTAGTCCGGTCATTTTGCCAAGTGCCTCCAGCACCTTCGTCCAGTAGCGTCAGATGGGGGTGCAGTCTCCCAAGCCAGGTGTCTAATATCCACACCCACTCTCCCGCAACGGTCACAGCAATCAGTGTCACATAGGTGAAGGTGCATCAGTCGTGCAGGAGTCTAATAAAGACGGCGTAGGTATTTATAGTGAATAATGCGCAGCTCACTGCTGGACGATATTTTCCCGGTTTGCTGGCAGCAGTAGGACCACTGTTTGTTGGTAGTGCTGTATAGCAGCAACAAAATATATGTGGGAGTGCCTCTCTGAAGCAGGGCATGTAAATGAGTCATGACAGAGGGCTCGAGCGGGAAGCATGAGGTTAGAGCTCTGACATCTTGCCTCAATCTAATATAGAGGAAATGGTCCAGGAGGGTGAGCGGAGTGTCTCCAAAGAATTCCTCACTGTTCCGAAATTTACCATTGGCGTATAGTTCTTCCCAGTTTTGGATAGAGACTTTCCGGAGGAGTTGACGACAACCACCCTCCTGTGTGACTGGGAGGTTGAGTCTGCCCTGAAGGAGCAACATAGGTGTGTAGTCCGGACATTTGGCCAAGTGCCTCCAGCACCTTCGGCCAGTAGCGCCAGATGGGGGCGCAGTCCCAAGCCAGGTGTCTAATATCCACATCCACTCTCCAGCAACGGTCACAGCAATCAGTGTCACATAGGTGAAGGCGCATCAGTCGTGCAGGAGTCTAATAAAGACGGTGTAGGTATTTATAGTGAATAATGCGCAGCTCACTGCTGGCCGATATTTTCCCGGTTTGCTGGCAGCAGTAGGACCACTGTTTGTTGGTGAAGGGAGAGCCGAGTTCTTCCTCCCAGTGCGTTCTGGGCGGGGAGGGTGGTCGTGTGAACTGTCTGTTTGGGTAGTGCTGTATAGCAGCAACAAAATATATGTGGGAGTGCCTCTCTGAAGCAGGGCATGTAAAGGAGTCATGACAGGGGGCTCGAGCGGGAAGCATGGGGTTAGAGCTCTGACATCTTGCCTCAATCTAATATAGAGTAAATGGTCCAGGAGGGTGAGTGGAGTGTCCCCAAATAATTCCTCACTAGTACGAAATTTACCATTGGCGTATAGTTCTTCCCAGTTTTGGATAAAGAATTTCCGAAAGAGTTGACAACAACCACCCTCCTGTGTGACTGGGAGGTTGAGTCTGCCCTGAAGAGGCAACATGCTATGGCTATGTGAAGGCGACAAGCTAAGTCCCGTCGGGCACTGGTGGTGCAGTTCACCGTAGTTGAAGCAAGGTGTCTCGGGGTAGCAGGTGAGTATAAGTAAGGGGAACATGGGGTCAGGGTCATATAGCTGTCTTCGATTGCTAGGTGAGGCATGTAGGGAGGTCGTCCATTCAATACACTGCCTAGTGGGCCTGTGCACACTGAAGTACAATTCCAGATCAGGAATTTCAAAACCGCGGGCGCTGACAGGACGAGTGTGGGTTCCCCAGTTCAATCTAGGTTCTTTCCCTCCCCAGGTGAGGTGAATGAGTTGAGTTAGTAGGGCTCTAAAAAATCGTGCCTACTGTTTGCGTAATTGCAAACACAACAATGATGGACAGAATGTGGATCAATGTCACACATTCACCCCAGTCCAAAGATCTGGGCCCAAATCCATCGTTTTTCCACTCCACACCACCCTGGGTTAGACAATGGCGATATGCAAATCAGCGCTGACCCTGTGCCCCATGGGAACAGTCCAGTCCGAACTACAAAAGCCATGTCCTTCCCAGAACGGAAACAAGCATCCGAGGACCGGCCCGGTTTCGAGGTAACACCTCTCATCAGCCCGGCTAGCTTGATTCCAGTGGTGTGGAGTGCCTGGGACTCATGTCTGAGCATCCCCAGTACACTTAGAGCGGTAATTGCAAACGCAAACACAACAATGATGGACAGAATGTGGATCAATGTCACACATTCACCCCAGTCCAAAGATCTGGGCCCAAATCCATCGTTTTTCCACTCCACACCACCCTGGGTTAGACAATGGCGATATGCAAATCAGCGCGGACCCTGTGCCCCATGGGAACAGTCCAGTCCAAACTACAAAAGCCATGTCCTTCCCAGAACGGAAACAAGCATCCGAGGACCGGCCCGGTTTCGTAGGTAACACCTCTCATCAGCCCGGCTAGCTTGATTCCAGTGGTGTGGAGTGCCTGGGACTCACGTCTAAGCATCCAAACGATGGGTTTGGGCCCAGATCTTTGGACTGGGGTGAATGTGTGACATTGATCCACATTCTGTCCATCACTGTTGTGTTTGCAACTACTGTTTGCGTAAGAGATGTTAATGAATAGGTAGAGCAATCTAGGTAGAATTACCTTTTTTATTAGCGAGGCTCTCCCAGTCAAAGAGATCGGCATGGCAATCCACCTGATAATTTTTTCAGTGACGAAAATTAGTGTACGCCTGTAGTTGGCCATCATCAAATTGTTCCGTTTATGGGTTATTACCATACCTACGTAGGTGACTGTGTCCTCACACCATGCCAGGGGGTAATTGGGTGTGAACTGTTTGGTGGCATTAGTGAGGAGAATGATCTGGGATTTCCCCCAGTTTATGCTCACCCCAGAGAGGAGTCCAAAGAGAATGAGAAATCTAAAAATTGTGTTGAGGCTGTCCTCTGGGTTACGGAGGTAGAGGGTGAGATCATCAGTGTACAGGGAAATCAATATTTGCCTCTCGGGGTATATGAGGGTATGGTCGTGGTTATGCTGACGGACTTTAGCCGCTGGGGGTTGAATCACCAGGGCAAAGGGAAGGGGTGATAGAGGACACCCCTGTCTGGTGCCTCTGGCTATTGTGAAGGTGTAGGATCTGGTGCCATTGATCAATGTGCTGGCCTGCAGGCCTGTATATAGTAAGTGAATCCACACCAGGAATGGTGCCGGAAAGCCCATGCGACGAAGCACAAAAGCTCGATAGTCCCATTCCAGGGAATCAAAGGCTTTGGTGGTGTCACGAAAGATGGCCAACGTGAGTGCCATTGATGAACTGGGTGGTTCACAAAAACAAAAAGGGGAAGTGGCATGGGTATCATTCCACATCTGATAGGGCATCAGTGACGGCAAGTTGGTTGGAAAGAGATGAACGGTCCATAGGACGTTTGGGCAGGAAGTTTAAAAGGTCATAGACAAGCTGAGGATTGGTAAAGAAATGTTGCTTCCCTTGGTGCGTGACTTTTAAGCATGCTGGAAAGAGCATGGTGTATGCAATGTGTGCCTGTTGGAGCTTTTTCTTCGCTGGAAGGAATTTTCTGTGGGCCTCCTGGACTGCCATTGTGAAGTCAGGGTATAATGATACTTCCATGTCCTCGAAGAGCAGTTGCCGTTGCTCCCTGGCAAGCCATAGAGCGACATCCCGGTCTCTGTAGTTAAGTAGCCTCGCAATAATTGGCCAAGGAGGGGCTCCAGGCACATGCCAGGAGGCCAGCTATTGGTGCGCCCTTTCAACGATAAGTACCACCAAGAAATACTCTTTTCCAAAAACTGTGGTGAGCATTCATTCCACATAGTCCTCCATTTTGCCAGTGGCTGTTGATTCCAGCACTCCTAGGATCCACAGGTTGTTTCTTCTCAAGCGAGATTCTAAGTCCTCATTTTTTTACGGCTATTATCTTTATGATTTTTTCCATGTTAAGCATTTTTTCTGTGGTCGTGGTTGAGGTGTCTTCGATATCTGAGATGCGGCGTTCCGTTTCTTTAATGCGTTCCTCATGTCGGTCGATTTTATGCGTGAGATTGTCCATTCGTGTGTTCATAGTGTCCAGTTTGGTCTCTATGGAGGTCAGGCTGTATTGCATCACGAGGAGGAGTTATTTCAAGTCTTCCGTGGAGGTGGTTGTTCCAGCCGCAGAGGCGCAGGCATGGTCCTCATCTGTCTCAGCCTGGGTTCTTGCAGATTTGCAGGCTTCAAAGGTAATCTTTGGCTGTTTCTCGTTAGTTTTGCCCATGGTGGTAGCTGCAAGTTGGGGCATTCAAGCAGTGGTTGTGGGGGGATCAGAACTTTAGAGTGGTGTGAAGAACGGGTGAGGCCCAGAGGGAATTGTAGCCAGTTGCACTGGGGTGGGGCATAGCAGGGAGATTATTGGGGGCAAGGTATGCCAGGTATTATCTCCCAAAGTGTCCGTTGGCACTCATTGATCTATCTACACTCAGGAGGGATCCACAACACGAGCGCCAAGCAGAGGGGAGAGCGCAGGTGGAGCAGTAGGTTATGTGGCATGGCAGGAAGCTGCTAGCTGGTACCCCTCAAGAGGGAACGTGAAAGGCACTTTGAGGCGGTCTCCGGGCTTGTGGGGCCTTCTAGCCAGAGCAGGTGAAATCAAAGCGTGGCCTGTGATGGGGCACTGGTAGCACTGATCAAGTGGAATGGAGGGCCGCACCGAGCGACATAGTGTGGGTGAAGCAGTGGTGTAGCGGTAGGCCGAGGCTCCAAGGGGCCGCAGTGTACTGGTGGGGCGGGCCGGGTGTCTATATCCCGCTTCATGGTCTGGAGAAGGCATTTTGAGTTCTGGCCACAGTGAGATGAAAAGGAGTCCTATGCGGGGAGAGGAAGACTCAGAGGTAGGACCAGCAGGAGGACAGGAATGGGCAGATTTGTATAAGACAGCACTTTGATCCTGGGATATCTCCGGTCGTCTACGAATCCCGCAGATCCCACTGCAGGGTTGATGAGGCAGGCCTCGGTGGGCCTGGGAGGCCGGGAGAATGTCCTGCGTCTAGGGCCAAGGCAGTGCTTGCTGTAGGAGGCAGGTGGGCTGTGGCACAGTGTGTGGTGGAAGACCCTCACCGAGAGGTCAATGGTGCGCTCCTCCGCGCTCCGCAGTAGCCATGACTACGGGAGGTGATCGATGCAGCCGGGGAGTCCGGGCGGGGGTGGCGGTCGGCAGCGACCAGCAGTGCCGAACACCAGGCCCGCCGGAAGGCTCAGAGTCCTACAGTTCCCCTCCAGGTGAGGAGGGTGTGTGGAGGCCAGGGGTTGGCAGGGCAGAGAAGCGGCCTCAGGCAGCGAGTATGACAAGCACGTTGATCGCGTGGGCTCCGCGGCGGGCCAGGGACACCAGAGTTGAAGGCTGGAAGGCAAGCAAAGGCAATTGATGTTGGCTGGCTGAACAGCCTTGGCAGGGTGAGGAGGCAGTGTTTAGAGGATCCGGGTGCCCAGGAGAGTCACCAGCATGCAGGGCCGAGGCAGGAGGTGCTGTAGGGGATCAGCAGGCTGCAGCATGGTGGAGAGGGATAGGCCCCTACCGGCAAGTCAGTGGTGTATATTTCGGCTTCTGCAACGGCCTCAGCCATGATCTGCGGCCAATGTGGTCGGGGGCCAGTTGGTGGTGGTGGCCTGGAGGCAACAAGCATGCTGGTCCCTTAGTAAGAGGGTGCTCTTTGGACTAGGCTGCCCTCCATCTGATACGATGTGCGTGTGGAGGCCGGATAGTGGCAGGGCTGTGGAGCGGCCTCAGGCAGCAATGGCAGGCAGCACGTAGGCCGCGCGTGCTCCGCAGTATGTCAGGGATGCTGTAATGGAGGTCCGGAGGGCGAGCGGCCCGGCAGGTTGAGCAGCTGTGGCAGTTTGAAGGTAGGAGCTGGGCAGAGCGGAGCGGGGTCTCCAATGTGGACCACTCACTGGGCATGCTGGGGTGGATGCAGCAAGCGGCAGTGCTCCACAGCAGGATGAAGAGCGTGCCCTCTGGTACCTCAGCAGACCTCAGGCCTCACCACTCCGGTCTGTCAGGTAGTGGCCCCAGCGTTGGTGCAGCGGTAGCACGGAGTGCCATCGTGCATACTGGCAGCTGTGGACGGCTGTGCGATGGCAGTTCTGTCTCGGCAAGGGCCTCCGGGACCACATCGGCATCAGCGGAGCCAGGCAGCAATACTGGCCGCTATATTAGGTGATCTGGCTCGGTGGCTGCAAGGGTGTAATTTGGAGCGAGTGGGTCGTATTCGACGATGTCTTCTACAGTGGCGGGCAGCAGGCAAGTTCCGCCTTCTAAGCAGTGGTGTTTTCAGCGATCTGGGGCGGCTGTTGCGGAGGATATTGAGAGGATTGTGCCCCGAGCTGCAAGAGTCTCACGCAAGTGCGGCCATCTTGCTTGGCGCCCACTAGCGTCCCCCCATTTTCCAATATCTTTGGCAATGTTTGACAATCTTCACAAAATGTTCAAAACTAAAGGCCCACTCACTTAGGCTGTTATTTTGAAAGTTTTCGGAGCGATTTGTCAAGCGGAGGCTGAGAAAAGGGTGGATCCCAAAACGCGTTATCTCCATGTTAATTTCCATAGGAAACTTTAGACACGGGTACAGCCGAACTGCTGAATGGAATTACACCAAATGTGGCAGAAAGGTAGCTCTTGGCCCAGAGTGCATTCTTTTTGTTAAATGATGTAAATCCGTTCAGTAGTTTTTGAGAAATGTAAACATTTCTCAGATATACAAATATGGCTGTGGAGGATCCATGAACCCTTCTGATCTCGAGCCTGCGATCTGATTGGTTGCCAACACTTCAAACCAGGTTGAACCGAGTCACAAGAAAAAAGGCCAGAATATGTTAAAAATCAAGAAAAGTTGTCAGGGTAGAACCACCCTGACACCCTAGGCCTACTCAGGGGGTCCCACAAGAACACCCAGGGCCAAAAAGATTTTTTTGTGTGTCATTTTTGGCAGGATTCGAGGGCTCCGGTGCTTTGTTTTCTTTAAACTCCGAGATGGACCAGGTCCCGGAGGGCAATCTCTAAAATAGACCGCCACCTCCCCGGGGCTTTGTTTTTAAAATGCATGAATGGGGGTCTCCTGCCCCCCACGAAGCTCCGGGACCCCCACCCCAGTGGCTAATTATGTTAAATTTGGGGGGGCCACATGGCTCCCGCAGCTTCTGGGACCATCACCTCCCCGAGGCTAAATTCAAATGATGCGTGGGGGGCTTCAGCCCCCCCACTGAACCCTGGGGACTGCGTGGGGCTAATTTAATGTAATGTGGGGGCCATGCGGCTCCCCACAACCCCGGGGACCTCCACCTCCCTGGGGCAAAAAATCAAAGGATGTGTGGGATGCTCCAGCTCCCCCATGGAGGCCCTGAGACCTCCATCTCCCCGGGGATGATTTAATGTAATGTAGTAAGCCACAGGGCACAAATGAGGTAAATGTGGGGGTCCGTTGTGGACCCTCTACCCCCCAGGGACCACCACCTCCCCGGGCTACAATGTAGGTGGGAGGAGGGCCGCGTGGCCCCCTCCAGGAGCCATCCATGGCCCTGGAGACCGCAAACCCCAGGGCTGTCCTGTGGTGCACAACCCTGAGACATTGCAGTTTGCTAAAGGATGGCAGGCACACAGCTCTCGCCATGGCAGAGCAAACTCTGCTTCACTTCATGTAAGCGAGAGCATTGAAAATGGTGGCTGCGCTGCCTCCTTCCCTTTTTATTTTACTAAAAAGAAAGAAAATGGGTAAGGCCCCAGGGCATGGAGTCCCCAGGGCCCAAAAGGGTCAAGGGAAGAGTGGCCACACAGCCCCGCATCCTAAAAGAATAAGCATTGGCATAGTCAATAGGTCTCGCTTTTGGGACCCTATAAGTATTTAGTTATGCAGCATCCTTGGTGCAACAATATTAACTGTTGTATGGTTAAACACTTATAAGGCCCCTGCCAATGTTTTTTTTATTTTTTAAGGACAAGCAGTGCTATCAGGCTTCGGCTGCCACTTAAAGGTAGAGAGAGAGAGAGAGAGAGGTGTGTAGAGAGAGAGAGAGAGATGTGTGTAGAGAGAGAGAGAGAGACAGAGACAGAGAGGTGTAAAGAGAGAGAGAGAGAGAAAGAGGTGTGTAGGGAGGTAGAGAGTGAGAGGTAGAGGTAGAGAGAGAGGTATAGAGGTAGAGAGGTCGAGGTAGAGAGAGGGAGAGAGAGAGGGAGAGAGAGCGGTAGAGAGAGAGGTAGAGAGATAGAGAGAGGTAGAGAGATAGAGAGAGGTAGAGAGAGAGAGGTAGAGAGAGAGGTAGAGAGAGGTAGATAGAGAGGTAGAGAGAGGTGGAGAGAGAGAGGTAGAGAGAGAGAGGTAGAGAGGGAGAGGGTGGAGGAAGAGAGAGAGAGAGAGAGAGAGAGAGAGGTAGAGAGAGAGGTAGAGAGAGAGAGGGTGAAGGAAGAGAGAGAGAGAGTGTGGAGGAAGCACATGTGTGTAGGGGTCCAGGAAATGGCGTAGGGCCTCACCCAGAGGTAGGAAGTACACAAAAAGTATGGGCCCCATGGGTGAACCACCCAGGTAGTTGCTCAGATGATCCAGTAAGGGATAGTTGGTTCTACAAGTAAAGAAGCGCCATGTGAGTATCACTGCATGTAAAAATCGCTTCACAATAAGTAGGTCCACTAATGATTGAGGAAGTGAAATCAATACGCGTTAATTATGGTCCATAAAGAAGGAGTAATTAAAATTCACCATTTCAAACTCAATGCACGTAAATATGGGCCACCGTGAAGGAGGAAAAGCCAAATGAGCATCAGGATCACTGTAAGCAGCGCAACAAAATTCTGTTTTGAGTAAACAACTTCTTGTCTTCGAAATAAAGATGGCACAGTCCTTGATACCACCTTTCCCAGATGAAAAAATATTGTGGAGAAGAATGTTCTGTGGAAAAGAATACTGATCTTAAGTGCATGAGTCGGCTCTAGTTTACTTTCTGCGACAGAGAACAAGCATGGTGGATTCTTGTAGAAGGGTGAAGGGTCTGTCAGAAAGAGATAAACAAGACAAGCCCGGCTTCGAAAGTGGGTCGCGCGGGAGCGCCCACCGTGGTTTATTTAATATTGCACAACTGTGTTATAGTCAGGGCTTTAAGTGGGAAAAAAACTGGTGGTGCTCTAAAAGGGGTTAGGCAAATTTCTTAAAGGGGTGTGGCCTTTCCAAGTAGGGGCGTGGTCTAAATCAAGATAACTAGCATTGTGTGCTATCACCAGAGTGGTGGGAGGAGTAGTACCTGAGTCTCAATAGGGCTGTGCCTGCCTGCCACAATGCTGGCTCCACCTCCTGCGGTGCGTCTGAGGTGGCCCTGGCTCACACTCACAAAGGAAGAAGAGGTGCACTGGCAGAGTGCACACATCTGCATGTAGAGTACATGCAGATGGGTCTATTCAGCCTTGTGCTGACTCAGCCAGCCTCCTGGAGCCGCCCCCAGCCCCTGTCACTCACAAACCAGACGGTCAATACACAACCAGGCACACAGAAAGGTTGAACAGGAAAATAGCCACTTTCTAAAAGTGCTATTTCCAAACTTAGAATTTAAAAACCATCTTCACTAAATGATGTGTTATTAAATTCTGAGTTCGGGGATACCAGATTCAATATGTCTATATTGCCGTTATGGGAAGATATGTAGGTAAACATGTTACACAGCATTCGCCATGTTATCCTATGGGAAAGATAGCCTTTCAATAGTGAAAAACGGAATTGGCAATATTTCACTATCAAGACATGTTACCCACACTAATAACACCAAACACAAACCGGGACAACTGGTCACCCTACCTTTGACCTTTGAGGCCCAGAAATAGAGCCCCTAGAGCCCACTTACGAGGCCCCCCAAAAAACTGGGGGGCTCAGACCGCCACAGACCCCCCCCCCCACTTAAAGCCCTGGTAATAGTGTATCCCAATCCACCCCACATATACCAATATACAACTCTGTGATAGATGAAAGCAAGATTTGGCCTAGGTGGGATTCGAACTCGTGATCTGCAGCTCACGGAAAATGCCAACAATGACCAAGCCTTCATAACCGTGCACCCCAAAAGAATAAAACAACCAGCAAAGTCCTCATACATACACACATCCATGCACCTAGTACCCTACAGGAATGCATTACAGGAACCACCCAGCACTATCGAACAAAATTATTTAATAAACAATGCATTCATTACTTCATTCTAACTTGGTTCATCTATCCAATTTAAACAATACAAACAGTATGTAAGTGAAAAGTCTACAGAACACTTCCCCAAATGAGCATCTCAGCATTGTCGAGGATACCAAAAGCGCATCTGCGCTATACGGATGCTTTGAATGAACTATCCAAATGTATGTAACATAACATTTTTACTTTGTTTTTATGACCTCCCCGCTCGCTTGCTATTATCTGTGTTGTGCTCTTTTTTTTAAATTTGCTATTTGGAAACAAATATCTTTGTAAAATTAACTCACCTTGGGGTAATTTTCCTGCAACTCGCTGATTCACGAGCGAGGCAGGATCGGCTACTGTCAGCTGATTCCCTCAGCCAATCACAGTGCAGGCGGGGCGGAGCTTAGGCTGCCAGCGGCTATTTCGTTGCCGATTGCAGCGCGGGAATTGTTACTCTGTTTTTATGACCTCCCAGCTTGCTTGCTATTATCTGTGTTGTGCTCTTTTTTTAAATTTGCTATTTGGAAACAAATGTCTTTGTAAAAATAACTCACCTTGTGGTAATTTTCCTGCAACTCGCTGATCCACGAGCGAGGCAGGACCGGCTACTGTCGGCTGATTCCCTCAGCCAATCACAGTGCAGGCGGGTCGGAGCTTAGACTGCCAGCAGCTATTTCATGCCGATCACATTGCGGGAGCACAGCAGACGCGCGCAGCGGGCGTGCCGGCGGCGCGCCGAAGGCGCCCGCGCCTGTACGGAGCCTGGGGCCTGTCACTATGCCCAAAACACAATCCATTACAGCATTACTGACCAATTGGCACTGCACACACTGCCCTCCGCTCTTGACACCCTGACTTATTCTACTTTACAATCTCAGGGGATCTTGCAGCTTAGAACATCATTCCCCGAATTAGTTACTTCTCAATCAGCAACTCCCGCCCAGACTCTGGAGCATAATGGCGCTCGAAAACTCTCTGTCATATACCTTACCACCCGCACTCTGGTCAAGCACCAATTAGACATCTTCTTGTTGCTCAAATTTGAACAACCAGATTTCCTACTGCTCACTGAAACCTGGTTATCTCAGGAATCCTCCACTGACATCTTAGCTGCTCTCCCTTCTGACCATCATATCATTCAAGCTAACCGCCCTCAGGGGAAAGTGGGCGGAGGAGTAGCCATTATCACCCGACATGACTGTAAATATTCCACGCTCCCCTCATTAGCTTCACAATCTGTGGACAATTTAGTGCTCAAACTCGAATGCGAACCGATCACGACACCGCTGGTCTGTGTCCTGCTTTATAGGCCCCTCAAAGGATGCCCCTGTTCCCTCATTCTTTAGGTGAACAGGTTGCACACTTAGTCACCACCCACGGGAAGGTCATGCTGATTGGTGACTTTAACTATTGGGCCAATGACTCATCGGGAGGTCCCGAATCGACCGAACTTAGTGAGTTACTCTCCGGACTCAATCTGGTGCCACAAGTTACCGCGGCCACTCACATCAAGGGACATACCCGTGACCAGATCTGGACTGTTAATATAGCCATGTTCCCCATGTCTGTATTTCTCTGCACTTGGTCTGACCACTATATAATTACATTTACTATTCTTGACAATTTCCCTATTAAATCACCCTGTCAAGGAGGAGGTACTCACAGAAATTGGAAGATAAGTGATAAAACACCATTCCTTGATTCTCTTACTAATTCTCTCCCCCCATCAATTCGTCCATCAATCAGGCTGACGAACAGCTTACTCGCTAGTTGTTGGCCACTAGTAATAAATTTGCGCCCCTCAAGAAAGCACATGCCACTCGTTGGCATGATGCTCATAAGTGGTTCTCTGACAAGCTAAAAACTCAGAAAATAGCCTTACGGCAATTAGAAAGAACTTGGAGACGCAAGTACCTTCCGGAAGACAAACGCCTCTATATTAATTCGATGAAGATCTATAAAAAAATCCATCCTGACCGCCAAAGCAACATATTTCTCTTCTAAAATTTTGTCCACCTCTAATCGTCCAACAGAGATTTTCTCCATAGTAAATGAGCTATCTAATCCTGACAGAATCTCTATCAAACGCGTCCCTTCGCAAAAGTTCTGTAACTCCTTGAACTCCTTCTATATCGAAAAAATTGCACTTATAAAGGCTAGCATCCCGTCTGGTAATAACCTGCCGCTCTGTTCCACAGTCGTCCATAACCACAGCACCTTTACGCAATTTCCAAGCATCACCGAGCTTGCCTTTGTGGACTTGCTTTCTAAGGTCAAGACAGGCTCTCCCACCGACTGTTGCCCCCCCAGTATTTTGAAAGAAATCTTCACTACCCTTCCCAGTCCTGCACTCCATCTCCTGAACCAGTCATTATCCCAGGGTATTGTCCCCGCCACCTTCAAGGAGGCCATTGTCATTCTCCTCTTGAAGAAGTTGGGGGCTGACCCTCAATTGTTAACAAATTATTGCCCTTTTTCTCTCCTACTCTACCTTGCCAAGGTTCTGGAAACTCATGTCACTAGATGCCTTACTGAGTTCCTAGAAGATTCTGAATTCCTTGATTCCAACCAAGCAGGGTTTCGCCCGGCTCATTTTACCGAGGATGTGTTTTTCACAGTTTTAGACTCACTTCGTGACAGGGTTGACACTGGTACTCCGCAGGCCCTTGTCCTGCTTGACCTCTCCGCGGCCTTTGACACGGTCGACGACACTCTTTTGGTCGATCGTGTCAGAGACGCGGGAATCACGGGACCCGCCCTTGGCTGGATTATCTCCTCTTTGGAGAATCGATCTCAGGCAGTCAGTACAGCACCTTTCATTGCTCCCAGAGTGAGCATCTCCTGCGGAGTCCCTCAGGACTCCTCGCTCTCTCCCCTGTTATTTAACCTGTACCTCCTCCCTGTTGTCCGAGCTTTGAAAGAACGTAAAGTCTGCACTTTCAATTATGCAGATGATTTTCAACTCATCTTTCCCATCAGTAACTCCCCGGAGTCTGTTCACACTTTTCAGTCCACCATTCTGTACATCAGTCAGTGGATGAACAGCAATCATCTTAAGCTCAATCCGGACAAGACAGAGCTAGTTCTCACTGGAGGTATTATCAAGAACCCCTGGGGCCCTCATTTTTGGCCCAGGGAACTTGGCCAAGCTCCCTCGCCATCGACCACGGCCAAGAGCCTGGGGGTCATCATCAGCCTGGACCTCACGACCTCACGATGAAGGCTCAGATAGGGTCAGTGTCTACCTGCTTCTTCCAATTTAGGAAAATAAAAAAGATCTGCAGGTTCCTCACCTATGAAGCTCGAATCCAGGTGATTCTTGCTATGGTTATGTCTCACGTTGACTATGCCAATTCACTTTACTATGGCATTCCCCTCTGGTTCAGAACCAGGCGGCTCACTTGATTACTCATCTACCCAGACATCTCCATATCACCCCCCTCCTGAAACAACTCCATTGGCTCCCAATAATCCAGCGTTGCGCCTTTAAGGTTGGGTGCCTCATTTACAAATCCCTCAATGGGAAAAGTCCAAAATTTGTGAATAATCTGATCCATAAGCATGTTCCCTCGCGTAACCTTCGTTCAGCACACAAGTTACTAGTGTCTCTACCTTTCTACAGACTAAAGCGCACTGGTGGTGCCAGGTTTGCTGTCCTGGCACCCATGTTCTGGAACTCTCTCCCCTCCGAAATACGCTTATGTCCCACTCTTCTTCGTTTCAGAAGTTGTCTTAAAACTTGGCTATTTCATCAGGCTTTCTAATCGCGCATTCGAACTTGGGTTCTGAAAACATTGTAGCACCAAGAAACCTCTTCGGTGTATGTGCGCTTTATAAATTTATTTTAACATAACATAACATATTTCAGAACTGACGCCTATGTACCGGCACACATTATTTTGTATGCACAAATGTTACCATGATGATATCGAGTTAACTTGTAAAGTACATACTTTGTCCCTCGATTTGAAGAAAAAGTCTGTTTTGACAAAACAAAACATATTCCAGATGTACGGCGAGATTGACTCCCCAAATAAATAACATCTGTGAAAATATATGCACACACAGTAATAATAAAATATGCATTGCTCCTTTAAAGGGTGCTGTGTAGTTTGCTATATATGGTGCAACTTCTTTCCTCAATAGTTAACTGTGATTATCCTGCTTTCATATTCGCTGGGCTCTTGTGCAGAGACATTTAGAATTGGCGAGAATACCAACATAAAAGCAATACAGTGAACAATTTCTGAAGACTCACTGAAATGCACAACCAGCACTGAGCTGCAACAATATGTTAAAAGTAGGAGCGGATGTGCAAAAAGTAAACAAACAGCAGAGTATGCCAGGGACCCAAGTTCCCTACAGCTTTGTTCCATATCGTAAACACCTTGGGTTAACAAGAAACGGGGACGAACGGATGGAGGGGAACAAACATAGGGTGTGTGGAGATAGATGGGATGGGGGTGTATCTGTGGTTATGATGGATAGGGACAGGGATGAGAAAAGAGATGCAACCGATGGCAAAAAAAAAGCAATACCCCATGATGGTGATAGGGGCAAGCAGTACGGGGGAACAGCAAGGAGCAAGCTACAGCAGGAGGACGGTAATTGGGTGGCGGGACAAGCAATAATACAGCGATGGGGTTGAGCGATTTAAGCAATATAGATGGAGTAGTAGGGTATGCGCTCTGTGCCCCCAAGATTTTCATTGTATCGTGCACATCGACTTAAAGCAAGCTGGAGACATCCTGGGCTCAGATCCGCTAGCACTGCCTTTAAACTAGGTAGAACTTGTAAAATGCAAAGGTAACCTGAAAGCCTGCGTGTTCCAGAGAGGAGCACAATGGCCACGGGAAGAAAATGAAAGTGAGTGGCCGTGCTGCTGCGAAAGTGCCTCGGCCGCGCGGCTGCGAAAGTGCAAAGCGGGAGGTGGGATAAAAAAGAGCCTAAAGTTTGTTCTAAAAACAAGCATTGGCCAGGTTATGTGGTGGGGGAGGAGGAGAAGCGCAAGTGGTGCAAAAGCACGTGCGGTGTCAAAAGTGAAAGCCGCTGCAAGTGTAAGGGTTGAAAGCCAGATGGCGCTGTAAGGCACGCGCCCGTGCACATGCACTCAAGCTCTAGGCTCATGGTAGCATTTTCTGAAGCCCCCTTACTAAAAGTCTGAAGACCAGCGCATGAGCTGGCTCAGCGAGACCTAAAAAGGAAGCGGGCAACTTACCTGAGGCCGGCGACCTTTCTCCACTACTCTGCAAACGCGCCTCCTGGTGCACTCTTGGTTGGGGAATGAAGTCCCCTGCGCTGCTGAGGCTACTTAGGGGCCAACTAGGCCCACCTGTTACCTCCAGTAAGCCCCACACAGTGGGATTGTTGAGAGGTGGTCAGGGTCCATGCCCCTTTTTACACCTCTCTGCAGACATTTTTGTGAGTACACTTCTGCCATTAGTTGAGGATGACCAGGGATATGCTCAGATGTGGGCCCCTTGTTCACTGTGCTACTGGATGCAAGCCAGCCTATCTGATGAGGGTTGATACCCCAAAACCGGTACCAGGGTGCTTGTTTCTGGTCCAAGGAGGGCCTAGCAGTTTGTGATAGACTGCTCCCAGGAGAAGCAGGGTCAAGACCGATTTGCATTTGTCTGGGTCTAAACTGGGGTGGTGAAGTGAGCAAAAGAACGATGGATTGAACCAAGGTCTCTTGACTGGGGGTGAGTGATTACAAAGTTTTAGGACACTGTCCATCATCTTGTTGTGTTTGCTACTTTCAGAAAGTGAACAATTCTCGGTACTTAATGCTCTTTGTGCCTTGCAGCCTGTCTGGGGTGAGTGACAGCTACACTTTGTGCATTCCCTCTAGACAGCCACATACACAGGAAGGCTAGGTGTGTCTGAGTACCCATATACATACATCTGCATTCTGATGCCCATGCCTGGGCAGGATGGAAGGGAGGAGCTAACATTTCACTGAATACCTAATGTTCTGTTCTCACGCAAAGGGCTGATTTGCCCCACATAGATTGCCTGGATTGCAAGGATATTTGTGCACTTCAAAGACCACTCTTTGAAGTCACCCCCATGTCTAAGGCACTTTTGAGCATAAGTACTAAGTCTCTTGAGGGCATGGCCTGGCCGGCTAAGATGGCGGATGTGGCTCTCTGGAGTTCCGTCTGACTGCCCGCGCCATCCACATGCATCGATGCCAAAATCCTCCCCAAACCCACCCACCCCAATGCCCACATAGTTAATACCCCTCGAATCCTCTGCTGACCCTGAAATGGGAGACTGAGTGTGCGGCCGTCCCGACGATCCTGCAGCGAGGCCAAGAGGGCGGAGCCCACCGAGTACCAGGCGCCTTAAAACGGGGGGAATAGGAAGACAACGGCGGACCACTGCGGGAGCCCTGGACGCTTCCTGGTACGCTCTGGCCCAGTGATGGAAGCAGCGATCGTGGGGATTCGCTCAGACACCTTTACAATTGCTGAGACCAAAAGGTGAGAGCGCGACTCCAGAATAAAGTGACTCAGAGAGGCCATAAAACTGAAGACGGCCCGCACCTAAGGCCCGGCTGGTGGTGACCATCGACCCCCCACAGCCAAGGATCCAACTCGCCTGCTGCCGGCACCCCAACACAGCGATCGCCCCCCCGGCTTGGCGCTACGTCTGAAAACGGGTGCCGGGAGGCGCAGGTACACCAATAGCATCCGGGGTACGATGCGGCATTGGAACCCCATGTGCCAGCTGTCGCACCATTGCTTGCGACAATTCCAACACGCAAATCCCAGCCAACAGCGATCAATGACCCCGCACCAAGAGACACTGAACTCGCCACCCGCCCACGTCTCAAAGCTGCGGTCTCCCCCTCACTAGGTGCCGGGAGTCAGAGCGTGAGGTGGGGGGCCCAGGCATGGGGATGTCGGCAGAGAGGCCGCCCACGTCGTGACTTCATGCTGATGGAGACGCACTTGCCACTGGCCTGAAATGAATAACCCGGCTGTACATGACTGTTGCCCCTCACTGCGCAGGGCCGCATCCATCCACCGCCCGCATCCCAACACAGCGACCTCTCTCTGCTCGGCGCTAGACTTCGAAGCACACAGTGAGAGGCCTGGACAAACTGTCGGTGGAGCAACCATCATCGTCAGAGACACAACTCCAGAAGAAGGCACTCATTGGCAGTACAGCTGGAATACCCAACACTGGCGGCCACCTGTCTAACGAGCAAGGAAAAACAGCCCACCACCAAAGCATGAAGTCTTTCACCGGCCCGGACTCAGACATGTTTCCAGTCACTCTAAGAGGAATGGTGTGCCCTTGCCTAAGGGCTCCTATTCTCCCTAGATAGTGTAGGATTACGCCCAATGGGAATGAAGCCCCTCTGCAAATGTACCCATTTATCTATTTACAGGAGTTTATGTATCAAAGAGCAAAATAACAGAGGTCTGTATTCATAAAAATCATAAAAATATATATTTTCTAAAGTCCACCCTGAGCTTATGATTCCACGTGGACAAGTTCTTACCTTAATAGGGTGTGTGATCGTCTGCTCTAATGCATTGGACTTACTCGTTTAAGCCCAGAGCTGGATGCTAATCAATTTTTTTTTAAACTTTTCTTTTCTCTTCTTCTTCTCTTGTTGAATCATTTGCTCCCCTCCTATGTCACTATGTATCAGTTACTAGCCCATTCTTTGCTGACCCCTAGGATTTGTAACTGGCCTTGTTATATGAGCCCTATTTGATTCACTATCTGTTTTATATTCCCATTTGACTCATGTACTGAACTGTTACCTTCCTTGCCTTCAAATCGTAAAGTGCTCTGATATCCCTCGGGATCAAGCTCGCGCTATATAAAACTTTATAAATAAATAAAATAAAATTAACAGAATAAATCAGCAAAAGTATCTCAGATTCAAATAGCTGTATGTATGAAACTACCCACAGCATAACTAACATCTTGAGTAGCTCAAAGGTTTCTGTAAATATAAAAAAGGCAGATCTGCAACTTGAAAATCCTTGACCTCTCCTCACAACAAGGTTGTCAAATACTTTTGCCATTCCGATTATAAAAGAATGCAAAATAAAGTAAAACGTACCATTGTTTGAGATGATGTATGATCACATGTTTGCAGATAATTTCCAACCATGTAGAAATTACAGCGTGCAATGGACAATGCATATCCTGAATCTGGTAAGTAACTTTCCTAATTATCTTGGACCGAAAGTAGTTGCCCTCTGCCGTTTTCATACCAGACAAGATGTGACTGATGGTTTAGATAACTCAATAGAGTTTCTTATTAGGTGCCTGTGTTGGGGAACATTTTGTTTATTCTCCCCTTATCTGTTTCCCAGTGATCCATGGGGTCTTAAGCAATTCTGGCCTCCCCAAATTGTAGCGAATATCACTGACACATTCAAACCAAAGAGTTCTTAGGTGGATATCTGAGTATAAACAACCCTTTGTGATCCAGGAATTAGTGAAGCAGCTGTGTTGGCCCACATGGATACCCGCAAAGGGATTGATGACATCTTGACATTTTCTAAAATAGTTTACCCCAATGAATATTTCAGCATTAGTATAAACATCCTAGAGACAACAAACTTCTTTTTAAAGAAACAGACTGTCAATCAAACAGTGCTAATATAGTGCTGCTTATCACCGAAGGGGGTATCCAGGCACTGTGCTGCAGTGACAGTGCTTCTAAAAGCTCTGACATCTTTTCTAGTACTGGCAGAAACAAGCTCATCCCACATATTTTCTCTGACAGCCATCTTGAGGTTTTCTATTGTCTTCCCTCCTTGTTATGTGGTTGTCGCTTTAGGCCACAGATTGGCTCAAGAACAAGAATGATCAACCTATCTAATAGTCTTCTTTGACCATGTAGGGCTGAGTAAACCATAAGTTAATATACTGAGGGCCAGATGTACGAAGCATTTTACAGGTCACAAATGGCCCATCGGTAAAATTTATTTTGCCATGTATAAAGGGAAAAATGTGACTAAGTAACTTGTTACCGATTCGCATTTTGCTTTTGCTATTCGGTATTAGGAAGGGGCGTGTTTAGGGCGTCCCTTCCTAAGACCAAATTGCACTGTTATGTATGAATGTTTTGCGACTGGAATGCGGTTTGAAAACATTCATAATTTACTGGTTCCATCGAGGACACAGCAATCCATCCGCAAACAGGAAGGGTTTGCCAAGGGATTCCTTTCCCTCTGCGAATGTGGGTGAACATATTTTTTAAGAGCAGGCAGTGGTCCCACGCACCACTGCCTACTCTTAACAAATGAAAAAATCATTTTTCATTTTTATTTTTGAGTAATGCATCCTGTTTTCCTTCTGAGGAAAACAAGCTGCATTACAAAAACACAATTATCGCTTTATTTAAAAAGCACAATCAAAAGTCTAAACTGGGGTGGTGAAGTGAGCAAAAGAACGATGGATTGAACCAAGGTCTCTTGACTGGGGGTGAGTGATTACAAAGTTTCAGGACACTGTCCATCATCTTGTTGTGTTTGCTACTTTTAGAAAGTGAACAATTCTCGGTACTTAATGATCTTTGTGCCTTGCAGCCTGTCTGGGGTGAGTGACAGCTACACTTTGTGCATTCCCTCTAGACAGCCACATACACAGGAAGGCTAGGTGTGTCTGAGTACCCATATACATACATCTGCATTCTGATGCCCATGCCTGGGCAGGATGGAAGGGAGGAGCTAACATTTCACTGATTACCTAATGTTCTGTTCTCACGCAAAGGGCTGATTTTCCCACATAGATTGCCTGGATTGCAAGGATATTTGTGCACTTCAAAGACCACTCTTTGAAGTCACCCCCATGTCTAAGGCAGTTTTGAGTATAAATACTAAGTCTCTTGAGGGCATGGCCTGGCTGGCTAAGATGGCGGACGTGGCTCTCTAGAGTTCCGTCTGACTGCCCGCGCCATCCACATGCATCGATGCCAAAATCCTCCCCAAACCCACCCACCCCAATGCCCACATAGACAATACCCCTCGAACCCTCTGCTGACCCTGAAATGGGAGACCGAGTGTGCGGCCGTCCTGTCGATCCTGCAGCGAGGCCAAGAGGGCGGAGCCCACCGAGTACCAGGCGCCTTAAAACGGGGGGAATAAGAAGACAACGGCGGACCACTGCGGGAGCCCTGGACGCTTCCTGGTACGCTCTGGCCCAGTGATGGAAGCAGCGATCGTGTGGATTCACTCAGACACCTTTACAATTGCTGAGACCAAAAGGTGAGAGCGCGACTCCAAAATAAAGTGACTCACAGAGGCCATAAAACTGAAGACGGCCTGCACCTAAGGCCCGGCTGGTGGTGACCATCGACCCCCCACAGCCAAGGGTCCAACTCGCCTGCTGCCGGCACCCCAACACAGCGATCGCCCACCCCCCCCCCAGCTTGGTGCTAGGTCTGAAAACGGGTGCCGGGAGGCGCATGTACACCAATAGCATCCGGGGTACGATGCGGCATTGGAACCCCATGCGCCAGCTGTCGCACCATTGCTTGCGACAATTCCAACACGCAAATCCCAGCCAACAGCGATCAATGACCCCGCACCAAGAGATACTGAACTCGCCACCCGCCCACGTCTCAGAGCTGCGGTCTCCCCCTCACTAGGTGCCGGGAGTCAGAGCGTGAGGTGGGGGGCCCAGGCATGGGGATGTCGGCAGAGAGGCCGCCCACGTCGTGACTTCATGCTGATGGAGACGCACTTGCCACTGGCCTGAAACTAATAACCCGGCTGTACATGACTGTTGCCCCTCACTGCGCAGTCCGCATCCATCCACCGCCCGCATCCCAACACAGCGACCTCTCTCTGCTCGGCGCTAGACTTCGAAGCACACAGTGAGAGGCCTGGACAAACTGTCGGTGGAGCAACCATCATCGTCAGAGACACATGTCCACAAGAAGGCACTCATTGGCAGTACAGCTGGAACACCCAACACTGGCGGCCACCTGTCTAACGAGCAAGGAAAAACAGCCCACCACCAAAGCATGAAGTCTTTCACCGGCCCGGACTCAGACATGTTTCCAGTCACTCTAAGAGGAATGGTGTGCCCTTGTCTAAGGGCTCCTATTTTCCCTAGATAGTGTAGGATTACGCCCAATGGGAATGAAGCTCCTCTGCAAATGTACCCATTTATCTATTTACAGGAGTTTATGTATCAAAGAGCAAAATAACAGAGGTCTGTATTCATAAAAATCATAAAAATATTTTTTTTTTTAAAGTCCACCCTGAGCTTATGATTCCACGTGGACAAGTTCTTACCTTAATAGGGTGTGTGATTGTCTGCTCTAATGCATTGGATTTACTCGTTTAAGCCCAGAGCTGGATGCTAATCAATTTTTTTTTTAAACTTTTCTTTTCTCTTTTTCTTCTCTTGTTGAATCATTTGCTCCCCTCCTATGTCACTATGTATCAGTTACTAGCCCATTCTTTGCTGACCCCTAGGATTTGTAACTGGCCTTGTTATATGAGCCCTATTTGATTCACTATCTGTTTTATATTCCCATTTGACTCATGTACTGAACTGTTACCTTCCTTGCCTTCAAATCGTAAAGTGCTCTGATATCCCTCGGGATCAAGCTCGCGCTATATAAAACTTTATAAATAAATAAAATAAAATTAACGGAATAAATCAGCAAAAGTATCTCAGATTCAAATAGCTGTATGTATGAAACGACCCACAGCATAACTAACATCTTGAGTAGCTCAAAGGTTTCTGTAAATATAAAAAAGGCAGATCTGCAACTTGAAAATCCTTGACCTCTCCTCACAACAAGGTTGTCAAATACTTTTGCCATTCCGATTCTAAAAGGCTGCAAAATAAAGTAAAACGTACCATTGTTTGAGATGATGTATGATCACGTGTTTGCAGATAATTTCCAACCATGTAGAAATTACAGCGTGCAATGGACAACGCATATCCTGAATCTGGTAAGTAACTTTCCTAATTATCTTGGACCGAAAGTAGTTGCCCTCTGCCGTTTTCATACCAGACAAGATGGGACTGATGGTTTAGATAACTCAATAGAGTTTCTTATTAGGTGCCTGCGTTGGGGAACATTTTGTTTATTCGCCCCTTATCTGTTTCCCAGTGATCCACGGGGTCTTAATCAATTCTGGCCTCCCCAAATTGCAGGGAATATCACTGACACATTCGAACCAAAGAGTTCTTAGGTGGATATCTGAGTATAAACAACCCTTTGTGATGCAGGAATTAGTGAAGCAGCTGTGTTGGCCCACATGGATACCCGCAAAGGGATTGATGACATCTTGACATTTTCTAAAATTGTTTACCCCAATGAATATTTCAGCATTAGTATAAACATCCTAGAGACAACAAACTTCTTTTTAAAGAAACAGACTGTCAATCAAACAGTACTAATATAGTGCTGCTTATCACCGAAGGGGGTATCCAGACACTGTGCTGCAGTGACAGTGCTTCTAAAAGCTCTGACATCTTTTCTAGTACTGGCAGAAACAAGCTCATCCCACATATTTTCTCTGACAGCCATCTTGAGGTTTTCTATTGTCTTCCCTCCTTGTTATGTGGTTGTCGCTTTAGGCCACAGATTGGCTCAAGAACAAGAATGATCAACCTATCTAATAGTCTTCTTTGACCATGTAGGGCTGAGTAAACCATACGTTAATATACTTAGGGCCAGATGTACGAAGCATTTTACAGGTCACAAATGGCCCATCGGTAAAATTTATTTTGCCATGTATAAAGGGAAAAATGTGACTAAGTAACTTGTTACCGATTCGCATTTTGCTTTTGCTATTCGGTATTAGGAAGGGGCGTGTTTAGGGCATCCCTTCCTAAGACCAAATTGCACTGTTATGTATGAATGTTTTGCGACTGGAATGCGGTTTGAAAACATTCATAATTTACTGGTTCCATCGAGGACACAGCAATCCATCCGCAAACAGAAAGGGTTTGCCAAGGGATTCCTTTCCCTCTGCGAATGTGGGTGAAAATATTTTTTAAGAGCAGGCAGTGGTCCCACGCACCACTGCCTACTCTTAATAAATGTAAAAAATCATTTTTCATTTTTATTTTTGAGTAATGCATCCCGTTTTCCTTCTGAGGAAAACAAGCTGCATTACAAAAACACAATTATCGCTTTATTTAAAAAGCACAATCAAAAGTCTTTTGATGGTGATTACAAGCCAATATTGTTTTGAATCTTAAAAGAAATTGACACACCCGACAGGACCACTGTTTATTTTATTTAATCCTAATCCCAAGTCCTGAGGGACACCGGGCAACCCCATTGTTGTTTTCTAAATTATTTAAAAAGCAATCACTTTTTTTTTTAGTTAAAATATTTTTATTGTTATAATAGGAAAGTACCAAAATTATATTTAGCATAAGGTAGAGAAAAAGCAAAATTAAGCCATATTATTAAAAGATGTTACAATAACAGAGATTATACTATCACGGTGGGAAAATACATTAAAAAGAAACAATAGTACAAGAGAGTAAAGAGGCGCACTCAATAAAGTCAAAAGCACAAAAAGTTCATTAAATGTGTAAATCTTCTGTTCTTTTCTTAAATATATTCTTTATTTTCCTTTTGCATACAACGGCACAGCCAACGCGTTTCATTCCCATTCGTGCCTAGGGAATTTCATCAGGGCTGCAAGAAGATATTGACATACATAAGTATTTGATTTCCCTTATGTTTAAATATACATATAAAATGACATATGTCAAAACTAGTTTACAAAACGTTTTTACAAAAAATAATAAAAAAGTCTAAAAAGACATGCCAATAGATCCAAACATATTCGAGAGATTTTACTATCTGCCAAGTGGCAAAATTTAGCTGTCTCCTTATGGATGCAAGTACACCCTCACCGGTACTTTGCTACCACAAGGCCAGTTCAAGCCATAACGCTTGACGCTGGATACAAACTTTCCTTCGTCACATTTGACGTTGAAAGCCTATACACCTGCATACATAGAGACATAGGTATGGAGGCATTACAATCTTTCCTGGACAGGGAACCAGCTGACAAGCATGACTTCAACAATATGATACTGGACATGACTGACATAATCCTTAACAACAACTACTTTTTACATGATTCTGTCTGGTACCATCAGACCCGTGGCACGGCTATGGGTTCTAAAGCTGCACCATCGTATGCCTGCCTGTTCATGGGCCATTTTGAAAGGATGCATGCTTGGAACAAATGTGCCTCCCCCTGGACCGAACATATCGTGTTCTGGGGGAGGTACATTGACGATATCATTGTCCTTTGGTCTGGTTCTTTGGAATCTTTATTACAATTCCACATGTATCTCAATACCAATAAACACAACGTAAAACTGACTATGACACACAGTAAAGAAACCATCAACTTCCTGGACATTTGTTTTTATGTCAAGGAGGTCGTGGTACAAAGCAGCTTATACAGGAAGGAAACCTCATGTAATGCGGTATTGCATGCGGACAGTGCCCACCCTCACTCTGTAATTAACAATATACCATACGGCGAGATGGTGAGATTGCGCAGAAACTGCAGCGAGGAAAACACCTATGCCCAAAATCTGACCACTGCGAAAAACAGGTTTCTCAAGAGGGGCTACAATCAGAAAGTGGTCGATGTAGCCATACGAAAAGCAAAGAATTTGCGTAGGGAAGACACTCTATTGACTACATCTCATGTCAACCCCACTAACAATAATAAAAAAATGGACCGTAGCATCACTTTCACAACCCAATATAACTCCAACAGTAACAAAGTCCATAATGTACTTAGAAAGCACTGGGAAATTTTGAAAAATGCCCCTGGCCTACGTGACCTAATACCAAACAGACCACTCATCTCATATAAAAAGGGCAGATCCCTTAGAGATGATCTATGTCAAAGTTACATAACTACCCCACGTGAATCATGGTTTCCATCTAAACCTTTGGGCTTTTACACTTGTGGGTCGTGTATTGTCTGCAATTCAGGCCTAAATAAAACCACCAACTTTATGTACAACACATCGAAAAATTATAAAATAAACAGCTTCATCAACTGCAACACCACACACGTAATTTACGTATTGGGATGTAGTTGTAATATTATCTATGTGGGGAGCACCATCCGCCCTTTGAAACTAAGAATTCAAGAACACCGAAGGGCGATCATTGGCAAAGATAAACGCTACCCAGTAAGTTCACATTATGATGAAAAACATCCAGAGGACACCTCCTTTTGGTTCCATGGAATTGATCACATACCACAGGACAAGAGAGGGGGTGACCGAGAACTAGCGGTTAGGCAGAGGGAAGCGAAGTGGATTTGTCGCTTGCGAGCAACGCAAAGGGGGCATAACACTGACAAAGAGCTCCATTACTGTCTGATATAAAATAATAATACTATCACCACTGTCACCTTCCCTACTCGCTAATGCCTCTGATGTTAAGAACTGAATGTATAAATTATGTTGGAGGTTTGTTCCCACCGTGTGCAGGGGATGAATAGAAGGCTAGATTGAATAGAAGGAAGTACACTGTGTTACACTGTAAGAAACAAATTGCTGTAACAGACTTCTTGCATTCTGCCCTTGCCCACTGTGTGTGTAATACTTGTTTTTATGGCATTGTTATTATTTTTGTACTGTAATGTCTGTTTTCCACACATAGGAATATTTTCGTGATATATGTGCCATGTACTGTTTTTCAGGGGTGTCTTTTCCTGTTGGGAAACATTCTTGTGTGGTACTTTATTCTTCCTGTCAATCTCTCTCTGTTGTTTGCACTGAAAACATAATCTTATTTTGGATTATATCTGCACTTCATTTCTGTCACAATTATTTGGGATAAATTAACACTGGGTTCGGTTCTTGTAGTATCTCTAGTTTGACTTCATTTTGTAGGATTGAATACATTATACTGATATTTGCATCTTATATATATTCCGTGCTTACTTTGGACCACTCCATGATGGCCGCCTAGGTCTGCCTTGACCTCGCTCTTTCCATTTATATTTCTGGGAATTGATTAGACATAATACACACTTGTTTTTGTTGTGGAAACACGATATGACCATATAGTGCTTCCCCTTTGAACATTATATGGTCTTATAACCTTACACAATCAAATAGGTACGTTCGTACTTAACCCAACACAACCAAATAGGTAGGATCGTACCAAACGTTACTATTACTGATTTAACACATATAATTATCGGTAATAAGGGAATATCCCTTTTTATCTTATTTAAAACTTGTCGACCTACCAAACCGTCGACGCAATGCGACGTGTTGCATTACTATACATATGAGACACTCTGTCTCTCACTATATTCAAAGATGGTCGCCTTGTAGATATGGGATTTATTGGGATCACGATGGGCTCAGTCACGGTACCACGTGACCGCCTCCCAGCGCCGGTACACTCCTCTTTAAATATGGCGCACACCAGTATACCCCCGCTTCCAGCAATCCATGGGGAGGAGCGGTGGAGTACGGAGACCCTATCAGAGGTACGTGAGATTGCGGGGAAGTTCGAGTTTTCCGCCTGCTGTTAAATTATGTTTTCACTTCTGGTAATCATATATTATTTGGCCATTTCCAGGTACCGTATTGTACAAACTTTGCTACAACCACTCTACACGCCGGTTATCATCCCGAGCGCGCTGACCCCCCTCCGCCTCGCGGTTCCCTTAAGGTATTATGTGTAACCTGGTGGTACTTGATCATTTAGTACCTTGGGGAGCAGGTGACTCTGGGGTGGTGTGCGAATGTCTGTCAGAAGGTGGAGGTTGACACTTACCACCCTTTGCCCAGGACATCAGCGGGAGGAGGGATCACTGTTTATCATAACTGCCCCTCTCCCTCCCATGTCCCGTTACTAGGTTTTCGAATCTGGTCAACTAATGTCGTGAGCCAGTTGAAGGTGCTGACTGTTGTCCCACATGATTCTTCAACGTGTTGGACACGTCGACACACATGTATGTCTTACCCAAAAGCTACCACAGCTTAGATATTTGCCTTTTCCAGTTGATTATCAGCCAATTCCACATTGACTCGTAATAAACGGGGGCAAGATGAAAATTATCGGTATCAGCAGAAGGAGGGTTGCATCCAACTATAATGAATATTTTTTGACATTTTAAAAAGAATGTATATGTTCTTTAAGACACCCGCATTTATCTGAAGACTTCCTTTTAAACACAGGGGTCCAGGATCAACAGCCATCCCGACTTTCTCAAATTTTACATCTCAGCTAATTCGGGGGACTCGAACCACCATTCCAATTGGATTTGAGTGCCAAGTTTACTCAGGTAATAGCCAGTCTCTCAAAGTTACAAATAAGTCCTTAAGGGACCACCGTGCGTTCGCTGTTGTTCATCCCTTCTTTGTTGTTTTGAAAAATACCTGGGGCTTGGAAGTGTGGCTTATACACATTACTTACACTTTCCATGCAGAGCTATATCTTTAAGTTGAGCACTAAAGTGGTCAAGTGCTTTTGGAACGCAACTTACCCAAATGAGAATGGGACGTATAGATAATCTTGTCTGTTTATCTATTTGTATTAGGAACTTGGCTTTTTTATGGGTACGGTACGAACTACAAACTATATTATTGTATTTCTATTTTCAGGAATACATTGTGGTCTATTGTGATCATTCATTTACATTAGCCTCCTAGGAGCAACCTCATCTAGGACTATCGTACCCACCTGACTATACAGTATATGGTGAGCCTTAATATCTCTTAATCACATTTTGTGATACTTAGGGGCTTTTTGGGTCACCACGGCTTGGCACTTTTGCACTTTAAGGGACTTTTATTATCTTGACTCTCAATTCTTTTCTTTGACTATGGTTACTTTGACCACACACCATCTTTTTCGACATAACAAACACTTTTGCATGTCACAATTGCTTGAATCCTCCCAGGTGCCTTTCTCTCCAATAGGCACAGTTCGGTGTTTGTATCCAGCGTCAAGCGTTATGGCTTGAACTGGCCTTGTGGTAGCAAAGTACCGGTGAGGGTGTACTTGCATCCATAAGGAGACAGCTAAATTTTGCCACTTGGCAGATAGTAAAATCTCTCGAATATGTTTGGATCTATTGGCATGTCTTTTTAGACTTTTTTATTATTTTTTGTAAAAACGTTTTGTAAACTAGTTTTGACATATGTCATTTTATATGTATATTTAAACATAAGGGAAATCAAATACTTATGTATGTCAATATCTTCTTGCAGCCCTGATGAAATTCCCTAGGCACGAATGGGAATGAAACGCGTTGGCTGTGCCGTTGTATGCAAAAGGAAAATAAAGAATATATTTAAGAAAAGAACAGAAGATTTACACATTTAATGAACTTTTTGTACTTTTGACTTTATTGAGTGCGCCTCTCTACTCTCTTGTACTATTGCTCTGACAAACATCCTCGGCAGTGGATGGCGAGAGTAGCTGCACCACCAAATACTTTTTGAAACAGACAAAGTTGATGTGCGAAACCTTGGTCAGCTGCTGTGTGCTTTGGTTTTTTGATTAAAAAGAAACAACCTTATGCAATAAAATGAGTAAAAAGAATTAAGAGCACATATCAAATAATAGTGTATTAATAATTTTTAGTATAGAGATTGAGAGAAGAAAGAGGGGGAAAGAAAGGGATAGAAGAGAAGGAGGGATGGGGAAGGGGTAGTAGAATAGTGATTAGTGATGGGACTGGTGTGAAGACATGATAAAAGTAAAGGGTAGCCAAAATAAGTCAGATTGGATTTTCTGAGATAACGTTGATGTTGAAACAGTAGAAATGATATGTTCATCACAGATAAGATTCCACCATGTTAACATACATACTTTAGAATTATCTTTCCAGCAAGTTAAAATAACTTTAAATGCAAGAGCAATAAAAAAGATCAAACAATTTCATCTTCGAGGAGGTATCATAAAAATCATCAGACATGGATCCAAGAAAAACATTTTGAATCGTTAATGGAATACAACATTGAAACATCTTAGAGGATTTAGACTAAATGGATTTTCATAATTTAAAAAAACATTAGGACAATAATATCTTAAATGGAGTAGTGTGCCATCAGAGGAGAGACAAGACCAGCAAAGAGGAGGAGAAGAGGGATTAATCTTATGGATAAAGACGGGTGTACGAACCACTCTATTATATAAGAAAAATAGGGATTGAGTGATGTCGGTGGCTCTGGAGGTGGTAAAGATTTTGTGCCATAATATATTCCATCTTTGAGTCGAGAGGGATATCGAGAGGTCTTGTTCCCAGGCTATTCTGATTAAGGATTTTGGTCTGTCAGATAATGGAGTAGCTAAAGGTTTATATATAAAAGAGGCTTTGGGGTTAGAGTCAGAGGAGATAGTGTACAAAGATGTCAAGGGAGTAAATGGAGTAGAGTCATCAGGAAAATCTTTGGATAGCAAGAATGATTAAAGTTCCTGAGATAATTGTGAGTACTGGGATAAGCAGGATGAGGGTAAGTTATAGCATTCTTGTAATTGTAGTAAAGGGTATGACAGAGTTATGGTATATAAGTTATATAAGTTAGTGAACATATAAATTATCCTTCTCTTTCCAATATTTGAAATAGAATGATTTATGGTGAAACTTAATGAATTTGTTGTGGAAGCAAGAAAAGCTTGATGAAAATTAGAGCTATCTGTGAACAGTGACTGTATCAAGTGTTGGGAATATTTTACGATGGGATACATGGAAATAAAGGTACAGTTGGACATAGAACAAAACGTCATAAGAAGAGAATTCATGTAATAAAGAATGTTCAAAAGTAATCCAGCTAGATATCGGTGAGTCTTGATATTGTATATTTAGTGCATAGAATTGCCTAATTAAAAAAGCATTATGGTATAATTTAAATTTAGGAAATCACACACCCCCTTCGGTTTTTTGGGCTCATTGATTTAGATAAAGCAATACGGGCAAGTTTGTTGCTCTAGAGACATTTAATACAAAGAGAATGAATGTGGTTAAAATAGTAATTAGGAATTCTAAAAGGTAACACAGAAAGCAAGAAAAGAATAAGAGGTATAATCATCATTCTGATAGTATCCAATCCACCCCACCAGGCTAAATAGAGTTTGTGGGGATGGTAGGTAAGAACCAGACACCTAAGTATTTGATTTTAGATGGACACCACTTAAAGTTGGTGTCAGAGAACATGAATTGGTAACACAAGTAGTTTAAAGGTAAGACCTCAGTATTAGAGAAGTTTAACTTGTATCCAGATTTTTTAGAGTACAAATCAATCTCCTGTAAAAAGGGAGGTAGGGAAGTCTAAGGTTTTGAAAGATAGATCAAAATATTGTCTGCATAATCGGATAATTTTGTTTCGTAGGAGTTGTGTTGAAAACCCGTTATTAAGGGGTGATGGTGAATGCGTTCAAAAATAAAAGATGGGAGAGGGGGCAACCTAGTCTGGTACATCTGTGTAGACTAAAATAAGGAAATAAAAAACCATTAACAGAAACACAGCCACGTGGTTCTAATTATGGTAGCTTGATAAACTAAATGAATTTGGGGGCAAAACCAAACCAATGAAGAGTTTTGAACATGAATTGCTAATTTATACAGTCAAATGCTTTTTCAGCATCAAGGGACAATGTAGCCAAAGGATCAGAATATGTTTTCCCTAATACAAGAATGTTAGAGAGCATCCTAGCGTTATCAGAAGTAAGCCTACCTCTAATAAACCCAGACTGATCAGGTTTAATAAGCAGGGTTATAACATCATTTAACATAATTTTAAATTATACAATAATGCGTTTTTAATTAGGCAATTCTATGCACTAAATATACAATATCAAGACTCACCAATATCTATCTGGATTACTTTTGAATGTTCTTTAGTACATGAATTCTCTTTTTATGACATTTGTTCTATGTCTTTATTTTCTTGTATCCCATATTGAAATACTTGATACATTTTACAATAATAATTAATTAATGTGATTGGGCGATAATTATGACTCAAGGTGTGGTCTTATCATATTTGGGAATGATTACAATGAGAGCATCTAAGAAGGAGCCTTAAGGTTTAGATTTCGATAGAAAAGAGGTGAAAAGCTCAAGTAAATGAGGAGCAAAAATAGATGACAAAGGGGAGATAAGTTCAATAGAGAAACCATCAGGACCAGGGGCTTTAGCTCTCTTTAAATATTTAATGGCAACCAAAATCTCCTGAAGAGATATATCCTTCTCAAGGAAAGCCATAACATCCGGCAGGAAGGAGGAGAGGGAAGATCATCAAAGAATGACTGGGTACCGCTTTCAGAAGGATGGGTATCGTCCATATATATTGAGTTATAGTAGGACTGGAAAGCATTAACAATGTCTGAATCAGAATGTAGTAAATTTTTGGTGAGGGTATTGTGAAGAGGACCAATGGTTTTACTTTCCGTTTGGATTTTTAAATAATTGGCCAGCATTCAACTCGCTTTGTTTTGACTCTCATGGTATTTGGATTTTATTTTAAGTAAGATATTGCAAGCATCATTCATAGGTAGTTTATTTAAGTTGGATTTTGCTTTGATAAGGTCCTAGAGGTGAGTAGGAGAATTGGACGTAAAATAAGAATGTTCCAGAGTCTTAATATGTTTGAGGGTAGAGAGGTATTGGGATTTCATTTTTTTTCTGGCAGTTTAGGCAATGGTGAAGGCTCTGAAAGAGGCTTTAAAGGCATCCCAGTTATTGTGGATAGAAGTGTCACTGGGCTTGTTAAAGTAAAACCATTCTCTTATAAAGGAGGTAGCCTCTGAAATGTAAGTATGAGCAGATAGTGGGGAGTTGTTAAATCTCCATCAGGCTTGTTTGGAGGTAGCAAGGGGCAAATCAAAAGACGCTGAAACAGGGTCATGGTCACAAATAAAAATGGACCCAATCTCAGAAGATTGGATAGAAGGGAGTAGAGGTTTTGAGACCAAAAAATACTCAATACGAGACATGGTGTGGTGAACATTTGAAAAAAATGTAAACTCATATTTATCAGGATTACTAGTCTTCCATATATCATAGAATGCTTTATGTGACTTATCTGGTTTGAATTTACAATTTGATTTTCAGTCAGAAAAAGGGTCTAACCAATTATTAAAATCTCCAGCAACAATGATATTGTGATTAGTAATAGAAGACAATTGTACTTTGATATTATGCCAAAAATCTTGCTCAGACTTAACCGGTCCATAAATATTAAAAAAGGTGACCTGTTTATTATAGCCTGTGGCGTTACGTTATACCCATTGCCCACTTGTGTCACTTTCAGTTGATAAAATTTGAATCTTTAGAGATTTGTGACACAGGATGGCAACACCACCCTTATGATTGACAGCAGGAGAGAAAACAACTTGGCCCACCCATTGACGTTTGAGCTTGAGTGATTCAGTGTTGTTACAATGAGTTTCTTGTAGAAAAACAATTTGACAATTAAGTTTCGATAAATGAGAAAGTACCTTTTGACGCTTAACGGGATGACCCAGACCACAGACGTTCCACGACACAACATTAAACATGCTGCAGCTTAAAAACAAGGATACAGGAACAATGAAGACACACTACAAAGACAACAATGGAAACAAAAAGACACACTTCATCAAAAACAGGGTAACATAAAAGGATTACCAAAAACATGGAGAGGTGAAACAAAAAGACCCTCGTGCAATTATAAAGAGAGGAAAGGGAGAGTAGAAGATAGAGAAAGAAGGAATGAGAGAGGAAGAAGGAAAATAGAAAAAAAGAAGAGACAGATCAAGAACATAAAGCCAGATCTAAAGTAAGAAGAGGATGAGATGAAGACCTGGCATGTCAGCACCCAGAAACAAGAACAACAATGGAGAGAAAAAAGACAGTGATAAAATAGAGAGATTCAGGCCATGTAACCTGTACTTGAAGAGCAAAACTAGGGATTAAAAGGAGAAACAAGAAGTCATGTACTAATAACAGCAATTTAGCAATTTAAGGACATTGTTCATTTGTGTCCACAGGTACTTTGGTGATGGTCTAAAAGAACGTGTTTAATTCGATCGGATCTTCAAACGAGTGGGAAACACCTTTGTAAGTAATTTTGCAGAGACAAGGGTGTAATATGCCATATCGGATGTTCATTTCTCAGTTGAGGACGATGCACCAGGAATTCCCTTTGTCTGGTGTTGGTTGCATTAGAAAGATCCTGTGAGATAAAGATGTTATGACCAGACCAAAAGAGACAACATTTCTCTCTGGCACTTTTTAATACATGCATCAGGTCGGTGAATTCCAAAAAGAGCATTATAAAACCACGTGGTCTGTTAGATTGAGGCTGAGGACGACCAAGACGATGTGCTCGCTGGATGTTCAGAGGAGCAGAATATTGCAGACTGAGAAGGTCAGGCAAACATTTCTTTAAGAAGGAGAGGAGATCAGGGCCTTCAATATTCTCGGGTAAACCATAAAGGTGCAGATTATTCCTTCTGTTGCGATTTTTGCAGTCCTCAGTGTGGAGCGTAAGCTTTTGAAATTCTTGTTCCAGCAGAAGTATTTCAGTCAGCATGTCCTGAAGATGGCCCACACGTTGTTCCATTCCAGTTATTTTGTCTTCCATACTGATCCTTCGGTCTTCAATCAGCTGCAGTTTTTCGTTGGTGGTGTTCATGACTTATTTAAGTGCACGTAGTAGGTCCAAAATTTTATCTAGGACCTAGTTAGAAGATGACTGGATCGGAGATGGAGGGTCATAGGTTGAGTGCTAGAAGAGGATGCTTTGGCAAGGCTAAGAGAATTGTTAGACATTTTGATGATGCATGTCTGAACTTGAGGAAGCCCATAAAATTAGTGATAGTTTATGGTAGGTGTGCAATGATTTATGCACCACATAATAAGCTATGCAGCAAGGAGATATAGAAAGTTCCACTAACTTGTATCACATGCAAGGAAACAAGTATAAAAAAGGATTCTTGAAGTAACACCTCACAATATGTGTGATTACATTCATTTCCCCTCAGGTTCGGGCATGGGGGAAGTGTAATTAATCCAACAACAATTTTATGCCACTTAAGCACAGTAGGGATATATAGGACCATTAGACTTAAAGGCTTGAAGAAATCAAATAAATAAAGCACCATTTGCAATGGTCCTTAGGATAGAAGGGTACATTGAATGTCAGGTAAAGAAAAATCTATAGTTTAAAGTTGAACCATGACACAGTTGTACCAAAGATGCATGAATAATGGTGATAAATGAGAGGAAGCTCACCCAGGTGTTGTTCACTGCATGAGGAATCTGAAGAGACATTATGCGAGCGACACGCTGTCAAAATGGCAGCCGCTTGCGTGTGAGGAGAATCGTAGGTGCAGCTAAATTTGATGACGAACTGGTTTAAAGAGTCTCCTGTTAGCTCATGAGAGCACCACAACAATGCGCTGCAGGAGATCATTTTTGAGAGCACTGTGCATGGTCTCAGTGAGGCTCAAAGTCCTTTCCAAAGCTCCGTGAATATACAGAGCTTAGCGGTCTGCCGCCATCCTGTCCTGGCGCATAAACAATGCCCCTAAAAAGCAATCACTGACATGGTGGTCTGCTGACTCCAGCAGGGCACTATCCCTGTGATTGTAGCCATTCCCAATAGGTTGCAAATTGCAACCTGCCTCATGAATATTGATGAGGCAGATCCATTTGTGACCCACTGAGAATCTCAAAAAGTGTCTGAGACGCTGTGGTACATAGCTGTTTGCGATTTCCAAATTTCGCAAACATATGCAATTAGGAAATCACAAACTGACTATTTTGCACACCTGGCCCAAAATTGCTATCATCAAAGATACTCGGCATAATCAAGGGCCTATGTGAAGCTTCGAGGCAAAGCATTGCCATGATATGACGCAACCACCAGGTGTTAGATTAAAAAACTCCCAGGGAAGTCTTAGCTCACCATGTCTAGTTTTTTTTCTTTTTCTCCACGGGGTAATATGCTTGTTTGTGGGTATTCCCACAAGGGCCGGCTCTAGGCTCACGGAGGACCTGAGCAGGGAGTGTAGGTAGGGGGCCCGAGGCGGCCAAATCCCTGCCAGGGGCGGCCACGCAAATATGTATCTAAGGATATATATTGGCGTGGCGGCCCCTGGCCCTGTGCAGGTGCACAGCTTGCACATGCCTTAGGCCGGCCCTGTTCCCACATATTAAAGTCAAACCATTCCTTTAAACTCCCCTTCCCACCTCTTCAAATAGGATTTTGATCAGTGGTTTTATTTGCCTTTATGGCGGAGAAACCCGCTACAGTAAATCTATTTACGCCTGTCAGGAATACTTTTGTGAATTTCTAGCATATTTTTAAACACTGGTGTATTTGGCCATAAAGTATGTTTACAGTAAAAAAAATACCTTTATGATTACGGCTGTGTGCCTTTACATTTGATAATCATATTATTGCATACAGCATTCTTCTGCCTCTGTATCACTCTCTGTTAAGATCATTACAGGTTATACAAACAGTCCAGCATCCTTTAAAACTATGCCTGTTCTCTATGCTTTTTAAATGATTTCTTGTGATACGAGCGGGACAGGTTCGCCAGTTCAACCAATTAGTGCTTTTCAAAGAAATTATATTTTTGCACAACATCATTATCATTGTTTTTGCAACTAATGTATTTCTCGACATTCAACATTTATTTTCCTTTTTTAGCTTTAGTTGTTGCGTCATTCCTAACATTATCAGCTCTGTTGTCATAGAAACTGATGTTCCTAGTGCAAAGTTTACTCTTTCGAAAATATCCACCCAAAAGCAGTGTATTTTTACAGACCTGTAACGCATGCATCAAACGTCCCTGGTGAAAGCTGCCATTCCAACAGGTATATTTTAAGACTCATCCCCTGGTTCTGCTCTAGATTTTACGCTAGATTTTACTTTGCACCTTCCTTTGTTTCTCCTTCTCCATTTCACTCCTCCTCTCTCTCCCTCTTCCCATTCCTTCTATTTCCAGAAATGTACTTGCAAAGTAGTGAGTGAGTTACAAACCCAGCACTTCCCTTAGTTACCTTCAATATCTGGGATGGGGCGCCATCATCAATGTTAGCCAAACCCTGCATTAGATTCTTTAGCCCCTTTTCCTCTGAGCTGAACAATCACATTTTAGTACTTGATGATATATGTATGCTGTCTTTATTCATGTTTTTTCCATGTTCCCCAGCTGTTTATATAAAATATATCCAAAGAACACCTTTCTTCCTTTTAGGCCCTTCTTTGCACATACATGTTTTTCTCAGCTTCACACATTTCGGTATTGTTTTAGTAAATATTGACTTTTCCATAAATCCCCTTACATTATTTATATTTTTTCTAGCTTAACTCAAAACGCCATAAATGATGCATTTGATTCGTTCTTGGCCGCACATATTCTTGTTTACATGAATTTCACCAGACTCATGCGATAGAATATATAAGGGGGGTATTTCGCACTTCTGTGACAAGTTAACACGTAGAGTCTCATTACGATGCCGGTCGTACTCACGTTCGACCTGCACCGTGGCAGGACCAGGACTGCCAGACTAGTATTCGGCGGTCCCGCTGTCCAATGCTACCACCAAGGAGGTCGCAATGCGTATACTTTGTATTATGGCATGTGCTGCGGGCTGCATACAAAACATATACATATGCATCTGACATATCTCTGCACTATGTGGCAGGCGCTATGCCTGCCACATGGTGCAGGGATATGTACGAGGCCACCATAGGTGCCCCCCAGGGCCCATATCGGACTGCCAGGTGTAAGAAGGGCCCTGTACGGGCTCCCAAGTCACTTTACGCCCGCCATTTCATGGAGGGTTAACTGCCACGAAACAGCCGACAGAAAGGGACAGTGCAATCCCTATGGCAGTGCCTGAGCAGGCACCGTCACTGTTGTAGGGATTGCAGTCCCTCCGACAGTCCACGGGCTCCTGGAGCCCGTCGGATGCGTGTTAGTCAGTATCTCCGCACGCCCGCCATCATAATGCTGCCGACGGTCCTGCAGGGTCCAATGGCAGTGGGAAAACCACCGTCAGCCTGACGTTGGCGGTCCCACTGCCATCGTAATGAGGCCCATAGTTATGTTACTTATATTATTGGATTTGATTTGGATCCCTGAGGCCAATAGTTGTGAGGCATCATCAGTTCAATTGGCTCAGTATTGTCCTGTAACCATCAATATTAGTACATGTATCTTTTTTCCAGCCTCACCAATTTCACTCCTACTTAATGATTAATGTTACACAGATGCCATTTGTACATCCTAGGGTATATAATTCTTATAGAAATACTAGAAGTGTATAAAAAAATGATATGGCATTATTGCGCAGGTTCATAACAAAGGCTATTTTGTTATCAAAATGTGCATTGCTTCAACATAACTTGTGTAGCATTCTCAAAGGGGCACCCTGCAATTAAACATAGATGCTTGTTGTTACCTAAAGGTAAGTAATGGAAGAGAGAAAAAACAGACAAGTGCTACAGAATTGGTTGTACTGTGCCTGGGATGTAATTACCCTATGCGCCTCATTTTGAGTGCTCTGTACTTCCAATGGGGCTTGAAGCAGGATGTACCGGCCCCATCGGAATGAGGAGAACTGATGCTTTATCATGGAACTGGTGTGTTTCTACCCGGGGGCAATCAGGTGGGGAATCACTGATTCAACCAGTAATTCCTAATTTCTGGAGGCGCCCTCACAGTACACCTCATAATCCATATGAATTTTCCCTTAGAGTTACCAAAACCCCCAAATCAATTACTCCAGTGGAGGATGAGAGGCCTTAGCAATTTTGCTGTGTGGTCTTCCCAGATTTGTTTGTCTCTTACAGACTTTTTTTATAATCTGCTGACCATGTACTTTGCACTATGATAGATCCACTCAGTGCCCCTATGTGTGTACTCTGTCCAGTGCCATGATGTAAAATGATAGGGCCCCATGCAGAATGTGAAGATGACCAACTTAGTCGGCCTATCTCACAGATATTCATCGACTTTGTGATGGATGGGGGCCTGCTGGAGGATGTGCCCCTCCCGCGCCATGGGCACAGCAGGGGCATACGTAAAGCCCCTGGCTCGGTCCCTAAATATGTACTCAGAAGTTGATACTTAGCATGGATGAGTTAGATGGCTGGGTAGGGAACAGGAACATGTAGCAACACAAATGGAATCTCCAAATTGGGAAATCAGTAGACAGAAACCATTCGATCGCAGAGCCCCTTCGTATATTTGTCTGTATAAACAGCATAGGAAGAGACTTTATTCCCTCATCTGCATAGTGGTGGAACACCAATCTCCTGCAAGGGAAAGAAGGCTACGGACATCTTGAATGAGGGGTTTGGGAAGGTTTACAGTAAGCTGAGAGAGCAAGTGCTGAAAATTGACAGGACGTAGTGGACTGAATTCTCCAGTCACACTCTAGTGCACAAGTTAAAAGTGACATCATAACCACCAGTCAGTCAGAATATCTTTATTCGACTTATTCCAAGTCATACAAAGAAACAAAAAACAATAAAACATGACATGCAAAACATAACCCTACATTTCCTAAAAAAGCATCAATCTAGATGCACATTTAAAAATACTATATACAGAGTTAAAAATAGATTTTACGTTCAATGTCAAGAAAAACATCATAACCATTAAGTATTAAGGCGAAAAGTGGCCAGCAGCTTTCACCCTGGCAGCAGCCACTAAAAAGTTAGCAATGCAAAAAGTTGTGCGAGGATTTGACAAGAGCTGTAAATAGAGCAGCGCCGGGCGCACCTGTGTGAATCCCGCTTCTTTCAGGATGGGGAGCAAATGTTTTTTCCTCTGCTCATGGTACAAGCTACAAAACATGACAAAATGCATTGTGTCCTGCACAGAAAAGTGATCGCAGCTGCAGGGAGGGGCTAGGTCTGGCTTCTGCCAGCACTTAAAAGAACCTAAATAAAAATGTAACAGGTTAAACCTGAACTTCGTTAATAAAAACCTGTGATAAGGGAATGTGACGAAACTAAGATATGGTGCGAGGGAGGGTACACTGACCAAAAGGCTGTGTGCCCTTACAGCTGGTTTCAACAGTTCAACTTCCTCGCGGCGAGCTTCCTTCCTGTCCCTGAACGACTTTTTTATATAGTCTATATCCTGAGCTCTAATTTTTCCTGGGCATGCAAAAAGTTCTGGACGGCCCAAATCTGTAAATGATTTAAGTAAATAGGCCAGCCATGGTATACTACTATATCTATCAAGGGATAAAACATCATTTAAAATTTTGTGGTTCAGAGGAAGATCCTCATTCAGCCACATTTTCAGCCACAGGATCAGGGGGGCTAGGCTCAGTAGATCTGACAGGTAGGGTAGGCTCACCTCTTTATGGATGGAATAGGTTGGGGTTGACTGGGGTACGGAGAGGAGAGATCTAATAAATCTATTTTCTGCTCTCTGAATAGGGTCAAGATTTACATACCCCCACAAAGGGGATCCATATAGTGCAATAGCCACAGGCTTACACTTATAGATTTTTAGAAGTGCTTCCATGGGCCTGGCTCCCAACTTGCCAGCAAAGCCCAAGAGCGCTGAGGAGGATCTGATTACCGCCAGCCTCTTTGCTCTTATCTGTGGCCCCCACGATCCTTTTTGATCAAACAGTACACCCAAGTAGGGGAATGTGGTGACCTTAGAGACAGGGACCCCTCTACAGAAAAAAGATTTATGTCTTTTTTTAGTACACTCACGCCCCATAACCATCGTGTGTGACTTAGAGGCATTAACCTTAAGGTCCAAGTTGTCCATAAAAGAACCAAAAGCATTCAAAAGGAGCTGGAGACCAACGCCAGTGCGAGCGATCAACACGGCATCGTCCGCATACAGGAGTGCCGGAATTTGGGTACCTCCTGCACGCGGAACGTCCGCTTCCTGACCTCGCAGATATGCCCCCAGGCCATTAATGTAGATGGTAAAAAGCGTGGGGGCTAAAATACAACCTTGTCGTACCCCCTTTAAAGATTTAAACAGTGGGGTACATCTGCCATTATTTGACACTCGGACGGCTGCAAAAAGCTCCTGATGCAAAGTGGCCATGAACGCGACCAAAGCCTCATCGATACCCATCTCCAACAAAATTGTCCATAGTTTTGACCTATTGACCAGGTCAAAGGCCGAGGAGAGGTCCATAAAGGCAAGAAACACGGAACCCTCCTTGGCCACCGTATATTTAGAGATGAGTAGATGCAAATTAATACATTGTTCAATGGTCCCTTTTCTTTCTCTGAAGCCATATTGCAGTTCGGACAGCCCACCACAACCCTCAACGTTCTCCCTCAACCTGGATAGAAGGACTCTTCCCAAAATTTTTACGGTTGAGTCCAAAAGGGATATGGGCCTGTAGAACGCAGGATCGTCCCGCTGACCTTTATTTTTATAGATGGGGACGATGGTGGATATGGCCCACGAGGCAGGGGGTGAATTGCCATTAACTGCGTTAAAGACATTTGACATAACCTCTGCCCACATTTTAGGTGAATACATAAAGAAGTCAGCGGGAACTCCATCGGGACCAGGTGCCTTATGTTTGGTGGTTGCCAAAAGAGCTTTTTCCACTTCTTGGGGGGTAAAGGTAATAGGATTTACAACTACGTTACCCAAAGGGACCTTTTCGATTCCCTCATCATCACCCCCGTAGACATTTTTGAAGAAAGACAGCCATTTATCATCCGTAATCAGGCAGTCCATGGGTGCATTTGACTCTTCAGAGAATAGGGGCTGTTTGATGATCTCCCAAAATCTCCTACTGTCCCTCAGCACTGCCGCTGAGAGGAGATCTTCCCATGTTTCGCGTTTAATGGTATCTTTACGATTCTTTATGGCTATCTTATAGGTTTTTCTTAGTCTCGAGATATCCTCTTTGACCCTAGGAACATGTTTTAGGGCTGCCAAAAGTTCTCTATGGGCTTTCGAACATGCAAAGTCGAACCATCGCTTCTGTCCTGGGGCTCCCTGGATGGGTTTGGCTAGAAGATCCTTGGAAACCTGGTCACATATTATCTCATAAGCTGCCACTATATTTTTCCCGTGAGTTCCCGAATTTTTACAGAGCTCTACCTGGTCTTTAATTTTAGGGAAGCATTTTCCGTAAAAGTTTTCCGGGATCACTTTAGCCCACTTCACTCGTCTATCTTGGTCAGTGGTCTTCAGGGGCTGTGCGGGTTTTACAGTTGATGGTGGCGGCCCCATCTGAACTCCCCAGGCCACTTCAAGTAGTACGGGGTTATGGTCGCTATAGTGTGTGGCAACTGTACGATAGACCATAGTCCTATTTAGAATGCCTGGCGAGACAAAAATGTAATCGATCACCGTTCCATGTTGGGCTCCAGTAAAGGTTGGCAATCTCAGTCCACAGTCAGGCTCAAATAGGTCATAGTTAGCAAGTAGGTCTTCGAGCTCCTGCCCCTCTGCAGAGTGTTCGAAGTGAGGTCCCTGTAAAGCCGCATCGTCAGCCTCGTTAACACTTCTTCCCTCACAGGCTAGGTTGCATAGATGAATATTAAAATCGCCTAATAAAATAAACTCAAAAGCTAAGTTGATATTCTGCGATACTGTGTTTAAAATACTGTCCAGACAAGCGATATTGCGACCTCTATAGTCGCTGTTCCCAGAGTTATAAAAGTTAACGTATAAGGTCCGGCTGGTTTTGTTGATCACCCTTTCAACCATTAGGATGTTATCAGAATCAGTGCTGATCTGCCTATAACTTCCTTTTAAGTCCAAAGAAAACAGAATAACCAAACCACCTTTAGCTCTACCCACTCTGCTAGGAACTGCAGGTTTAGTGAAACTGGTGAACCCATCCCACCAAAGATTATTGGATGTGTCCCAAGTTTCTTGAAGGGCAATGATATGATGTTTTGAGACAAAGCTCATCCAAGCATAATCCTGACGTTTTGCGTTTAAACCTGCAACGTTCCAGCTTATAATCTTGCAAGAGTTAGTGGATGCCCTTGAATCGTTTACACCCTCTGAGTCCCCTTCAACTGTTTGTTGCATTAATGTTCCCTCATTTGATTCCTCGTGAGTGAGGCTCTGTGCTTCCTTACTAATCGTACTTGATGTAGCACAGGACTCTGACCGTTGTAAACTCGGTAAATGGTCGGGATTTATTGGCACTTGAGACTCTGGTGTTTCGTTTGGGGTAGGATCATTGAGATGCTCGTCAATGATAAAACCACCATTTTTTAATATTGGATTATTCAGCGCCTCCCTTTCTTGTTCAACTCCTACTTCAAGTCAATCACAGGTATTTAGGTCTGATAAAGGACCAAACCTATTTCCTGTTCCAAAACCCCACTCGAAGGGAGTAGCAACCTGGCCCTGACCATATAGGGCTGAATTCCACGTGGGTTGTGGGGTGTTTGAGCGTGTCGGAAACTGATCATTTCTCAGCCAGCGAGACGGCATAATTCCCCCCAGGACACCAGGACCCCAGCCATTCGATCTTGGCTCCTGTGCCAGGACAGGCCTGATGTTTAGCTCATTCGAATAGTTAGATCTACCTGGCTCCCGATTTGCTATGGGCTGAAAATAGTCGTTAGGATTTCTAGATCTAGTGCCCCCACCCCAGCTGCTGGTATTAGTATATCTGTTATATCTGTTATGTCTGTTATATCTGGGGATATTAGGTAAGGTTGCAAGCTGAGTCTCATTGTAGAAAAACTTGAGAGTAAGGGGGATTATGGAGCCACTGCGACGTTGGGGTGGGAAAACATTACCCAAGATATCAGGGAGAACCTCCGCATTAGCAAAATTTAGAATAACACAGTCCCCTTTAAACTTTTTTGGCTTACTTCCAATCCAAGATACCCTCCTGGTCATGACGATGTCCCCTGCCAATTTATCGAACCCTTGATGTGCCATGTACATGTTGTTTGTAAGCCAATGTAGCGCTTTATCTTTCAGACACTGGTTGGACTCTGTTTTATTTTGTAATAGAGCGGGAACATTTGCCAGTACCAGTACTACTGGTGAGGCTTCCAAAATGAATTGGGCTGAGACATCCTCTTGAGGTGGAACCGCTATAGCGGCAGTTGCGCTGATGTGGGAGTCTCCGACCTCTACATCCTGTCCAGGTACAGGTAGTAAAGGAGGAGGAAACGGTAGCGGCGACCCTTGTTGGGTGGGCTGAGGAATGCTTACGGTTGGGATAGCCTCCATGTCCGTGACTGCTAGTTTTGTAACAAGGGAGGCTAAGTTCTCAACCTCATCAGCCAGCTTGCTGTGTGCCCCACCCATCTTTTTGACCTCAGCTGTTAATTTATCCAGTTTCCCGATCAGTGGTTTAATTATAGTCCTGATTTTAATGTCTATCATGTCTTGAATCCTATTAAATAGGTCGTCATCAATAGTGCGTCTTGACTCTACATCAATGTCGGGCTCTGCATGATTCCCATCCCGTCTTGGGGGTGGGGAGGCGGGCTTTTTCCTACCTAGTTGTTTCCCCTCCCCGCTTGGCTGGGAATTTCCTACATACTTCCAGAACATCCGAAGGAAAAACGAAGGTTCTGACTGTTGGAGAAAGAAGACTCAAGGACTCCTGGTGCTGTATTATGCAAAGTGCCCAGGGTACACAAGGGTCATTTGTACTGCCTGGGTACTTGGGTATTTTTTTTTTTAATTATTTTTATTGTGTTTTCATTGACACGGTACATACAAAAAAGACATGTAACATTTGTGGCAAATAGATCAATTTCGCTTATTCGGTTATAGAACATAAAACGCAACATCAGCGTTTAGTTTGTATTTGTTGGGTGGTTGGAAAGTAGGAGCCACAGATGCTTGTTAGACCCATTTGAAGTAGCGCACAGCCAGCGGCCAGTGCGCCCTAGAGTCGCCCCCATTGCTGCAATGCCAGTGGTCCCAGAGACCCCAAGACAGCTCCCTACGAGCAGGTGTGGTCACATACTGCACTCCCCTGAGGGAGGGGGTCTCTGCTCTCCTCTTGAAAGGGAGGTCAGATCCTTCGTGAATGCAGACCAGCGGCTTCAAACATTCAGTCTGCCTTTTTACTGTGGCGCTGTTGCTAGTGCAGGCAGGCGAGGGTTCTCGTCTGCACTGGGAACAGTGCATTTGCAGTAATATGGAGCATTGTCCTGGGGTGTGCCCAGCGCATCCAGTTAATGTGAGTTGCAGTGTACCCATTTGCAATACGGCCCTAGGCCCCCAGAACTGCTCTTGTTCACTGGCGCAGGAACACAAAATGCAGAAGGGCTCTATCCTGTCCAAGGGCCAGCTGACCAGTTGTGAGTGGGCTTCTAGGACATAATATAGCAGACAAAAAAGAACTGATACTAAATTACACCAAAATATTATAGGGAACACAAATATCAACGTAATATACTTTACAGAATTAATTATTTATAACATAAACTGTTTATACAAACTAATAATATACATATTCCAAACATAAACTTAGCAAACTGTCAATAGATAACTTAATTCAAATAGATAAAGGCATCTTTAAATATATTACCAAGCAAAATAAAATAAACTATACAAAAAAAAATGCTTAAGAAATTATACTCTTCTTACCTGCAATTTTCTGTTCCCGATATTCTGGACTTCACAATATTGTTTAAACGATATTTATGTCAAACAATATTTTTGTAACATTAAGGTTGAAGACCGTTTGCATTGAGGTCTGGCTGGGGAGACGTGGTACCCAGAAACCTGCCCTGAGGGCCTGGCAGCTCTCCGAGAGACAGAGAGGGCCTTTCTCAGTATCACAAAACATTAGAAAATATGGTAGTTTATTTTTAACTTGGGTGGACTGGAACAAGGTCCAGAGGTTATCCCATGGAGAATACATACTTGGCACGCATGTTTCGAGGTTTGTCCGCGTTAGACTGTTTGCTGCAAAAAAAGGCTTTAGCAGGAGATTGAAAATTCTATACCTTCCCTCTGGGGCCCTGTCCAGCTGTAGTGCTCAGCCTTGAGGGAGGATTTTCAGGAACGAAATACTGACTCGTTTGAGGTGACAAAGTTATCCCAGTCGCTATGGAATCAGATATTTTTTTCGTACTCAGAACTTTTTTGTGGTACACCTGTGTCTGGCACAGATTTCCAGGCATATTTGTATATGTTTGTGGCACGGGCGGCCAAAGGGCTAGCTACGCCACTGCAAGTTGGTGATTTATGCGAAGTACTTCATCAAATCTTTAGATATTATTGCAGAAAAGAAGGAATAGGGGAAGAAAATAGGTGTCAAGTGAAAAGGCCTACCTCAGCCTATCATAACATTTGTGGGATGGACTCACAGAAAAATAAGGACATTTAAGTATTATAACTTTCCACCTAAGATTTGTGAATATTTCTTCCTTCTTTGAGACTCAAAAATGTCTATGGAGTATCTTTCACAAATCTATAGAAATTCCAGGTGTACTCCTACTCCTTGAATTTACTTCGCTGCAGTATACTCATTGTTGACAATCTACAGGAGACAGTGTTTCTAACTTATATATTTTCACATGTTAGTGTTCCCCATATCGGAATGTCATCTAAACCTACTGAAATTTTTAGATTGTTAGGGATACTTTCACACCCTATTTTCAAGGGATACTTTCACGCCCGTGACCTTGTCCCCGGGTGACTACTGGATCATAGTCACAGTACTAAAGTTAATCGTGTAGATATTGTGGGGACCGTTTTTGAGAATGTTATGCAGCAGCGGCTGGTGTGCAGTTGGAATGGCGCGGTGGCAGGGGGCAAAGAAAACAGTACAAAAAAAATAAGTAAAAATAAAAAGAACATACCTGTCGCATCGGGCCTACTGAAACACGCTCTTCTGCTTCTTCTTCGCTTCAGGCAGAGGCTCCCAGCCTCCCCTGCAGCAAATCCTGACTCTGCTCTCATGCATGAAAGCAGCTTCAGGATTGGCCTGAGCGCCGAGGAATTGCGCTCTCAGGGAGACTGGGAGCCCTTGCCTGCTCTCCCTCCAACCCAGCAATGCAGCTGGGGTTGGAGATAGCTTAGTGCGCATGTGTGTTTGGGAGGCCCAAGACGGCCGGCCAAACCCACATGTTCACTTAAGGCACTGCTTATCACTCCCCCTCCTGACTTGCCCCTACATAGCCCGCCCCCAAGCCTCATTAAATGAAAGAAAATAAAATGATAATAAAGGGGTTTCATTATCATTTTATTTTTAAAAATTTGAGGCCGGCAGCAGGGGTGACACTCATTCGCCATAGCGGAGGAGCCACCACTGTTATGACTTTGTGTATTTTTCATGCAATTCTAGTGACCACGTTTCTGAGCACACACATCTAACACCCTTTTAATGAACTTAATAAAATCACATTATCTTTGCAGAAGTAGAATATTATGTTTGTTGAAAATTCAACAAGCCATGATTGTGTGGATCAGGACTTGTCTGTCAATTTCACTTTTTGTGGCTGCAAAATATTTAGTGGATTGCATGCTGTACGGTTTTTACCAAGGCTTTGCAATGGAACAAGGGGGAGAGTAAAGTAGTAGCACACCCTATAAATAAATTGCATTTAAAGGCACAGGAGATGGATTTTTCCCATAATTAAATATAACTTCACAGAAGGTTTTATAATCTTATTTAAAAAATGGAATTACGCTGTTCCTCAAGGGTCAGGGAATATAGAGTCCAGAAAGACTGGAATTAACTATGCCCCAAACGGGATCAACGTTGGGAATCCATATGTTGGATTGTAATGCCCTCACACACCCTTGCAGGTGTCATGCTTCATCATCTGGGCTGCTCCTCGTTGGGTTGGCAGTGCAATATCCAACGGGCTCCCTATAGAAGGGGCACTTTATCGGAGATCTTTTATCCAACAGACGTTTGATGAAGTGTGGGTGTGAGGCCAGAACTGTGTAGATGTAGTGAGGTGATTTAAAATAGGGTTGGGAGTACCTAGAAGGACAAAGTTTATTCTGGGGGTCTCCTAATCTAAGTAAAAACAGAGAAGACAAGGCACTAGCCCAAGTACAATGTCTCGCGTAGTGGTGTCCTTGTCCTTGTCCTTGTACCTGTTACGACCTGCTCTCACCTCCCGGACCCGGTGGAGAGGGCAGGTCTTAGACAAAGCATAATATGCTATAACCTCCAACACACATAGGAGCAAAGCCTTATGCGGGAGCCTGGGTACTATACTAATCGGGTAGATCCAGGTTGTAACAGGTACATTAAGTAATAGACAGCTTTAATGTGAGTTAAATTATATCCCATTAAATCATAGGTGTAGATAGTTCTAACAAATCGGTCCTGAAGAATCGTTAGTTCAATTAACTATAAGCGAGAAACATGTTGACCCACACTTTCTGACAGGAACAGCACAACACGAGACATTGTTCTCTGTTTTTACTTAGGGTAGGAGACCCCCAGAATAAACGTTGTCCTTCTAGGTACTCCCAACCCTATTTTAAATCACTTCACTACATCTACACAGTTCTGGCCCCACACCCACACTTCACCAAACGGCTGTTGGATGAAAGATCTCCGATAAAGGCCCCTTCTATAGGGAGCCCGTTGGGTATTGTGCCACCGACCCAACGAGGAGCAGCCCAGATGATGAAGCATGACACCTGCAAGGGTTTGTGAGGGCATTACAATCCAACATATGGATTCCCAACATTGACCCCGTTTGGGGCATAGTTGGTTCCAGTCTTTCCGGACTCTATATTCCCTGGCCCTTGAGGAACAGCGTAATTCCATTTTTTGAATACTTCTATTGGGGCCCTGCTACGCTGCACTTCCTACTCTAATAAGAGTGGAGAAAGGCCCACCCCCCATGTCCCCCATTTTTGTATAAGGTTTTATAATCTCACATAATCTGTCACATTGTTATTTTTTCTCTTTGCGCACATGAATTAGCTAGTGTAGCAATGCTAAACTTTCAGAACATTGTTCCGAACTATGAACAGTGCTAATGCGAGACTAAGCTAGTTCATTTAAGACTTATTTTAATTCATCTTTGCTCTGCAGTATTGGCTTATTTATATACTTGAAAGCAAGGCGTATCAAATTTTCACCTTTCTTTGCAGATTTAGTTGTTTTCCTTTTCTAGAAGAACGTTGTCATATCATGTTATTTGAGTCAGCAGTAAGAAAAGATACCCTCCATAAAATCGAAAAGTGAAAGGTGCCACACCCTAGAAATCCATCTTTGGGACGTCACTTCTGAGGTCCAAAGTCCAGAGTGTTTCCAGTCGCTAACATCTTGGCACGCCCACTTTGCATGTCATTAGTGATAAATATCACTGACATGCAAAGTGGGGCCCAAGATGGTCGCTATCTCCTACTAGCTGTCAATAACTGGTGTTAGCGACAGCTAGGTAATAGGGAGATAATTTTATCTCCGCTTTCTTGGCTTTTAAAGCCAAAAAAGCGGAGATAAATCCCCTTGATAATATGCCCCATTGACTTTACAAGGGGTACACAAAATTTTGTTTTGCCACCTTGCTCCATCAATTCCCTCATCTGGTGATTTTATCACCAAACATCTCTCAAAATGTTGGAAAATTTAGCAGAACATGTTTCGAATTCTTCAGTTTAGTATCATCTACACTTTAGTATCTTTCTCCTTTGAGTCTTTGAAAAACGTCTCTCTTATGTCTTCCATTTCTATTTCATTCTTTTCTCTTATCCTTGCCTGTTGTTCTTCATTTCTTTTCCTTATTGACTTCCTAAAATCTCTTCTCCCTTTATATATACAACATAATCTTATCAGGAAAATCACTATCACTAAAATTGTTATCGGTATTAATATTTTACCTACAATTGAACTACCTATTTCGTGGAACCAATGCTTAATTGCTGAGAAACTTTTACCTAGTCTTTCAAGGACACCTTCAACCTCCAGTGGTTCATTTTCTTTATGCAAATCTGTAATATTTATAATATACTTTTCAATATTCTGACTTTTATCTGGGATATAAGTACAACAATGTTGCACCTTTAAAAACCCACAGACTCCTCCCTCTTTTGCTAAAATTATATCAAGGGCAAGTTGATTTTGCATAACCATAGCTCTCATAGCAACCATTTCTGTATTAACCATTAGGAATCCTCCTGCTGTGTCTGTTGATAATCGATCAACTATTGTGGACAATTTTCTGATTCTATTTGCATTAAACGAAATTCCCACTGCTGGTATCAGTGCTCCAAATGCATCACCTATTATTTCTAACACACTCTGTCTTCTTTTTCGACTTAGAACTTTACCTATCTCATGCTTTCATTAGTACCTCTATCTACATGAAACATTTTAGGAAAGACCAAACCCACATAACATGTCCCATACCAATGGTCTGGTAACCTATAATAAGCTCTATTCCCACAAATAAAATAAATTCCAGGAAAAACAGGATCATCTCCTCCTTTAAATCCCCAACCCCCTATAATTCTATAGGTGTCTTTGCATTGACTTGCACCCACAAAATATTTGTCATACATTGAATTGTCTCTTCTGATACAAAATTTTCCTAACATTGGAGCATCTATATTAATGGCTACATTCACACTTTTATCCTCAATATTCTCATCATCAAATGTAAAATATTTAGATTTTGCATGTTTCATTTTCTAATTTCGTTTGTAAGCAATCCTTCTTTCCTCAACCATGTTTAAAAATGCCTTCTCTTCGGGGGCGTGGCCAGCAGAATGGTGGAGTAGGACGTGCTTCTGCTCAGCTCCCGGTGTCCTGCACAAATCCGACGATATAACCCTGCCAAAACTTCCGAAAACCGAACGACTGGTGACCGGATCAGTTCCGACACCTTTGCTGCCGAGGTCTCCCGAAAATCTGGTCGGTTGCTGGCGGTGATCGACTCCGGAAAATCTCGCCGGCGCGAACTCTCTTCCCCAAGATGGCGGCTGGGTGCGCTCCTTCAGCCCGAGTGTGACTCCGCCTCAGCTTTGGAGACTGCTGCCTCTGGTGTTCCTGAGCCCCCGGGACCTGGGGGAAAGCCCGGCCGGCAACAGAGTGACCCCCGCACCCCCCGCACCCCCCCTGTCAGCTGCTGTCCGAGGGGCCGGGACGGCTGGTATCTGCGGCGGCCGAGCGGAACGTTCGGCGGAGTCCTGTCACCCGCTCGGGGCTTGGCGGTGAACTGTGAGGAGCCCGCAGGGGATCCAGCAGTGGGCCTCCAGTGACCGAGGCTCTGACCACCCGCACCCTTGGGACCAGCCCCAGGGGGGCTCATTGATGATCGGAAGGGGCCCCGTCTGCGACTAAGATCACCCATTGCGGGGGGCCTTGACAGCGGATGGCCGCCGGACTTCGCGACCCCCCACGCTAGCCGGTGAGTGAGAGATTGCCCCTCCCCCCCTGCCATCACAGACTGGGAGCTGGTCGGGACTCCCGCCTGGAATTACCAGGGCCCGCATCCTGAGACACCGCGGGCTGTCCACGAGTGCCTGGGGGGTGCCGTGCTGATGAGAAGGAGGCCCCCGCCACATAGAGAGACCCTGGCCTTCGCTGTCTAAGGGTCTGGCCTACGGAAGTGCCTATTGTCCCGGAGCCACGAACCTGAACGCCTGTGCCCCTTCCGGAGAAACCAGCGCTGGGGGACACATCTGAGAGCGCCTGAAGTACCCCACTGGGACTACGAACTGCATTAGCGGCCTGGAGATCGATCTTTCCGGACTCCCACGGGCTAGATTTCTTGAGGGCCTCCAACGCCATTGACGTCGGGCGAGGGAGCCCACTGCCTACGGCGGGTCCGGACTGGTGGAGGGGCACCACTGTCGGTGCAGACAGAGACACGCGGATACTGTTCTGGGCCCCCCCCTGCCCCAGGCCGCCTGACCTGAGTCCCGTCTGCGGGGGCCTGCTGGCCTGGAGGTGAGTGGGGCGAGCTCCCCCCTTCTCGTCTGGCCGCCCCGGGCAGCTCCTGCCCACGACCGAGAGTCGAAATGGGGAAAAGAGACCCAGCAGTGAGACCAGCGAGACAGGAAACCATCGAGAGCTACGCCACAACGCGGGCACAGAAGGAGGCGACCCCGGTGATGCCGGGCACACGCGCTGACACGGCCATGCTTCTGGAGGCGATCCAAGCCTCTAGGACAGATATACAGGACTCTAGAGCGGCGTTGGAGACTAAAATAGGCGAGGTGGGCTCTGAAGTCCTCTTGTTGCGCCAAGACTTCCGCAACTTGATTGAGAGGGTAACCACAGCGGAGACCAGAATCAGCGAAGCGGAGGATTCCCTTACTACCCTCCGAAAAGATATGGCGGAGCTACAAGCATCACACAGACAGCTGCTGTGGAGGGTAGACGATGCCGAAAACAGGGCGAGGCGCAACAACTTACGCTTTGTGGGCTTTAGGGAGGGCATCGAGAAGACTGATGTAGCGGCCTTCCTACGCTCATGGCTAACGTCGACGTTTACGCAGGCCCAATTTTCGAACTGTTTTGTCACTGAGAGAGCGCACCGGGCCCTGCTGATGAAACCGCGGAGGGGGCGAGGCCGTGACCGATCATTGCACGCTTCCTTAATTTTGCGGACAGGGACCTCACCCTGCGAGAAGCAAGAAAAAAAGGGGAACTCAGATTTGAAAACACGAATATCATGATTTTCCCGGACTACAGCCAGGATGTCCAGAAACAAAGACGCTCTTATGACTCAGTAAAAGCAAAGCTGCGAGATCTGCACATATCATACATGCTGCTCTTCCCGGCGAAATTAAAAGTACTCTTCATAGGCAAGTCCCACTTCTTCAATCGACCTGAGGAGGCCTGGCAGTGGTTGGAGGAGCGCCCCCTGCTCCGCGAGGCCGAGGAGGGGGGTCGCAGAATCCGATCAGAAATGGTGGCAGCCAACTTCCGGAGGAGCCCGCCCAAGGCGCAAAGGTCCCAAATTCCGAGAATGAGAAGATACTCGCACCCGTCGCCTTATCCGGAGCACTCCGCGACGAGCCGGGAGGAACGGGGCCGGGATGCATCTGCAGATGAAAACCCGGTTCCGAGGTCCAGGTTCAGCTGTTTGGCACACCACACTGACGACGAGGTGATAAACGTGGGGACTGAACATATGGCAAACGTGGACGATTTGACGGACCACTCGCTGCATCCACTGGTCGCAGCAATCCGCGAAATGGAACAAGGAGCGACTGGCACAGCGGACGATCATGACATTGACACGCAAGATTCCCACTCCTGAGGAAGTATGGAACTGATATCCGAAACAGCAGTACACCGCTGCTGGGGACATGCAAGTTACAAGCACTTTTCTTCGTGTGTTGACTTATACCATTGTTGGTTGGTTTTATTGGTGCTTCCATCGCCCCGCACGGCACGGGGGGACCTGGCCTCCAGGTTGCAGGGCGGTTGACGCACGAACGACCCTGAGGGAGCTCTAGATAGAGCCCTAGAGATAGTTTAGTTGGGGTCACCACTGGGAGGGCGACAGACCTTCACCACCTGAAAGTCCTATTGGTCAACGGTTGCACGGATGGGATGGATGGGGGGGAAAGGTGGGGAGGGGGAGGGCGGAGATGGGGGTTTTCGCACAGTTTTGTTGGGGGGACTCTGGTTGGGGGGGAGGGGGAAACAGTTGGTTGAATACAGTCATGTGCCTTGGTGCTTCATGTTACACTCCTACACCGGAGACCGTCTACACAACCTTAGTGATACACTAGAATGGCGAACGCAGTAGCAGCTACTTCCACAGAATACAGAAAAGTTAGTGTCCTGACCTGGAATGTGAACGGGCTTGGTAGCAAAATAAAGAGGGGGTTGGTCAACTCATACCTAAAAAGGCTAGACCCAGATATAACTTTCCTACAGGAAACTCATCTTAAGGGTCAGAACTGCTCCTTTATAGCCAGGGGGCGCCATAAAGTTCTGGCGCATGCGGGCTACACATCTGATTCGAGAGGGGTAGCAGTCAAGAACACCACCCCGTTCTGTACTACACGCACCTGGGTCGACCCGCTGGGGACTTGTGTCGGGGTGCAGGGGACATGGCACAGACGCACCTACACGCTCATATCAGTCTATGCCCCGCACAAACTACAGGCGAACACACTTAAGATACTGGCCAACATACTCCTCGACACGGCCGACTCCATCCAAATAGTAGGTGGTGACTTTAATGATGTAATGGAAATTGGGACAGACCGGTCAGGGACGCCGGCTGCGGGGGGGAACCGGACACCCCTTTCCCGGCAGATGTCGACCATAGGCCTCACGGATGTTTGGAGGTGGTTGCACCCAGGCCGCACTGCCTACTCCTTTTACTCGGCTGCCCACAAGGTATTTTTGAGACTAGATTACATATTTAAGTCCAGACAGCACCTGACGGTAGAAGCAACTGCGGAATATCAGGCGAGGGGGATCTCCGACCATTCACCGCTGTTAGTGAGACTGGGACAGACTCAGGGTGCTGGAGTGGCCTCCTGGCGCCTTGCCGCCTGGGATCTCCAAAAAGCGCCGGTGCGGAGCGGGGTGAGAGCGGATGTAAGGGTCTACCTTGCTGAAAACGAAGGGTCAGTTGACTCAGGGGTGACCCTCTGGGAAGCCCTGAAGCCTGTGATGCGGGACAGGATACAAAATAGACTGGGAGATGACCAGAGAAAACTTCAGGGAGAAGTTGCAGCAGTGGAGCGAACTATTTTGGACCTAGAAAGAGACCATCTGAGTTCGAGGGATGCCAGGACTCTTAGGAGACTGGTTGACAACCAGAAGCAGTATAGAGAATTAGTGACGGAGGAGGCCAAGACTCAACACCTGGCCACCCTCCATCGCCTCTATGATTTGGGTGATAAATCAGGCAAACTCCTGGCGTGGCTTAGTAGAAGGGAACAGGCGTATAGATGGGTGGACCGGGTCAGGGATTCGGAAGGTGCTCTTGTCAACACAGATGCACACATTGCCAAGACTTTTGCGGTGCACTATGAAAACTTCTACACCGCCAGGGACCTAGGGACCTGCGAAGAGGCCCTTCAATATATGGAAAGAATTGACCTTCCATTGCTCGATTCTGATGCCCTTAAGATACTAGAGGCTGATATTACTGTAGAGGACATTTCTGAGGCCATCACTCGACTAAGACCGGGTAAAACACCGGGACCAAATGGTTTCCCGGCAGAATTTTTCAAGTGTACAGCGGACCTTTTGGCTCCCCACTTGAGGAATCTCTTCACTGGGGCTTATCAGGAGGGGAGGCTCCCGCCAGACCTCTCCATGGCAACGATCATCTCAATACACAAGGAGGGCAAACCTCGAGAGGACTGTGCGTCCTACCGCCCCATTTCCCTCCTGAACACGGAGGTGAAACTTCTTGCAACTATCTTGGCGCTACGACTGAGGTTGGTGATCCCAAACCTCATACACTTGGATCAAACCTGTTTCCTGCCGGACAGGGCCACCAAGCTGAACCTTAGACGCACCCACAACTGGCTGCAGGAGGTGCGGGACAGAGAGTTGCCGCACTGGTTTCTCTCCCTGGACGTGGAGAAAGCCTTCGACGCGGTCAACTGCCGTTCCTGGAGGGTGTCTTACATAAATTTGGCTTTGGTCCAAACTTTCGGTCTTGGGTCCGGCTCCTCTATACCACACCACGAGCTAGGGTGAGGGTGAATGGTAAACTGTCCCGCGAATTTCAGATTCAGAGGGGGACCCGACAGGGCTGCCCCTTGTCCCCCCTCCTCTTCACACTTACCATCGAGGTACTGGCAGCTAGGGTCCGACGAAACCCACGGATTAAGGGATTCAGGAGAGCAGATACAGACCCTGCACAAGAGAAGTTATCCCTATATGCAGATGATGTCCTCCTGTACATTACTGAACCAGAGACCACCATCCCGGAGCTCTTCTTGGAATTGGAATTCTATGGTAGACACTCCGGGTACAAAATAAACTGGCATAAATCGGTCTTGTACGACCCACGGGGCAGGGGAACCTGGATGACGTTGCCAGGGCAACTAATTACAACTACGGAGGGCTTTCAGTATCTCGGGATTTACATCACCCTTGACAGGAAACTCTCGTTGCAAAAAAACTTAGAGAGGATCATGCTGAACTCCACTGCAGATATGGACCGCTGGAGACAGCTGCCGCTTACGCTCCTAGGCCGAGCGGCTATGTATAAAATGATCATCCTCCCAAAATACTTATACGCTCTACAAAATGAATATTACCCGCTACCGGACTCGATGCTGCCTAAAATCTTAGGGCGTTTCTTTGGCTAGGTAAACAACCTAGAATAGCACTGACTACCCTCCAGAGACACCAATACAGTGGAGGAATCTCGTTACCTAATTTGGAAGCCTACTATTGGGCGGAACACATGACCCCGATAAACGAATGACTACATACCCAGGCAGACCATCCCACATATGCCCTGGAAAGCCACAACCTGTCCCCGCATAACATACTGCACTATCTGTATGGGGGGTCTGGAAGGGGGCAGCTCCTCCCAGTGACTGTTCTTACACTACTGGCGTGGCACAAGGCCACGAAACGTACTGGTTAGGAGAAGAAACCCACCCGACAAACGCCACTATGGCACTGCAAATGGCTAACCGAACTTCACAAACTTAAGGGATTTAAACAATGGGATGACATCGGGATTTCCACCATTGGAGATGTGGTCGCCAGGGGGGCATTAAAATCCTTTCAGGCCCTAAAAGAGGAGTTTGGGCTTCAACACTCACAGCTCTACAAATACATACAGCTGCGTCATGCTTGGCGGATACAGAACATACACTTACCTGGGCTCCCAGAATATGCACTACTAGAGGGTCGACTCCGACAGGAACAGATCCAGGGGAAGGCGGTCTCCCTTACCTATAAAACCTTAACCAACAATATGTTAGGAGATCTGGCGAAACTAAGACGCACATGGGAGGAAGAGGTGGGAGAGTTGGATGACCTGGATTGGGACATAGTGTTGATGCATCCCAGGGAGGTGGCGATCAAGTCCAGGCTGCGCCTCATTCAATACAATGTACTACACAGGACTTATTATGACAGGGTGAGACTCCATAGAATGGGGAAAATAGACGATACTACATGCCTCCGATGCCGCAGGGCCGAAGGAGATTTTTATCACATATTGTGGGCCTGCGGCGTGATTCAAAACTATTGGAACCACATATTTATGGAGCTGAGAGAGGTATTAGAGGTCCCACTTGCTCAGGAGCCCAAGCTGGCCCTCCTGGGAATGACCAACGATGTGGACCTGCCGCGCCCTCTCCTAATCTTCTTGGTTCTGGCCTTAGTGGTAGCCAAAAGGGATGTAGCAAAGTACTGGGGGTCACCGACTCCCCCCGAAATAGAGGAGTGGAGAAGAGGGTTAGATCTCTACATGGCTGCGGAGAGAGTGACCTATAAAGCTAGAGGGTGTCCAAGGAAGTTTTGTAAGGTCTGGGCCAGGTGGCGTCACTATCATGGCTTGGATGGGGAGTTGGGAGGATGATGAGATCAACATCAAGATGCAAAACTGCTTGGACGCTTCACGGGAGGTTTGGGAGGGGACGCTGAGAGAACTCTGCATACCTGATCCATGGACATTGAACAAGTGTGATAGGAACCGTCACAGCAAAGTTGGATTGTGGAAGGGCGGGCTTGGGAGTAGGGGGCTGAACATGGATACTTGCATGACTGTACTGTTGAGTTATAACCAAAATGCAAATAAAAAAGTTTAAAAAAAATAAAAAAATGCCTTCTCTTCAACTCTCATTTTGCATGTTAAGTTATTGTTAGAAGCATACTCATGTGTCAACTCATCTAATTCTAAGAAATATTCTCCCATTACCTTTGCAGGTTTTCTTTTATTTAACGCACCATCAATTTTTAATTTTGCAAATATTTCATCTACATTGGAATAATGATATTCCAATTTCCCAGTCTGATAAAACAAACTTGCAATTACACTACAAGTTGCTCCATATGTAAGAGGAAGGTGGTGATAGGTCACCTCTTCTGACACTGATACTGGCAATTTTACACAAACATAACAATCATCCACATTCATAGTTTTAATCTACTCAAGTAACAACTATGAAAAAGTGTTCTTAGTAAAGTCACTGATTGACTTATCTTGATGCAACTCTGGTTTGTACACATGGGTCTCATGAATCTTTTCTTTCTCACTTGGCTTATTTGAACTCACATTCTGTTTTAATTTCGTTAAATTATCTTGAAAAGGAATTACAATAGCTAGAATCACCCATAATATTATCAACAATCCCATACATATTGAGCAACATCTCCACCATTTTCTAAAAATAGAACATTTTGTTTTATAGTTATTCATTGCCATTTTCTCTAACAGTTTTTTTTTCGACCTTATCTCACTTACAAGTTGCACACTACTCAATTCACTAACAAGTTTTCTACGACCTTGTGTCAATCCTATTCTAAATTATACTATAGTTAGGTTTTTCTAACAAGTTTTCTTCGACCTTATGTCAACTACGACCTCTTCTATATTTACAATATCCTTCTCACAGGACTTCAGAACTTTTTACTTAATACCATACATTTTGAGCACCTATCCCTTATCTCTTAGTTGACTTCTTTACTCACTTTTCCCAATTGGCTTTGGGTTGTACAGGTTTTCTTGACTGCTATTAACTTCAACAATGGGTGGTAGGACGATGTACGTCCACTCAGGTGATTTATACCTCTGGTTTGGACGTCTTACTCTTTTTGGCCTCTGAATAGTTTCTATTTTCTTTCCCAGCGTTTCCTCCTGACTAGTGATCTCATTCACTTGTTCTTCTGGTTCTTTTGTTTTGTTTATTATTTTGAATCTCAATCCACCAGTTTCTTTAGGCCAGTTGTCTCCTTTACAGACTTTCTTGGTCTTTGGCCCTACTGTGTTATGCTCCACTCTCCAAGCTCTTTTTCTTGGGCTTTTTCTTAATGGAGTTTCGTCTGCACTGTCATCAGTTTCACTTTCAGTGTCTTCAACTGTATCATGTATTATGATCTTCACAATGTCTTTGTCTTCATCAGACTCAGCTTTCACTTCTGTTACTCTGTTAGGAACACCTTCATAACTGGTACTTGGAATCTCATCCTTATCGTGAGTTACTTCCTCTTCCCCAGTCTCAGGATTTCCGCTCCTGCTTTCAGAGTTTTCAGTTCGCTTTTTAGTTTTTTCTCTTCCAACAGCTTTCTCTTCACTTTCTTTTACGTCTTTACTGGTGTCTGTCTTTACCGATTCCCGATCTTCAGATTGATCTTCTGAATCTGGTATTTCCACAATCTCCCTTTCACCTTCACCTTCAGACGCAGAACTGACTTCTGATACTTCCAGATGTCGATGTTCCTGTCGATCTTCAGTATCTGGAGTTTCTTCTGGTTCAGCTTCAGAGTCAGAATCAGTCATACTTTCCCCGTCGTATGGGTATTCAGGTTCAGGCACACGAATGGTGTGACTAGCTTGAAACCACCTTTTCAGTCCAGCACATTTAACTGCAGTAGTACTGACCAAGATAACTTGACATGGCCTCTGCCACCGAGGTACCAAGCAATTTCTCCTGCGATGCACTTTCACTCGAACCCAGTCTTCAGGGACTAAATCATGAGCTGGATTTTTCTCTTTGGAATTTGACTCCGTTCCCACCTGGTGGAGCACAGAAGTTACCACATCAGACAGATTTTTGCAGTAATCCAGTATGATGCCATCATTAATTGTCAACAATTTATCAACTGGTACATAGGCCTGTCTCATCACCCTGCCCATCAAAATCTCATGTGGACTTTATCCAGTTTTCCTGTCAGGTATGCTTCTTAGTGTCATTAACGCATGTGGCAAAGCATCGGGCCACTTAAGTCCTGTTGCCAGACACATCTTTGCAATTCTGTTTTTAATTGTTCCATTCACCTGTTCAACTACTCCTGAAGCCTCAGGTCTGTAAGCACAATGCAGCTTCTGGCGAATGTCCAGAGCTTCACAGATCATCTGCATGAGCTCATTTTGGAAATGAGGGCCTCGGTCTGACTCAATTGTCACCGGGAACCCGAATAGTGGTATTATCTCACGTGAGAACAGTTTAGCAACAGTCAATCCATCGTTTCTTCGCGTGGGGAAAGCTTCCACCCATCGAGAGAACAAACAGATTATCACAAGAATATATCTGAGTCTGTTGCATGGAGGCAGTTCAACAAAAATCCATCTGAACTCTTGTAAATGGACCACCCTCCCGTCCTATGGTTCCCAAACTTACAACAGTTCTTCTGTTAGGATTACATTTCTGACAGACTAAGCATCTTTGACACAGGCTTTCAGCAATCATTCTGAATTTAGGATTATACCAAGTCTGTCTAAAGAGATGAATCATAGCGTCTCTACCAATGTGGGCCTGACCATGGTACATTCGAGCCATGTCTGAGATCATGCTATCGGGCATTACTGGTCTTTCATCTTTGTAAACCCAGATTTCATCTTCCTCCCTTTGTCTGCATCCTGATTTTAGCCAAATATCCTTTTCCTCTGCTTCTGCCTCTTCCTGCATCTGTTTCACTTCCTGCCAAGTCTCAACTACAGTGGTTAGCATTAAAGGACTCGGAACATGTTCTTTTGACTTTTCCCGATAGATTGAAATTTGACTCCTAGCACAATGCTTAGCAATTGCATCTGCATAATTATTTCCAGGAGTAATGTAATCCTCACTCTTTGTGTGAGCTGAACACTTTACCACTGCTATTTCCTCAGGTAGCTGTATCACATCTATTAGTGTCTTCACAAATTCAGCATTTCGAATAGGTGTTCCTGCAGAGGTCAAATAACCTTTTTGGGACCAGAGCTGTCCATAATCATGTACAACTCCGTAACCATATTGGCTGTGATTCACTTTAGTTACTTTCATCTCTCTTCCCAGTTCACATACTCGTATCAAAGCAATCAACCCTGCCACTTGAGCAGAATCAATTCCTTTCAAACAAGATACTTCCAGCACTTCTGCCACTATACAGACAGCATATGCAGCACCTAGAACACCACTCTCTGTTCTCAAGCATGATCCATCCACAAACATTACAAAATCTGATTAAGGTAAAGGTTCATCTCTAATGTCTGGTCGAGGCTTTGTACAATACTCCAGAACATCCAAACACTTATGATCAAGCTCACCTTTCACTTCTGCCTCTATGGTATCAGGTAACAATGTTGATGGATTGACATTCACACATCTGGTAATGGTCACATTCTCAGCTGCCAAAATTATTTTCTCATAACGGGTCATTCTGCTGTTAGTCATATACTGTGTCTTTGCTCTAGTGAGGAGAATCTCCACAGAATGACGTACATATACTCTCACAGGAAATCCCATCACTATTCCCTCACTCTGCTCCAGACTTACACTGGTTGCTGCTACTGCTTTCAGACAACCTGGCAAAGCTTTTGCAACAGGGTCCAAAACAGCTGAAAAATACACAATTGGTTTTCTCAATTTTCCATGTCTCTGTACCAATACTGATAAAGCACATCCTTCTCGCTCACTGCAGTACAGTTCAAATTCTTTCTCATAATCAGGCATTCCTAAAGCTGGTGCTTCACACAATTTAGTTTTCAGCTGTTCAAAAGCTTCCATCTCTGTTTTGGTCAGAACAATTGGATCTCAGATGTCTGCTTTTGTCAATCTCTGTAAAGGTTTTGCAATCAATGAAAACCCACTAATCCACTGTCTGCGATACCCTACCATTCCCAAAAACATTCTCACCTGTCTTTGAGTTTTAGGTGGCTGCATTCCTTGTATCATTTTGATTCTTTCAATTGTGACCTGTCTGATTCCCTTAGCAATTTGGTGACCTAAGTATTGTACTTCATTTTGACAAAACTACGATTTTGATGGAGACACTTTATGTCCCTCCTCAGCCAAATGATTTAACAATGCTACAGTATCAGTTACACATGCATCCTTTGTGTTTGGTGCAACCAAAAGATCATCAATGTACTGTACTAACACAGGGCCCGATTCACAGAACTAACTTAAGACAAAATCCTAAACTTACTACTTTTGGTATTCACAGAAGTTAGGATTTTGTCTTAAGTTTGTCTTAAGACAGACTTAATTTAGGATTTGGTCTTAAATCTGTCTTAAGTCTGTCTTAAGATAAACTTAAGACAAAATCCTAACTTCTGTGAATATCAAAAGTAGTAAGTTTAGGATTTTGACTTAAGTTAGTTCTGTGAATCGGGCTCACAGACTCTCCAGGCATGCTCAGATTCTCTAACGATTTCTTTAGCAGCTGATTAAAAATCTATGGACTCTCAGTGTACCCTTGCGGAATTCTACACCATGCTAGGATACGATTCTGGAAACGGAACGCAAAAATTGGTTGGCTTTCTGGATGCAATAGAACAGTAAAGAATGCATTGCACAGACCAATCACAGTGTACCCTTCATCATAATGAGGAATTTGGTACAAAATCACTGCTGGATTCGGAACAATCGAACAATATGGGACAACAATTTTATTAACCTTTCTCAGGTCTTGCACAATTCTAAAAGTTCCATTTGGCTTTTTCAATCCCATAATTGGTGAATTGCAAGGACTGCTTTCTATTTCTCTCAAAATTCCCTGCTCAATCATTTTGTCAATCACTGGAGTTATTCCTTCAATTACTTCTGTAGTCATTTTATACTGAGGTATATTCGGGTAATTTGCACCTTCTTTTACTGTAACTTTCACAGGATCAACACCTTTCATTACACCTATATCCTTTCCAGTGAAATCCTACACTTTTTCTTTCACTGTCTCTTTCAATTCAACAGGAATCTTCTCTTTGTCAGAAACAGGAAATAGTTTATCCTGCTCTGCCTCAATCATGAGCATTGTCATTTTATACAAACTATTTTCATCTGGAGTTTGAAATTCTATGCCATCCGGTGAACAGTATATGGCACAGTTCATCTTGCACAGTATATCCCTGCCTAGCAAATTAACAGGACTGCTATCGCACACCACAAATCGATGCATGTCTTTGAAAGTTCCAATTTCTATTTCGACTGGGTTTGTCAAGGGAGTTTTTATCTGTCTATTAGCTACACCTACAACTTGAATGGTCTCTCCCGAGAGAGGAAGATTTTGAACTTCCAATGATCTAACAGTAGAACGGGTAGCACCAGTGTCCACTAGGAAAGTTATTTCCACATCATTCCCTTTTCCGCTCACAAATAGACCTGACTGATCTACCTCAAGAGTGGCTCCAAGCACATCCTGTTCTTCCTCTCTCAGGCACCGTCAGAAACATTCATCTGGCTCACTGCCATCCTCCTCTTGTAACCAATACTGAGGACACGCATTCACTCTTTGCGGTCTTTTTATCTGTTCACCTCCGCTGAATCCTGTCTCTGCACTGTATCTCTGCTGGTATACACTGTATGGCAGTAGCGGTTGTGGCACCTGACTTTGCTGATTTGCTATCTGCTGTTGCTGCGGTTGCTGCTGATTTACCTCAAACTGCACCTGCGAATTCAATGATGTATTTCCTTCATTTAGTCTAGGCGGACATTTACACTCTCGTTTCCAATGCTCTAACTTGCCGCAATTGAAACATGGCAATTTCTTTTTTAATTCATCAATATTCCCTACCAATTTAGGTTTACCTTTGAAGTTACCTTGATTCCCTGTAATCTTATTTTCCATTTGTGCTACTTGTTGCTCCACTACCTTCACTTTTGCCCACATAGCTTTCTCCTTCAACTTGTTCTGCTTCGCATCAATTTCCTCACTGCAATATTTTGCTTGTCTCAGTACTTTATCTACTGAGCTCGACTGCCATCCTATCATGCTGTGTCTAATCATGTCTGAAATTTCTGGTCTCAAACCATATACAAATCTATATATGAAATGACTCATATCCTTTTCATTCAGCTCCTCGTAACCACTATACTGTTTAAAAACTAACAACAGTCTTTCATAAAATGAATGTACAGTTTCTTTCGGCTCTTGTGTGGTCCTGTCTATTTTCACCCAATCAGTTTCTTTTGGTGGTATTTTATTTTTCAGCCACACTATCACTTGTTCGTACTTTCTCATTACATCTGGTGATGGAGCTCCTGTTACTTTATTTCTGGGAAACTCTTCTCTTGGCCAATATACAGATATTTTACATGTAAATGTAAATGTACATGTATTTATATAGCGCAAATCACCGACACGGTATCTAAGCGCTTGCTTAGGGAACCCGTCCTGGTATTCCCCTGTGAGATACCCCGGCAGGGTGTCCACAAGGTGAAAGCCAGGCATCCCGCCGCGAGGGGCTGTATGGACATTCTGTCCATAAGTCTGCTGGCACCACTATGTCAAACAATCCATCCAAATCAATCCATAAACTTTTTGACACTTTTACAAATCTGTCTACCTGTCTGTACCATTCAACTGGTTTCTCTCTCAACCTAGGAAAATAATTTGTAAATGACAGTATGTCTTGTCTGCTCCACGGAACATGTACATATCCTCCTCCAGGTATCTCTCTCATAGGGAATTCAGTTGCCACTGTCTCTTTTTCTCTGATCGGAAAAGCCAATGTGGATTTATCACTAGTTTCTTCTTTCTTCTTTGCCCACTTAACCCTCCATTTACTTACATCACCCCATTTTCGCAACAGCATAATCAAGTCTTTTATCTGGGCTAATCTTCCAGCAGTATTCATGTTCTCAATATCTCTTTCTGCAAAATCTACTCGATAAGTCTTCTGCAATGATTTTATTTTTGAGAATTCTATTCCACATTCACTTGCCACCTCTTCTAGCTGACCATGCATTGTTTTGGCTTTCCATGTTATGCTTTTACCTAAAAACATGAGCTCATCATCCTGGTATGTTTTTAATCTGTCCGCTCCAATCGTTCCAATTATTAATTCTTCCATATCTACTTTTAGTTTAGCCACATCCAACACTTTTGATTCCTGTTCTTTTAATTTTAAAGTTTTAATCCAGTCAATCAATTCTTTATCTGATGGTCCTACAGGTGTTTGCGTTAAATCTATTTTGTCTACACTTCTCTCTGGGGTTTCAGAGTCAGATTCTGCTCCTGTCGGGTATCTGCATAATGAACTTTAATTAAAAGTCAATTCTGGTGGATTTACGTTTACATTCCGCCTTATTTCTGACAAATCAGGATAAATATTCTCCTTTACTTTCTGCAGGCTCTGTTGTAACGGAATTGTTAGGCTCTTTTATTCTCTGATTTTCAAATACTGGTATCACAGGTCCTATTGTTACTGGAACAGTTACAGATTCCATATTTTTAGTAAGGTTTTGAATCAATTCATGTGCAGAACGTTCATAATAGGAAATATCTGGCTACACATTATTTCGTCTTTCAGCACTTAGCACAATTTTGTGTGAGTCATTACTCTGTACAGGAGTACCTGAAATTCTAGCTTCTCCTATCGGTGTACTTTGGACATATCTTGTCTCTACTCTCTCAGGGAAATCTCAGAAATTTGATGGTTGTCTTGGCGTTTCACTAACTCTCTTGTCTGCTATTGGGGCATTCGGGGTAGTCCATAAAGAACTTGGTTGATATGGTGGCGGTCTTCTATTTAATATTTCTTCTAATACAGCATCCTCTGATTCGCTTTCACCATAACTTTGATTCCCTGACTCAACATTCTTTTTCTTTTCTGTGCATTTTCGTCCCTCATATTCTTCTACCAATCTGACTGGATACATGCCATCACACATGCTGCCATTTCTCCATCTTCGCATTCTAGTCTCATGGGTTTCTCCCCATAAATCTCGGCCTTTACCTCTTGGTCTTAGATGTCTACTTAACCTCTCACTCTCCATTTGATGCATCTCATCTTCCCACTCAACCAGTGCTTCAAACTGTGTTGGTCTAGGTCTCGGTTCAAGTTTCATCACTTTATCTCTCAAATTTCTCAAGATTGCCAAATCAAAAAATCCTCCTTCTGGAAAAGCTAACACACCATCATCCTTGGTATACCGTACCCAATTCTTCAACCAAACACACGTATGGTAACCATATTTCGATATCATATAGGAAGCAGGTTTTTTCGGTGAAGGAAGTATTTTTCCCTCTCTCGTAACTACCTCTTTATCTTTTACAAACATGTTCTTCAGCTTTTTAAACCATGAAGGTTTCTTCTTCATCATCATAATAGTAGTATGACATTTTCAGTAAACTCCCCTACTTTCAAAAGATCGCGTACTATTCTATTGCTGTTTCCGTAACACCAACCTATCACAGCGCGGTTTGCACTAATGTACCAATTAGAACACGATACGTCACTATAGTGCTTAACCAATAGCTTTTGCTGCTGTTTGTGATGAACCAATCAGCTCCTACTCTGTCTCGGTCAGGTGGACCAATCCCAGCGCGACATTTTTGACGTCACCAGCGCTCCTGCTCCTGCAGCGCCGACTGACCCCTCCTTTACAGGGTTTTTTCAAGAAGCCGTATTTACAAGGTATTTTACAAAATCCGTTAGTAACTTTACACAAAACAATACCATTTGCCTGTTTCGCTAATAAAGTGATAGATTTCTCAATCACACAAGTATTCTGTAACCAGAGTAGACGACGCTTATCTCCTCAGAATTTTTAGACTCGTTGATAAAATAGCACAACCCTATTTTACCCTTCTATCAGGCAATAACGAACTCGTTTCTCCAGGAAAGCACATACAGAGATCTTTTTCACCTCCTTAGAGACAATCCCAGAGTTTCACCAAAACGCGTATTGCAATTTCATTTACACACGTTCATACAGAAATCCCTATTCATATACACATGAACTCTGTATCACCAGTAGGCAGCGCTTACCTCTAGCCCACCACAGAATTCCTATTTCGTTAGTAAAGTAGACGCCACTCCTTTACCCTTCTTTCAAGCTCGGGTTGATCCTACTACTCTCCCAGCAGTACGTTTTAATCAGGATACGCAATGATCCCTGTGCTTGAAGGCTGACATTTTATAGACTGTCCTCACTATACATTTATCCTTTCACACCTAATGTCCCTAAACAGTGATATGCGACAATACCACCGCAGTATTCGACGATACTCCTTTTTTGAAACAGACCAATGCACTGTGCGACTTTACTTGCCACACTTCCTCTGCCTGCAGACAGAGGCACTAGCTTCACGCAACACTTGGACGCCTTTTCAGAACTACATATAACGTAATAAGAACTCAACAGATGTTAGTCATAATTCTATACATCAAATTGTATATAGTACTTATACATAACCCTAGCTAATTTCCTTAGCAACGACTACTCTGCTACCAAGATATAACTGCTACAGCGGAACTCCGAAAATTATTTTTAATCAGTACTCACCATTTCCCTGAAACCTTCGAACACACAACCATTTGTCAGTGGGGTCCATAACATTGCACTTTTACTCTATTCACTTCCAGCCTTGCCTCAAGGAATCTGGCGAAACGCAATTGGAGTAATGCTGTAACATTTGGTGGAGTGTCTAAACCTATCTAATTAGTTATTATTTACACCTACAGTTTTATACACTTTACCATGGTTTTATTCAAACGTTTTAATTATTCAGACGCACCACCATAGTGGCAATGGATCTGCTAGAAAGAAAATTAGGCGTAGGAAAATCACAAGACCAGCATTAAAATTCCATTTTCCCAATTTTATTAAAAGCAAAACTGTAATATGTCTGACATTTAGGCATTGGTTAATTCTTTATTCAGTAAAAATCTTAAACTTTATATTCAAAATTATAATTTTATTTAGAGCTCAGAAAAAGTTGTTTATTTAGAAATCAGTTAAAAAGATTAGCAAAGAACAGATAGTTCCAAATTCATTCTCTCCTAACAGCCCTAACTAACGCCCTCATCTTATCCTTATATCCTGAAAAGCAAACAAGGAGAAAAAGGGTTAGGGTTTTTCTTACATCCAAGAATCAATCTTCAGCCAGGCAGCACTTCGAGAGGAAATCGAAAGAGCGACCCCCTTCAAGTAAAACCAGGGGTTTTTATACACTAATTTCCTAACTTAATCTATCTAAAAAGTATCTAACATCACCAATTCGGGCTCTGATTGGACAATTTGGGGTGGGTGAGCATCTTCTCACCATTACAACATCGAGCTCATGGTGAATCAGCAAAAACATAGTAGTCTTTTGTTTTAAACAGTCTCTGGCCTGGTCACTTCCTCCACTCTCAACTTCGAGCAATTCTCTCACGTTCAGAACACTTGACCGTCCATATTTTGGCAATCATCCTAGCTTCAGGGCTATGTAGCCTTGAACTTCCCATCCGAGTACAGGCAGATCACTCTTGCTGGCAGGCTTTAGGCACGCATGCCCAGTCCAGCATTTGCTCTCAGTTAGCCAGAATGATCGGATTTTATAGGCCTCAGAGGCCACTTTTGGAAATATCATAGAGACAAACACAAATTTATGTTAATTTTGGTAATGAAAACCCTTCTGTTTCCCTCCCACCGTACTAATGTTTCCCTATTAGTTATTACCTAGCAGATAAGCCACATAAATGCATTTCATACTTACATATCCGATGATTTTTAGTACAATAACGTGTACAATAAGCACATTCATATTGCGTTTACTTATCTTTAAGCTGTGCATTAGTTCACAACACAAATGAGTTAATTATTTTGCTCATGCATGCAAAATTAGTATTCCCCAAATGTTCGTGTGCTTTGCATTTTATATTATGGTTGATTAATTTACCACAACACTCCATTAGTAATGGTTAACGTTATGGAACATTGACTTTACAAGGGGTACACAAAATTTTGTTTTGCCACCTTGCTCCATCTCTAGTATAGCAGAGGACTGCCAGCCTGCCGCTGTGGCGGTCGGGAATATGCTGCCTTGCCGGCGGCATCCCAACTGCTGTATTATGACATCACCATGGGTCTGGCAGAGTGTCAGCGGTTCAGCCATAGCAGCGCTATGCTTTGGTTCTAGTGGAGAGCCTGGAGCCAATGCCAGCCGCACTACTGTACCTCGGGCATACTGTTTCCGTGCACCATGTTGTACATGGCACACAGTGTATGGACTGACAGTGAAGGCACAGGAGAGCACAACATGTGCCCCTCCAACAGTCCACCTGGGCTTATTTATCCTGAGGACCTTTTTGTGGACCTTAACCTGCCTTTATCCTGACCTTTTCATGGAGGTGTCCCCACCATTAAACAGTCGGCGTAACACATGTCATAATTCCCATGGCGGTGCCCATGCTGGCACCTCCAACATTGACCGCCCCTGTCCCCACTGTCGCAGGAGCTTGGATCATGGCAGTGGCGGCGGTCTGGTCTTTGTAATCCAGCAGTCGGACCGCCCAGTATGCAGGCGGTCTGACTTCCAAAATGTGATGGCTGTTCCCGGACTGCCAGGGTCCTAATCAGGCTCTCATCTGTATGACAATAAAAGGAAGATTTGGGGGACTCACATGTTTTGCACTTACAACACATCATTAAGAAAAGTGATCGAGGAGGCTACAGACTGGAAAGAGCTTAAGAGATACCGATTGCTGGAAAGACAAACACAGGGAAACACAATTTGTGGCGGTAAAAATCTACTTGTTTCTATGTAGGAAATATCAAGCTGTAAAAGATGTGTGAGTAATTTCTGTATTTGATTTTACCTTTTGAGAGTTTCAATTCAAGTTTGTCAATATAAAAATTGATGGTATAATTACGCTCGTTATTATAAATTAATGTTTTGTTTTTATTTTTGAAGAGAGAGCAATGATGTGTATTCTGAATGGCAGACATGGGAGGGCATCCTGGAGCAATCTGAATACATTTATTGTGTTAGACAGGGTTATTAAATGAAATGGCTTTTGAAAACAGCAAGCAACCGGCCAATTCAATTGAATATAAAATGTTTGCCCTGCTTTGCTGGATCACCAAGGCAGCCTTGTAATTCTGTTTCACTATTGGTGCTTCAATAAGATACAATGACACAGTTTGAATAGTATCTATAGGTAGTCAGATTTTAAAGCCAAACAACAACCTGTAGGCCTGGGCTTCTAAGTGGAGCCCCACAGTTAATGATTTCTATTAAAAGGGTGGGCTTTTGGGTTGCACCAGAGGCAATCTAAATGTATATAGCGTGTTGGGCAGTTTTAGGATGGGTTTATTATTCAGAAGTCTAAAAGCTGTATATATCTTCTAGGACTGTAAACTGTTTAATGTATTTTGTCTGTTTTAAATATAGTTGAATAAATCTGTAAAGGAGGTTTTTTTTTAATCAGTCTGATAGGTAAGTATGTGTCCTAGGCCAGTGAGCGGTTTTAACCCCCTGACTGCGGCCGGAATTCTGCGCCTGTGTGGCACATTCCGATCGCGGGCGTGGTCATGACGGCTCCCGGCTGTCATCAGCACACGCCCACCGTAACTCATGACGGCCGGGAGCCGTCATCAGCACCGAACGGGTTAATGCATTTTGCTTGCTTTTTGCAAGTCTTCCAATGTTAAAAATTGTTCCACGGAGGCAGTAATGGAATATCTTTCAGGTCAGTCAGATACTGAGATGAATGTTAATAGGTAAACAAATCTGGCGCAATATGTTTAATAAAAGATATATTTAAACAGAACTTCAACATTAGTTACTCACTTTTAACCGGAGAGCGCTACTAACACAAGTCCCAACATTTTTTAATAAAACATAGACAGATTAGGAATGAAGGTCTGATTCAGTACATCCCTAAAGCAAATTGTTTAAAATGCAGTTGTTCCATCAGCACTGACCACGATTGGAAAGGGTTAAAATGTCCATATTTCAAAACGCATTTTTCAGCAAGAAAATATCATAGGTGGAATATAGCAACAAAAGAACAGCCTAAAACCAAGCCGAAAAATATATCTTATTTGACACAGAATGTGCTCAAGGAAATGTTGTTCATGAGCCCAATTTCAACTTTGCACTTCATCTAACTTCAGACTTGGAGCTTGCAAAAACAAATTCAAGAGCTAAATGAAGGTGACCCATACCTCTAAAGCTTATAATTCGTTCTTCATCTTGCAAAAAATGATTCTTGAAAAGGTGCCTTTACAACCCATCACTCAAGGCTAACACTTCTTGCTGCTCATGCAAAGAAGATTAATCGAGTCTCTAAAAAATCTGTTCTAGAAATTGAGTAAATTGCTGAAAGCCTTTTGTTTTCCTGGTTGTAAAGTATAATTCCCACACGTATTTAACACCTTGGCATTAAACTGATGTGGAGCCTATTACTTGATTATGTAACGCCATAAGAGAAAGATAGGTTTCTAAAATGTTACACATAAAACAGCAGCACGACCTATGGTTTTCATGCTGAATTGAAAGCATACCTTCAAGTAGATGTCAATATCTTAGGAAAAAGTTGTAATCTATTTGGACAAGGTATATAAATGTTATGTTTTGTTAATAGGAGCTTGTAAAGCGCACTGTCACTGAAGGTTTCCTGGCGCCAGTAATATGTGATATAGTTGCAGAAGACCAGTTAGCAGGATTGCCCGAATAACCAAGTTTTTAGGGCCTTTCTAAAGCCCAATAAGTTGTTACAGGACCTGGTTGCAAGGGGAATGGAATTCCAAAATCTGGCTGCAAGGTAGGAAAACCTACGGCCTCCCTGCCTTTTCAGTTTAATGAGCGGTATGGTGAGTAAGTGAAGATGAGCTGATCGAAGATTGCGGGTAGGGACGTGTTTCGCAATCAAGCCTCTGAGAAATTTTGGGCTGTTACAATGCAGTGCTTTGAAGACTAAGCAACCCGTCTTGAAGGCAGCTCGTTGAGCCACCGGCAGCCAATGGAGCTTTTGTAAAGAAGGCCTGGCCGATTGTCATCTTGGCTGTTTGTGAATTAATCTAGCCGCCTGATTCTGAACCATTTGCAAACGGTTAAGCAGGACCTGAGGAAGTCCGATGTAAAGGGAGTTAGAAAAATCTAAGCATGAAAGCACCAGCGCGATCAGTATCTGGACGAGGGCTGTGTGAGATAGCAGGTAAGCAATCTTCCTAATTTTATGCAATTGGAAGAGGCCAGTAGAGAACACCGCCCCCAAATGACCTCTATGTGAGAGATCAGCATCGATAACCACCCCTAAGCTTTTCACTGAGGGGGAGGGGGTGGGAGTAGATCCAAGTTCACCCAGCCAGAACTGTGGTCCCCAGTAAACTGCACTGTTCCCGGGCAGCACCAGTTCCGTCTTACCCGGGTTAAGTTTTAGCTGGTTAAGATCCATCCAGTGCTGGATGTGAAGCATCGTAGATTGGAACTCAGTGACGGCATTTGGGGAATCCAGGGGGAAGATGATCTGAAGGTCATCGGCATAATTAAAAAACGTAATTCTTCTGGCTTTAAATGAATGGATCAGAGGCCGGATATAAAGGTTGAACAATAATGGGGAAAGGGACGAGCCCTGCGGGACCCCACATGAGGTGGACCGTTTTGGGGCAGTAAAAGCACCAAGACGTACTGCTTGGGATCTGCCTGTGAGAAAGGACTCTATCCACTTAGAGGCCGGTCCAAGTATGCCTGCTTGTTCGACACGGTGCATCAAGATGTTGTGATCAACCGTGTCGAACGCCGCCGACAAATCCAGGAGCACAAGGGACTGGGGGACTCCCCTGTCTGCATTTGCTCTCAATATATCTAGTACCGCCAGAATAACTAACTCCGTCAAGTGAGCCGGACGAAAACCGGCTTCGTTCGGCTCTAAAAATCCAGAATTTTCGATGAAGTTAAAGAGACACCTCGCCACGTGGGCCTCCAGGATTTTAGCCAGATAGGCGAGGAGGGAAATAGGGTGGTAGTTGGAGGGGTTTGAGGGATCTGCCCCAGGTTTCTTTAGGAGGGGATCTAACGTAGCGTTTTTAAGGGCACCAGGAACTACACCCTTACTAAGGGATTCATTAAGAAAAGGGAGGATGCTATTAGGAAGGGCCGAGAAAATGTCCCTAAGGACAAAGGGAGGGCAGCAGTCCTTTGGAGAGCCCGACTTGACACGCGTTATTAAATCAAGGAGAGTGTCGTGGCGAATCTCCGTGAAATGATTCAAAATAGCTGGGTTACTTGGAATGTCTTCTAGGGATTCCGAGTGCGCAATAGGGGGAATACTAGCCCGGATAATCGCAATTTTTTCCACGAAAAATCGTTCAACGAGTTGCACAGCTCTTGAGTGGGGGCCTGGCTAGGTAAAATTCTATCATTACTGCTAAGATCATTCACAATCCTAAAAATGTCCCTAGATTTATTAGGGGCAGTAAGTATTCTTGTTGAGACATATGCTGCTTTAGCGGACCATATAGAGTTCTTATAATCCTTAAGGGCTGACAGATAAAGCACTCTGTCTTCCCAAGAGTAGCAGCGCCTCCACTTCCTTTCTATTTGGCGGAGTTTTAATTTCTGGTCTTTTAGCTCACTGGTGAACCATTTATGAGCATCAAAATGTCTGGCACATGAATATTTGATAAGGGGGCGTGCTTATCACTAGCTGCCAATAGCCAGTTCGCAATATCATGTTCCATAGAGTCGACGTTGGAGTTAGGGACAATAATTGGTAGGGAGCTAGCTAAGGAGTTAATGAATCCCTGACTGTCAAGTGTTCTCCACTTTTGAGTCACACCTCCCACCCCCTTGGTGGACTTGGCCCTGCCCTGGAAGGTGGTTGTAAATTCGATCAGATGGTGGTCCGACCAAATGCAGGGGGAGATCAGTGGAGTTGATAATGTGACATTGTGAGACCAAATTTGGTCTAATGTATGACCCTTGGTATGGGTGGGGGCCGATATATGCTGAGTCATGTTTAAATTAGAAAGCAGATCAGAGAGTTCTGCCGCCTGTGGCCCACCACCTGCGTTGTTAAACCACTAATTTAGGTCTCCAATCAGAAGGACTCTAGCATGGTTGATGATAAGATTCGCCATTTGTTCACTAAGAGAGAGAGGGAAGAGAGGCATGGCCAGTGGGGGACAGTAAATCAGTGCAAGTGCCAAGGATCCAGAATTAGTGACAAGATTAATAACAATGTTCTCCACTTCTGGCAGCACCAATGAGGTCATGGCGCTGAACTTATGATTTTTATGTATAATAGCGGCAACCCCCCACCCATCTTCCCCAGGGCCGGTTGACATTCAGGATGTAATAATCTGAGGGAAGAGCCGCTAAGATATCGGGTGTGGAGTCCTAAGTGAGCCAGGTCTCCGTAAGTAATAATACATCCGGTTTTTCTGATGTCAACAGCAAAAATATGTCTATTTGATGTTTCTCCAAAGAGCGAGTATTGAGGTACAAAACACTAAAAGTGGTCAAGTTGGCTGTAGAGGGGCCGGAAGTGAAGGATGGGAGGGGGGTCAGAGTAGATGGAGTAAAATGACCTACTTGGTCGTGAAGGATGCCGTTGTCTGTAATACGACCAAGGACATCGGGCGCTAGCGAGGATGACGGTTGCTCTAATAGTCTGAGTGCGCTAGAGGAGTATATGATGATTTAGTCAGGGTTCATGGTCCCTGGGCCCGTGTGGGCGCGGACGGGCGCAGACAGGCTTTTTTCTTTTGCGCGCCCGCTGCGCACATCCGCTGCGCTCCCGTGTGGTGGTAGGCATATATGCCCCGGTCACGCCTCCACGCTCCACGCCGTACCGGCCGATTGGCTGAGGCCTATGGGAGGGGAGCTAGGAGTGCGTCAGGTCGAGGACAACAGAAAATGCTGGATTCAGTTTCTACGCGATTCGGTAAGTATTATTAAAACAATTTCTAAAGCGGTTTTTAAAAGCAGTTTGCACATTCAATTCCAACTAAATTCTGGCGCAAGCTAGCAGGGTCCGCGCTGCAACATAAACACAATTGCCCGCTTCCCGCAAGTCAGCCACTTTTAAATGTCCGGCCCCGCCTCCACACTCCACCCGTACCGGACGATTGGCTGAGGCCTATGGGAGGGGAGCTAGGAGTGTGTCAGGTCGAGGACAACAGAAAATGCTGGATTCAGTTTCTACGCGATTCGGTAAGTATTATTAAAACAATTTCTAAAGCGGTTTTTAAAAGCAGTTTGTCACATTCAATTCCAACTAAATTCTGGCGCAAGCTAGCAGGGTCCGCGCGGCAACATAAACACAATTGCCCGCTTCCAGCAAGTCAGCCACTTTTAAATGTCCGGCCCCGCCTCCACGATCCACCCCGTACCGGCCGATTGGCTGAGGCCTATGGGAGGGGAGCTAGGAGTGCGTCAGGTCGAGGACAACAGAAAATGCTGGATTCAGTTTCTATGCGATTCGGTAAGTATTATTAAAACAATTTCTAAAGCGGTTTTTAAAAGCAGTTTGTCACATTCCATTCCAACTAAATTCTGGCACAAGCTAGCAGGGTCCGCGCTGCAACATAAACACAATTGCCCGCTTCCTGCGAGTCAGCCACTTTTAAATGTCCGGCCCCGCCTCCACGCTCCACCCCGTACCAGCCGATTGGCTGAATCCTATGGGAGGGGAGCTAGGAGTGCGTCAGGTCCGCGCTGCAACATAAACACAATGATAAAACAAGAAACAGTTCTGCAACCCAACACCCTTGAGGTGGTAAAATGTATTAAGTACATACACCTCTTTCAATATGGGATGTTAGCTGTTATATGTACGGTTGCCTACAAGCATATGCTTTAACAGCTTGAAAGGATAGCATGGTTTGTATACATGTTATTAATAGCACTATTCTACACCCTCGATTCAACTGTTAATGTAACATTTTTATTCAGCAGACCTTGCAGGGTGGTGAATATCAGACAGGGCTTTCTTTCCAAGACAGATGAACAGTAGTTGATGGTTTGCCAACAGACCTTCATAATAAGACGTGTTCCTATCTTGGCTGCATCCATAAATGTAATAGTGTATTGTGTACCAAATTCGAGCAGCTGCACTACCAGATACAGTTTAAGAGTTATTATGTTGAGAATCTCGGTGATTAGCCATGGTAAAACAAAAGGAGGAACTCCCCTTCATCAAGAAAAAGGTAAGTGCTTGAGTCTCTTGAGCCCCATTATCCCGTGTCTGGGGGCATACTGATGCTATTCAATTAATCAGGACTGCAACCAATAGTGCAAAATACACTGATACAATTTCACAAGTCTTTATACTTTTGTGAACGCACCGTACAGGGATTTTAAAGACCTCAATGAATACTTTGGCCTGATTAAATGTCAAGTATGTCCTCCTGAGAGGCTTACTTTTCCTGTTCCCCTGCACATAGTTGAGGGAAAACTAATGCTCTGTCCATGGCAGACATGCACTGAAATCAAACAGAATAGAGAATGTAGACACCTGGTAAGAAAATGTCAGTCACAGATACTTGGTGAGGCATTGAGGCAAAGACTGTCATAGAAGAAGGCTACATGCTTGAAAAAGTACATGAAATATGGCAGATTGAGCAGACTATATTTGAACTCTTTTCTGAGTGTATTAAAGAGAGCAGGAGGCCTCTGGATTACCAGAATGTTGCAACAGCATGCCATCAAGCTAAAATATATCTTTGATCACTAGCAACACACAAAGGTATTCACCTGAAACCAGAGTACATAGAGGCTAACCTAGCTAGATGCCCGTTAGCTAAACTCTGTGGGGAAAAGACAAATTTACCAAACATTAAAATCACCACACATCCCGATGAGCAGTGTACAGACGTTTTCGCCATTTGGTATTATGTCACCAATTGCGAGTTCATAAAAGATGTAACTTTCTCTTTGTGTTTGAAATACACATAACAGTGCCTGACTACTTGTAACCATATAAATATCTTAATAGTGTGTTTCAAACTAGGCCTGGGCAAAATGTAAGTGACAGCAGTGTTATTAGCATAGTTTGGGGAATTTTGTGTTATGCTTGCCATGCAAAATTTTCAAAACGACACCAATATACCTCTTTGCAAAGTTACATGCTATTTGTGATATAAATGTACTGCAAATGGAGAAATTCACAGCAATCCATACTAATATAATAAAGAGAGAGCCCAAACCTTTGAGGCGGGTAATCTCAGGAACCACAGCACCAATCACAACACCCAATAGAGCATTGGAAACGACAGTTGCAGCAGATGGACATAGGCTATACAGCTGGCCACCATATACATTATAAGGGGGAAATAACGTTAGGGGAAAAGGAGTCAGTTGTGAGCGTGGGCGTTCTGCTGGAAAGCCATGGGCGGTGCATGGGCGTGTGCATAGAGCGATGGGCGCGGCATGCTGGGACTGCCGTCCCGATACGAGGGGGAGTTGCATTTACCATTTGGGCATGTGCATGGGCGTGTGCATAGAGCGATGGGCGCGGCCTGCTGGGACTACGAGGGGGCGTTGCATTTACCCTTGTTGTGGGCGTTGGCCGTTGACGTGATGTAGGGGGGGGAATTTCTGTCGGATGGAGCCGAGCCGTCCCAATACGAGTGGGCATCGTCCCAATACAAGTGGGCGTTGCATTTACCACTGTTGTGGGAGTTGCACGTTGATGCGATGTGGGGCGTCTAATTGCAGTCGGCTGGAGCGGAGCATCAGGTGGAGCGCACAAACACATTTGCGTCTCAGCGGACACAAACGCTCCCATATTGCATTGAGGACACGGCTTCACAGTGGACGCATTCTTCTGCGGGGGCTGAGCCGGGTGATGAGGCGATTCTGAGTCGCGGGGCATGAGCCGGGTGATGGGGCGATCCAGAGTAAGTTTTTTTTTAAACGCGGGGCTTGAGCCGGGTGATGGGGCGATTCAGAGTACGTTTTTTTTTAAACGCGGGGCCTGAGCCGGGTGATGGGGCCATTCAGAGTACGTTTTAAAAAAAAGCGGGGCCTGAGCCCGGTGATGGGGCGATTCAGAGTAAGTTTTTTTTAAAACGCGGGGCCTGATCCCAATGATGGGGCAATTCAGAGTAAGTTTTAAAAATATATTGCCTTGCAAATTGAAAGCATTGCAGACATTCTATTTCATCCCCGGACAACGTCGGGACGGGCTGCTAGTCTGTAATAAAAAGTTACCACAAATGCACAGGAACAACAGTATTCAAGCTGTTGTTTGTGGTGATCTTGTTTAACCCCTTGGGCGCGGCTGCGATTCTGCGCCTGTACGGCCGTTTTTAAGAGTGGGCGCGATCCTGACGGCCCCCAGCCGTCATCAGCACAGGCCCACCGTGATGCATGACAGACGGGGGCCGTCATCAGCAAAGAAGGGGTTAAATGCATCCTTGCACCACAAATTGACAAAGGATATATTGTGTTGTAAAATGTAGCACAAAATGATGGATTTGCATTTTGAATAATTGTGTATAATTTCAGGATATGTTCCTGTAGTTTTCTGTAACTATAAGAAAGCAAATTTCACAAATTTTGCACACCCCTATTCAGAACTGCCCATGCTTGTTTTGAGTTTTACAAAGTGATGGACAATCTTCAGGAAGGGGTTTGTGTCATCATACAGACTTGGTTATGTTATGGACAGAACCAAGGAATGAAGACTTTCAAGTTGGGTATAATTTAGTAGATTTGCCAAGTGGAGTAGACCTGATGAGCACATCTACAGGTCTGTTGGAATTGGCCCTTTTTGCAGAGTAATCTCTGAACTTTTTGCCTTTCTCCTAGTCTTTTTTCTGACCTGTGATGGTGGTTTAAGGACTCACGGCACTTTAGCACTGCTGCCCAGTGTAAAGTGTGTGTGCTCTCTATGGTAAACATGATAAGATTGGTCTACACTTGTTTGGCGTATTTAATTTACCTATCAGTCCCCAGTAAAGTGGTATCTAATATACCCGGTCCAGTTATTTAATTTACCTATCAGTCCCCAGTAAAGTGGTATCTAATATACCCGGGGACAGGAAATTAAATGCTACTGGTGGGTTTGCAGCGCTGCTTGCGCCACCCACCAAAGTAGCCTTTTCAACCTGTCTCAGGCCTCTGCAATTGCAGGGCCTGTGCGTGTAGTTTTTTTGCTGCTGTGACGTGGCACCTAAAGTGTGTGCCACATCTGTGACCCCCTTTTACTGCATGTCAGTCAACCCTAAGGTAGGCCCTAGCTAGCCCTATGGGCAGTGTGCGTTGTAGGTAAAAGGTAGGACACCTTAAGTGTGTGACATGTCCTGGTAGTGACAAACAGCCATTTTGGTTTCTCACTGCTGTGAGGCTGCCCTCTCATAGGAATGCATTGGGGATTCCCTGATAAGTGTTTCAGTAGTAATTCCTGATTTGAGAGGAGCAGCATGGTCAAGATTGGTATGTTTGGAATAGTGATAATAAATGCTTTGTAATGGTGTGCACAGATTTATTATCACTGTTTTAGAAATGTCACTTTTAGAAGTTTCTCTGTGCTATGTGTTCCTGCCTGCCTGATGTGTATTGCATGTCTGGCTCTGGAGTGACAAGGGCTTAGCTCCAGAGGGGCTGGGTGAGTCAGCGCTAGGCGGAATGGGCAGATCTGCATTTGGAGTAGTGGGAGGAGAAGCCCCTGACCCTGAATAGGTCTGTGCCTACCTGGGTGAATGCTGGCTCTGCCCCCTGTGGTGTGGCTGAGGACCAAGCCCCCAAATGACAAACGGAGTAGAAGCACTGTAACAAAGTGCTTCAGTACCACCCAGAACCAGTTGGAACTAGTTCCCCAAGCACTGTGCCAGGGCAGAACAAAGAAAACACAGTATAAATATTGGGGCAGTGACCCCATGTCGTTGTGCTGTTATGGGTGCTGCTTGGACCTGCTGGGCCCCAGGAGGAACCGCTACAAGGGACAGCCCCTCTGCTGGAGGGCCCTTTGAGCTGGGCCCAGCTTTGTCTTTTGGGCTCTGCACTTAGCACCTCATGAGCGCTACATCTTTGTTGCTGAGAGTCCTTTTGGGGGCCTGATCCCAAAGAGTGGGATTCCACCTGGCCTGTGTGCCAGGAACAGTGTGAGGCCCAGCAACGCTGTGCTGCCACCTTGAGCGGGAGCCTACCCCGCATTCTGGTGCAAGAGAGGAGGCCGGCGGGAGCCTACCCCACATTTGTGCTCACCAAGGAGCAATCGAGGCTGCCCGTTGTCGCAGCGTTACGAAGCGGAGCCTCTAGCGGGAAAGCTAGAAGTCAGGAAGAGCCTGACCGTAGGCGGGGCCGGCGGGAGCAGCCAATCACCCACGCGGTAGCCGAAAGTCAGGCGAGCTTGTGACTGCTTGAAGGCGGCTCTCCCGTGGCCGGGGAGAGCCCCACATGTTGCCAAGTCTGTGGAGGACAAAAAAAAGTGAGATGAAGCCTTGGGGGCTCCCCGGGCAACCAGAAGCGGAAACCAGGCAGGATCACGCCTGATTGGGTGTGGCGCTCAGACGGAGAGAGGGAGCCGAACCTCGTGGGCTTACATCTGCTGTGGCCCGGGGAACAAGGAGAAGTCCCGGCTGATGTCTACGTGTTGCTAGAGAACAGTCCCGGTGAATGGGGCTGAAGTTGCACATTTTTGGTGCTGGAGTCTATTCCTTCAGCAGCGCCGCCAGAGCACAGGCCGCTGTAACAAGGGGACACTTTGTTTCAATGATGAGGAAGGGGTGAGATGCACCCCCCCTGCCCCCAGTACATTGCGCTCATTGTCGTAGCTGCAGAGGCAGCTAGAGGCACTGTTGGTGCTGATTGCTTTTACAGCTGCACCGCAAGAGCGCGGGCAGCTGCAACGTGAAGGGCCATTGTTTTGGTCTCTAGAGACACCAGGGTGAGTTTCACCCTCGCCCCAGTAGAGCCCTGACATTTAGACGGACGGCATTTAGGCCCCAAGTAAGGCCAGTTGTTCTGGGTCATTTTTGTGGTACTGGTAGGGTGCAAAGCTCCAATTTGTTGCATAATGTGTTGATGCCAAATGTCATGCTATGATGTTTATGCCTAATGTGATTCAAACATAATGTGTTTATGTTACTTGTGATGATGATGAGTGCGGTATTTTGCCTGGAGTTCCTGGTTGGTTCTGACAGTGGCCCGATTGGCCCTGTCATGTATATAATCCCCTGTAAATTACTACCTGGTGCCAGTTGGCACAGTGTATATGTGTGATTTTGATCTAATCTGTTTATGATAATACACAGGCTATTTTTTTATACAGCCTTGTGTGGAGTTTTTTTTGTGGTGTGCCTAGTGTGTCGCTGCTGTTGTGTGCGTTGCGGAAACCCTTTACACATTGCCTCTGGGAAAAGCCTGACCACTTGTGCCGAGCTACCAAGGGGGTGAGCAGGGGGCATATTGAAAGTGTAACTTCCTTGCTCTGACTAGATTGGTAGTTTCTGCCTGGCTTTGGCATTTGCCATAGCCAACTATAAATTCAATTTCTAACAAGGTCCAAACACATATTTGCATTGAACATACAAAAAGGGAGTATGCATTGCAAAGGTATTGTCCTAAATGTTCATAACCTAAAGGTGCTGGTTAATAAATGTGCTGCCGGAAGTGGGTGCAAAAGTATAAAACTATTGTGGTGGAACAACCTGGTAATGTCATATCTAAAAACAGTGGAACATTACAACCAGATCACTGCATAAAGCCTTGCCCATGGTGTTTGATAAAAAAGATGATGACAGAGGATAATAAAATACTGCCTTTCTGGTATTCAAATGCATAAATGCCTTGACCCTAGCCATGAATACCAAGTTACAATATGCATTTTAACAGGAATAAAAGTTATTTTATAAGAAAAGGTTTCAGAAAATGTCATACCCAAACAACACTAAATATCTTTTTTCATGCTAGCAAGGTCTTTATATAAAACTATCACACAATACGTTTTCACGCATAAAATGTATACAGGGTATGCATGCTAGCCTTAACTATGATGATTTGCTTTCCCCATCCAAGTGTCAGGTTTCAGCAACGACGGTCTGAGGGTTGGAAGAGACAACTTGCTTAAATAAAGCTTGCTCAAAGACAACTGTGTAGCTGTAAGCCCGGGAAAACATGGATGGCTGGTCAATGGAGGCTGGAGTTAAATAGTAGGAGGAGGAACTTGAGAGGCAGAGGAAGAATCAGGCTGATCAGATAGCAAGATCATGAGGGCAGCCTTTCTAGGGCAGCAAAAGAAGTGTCAATAACTGAACAATGTTGCCATGGAACTTCCTTGATTGTATGGTCTACATTGACGTACGTTCAATCATGTACAGTCCATGCAACTGTTTCTGCCCTTCATTTTTTCTATCGGAATTTCGGTACCTTATTCCTCCCCAGCCCTGTACCCTCAGCTGTTATTTGTGTTGGCCTAACAATACCTCTTAGCAGAATTATTTAACTTCTGCCTCCTGCCAGCTCCTCGACTATGGTATCCTGGCTGGTTTATCCAGTACTTCCTGGGTTCGTTATGGGCTTCTGTCATCAGAGCATCAATTAAGATTTACTGTGAGGTTGTTTGAATACAGTTTAAAAAACAAATAAACTACATACTTTCTGACTTTTTATTAATTAAATATATACTATGTTTACCACATGTAAAAGAAAGAGGCCCCTTGTCTGGCATTTTGATATAATTTAGTGTATATCTAGCTAATTTACCATACAAGAATGTAAGTTTTGTACAGATGTTGCTGCACCACAGTCAAACATTGTTACCATGTCTTTATCTAAGAACAAAGCTGCCAATTAAATTCCTTCAATTTAGTGTGAATCTGTGGTAAACAAAAGTAAGAGGTCTTTCTATCCTAAAATGTACAGGTATGACATTAATTGAACAAACACTTGAAAGTAGTTCTTGGTGTATTTGCTTAAGAAGTCATCAATCTGATAAGTGTCAATTTTCAAAGTTTTAAAGATAACCAAGCAAAATCTGTCTTACGTGATTGACTTGCCACAACAACACCAGAATTCCACAAATGCTTTCTGGTTACTGAAACCAGTCTAAGATATTCCCAAACAAGATTACTGACTTGCACAGTCTGAGAGGTCCAAGTAATTTATTTGCTTAGTTAATTAAATCCGTTGCAATACAAAAATATATTCAATTAAACTTATCATGTGCATATATAAAACTCTTGTATCTAAAGCCGTGCTAAAAAGCTTGCTAGTTTTGTGCAAATATAGTTGCACAAATAACTTGTCAGTTTTATCAACTTGAATTATACATTATAAAGTTACACATTTTACCTATTTTTTTCTAACTAGGTTCCTATTGTCTGCATTTCTGGCATTTTGCTACCGCACAGTCTCAGATATTTTACTGTTCTGCAGTTCAATTGTGGATCACTAGGTGCAAAACAAGCCAATAGAGCTTGCCTCCTGGTGTGGATCCCTCGTTGATTGAAAAGTTGTTTCAGAAATTTCTTTTGTGCTGTTGTGAGTTCTTTACAGGAGCATAGTAGATGCAGCATGTCTTCCCGAGCCGATCCACATAAGCGACACACAGAGCCTGCTTTGTTGTGAAGCATGGGAGGGAGATGCTGGGCGAAGGGGAGCAGTCCGAATCTATATTTCATAAAAGCAATTTTCATGCTTTTGTCTTATCCCAAGTTGAAGTAGGCTTGGGCACCTAGCTTTGAGTATGTATTTAGGGTCATCCAACCATGTGCTCTCTTTGAGACTGTGTCCTTATCCTCTAGCCACAAGAGGAGTTACACTGACTTACACACCAATTTTTTTTAATTGGGGTGGTTCTCGGTGTTTCCCAAGGTTGGTTCAGCCCCAAAATGTGTAGGCTACTGTGTAGATATTCCGCAGCTGGTAGTGTGGGGTGCGATTGTAGCTCCTTCCACAGCTGTTTGTTTAACGAGCCCTGTTCGGCTTTTCGCACTGTGTCCCATGCATTGATAAAGGGTCCTTGTCTAGCAAATGATTGTTTCCAAACACCAAATTAAATTCTGATTTGCGCAGGTGAAGTGTATTTCGGCAGCCCAAAAATAACCCTAAATGCTGTTGTTACTTTGGCGTCGAGTGTTTTCGCATCTCTTCCTTTCTTCACCTCGCTACCGTAGGTGATCGATTGCAGAAGTTTTGCCCAGACTACCTCAACGAGTGGCAGGATTGATGGGCCAGTTAATTTAGAGTTTAATGTTTTTAGGGAGAGTGCTAGTACTAGACCTTTGTTCCTTATACTGTTCTTCTGTGCCACAAAGTGGCCGCCTGTATCCAGCTTCACACCTAGATATTTGTATTCAGTTGTGCACTCTATTCTGGTCTCTCCCCAGAACCAGGTGGAGGTTTGTCGCCTTTTTTTCCTGACTGTCACTGTTCTCGTTTTGTCCAAGTTAATCGTTAGGTCATTTGCTTGGGAGAAGACCAACGTTGTATTCAAGAGATGTTGTAGCCCTACTTTTGTTTTGCTGATTAGGACTATGTCATCTGCGTAGAGGAGACAGGGTAGTGAGATGTCTGAGAGGTAGATTTTTAACCATTTTGCGCTAGATTAGCATCACAAAAGTAATGTAATGTAATGTAATGTAAACAAATATTTGTACCGCGCGGCTATCGCTCCATGGAGCATCTAGGCGCCACCACTGACCAGGAGGATATAAACACTGGTCATGCTGCTATTAGTAATTTTGCCACTCCTTCATACTAGTACTCTAGCACAGGTGTCAGGAAGCTTAAAGATCCAGGTTTTTAGTGCCTTTCGGAATTCTGGTTCCCGCTCAATTGCTTGGAGGTGAGGGGGGAGTTTATTCCATGCCTTTACCCCTAGTACTGGCAAAGATTTGCCCCCCCTTGAACTTAGTCTGAACATAGGAACAGACAACAGGTTGGCATTGGAGGAACGCAAGTTACGCCCAGGGTGGTAGCGAAAGAACCTACCTTGTAGGTACTTTGGTCCCTGAGAATGAAAGGCTCTGAATGTAATGACTAGGATCTGGAAAAGGATCAGTTTGATAATTGGTAACCAGTGCAAGGTGTTTAGAGCAGCAGATGCAGAGGATTTCTTTGGCAATTTCAACACCAGCCTAGCTGCTGCGTGTTGCACCATCTGGAGTTTGTGCGTTACCACTTTATTGGTCCCTGCATATAGGCTGTTGCAATAATCTAGTCTAGATGTCACAAGAGCGACCGTTACCATTTTTCTAGCAGCCAGGGGGATCAGGTCGAAAAATTTCCTTAGTCCCTTGATGACATTGAAACAGGTCCCTGCTACTGCCAGTGCCTGTTGTTTGAAAGACAGAGCTGAGTCGAATTTGCTGCCTACATTACGTGCCACATTGGTGGTATGAGGGGGTACCTCTGCGTTCACCAGCCACAGGAGTTTAGGGACAAAGTCGTTGTGAGCGCCCATTGCTATGATTTCTGTTTTGCCCGTATTACATTTCAAATTAATCTTCCCCATCCAATCGAATGTAGCCGTTAGGTAGCCTTTCAGATTGTCTTCCCAGTCCTGAGCGTCTTTATCAAGGACTAGGATCAGTTGAGTATCCTCCGCGTATGCTACCACATCAATACCAAAGGACGATATCAACCTAATCAAAGGGGTGGTATACACATTGAAGAGTGTCGGGCTTAGACTAGACCCTTGCGGTACACCAGTCGTAAGTGGTTTTTCCTTCGAGCAGAAATCCCCCAGTGTGACCACTTGTCTCCTGCCACTTAGAAAGTTCTTAATCCAATCCAGGACCTTTCCAGTTATACCAGATGTTGCTAGCCGGTCAGTCAAGATGGTATGTGAGACCGTGTCAAAGGCTGCCGACAGATCTAAAAAGATCAGGACAGCCTTCTTACCCTGGTCCAGAGCCATACGAATGGTGTCAGTGGTGAACAGGAGAGCTGACTCAGTCGAGTGTTGTGCTCTGAAACCTTGACTGGTTGTAAATAAACAAACTACTAAGTTCCTTGAAGACAAACGACTCTGTAATTTTACATAATACAGGGAGCAGTGAGATTGGTCGAAGGTTAGATAGTGTAGTGGGGTCAGGAAGATGTTTTTTCTGCAGTGGTTTAACCGCCGCAAGTTTCCACTCTGAGGGAATGTTGGCCGTGGCCAGTGATGCATTTATGATGTTATTAATCATGGGATTGACAGTATCCACGAGCGTGTGAAGAAGCATAGGGGGGCAAGGATCAAATGGCGACCCTGTTTTGGTTGCCAGTATTTCCCCGTGAGTCTCATCCAGGCTGATAGACCGAAACATCGCCAGAGATTACGGTGGACTGTTTCCCCTGCTACTAACATCCCCTACTTCTTCGACAGGAGCTGCAAAATCCTTGGTGAGGCCCTGTATTTTTTGTTAAAAAAAGTCTGCAAAAACGTTGCAGAGATTTTCAGAGGGTGGAATTTCCTGCACTAGTATTTTGGGGTTGTTGAAACCATTTACTAGATAGCTTTTTGTTTGTTGTTGGCCAGTTCTATTGCTGTTGTGTAAAATCTAATTTATGCTTTTTTAATCAGCGCATGGTAACTGCTTCTAGCTGTTTTGTATTTAGAGCGGTCATCCTCATAATAATTTTTCCGCCATCTACGTTCAGCCCTACGTACCTCTCCATGTTTTTCTTTAAGTGACTGGTCGAACCATGGGGCCGATATTCTCTTGTGGCTGGACCTATTCTTAACCTTAGCAGGACCCGCTTTGTCTTTAAGCCGAGACATCCAGTCCCTAAATTTATTATTGTCAATTTCCGAGTTTCCAGTCATAGGGGGCCTACAGTCACTGGCTATTGCTATCAATTCTGGATGGCCGAGAATTGCTTTCCATCCCTCATTTCTGGCCTGATAGTTCTTAGCAGGCTGCTTACCTTTCCCATCGCCTTCCAATAATAGATTGAAAGGGACCAGCGCATGGTCTGACCATGTCTGGCTCATGGGGGGATTAACTTTAAGTGTGGTGAGATTAGAACAGATGCAATCTAGGATGTGTCCTGCCCTGTGCGTGGTATTGAGAGTGAGTGTTGCTAGCCCAAGAACATCCATTGTTGCTTTGAATGAGGCCGAAGCCGGGTCAGTGTGGGAATCCAAATGGATGTTTATATCCCCGAGTACCGTAAAGTTAGAAAATCAGAGTGCCAGGTTGCTAAATGCATCCCCAATAGTCTCCAGGAATTCCTTGTATGAACCTGGGGGGCGATAGACCAGGGCGCCAGCGAAGGTAAAGGTGTCATTAACCTTAATGTGGAAACCCATACCTTCGGCCCCTTTTAGGTCTTGCAGTTCTATCATAGAGCAAATCAGATATTCCTTATGGACAATAGCCACGCCTCCACCCCTTTGTTCCCCTCTATCCACCCTTTGAATGCGGTAGCCTGGCGGTATGGCGTGTACTATGTCGGGGTTACTCCATGCTTTGAGCCACGTTTCCGTGATAAACAGACAGTCAAGGTCGTTTTCAATTATTAGGTCATAAATGTGCAATGCGTGCTTAGACATGGACCTTGCATTGATTAATCCCCCCCTCAGTTCATTCCTACCAGCTGTTAGTGCCGAGATTTGTGAGAAAGTGAAGGTATTTTTACAATCCCGACAACTGACAGGGCCCTTCCATGTACATAGGTCTAATAGGTGCTGACAGGCATGGGAGCTGGTATGTAGTGTTAATAGCCCCTCTCTGCTATATTTTACCCTAATGTCCGAACGGACAGCGTTTCTGGCCCTGCGCCCGGCCAGTGCGCCCGCTGCGCGCGTCCGCTGCGCGTCGTCACCATAGGCGCTTTAAGTAGGAGGCTGGGTTAGGTCCTGTCCAACAACTAGACCGTCAGCCTCAGCCAAGATGGCCACGTGTGGTGTGCCCCAGGAAGTGAGGACGCTCGCTCCCTCTATGCCGTGCTGTCTCCCTCCACACAATCAACACTTGCTGCGGTGGAACGGGGAGCAATGCGGCGGTGAACGGTGCAAATAAAGCAGGTATACACAGTCTAATTATTAAAAACTTCAAATTACAATTTTAAAAACAGTGTGCCAGCTGCCACGAATCTAACTCAATCGTGCAGCGCAATTCAGCAGTTCATTCAGCGCGATTCACACAGTGTCTACCATATCCGTGGTTCCGCCTGGTAATATCGGTCTAACTCCTGGGAAGAGACTCGTAGTCAGTCCGGCTATTACCAACCAGTATTAGTTCTGCTCACGTCTTCCCCACACGCCCTCCAAGTAGGAGGCTGGGCTCGATCCTGTCCAACAACTAGACCGTCAGCCTCAGCCAAGATGGCCGCGTGTGGTGTGCCCCAGGAAGTGAGGACGCTCGCTCCCTCTATGCCGTGCTGTCTCCCTCCACACATTCAGCAATTTGCTGCAGTGGAACGGGGAGCAATACGGCAGTGAACGGTGCAAATAAAGCAGGTATACACAGTCTAATTATTAAAAACTTCAAATTACAATTTTAAAAACAGTGAGCAGTTCATTCAGCGCGATTCATACAGTGTCTACCATATCCGTGGTTCCGACCTGGTAATATCGGTCTAACTCCTGGGAAGAGACTCGTAGTCAGTCAGGCTATTACCAAGCAGTATCAGTTCAGTGACGCTAACCAGCACAATATTGTTTTTTGGGGATTTCTTTGCGCTGGAAAGTATCCGCTTTGCGTTACTTAGCACCAAGGGGGCATTACATAGGTGGTACATGGGCGTTTCCATGTAGCCACCCATTTCTTTTGACGTCAATCCCTATCTACAAACAGTTGTAGACAGAGTTTAGTGCCAAAAGTTAATGCCACTTCAAAGTAGGCGCTAAAAGGAGAAGCGTTTTAATTTCTCATGTTTTCCTACGTTGCATGCATGCTGCACTGTGCAGCACAAATACAAAGTGGAAAACACTTTAAAAAGTTGTCTAGGCATGGTGTTTTGTACAGTAAGGCTACCCTTCCTGTACAAAACCTATTCAAGACTGATTCGTATGGCGCTAAGATGTGTGTGTGTCGCTCAGCAGCTGAAATCAGAGACAGCGCTAGGGAGAGGGGAGGAGAAAGCCATGTCTCTGAAGATATGGCGCTCTCCTGCTCCCTCCCTGTCACACAGCGCAGCACAGCCTCTTTGAGTGCTGCGCTGCATTGTGTGACTTTTTTGAAAATCTGCCCCTGAGTGCGTAAGGTGCTGTAGGTATCATAGCCTCTTTGTGGAACAGTGCTGTGCAAGTAGTGTTGTGGTGTTTGAAATTGCAACTGTTTGAGACATACACCCACTAAAGGCATTACTTTTCATGAACCCAATGATAAAACGTTTAGGCAGTTGCCCTAACGATACAGTTTGTTGTAAGTGTAAGAAAGTGAATTATGAATTGGGGTAGGTGGGAGTCAACTTTAAGTAATAAAGCCACTAACCTGTTAGGTCCAGTCAAATGGTTTAAGAATCTAAACCTGAGCTCAACCCCAGGTAGTGAGCCAATTTAAATACAATCCAAAAAACATGTCTTGCCATGCTTGCTCAAGCAACCATGAGCCTGAAAAGTGTTCGTTTTCAAATGTTTAAAGATAATCAAACAAAATCTGTCTAAATGATTGAGTTGGGCATTGTCAAACATACAGAACACAACAATATTCACATTCACCAAGAGAGTTCGTTTAAAATGTATTTTTTAGATTTCCATTTTTGGTATTTATAAAGGTCGCTTTTCCACATATGGGACTCAAAGCATATGCAGATTACATGTACCTCTCCCCAAATCCCCATATCCTTCTCTTGCATAGATACTGAACATAATCACTGTTTTGTACCATCTAGAAGTGTAAGGTTTTGTTGGAATCACAGGGGCATATTATCAAGGGATTTATCTCCGCTTTTTTGGCTTTAAAAGCCAAGAAAGCGGAGATAAAATTATCTCCCTATCAGCAACAGGGTGCTAACACGCAAATTCGCATGTTAGCACCCTTTTCCTCTACGCTTCCACTTGTATCTCTAATGAGATGCAAAGGGGGCGTTCCAGAGAAAGATAATAGGAGAAATGTTGTTAAGCGACATTTCTCCTATTATCAAGGATTTCGCTAACCCTGTTAGTGATAAAAAAAGCAGCGCTAACCGCGGTTAGCACTGCTATTTTCCTGACTTAGCCATGATATCCTATGGAAGGTGGATATCATGGCTAAGTTTGTGAGCCCCTATCATCAAGCTAACGCCAAACTTCGAGAGATTATCGTTGGTTTTCCAGCAATAATCTCTCATTTGGCAGTTAGCGCGAGGATTTTTATCACTTCTGAGATAAACCTTGCTAATAGCAAGTTATCTCTGTGATAATTTCCGTCGATGCTTAGCGTTAAAAAATTTGTTGCTAAGCCTCGTTAGCGATAAATATCGCTCATCGTTGGTAATATGCCCCACAGTCCTTCGTGGAACGGTGCAGAGTAGGAGATGTTGTAGTGTTTAAAATTGAAAGTGCTTGAGGCAAACACGCAGTAAAAGCTATATCATCCATCAACCCTGATAATATGCTTTGCAAGTTGCCCTAAAAGTACATTTAGCTGTTGGTGTGAGAAATTGAATTATTCATTTGGGCAAATGGTAGCCACCACAAATAATAAAGTCACTAAGCTATTAGTTTTAAATTACTGAAATCTTTGCCTGGAACTGAACTCAACCTCTGGTAGCTATTACACAAAGCAGACAAGCTTGACTTGGAGAAAATGCTCAAAACATTTGAAAGTACCAAAAAAGTTAAAAAGTTAAAAACACAGAACAGCAAAAATTGCACTCCAATTTATAAAAAATTGTGTAAAATTTAATAAACAAGAACGGAGATATACATTTCTAAAGATTTAAAAGAAAAAGTAAAGTGTTATCAGTAATAACTGTTCACAGATCCCAGGGACCCATATGCCATTTCTTGCTAATTGCTATGGATCGCTGGTCAAATACATCAAGCAGTTTTGGCCCAATCAAAGATTGCATCAAGGTTGCAGGCTGCGTACGAGGAAGTCTTCTCGATGCCGAACAGTCTTTGGACACGGTCCCAGGGAAGCTGTCCATATTGGCAGGTAAAGCTCCGTTCAGGACAAGTTCAAATTTCTCGCCTACAGAAATCATTTCCTCATCCAGATACTTTTTGGGACTTCAACTAATCAAGATTTCCACTTTCTGACTTAGTCTCATTTGGGAAGCACATAATTCTCCAGCAGTGCAAGGCTTAAGGCTGTATTCGACGAGGAATTCCACATGGCCAAATACCTTGTTCCCGAGGGCCTGCTGAAATGGATTTGCTCCTGCAGAGAAGCTCCAAGTACGAGAAACCTGTTTCTTTAGCCAAACTCCCCAGTAATATATTGGCTTGGGTGCTGAGTACTGGTCCTCTGACAGTCAGGTTTTTTCTAAGTTGCTCAGGTACTCTGAAATTGTGTAGGGGTCCAGTTAGGCAAAGCCACAAGTTAGAAGACCTCAGGAACAGCACTTAGGGACCAGGTACAGCCCTTCAGGTTTCCTCACAGGTCTCAAAAGCCGGTGCAGTGCTTCTTCTGTTCCTCCACAGGCCCATAAAGTGTTCTGAGTGTACCTAGTGGGTGCAAATATGGTTATCACTAGATAGTGGGTGGGCGTGACTCCTGGCTCTTTTCTAACCAATGGGGCATATGTACCTTAGGGCAATCCTACCCACCTTCTCAGCAGTTCCAGTTTGCACTGGTGTAAAATAGTAGCCCTTACTCTTAATATCCAAGATGCGGAAAACCTTTTTACCTTGTGCAGACCCTGTGTGCCCACCAGAGGTGTTCCTTAGGAAATGAGTAAACCCCTCCTTGTTGGTCACTCAAAACAGGCACTGGGGTGCCATCTCACCGGCTTTGGAACCAGCTTAGCTTAGAGAAGATAGGTTTTGCTTTCCCCCAGGCCTCACCTTACATTCACTTATGACAGGGCTGGCCCATTACTAGCTAACAAAGTTTCTGGTTTCACACTAACTAGTCTTCCTGCAAGGGAAAGAAAACACCTCTCTAAACCCAGAACATTGCCACTGATCTGGTGGCAGTTTTAACACCTCATTAAGGTCAAGTACTGACAGGGTGGCTGCTGGTAGGCTAATGCAAATTGGTCTCCTGGTGCTTCTGGCAGGGAAAAGGTTACTTCTAAAAATGTGTTTCCCTGAGTATTTATTAAAAATATAACTTCACCATTGAATTGGGGTTTTGATAAATATTAAAAATAATGGTTGACTATATTTTGTAGCTGGTCCTTGGCCTGAGATAACAGAAATAATATTTCTATATTTCTGGGATTTATATAGCACATGTCTAACTAATGGGCCTCCCAGCACTGGTAATGACCTCTCCTCTGATTAAATATTGCCTAAAAGACACTAAAGTTGGTGGATTTTCAATTGCTTTCTAAACTTAATTTCTCCTGCCTACTGTGAAAAGGCAGCTCATTCCAGAGCTTGGGAGCTAGAAATGTAAAGGAGCTTCTGAACCCCTTACTTTCTTGATCCTGGGAACAAGAAGAATAATCTACTGAGCCACTCAACATAACGTTTATTTAAGGGTGTAGGGAGTTATAACACTTTAAATGGGCTGGAGTCCCTATCTGTGTACAGCTCGATGGACTAGGCAGAAAGACTTGGACTAGGCAGAAAGACTTAAACTGTATTCTCGTCTGAATTGGCAGCCGGTGAAGTGCTGCCAATGCAAAAGCAGCTAAAGTGTGCTTAGGCATTAAAAAAGTTTACGTGCTGTTGTTTTCTGTATAGCCTGCATTCGATTGGTAGCATATTTGGGACTGCCTCGTTAGAGGAATTTCCATGCCTCAGAAACCATACCCCTGTCTAATGAATATTAATATCTGAATATTAACATGAATATTTTAATTTGTACTCTAGTTTTCTCATAGAGCAGTGAGAGTCTTCACAGTGGTAAGTCTACAGGGCTTACCATTGCAGGGATTCGGTAATGTTACATTTCTACACATTTAAATTGCACATTAGGTTTGGGGTATAAGGCTTACATAGAGGTGACTTATTAATAGTAAAAGGCAGGTTCTTCCCTTCCGGAAAAGCTGAGTTTGACAGGTCGAGTTTTGGGTTTAAACTGCAGCTGTCAGGCTACAATGGTAGGCCTGAAGCCATGTTTTCCTTTCTCATACTAGTGGAAGGCACACCAGTGCTACAGTCCACTTCTGCTATTTCACTTCCCTTGCCATTGGTGCTTTTCTGCACAATTTACTGTGCCCGTATTGGAAAGTTAAATAGACCAATTACCATATTCTAGGGGTCAGAGCACATGCACTACTACCTGATTAGCCCAGTACACAGTGCTAAAAACTAGCAGCATCAGGTCCAAAAAAAGGGTTATTATGCCAAAAAGGACACTTTCTCACGCACAAAAGGGCATGTTCTCGCAGTTTGGTTAACCTTGTCCCAGTGGGTAAGCTGAATATCTTCAATGCAACCCTCAATGCTGTTTGACAGCTGTAAAGCTTTACTGCGCACCAACCTAATGTTGTGTGATGTTTAACTCTATTTACAAATAGACTAGCAAACAGTAGCACCAGTTTATGGTATGGTATTCCGCATTACTGCTGATGAGACAGAAGTAATTTTTGTGTCGTGAAAGTTGACTTAAGATCAGTTCCTTTGAGAAGTAGTTTATCTTGGAAAAAGAGATCAGAAGTCAATCTATTTACTTCTAGCGGGAAAACTTAGGGCCTAATTACAACTATGGCGGCCCATCGTACAGCTGTAGACATGGTGGTGATGAGAGCACCGCTGCATCGGTGGTCCAACCGCCCCATTGTAACTTGGGCGGTCAGACAGCCTTGGCACCGCCTGTCTTGAGGCTGTAATATGCTTGGCGGGGCCACTGCGACCACGCAAAGCATATTACGAGTTTCCTCAACGCCACACTTTTCATGGAGGTGTGGCTGTGAGGAAACCGGCCGGGGGCTGGGGTGTGATCTTTAACACACATATGCATTTACCAGTCATGCGTTTACCACAAAATTGCATGGTTAAGGCATGCGTGGTAAAGGCATGCATGGTAAAGGAATGCGTTGTTAAGACACATTCGTTGTTCGAGCAGCATTGTAGAGGCACGAGTAGTTAAGCCATGCATGCCTCTGTCATACAACCCCCCCACTCTGCCCTGATGCTCATCCCTTCCTTTTATAACTAGTTTTTTTTACAGCACTCAGGCTTGGCTCCAACCTGGGGCTGTACATTCATATTTTTAGCAACAGTTGATGTAATAGAGCCGCATCCTAGGTGATGTCTGTGATGACTGCTTTAATTTGAGCTTGGCAATTTCAAATCCATTTCTCAAGAAAGGCATAGCTCTTCAAAACAATCTTGTAAAAAAACCAAAGTCTTTTAACCCTGTGCCATATAGAGCAGGAGCATCTTGAAAGAATGGGTTCCATCATATTCAACCATGTTATGATAATATTCCCTGTAGATGGCTGGTTCATTGTATGTTGTAGCAGATGTTCCGCACATTGGCAGGGTTTCAATTTGCAAGCTGCTCGCTACACATACCTTTAACCTCCACTCTCCCATTTGGTTACGAGCAGCTTGAACAGTGAAATCTCCGCCAATGTGCGAAACCTCTTCTACATCCTATGAGATATGATAGAACCTCATTAAGGTTGGATAATCATTTGAACACTGATACAAGTAGGTACCACCCACTAAGGGCTACTTCCTAAGATACTTGATGTGGAGTAGGCATCTTACTCTTAACTGAGGTCTTGAAGAAGCGCCATGTATCCTCCTGACCTATGGGGTGCAAAACATGTGGACCCATGTTTGATCCAAAAAAGGAAAACATACCAAGCTATGAGAGCACATTATAACCCCTCTACTGGCACCCACCTATCTGGTTTTTTAACCTGACAGGGGAATCTATATTAAAGGTGTGAGGGATTTCCCCTAGTCAGTTTTAATCCACTTGATAACAAACATTTCACACCACTCCCCAGAACATCCCTCGCACTCATCAAATGGCGTAAAAGCCTAGAAGATATCTGCTAAAGTGACCCTTTGGGGGACCCGTAGGGCATTACAGCGCTGGCCCGATAAGGAGTGCCCCCCCATGATGAAGCATGCCATCCTTCAGGATGTGTGAGGGCAACAGAAAAGGCTTGTTGACTGTCCCCTACCTTCTGTTCAAGACCTAGACCTCTTCTTTCCTTTCACTATGGACAGTGACCCCATCTTTTTAGTTTCACTTTAAACTGTAAACTTAGCTTCAGTGCTAATAAATGTATCCCAGGTGCAGGAATATTGTTTTTGTGTGAGGGCAACCTCCCAACTCGCTTTTATCTCCACCGGCTTAGTCAGTTTTGCTGTACAATTAGAAAGGTGATTGTCAGAGAACATGTCCTTCATAATGTTGGAATGTTATAGAAATGGCGATACAAAATGATGTGATCTTCATACTTAATTTCTTTTTTAGGAAGCCCTAAACTCATACATCTTTCCCCAACTACTATATTTCTAGGGAATCCAGTCTATTTGACTGAAGCTTGTTTCTTTGCCCCCTTTCCTTTCTGTTTTAGAATCTTTTCAACCTTGTAAACTCTGGGGAGATTATCCAGTACATTCTGTTAGACCTTGCTGTAAAAGCTACTTATAGCTGCATCATTGTAATCTTTTAAATTAGTAAGTATATACACCTTTGTAAAGCTCATCATTTGCCATTATAAATATTTAGGGCCATATGTGTCAACATTCCATTTTGCGATTTCTAAATAGCGATTTTTAAGGAATCGCTATTTAGAAATCGCAAAATGGTATGTATGTAGAAAATCGTTTTTTTTAGCGATTCCTTAAAATTCCTTAATTGCGATTAGCAAATTGCTAATCTCAATTAAGGAATAATTTCCCATTCATTTCTATGGGCCAGGAGGCCCATAGGAATGAAGGGGAAATTTGCGATTCTCAATTTGCTAATCGCAAATTGAGAATATTTTCAAGGGTGCAATCGCAAGATAAGAAATCGCAATTTTTGCGATTCCTTATTTTTCAAGCATATTTGCTTGATACATACCATTAGTCCAAATTGCATTCGCAGACGCTGAAATTCTGCGAATTTAGGCGTTTGCAAAGTCAATTTGGCTTGATACATATGGCCCTTAGTCATTAAAAACCTGCTGGTACCTTTTTCTAAAGACCATTTTCAACTTCAACACATGATTACCTTCTTTTAGAAGAAGTTCCTTTACTTCTGCTGTGAACCGATCAACGCAGGGATAAATAATTCTGCTGTATTGACGCATCAGCTGTAGTTTTGAAGGTATGAAGGGAATTAGCGCGATAAACATCTAAAATGTATTGTAATACCTCCACACAAAAGTATGTGTTGTAAGCCATGAAATTACTACACTGCAAAAAACACAGTTGATGGACAGAATGTAGAACAATGTCATACATTCACCCCAGTACAAGGATCTGAGCCTAAATCCATCGTTTTTTGCACTCCACACCACCCTGGGTTAGACACTGGCTATATGCAAATCAGCTCTGACCCTGTGCCTCATGGGAACAGTCCAGTCCGAACTACCAAGCCATGTCTTTACCAGACCGGAATCAAGCATCCAAGGACCGGTTTCTGGCTATCAGCCTTCATCAGCCTGGATAGCTTGACTCCAGTGGTGTGGAGAGCCTGGGACTCACGTCTGAGCATACCCAGCCCACTCGGGGTGAAAATTGCAAAAACCACAGTTGATGGACAGAATGTAGAACAATGTCATACATTCACCCCAGTACAAGGATCTGGGCCTAAATCCATCGTTTTTTGCACTCCACACCACCCTGGGTTAGACAATGGCTATATGCAAATCAGCTCTGACCCTGTGCCTCATGGGAACAGTCCAGTCCGAACTACCAAGCCATGTCTTTACCAGACCGGAATCAAGCATCCAAGGACCAGTTTCTGGCTATCAGCCTTCATCAGCCTGGATAGCTTGACTCCAGTGGCGTGGAGAGCCTGGGACTCACGTCTGAGCATACCCAGTCCACTCGGGGTGAAAATTGCAAAAACCACAGTTGATGGACAGAATGTAGAACAATGTCATACATTCACCCCAGTATAAGGATCTGGGCCTAAATCCATCGTTTTTTGCACTCCACACCACCCTGGGTTAGACACTGGCTATATGCAAATCAGCTCTGACCCTGTGCCTCATGGGAACAGTCCAGTCCGAACTACCAAGCCATGTCTTTACCAGACCGGAACCAAGCATCCAAGGACCGGTTTCTGGCTATCAGCCTTCATCAGCCTGGATAGCTTGACTCCAGTGGTGTAGAGAGCCTGGGACTCACGTCTGAGCATACCCAGCCCACTCGGGGTGAAAATTGCAAAAACCACAGTTGATGGACAGAATGTAGAACAATGTCATACATTCATCCCAGTACAAGGATCTGGGCCTAAATCCATCGTTTTTTGCACTCCACACCACCCTGGGTTAGACACTGACTATATGCAAATCAGCTCTGACCCTGTGCCTCATGGGAACAGTCCAGTCCGAACTACCAAGCCATGTCTTTGCCAGACCGGAATCAAGCATCCAAGGACCGGTTTCTGGCTATCAGCCTTCATCAGCCTGGATAGCTTGACTCCAGTGGCGTGGAGAGCCTGGGACTCACGTCTGAGCATACCCAGTCCACTCGGGGTGAAAATTGCAAAAACCACAGTTGATGGACAGAATGTAGAACAATGTCATACATTCACCCCAGTATAAGGATCTGGGCCTAAATCCATCGTTTTTTGCACTCCACACCACCCTGGGTTAGACACTGGCTATATGCAAATCAGCTCTGACCCTGTGCCTCATGGGAACAGTCCAGTCCGAACTACCAAGCCATGTCTTTACCAGACCGGAACCAAGCATCCAAGGACCGGTTTCTGGCTATCAGCCTTCATCAGCCTGGATAGCTTGACTCCAGTGGTGTGGAGAGCCTGGGACTCACGTCTGAGCATACCCAGCCCACTCGGGGTGAAAATTGCAAAAACCACAGTTGATGGACAGAATGTAGAACCATGTCATACATTCACCCCAGTACAAGGATCTGGGCCTAAATCCATCATTTTTTGCACTCCACACCACCCTGGGTTAGACACTGGCTTTATGCAAATCAGCTCTGACCCTGTGCCTCATGGGAACAGTCCAGTCCGAACTACCAAGCCATGTCTTTACCAGACCGGAATCAAGCATCCAAGGACCGGTTTCTGGCTATCAGCCTTCATCAGCCTGGATAGCTTGACTCCAGTGGTGTGGAGAGCCTGGGACTCACGTCTGAGCATACCCAGCCCACTCGGGGTGAAAATTGCAAAAAACACAGTTGATGGACAGAATGTAGAACAATGTCATACATTCACCCCAGTACAAGGATCTGGGCCTAAATCCATCGTTTTTTGCACTCCACACCACCCTGGGTTAGACACTGGCTATATGCAAATCAGCTCTGACCCTGTGCCTCATGGGAACAGTCCAGTCCGAACTACCAAGCCATGTCTTTACCAGACCGGAACCAAGCATCCAAGGACCGGTTTCTGGCTATCAGCCTTCATCAGCCTGGATAGCTTGACTCCAGTGGTGTGGAGAGCCTGGGACTCACGTCTGAGCATACCCAGCCCACTCGGGGTGAAAATTGCAAAAACCACAGTTGATGGACAGAATGTAGAACCATGTCATACATTCACCCCAGTACAAGGATCTGGGCCTAAATCCATCATTTTTTGCACTCCACACCACCCTGGGTTAGACACTGGCTTTATGCAAATCAGCTCTGACCCTGTGCCTCATGGGAACAGTCCAGTCCGAACTACCAAGCCATGTCTTTACCAGACCGGAATCAAGCATCCAAGGACCGGTTTCTGGCTATCAGCCTTCATCAGCCTGGATAGCTTGACTCCAGTGGTGTGGAGAGCCTGGGACTCACGTCTGAGCATACCCAGCCCACTCGGGGTGAAAATTGCAAAAAACACAGTTGATGGACAGAATGTAGAACAATGTCATACATTCACCCCAGTACAAGGATCTGGGCCTAAATCCATCGTTTTTTGCACTCCACACCACCCAGGGTTAGACACTGGCTATCTGCAAATCAGCTCTGACCCTGTGCCTCATGGGAACAGTCCAGTCCGAACTACCAAGCCATGTCTTTACCAGACCGGAATCAAGCATCCAAGGGCCAGTTTCTGGCTATCAGCCTTCATCAGCCTGGATAGCTTGACTCCAGTGGTGTGGAGAGCCTGGGACTCACGTCTGAGCATACCCAGCCCACTCGGGGTGAAAATTGCAAAAAACACAGTTGATGGACAGAATGTAGAACAATGTCATACATTCACCCCAGTACAAGGATCTGGGCCTAAATCCATCGTTTTTTGCACTGCACACCACCCTGGGTTAGACACTGGCTATATGCAAATCAGCTCTGACCCTGTGCCTCATGGGAACAGTCCAGTCCGAACTACCAAGCCATGTCTTTACCAGACCGGGCTGAAGACGGCTGGAATGCCAGAAACCGGTCCTCGGAAGCTTGTTTCCGGTCCAGGGAAGACATGGCTTGGCAGTTCGGGCTGGACTGTTCCCATGAGGCACAGGGTCAGACTGATTTGCATATAGCCATGTCTGAACTGGGGTGGCAGAGTGGGCTAAAGAACGGTGATGGATTCAACCCAGATCTTTTGACTGGGTGTGAGTGTTTGATTGATTCGGATGCTCCGTCCATCACCACCCCCTTTTGTACCGCTTTTGGCCGCTATAAGTGTGGCAGGGTATGCTCAGACGTGAGTCCCTTGCTCACTTTGCCACTGGATTCAAGCAAGCCGGGCTGAAGACGGCTGGAATGCCAGAAACCGGTCCTCGGAAGCTTGTTTCTGGTCCAGGGAAGACATGGCTTGGCAGTTCGGGCTGGACTGTTCCCATGAGGCACAGGATCAGACTGATTTGCATATAGCCATGTCTGAACTGGGGTGGCAGAGTGGGCTAAAGAATGGTGATGGATTCAACCCAGATCTTTTGACTGGGTGTGAGTGTTTGATTGATTCGGATGCTCCGTCCATCACCACCCCCTTTTGTACCGCTTTTGGTCGCTATTAGTGTGGCAGGGTATGCTCAGACGTGAGTCCCTTGCTCACTTTGCCACTGGATTCAAGCAAGCCGGGCTGAAGACGGCTGGAATGCCAGAAACCGGTCCTCGGAAGCTTGTTTCCGGTCCAGGGAAGACATGGCTTGGCAGTTCGGGCTGGACTGTTCCCATGAGGCACAGGGTCAGACTGATTTGCATATAGCCATGTCTGAACTGGGGTGGCAGAGTGGGCTAAAGAACGGTGATGGATTCAACCCAGATCTTTTGACTGGGTGTGAGTGTTTGATTGATTCGGATGCTCCGTCCATCACCACCCCCTTTTGTACCGCTTTTGGCCGCTATAAGTGTGGCAGGGTATGCTCAGACGTGAGTCCCTTGCTCACTTTGCCACTGGATTCAAGCAAGCCGGGCTGAAGACGGCTGGAATGCCAGAAACCGGTCCTCGGAAGCTTGTTTCTGGTCCAGGGAAGACATGGCTTGGCAGTTCGGGCTGGACTGTTCCCATGAGGCACAGGGTCAGACTGATTTGCATATAGCCATGTCTGAACTGGGGTGGCAGAGTGGGCTAAAGAATGGTGATGGATTCAACCCAGATCTTTTGACTGGGTGTGAGTGTTTGATTGATTCGGATGCTCCGTCCATCACCACCCCCTTTTGTACCGCTTTTGGTCGCTATTAGTGTGGCAGGGTATGCTCAGACGTGAGTGCCTTGCTCACTTTGCCACTGGATTCAAGCAAGCCGGGCTGAAGACGGCTGGAATGCCAGAAACCGGTCCTCGGAAGCTTGTTTCCGGTCCAGGGAAGACATGGCTTGACAGTTCGGGCTGGACTGTTCCCATGAGGCACAGGGTCAGACTGATTTGCATATAGCCATGTCTGAACTGGGGTGGCAGAGTGGGCTAAAGAACGGTGATGGATTCAACCCAGATCTTTTGACTGGGTGTGAGTGTTTGATTGATTCGGATGCTCCGTCCATCACCACCCCCTTTTGTACCACTTTTGGCCGCTATAAGTGTGGCAGGGTATGCTCAGACGTGAGTCCCTTGCTCACTTTGCCTCTGGATTCAAGCAAGCCGGGCTGAAGACGGCTGGAATACCAGAAACCGGTCCTCTGAAGCTTGTTTCCGGTCCAGGGAAGACATGGCTTGGCAGTTCGGGCTGGACTGTTCCCATGAGGCACAGGGTCAGACTGTTTTGCATATAGCCATGTCTGAACTGGGGTGGCAGAGTGGGCTAAAGAACTGTGATGGATTTAACCCAGATCTTTTGACTGGGTGTGAGTGTTTGATTGATTCGGATGCTCCGTCCATCACCACCCCCTTTTGTACCGCTTTTGGCCGCTATAAGTGTGGCAGGGTATGCTCAGACGTGAGTCCCTTGGTCACTTTGCCACTGGATTCAAGCAAGCCGGGCTGAAGACGGCTGGAATGCCAGAAACCGGTCCTCGGAAGCTTGTTTCCGGTCCAGGGAAGACATGGCTTGGCAGTTCGGGCTGGACTGTTCCCATGAGGCACAGGGTCAGACTGATTTGCATATAGCCATGTCTGAACTGGGGTGGCAGAGTGGGCTAAAGAACGGTGATGGATTCAACCCAGATCTTTTGACTGGGTGTGAGTGTTTGATTGATTCGGATGCTCCGTCCATCACCACCCCCTTTTGTACCGCTTTTGGCCGCTATAAGTGTGGCAGGGTATGCTCAGACGTGAGTCCCTTGCTCACTTTGCCACTGGATTCAAGCAAGCCGGGCTGAAGACGGCTGGAATGCCAGAAACCGGTCCTCGGAAGCTTGTTTCCGGTCCAGGGAAGACATGGCTTGGCAGTTCGGGCTGGACTGTTCCCATGAGGCACAGGGTCAGACTGATTTGCATATAGCCATGTCTGAACTGGGGTGGCAGAGTGGGCTAAAGAACGGTGATGGATTCAACCCAGATCTTTTGACTGGGTGTGAGTGTTTGATTGATTCGGATGCTCCGTCCATCACCACCCCCTTTTGTACCCCGTATGAAATTACTACACATCAGATGCAGCTCCTCAATTTGAGTGGAGGAGCGTCACCCCACAAGCCCCAGAGCCCCCCCAAAAAGCCAATAAAATGTATTTACTACCATTTAATTTTTCACCAACCCATGTCAGGATGGGGTGGGGCCAATGTTGCTGAGTGATAGCATCAGGGAGCTGTGCACTTCAAAACCTGAACCTGGTCCAACATATATATTCCCCCACTCACGAAAAAGGACACATCCTGGACCAAGTCTGGTCCCACAATCTTCCTCTCTCTACGCCAACCATCGCGCCTTGTATATGGTCTGACCATTACTTGATCCAGTTCACAACCACTATCAACGGCTACACTAAGTCTCTGCCCCGGGTGGGAGGGTGAATAGGAAATGGAAACCTTTAAACACACCGGCTTTTGTCGACACTCTGAAAAACACCTTACCTATTTTTTGCCTGGATGTCAACACTATGGAAGGAAAAATCACGGAGTGGCTATCAGCGGCTAGTGATACTCATGTCCCTCCTGTCAAATTTTCCCGCACACGTTGTGTGGATGCCCACAAATGGTTCACCTCTGACCTTAAAAAATTCAAACTTGAATTGCGCCAAAAAGAAAGGAAATGGTGATTAAACTACACCATGAGAGATAAGGAGGAATTCTCCACAGCTTGTAGGGAATATAAAAAAACTATCCTAAATAGCAAAACGGCATATTTCTCTACGAAAATACTAAACTCCCAAAACAAATCAAAAGATATTTTTAAAATAGTGAATGATCTATGCAACAGTGAGAGAACGGCAACCATTCAGACCCCTACTCAGGGCTTTTGTAACTCGGTGAATAATATCTTCATAGATAAAATCTCTGCTATTAAAAACAGCATCCCTAACCCCCGCAGTCAGGAACCAATGGATGACATCCGTAATAATCATCTTACTCTTGATGTCTTTCCTCCAATGGACCCTAAAACATTCTTGGAGCTACTGTCTTGGGTCAACTCTGGGTCGCCTAATGACAGCTGCCCACCACACATTATGAAAGAGGTCTTCTTGGCCTTACCCCAGAGCATACTCCCCTTCCTCAATGAATCTCTCGCGCAGGGCAAGGTTCCCTGCGCCTTCAAAAACGCAATGGTCGTTCCCCTCATAAAAAAACCTGGGGCAGACCCCACGGACCCGTCCAATTATCATCACATTTTCCTTCTTCCCTTCATGGCCAAAATACTGGAGGCTCATGTGTCGAGATGTCTCTCGAATTTCATCGAACACTCTTGATGGAGCAAGGTGGCAAAACAAAATTTTGTGTACCCCTTGTGAAGTCAATGTTCCATAACGTTAACATTTACTAATGGTGTGTTGTGGTGAATTAATCAACAATAGTATAAGATGCACATACATGAACACGTGGGAATACTAATTTTGCTTGCATGAAGCAATGTAATTAACTAATTTGTATTGTTATTGTGATGTGAACTAATGCACAGCTTAAATATAAATAAACGCAGCATGAATGTGCTTATTGTGCATGTTATTGTGCTGAAAAGTCGTCGGATATGTAAGTATAAGATGCATTTTTGTGGCTTACCTGGTAGGTAATAACTAATAGGGAAACATTAGTATGGTGGGAGGTAAACAGAAGGGCTTTAGTTCCATATTTAACATGAATTTGTGTTTGTTTCTATGATAGTTCCAAAAGTGGCCTCTGAGGCCTACAAAAACATGGTTACTCTGGCTAACTGTGAGCAAGTGCTGGACTGCGCATGCGTGCCCAAAGCTTGCCAGTGAGAGTGAGCTGCCTGTACTCAGATGGGAAGTTCAAGGCTGCCTTGCCCTGGAAGCCAGGATGGTTGCCAAAATAAGGACAGTCGAGTGTTCCAAACGTGGGAAAGTGATGTGATGTTGCGAGTCAAGGAAGTGACCAGGCCAAAGACTGTCCTAAGCAATACCCCTTTATGATTTCGCTGATTCACAGTGAATATGATGTTGTAATGGTGAGGAGATGCTCACCCATCCCAAATTGTCCAATCAGAACACGAATTGGTGATGTTAGATACTTTTTAGATAGATTATGTTAGGAAATTAGTGTATAAAAAACCCCTGATTTTGCTCAGAGGGTGTCGCTTTTTCGATTTCCTCTCGAAGTGCTGTCGGATTGCAGATCGATTCCTGGATGTAAGATACTTTGATTTATTTCTTGTTTTCTTTGCACGACCAAAAGGATAAGATGAGGGTGTTAGTTAGGGATGTTAGGAGAGAATGGAACTATCTATTCTTTGCTAAACTTTTAACTGATTCCTAAATAAATGACTATTTTCTGAGCTCTGAATGAAAATGGTCATTTTGAAATAAAGTTTAAGATTTGACTGAATAAAGAATTAATTAAAGCTTAAATGTCAGATATATTAAAGTTTTGCTTTTAATAAAATTAGGAAAATGGAATAATAAAATCTGGTCTTGTAATTTTTCCTACGCCTGATTTTCTTTCTAGCAGATCCATTGCCACTATGGTGGTGTGTCTGAATAAAATTCATGTTTGTTAAACCATGGTAAATTGTATAAACTATAGGTGTAAATAATAGCTGCTTAAATAGGTTATACACTCCGCCAAATGTTACAGCATTACTCCTTTATGTTTCACCAATCCTTGAAATTGAGTTAAGTGAACAGAGTAAGTGTGCAGTGTTATGGGCCCCAGTGGAAGAATAATTGCGTGATTGGAGATTTCAGGGAAAGGTGATGCTGATTTAGAAATGATTTTTGGAGTTCCTCTGTAGCAGTTATATCTTGGTAGCAGAGTACTGGTTGCTAAGGAAATTAGCTAGGGTTATGTAGAAAGTACTATATAAAATGTAATGTACAGAATTATGACTAACATCTGTTGAGTTTGTATTACGTTATATTTAGTCCTGAAAAGGCTTCCAAGTGTTGCGTGAAGCTAGTGCCTCTGTCTGCAGGCAGAGGAAGTGTGGCAAGTAAAGTCGCACAGTGCATTGGTCTGTTTCAAAAAAGGAGTATCGTCGTATACTGCGGTGGTATTGTCGCATATCACTGTTTAGGGACATTAGGTGTGAAAGAATAAATGTATAGTGAGGACAGTCTATAAAATCTTAGCCTTCAAGTACAGGGATCATTGCGTATCCTGATTAAAACTTACTGCTGGGAGAGTAGTAGGACTTAACCCAAGCTTAATAGAAGGGTAAAGGAGTGGTGTCCACTTTACTAACGAAAGAGGAATTCTGAGGTGGGCTAGAGGTAAGCACTACCTACTGGTGATACAGAGTTCATGTATATATGAATAGGGATTTCTGTATGAACGTGTGTAAATGAAATTGCAATACGCGTTCTGGTGAAACTCTAGGATTGTCTCTAAGGAAGTGAAAAAGATCTCTGTATGTGCTTTCCTGGAGAAACGAGTTTGTTATTGCCTGACAGAAGGGTAAGGTAGAGGGTAGTGCTACTATTATCGACGAGTCTAAAATTCTGTGGAGGTAAGCGTCTTCTACTCCAGTTACAGAATACTTGTATGATTGAAAAATGCTATCACTTTATTAGTGAAACAGACAAATGGTATTGTTTTCTGTAAAGGTACTAACTGATTTTGTAAAATATCTTGTAAATACGACTTCTTGAAAAATCCTGTAAAGGAGGGGTCAGTCAGCGCTGCAGAAGTCGGAGCGCTGGTGACGTCAAAAGTGTCGCGCTGGGATTGGTCCTCGTGACCAAGGCGGAGAAAGGGCTGATTGGTGCATCACAAAAAGCAGCGAAAGCTATTGGTTAAACACTATAGTGATGTATCGTGTTCTAATTGGTACATTAGTGTGAACCGTGCTGTGATAGGTTGGTGTTACGGAAACAGCAACAGAATAGTAAGTGATCTTTTGAAAAACAGGAAATTTGCTGAAAATGTCTTACTACTATTATGAAGAAGACAAGAAAAAACCTTCATGGTTTAAAAAGTTAAAAAATATGTTCGTAAAAGACAAAGAGGTAGTCACGAGAGAGGGAAAAATACTTCCTTCGCCAAAGACACCTGCTTCTCATATGATGTCAAAATATGGTTACCGTACGTGTGTTTGGTTGGAGAAGTGGGTATGATATACCAAGGATGATGGTGTGTTAGCTTATCCAGAAGGAGGATCTTTTGATTTGGCAATTCTGAGAAATCTGAGAGACAGAATGATAAAGCTTGAACAGAGACCCTTGTCCGACTCAATTTGAGGCACTGGTCGAATGGGAAGATGAGATGCATGAATTGGAGAGCGAGAGGTTAACTAGGCATATTAGGCCAAGAGGTAGAGGTCGAGATTTATGGGGAGAAACACATGAGAGTAGAATGCGTAGATGGAGAAATGGTAATATGTGTGATGGCATGTATCCAGTCAGATTAGTGGAAGAATATGAGGGACGGAAATGTACAGAAAAGAAAAAGAATGTGGAGATAGGTAACCAGAGTTATGGTGAAAGTGAATCAGAGGATGCTGTATTGGAGGAAATATTAAATAGGAGACCTCCACCATATCAACCAGGTTCTTTATGGACTACCCCAAATGCTCCAATAGCAGATGAGAGAGTTAGTGAAACACCGAGACAACCATCAAATTTCCGAGAATTCCCTGAAAGAGTAGGAACAAGATATATCCCAAGTACACCGATAGGAGAAGCTCGAATTTTGGGTACTCCTGTACAAAGTAATGATTCGCATAAAACTGTGCTAAGTGCTGAAAGGCAAAATGATGTACAGCCAGATATTTCTGATTATGAACGTTCTGCACATGAACTGATTCAAAACCTTACTAAAAATATGGAAGCAGTAACTGTCCCAGTAACAATAGGACCTGTGATACCAGTATTTGAAAATCAAAGAATAAAAGAGCCAAGCTTAACAATTCCATTACAACCGAGTCTGCAGAAAGTAAAACAGAATATTTATCCTGATTTATCAGAAGTAAGGCGGAATATAAATGTAAATCCACCTGAATTGACTTTTAATCAAAGTTTGTCATGCAGATACCCGACAGGAGCAGAATCTGACTCTGCAACCCCAGAGAGAAGTGTAGATAAAATAGATCTAACGCAAACACCTGTAGGACCATCAGATAAAGAATTGAGTGATTGGATTAAAACTTTAAAATTAAAAGAGCAGGAATCAAAAGTACTGGATATGGCAAAATTAAAAGTAGACATGGAAGAATTAATTATTGGAACTATTGGAACAGACAGACTAAAAACATATCAGGATGATGAGCTCATGTTTTTGTGTAAAAGCATAACATGGAAGGCCAAAACGATGTATGATTAGTTGGAAGAATTGGCAAGTGAATATGGAATAGAATTTTCAAAAATAAAATCATTGCAGAAAACATATCGAGTAGATTTTGCAGAAAGAGACATTGAGAACATGAATACTACTGGGAGGTTGGCACAAATAAAAGATTTGATTGTGCTGTTACGAAAATGGGGAGAATTAAGTAAATGGAGGGTTAAGTGGGCAAAGAAGAAAGAAGAAAATAGGGATAAATCCACATTAGCTTTTCCAATCAGGGAAAAAGAGATAGTGACAACTGAGTTTCCCATGAGAGAGTTACCTGGAGGAGGATATGTACATGTTCCTTGGAGCAGACAAGACATATTGTCATTTACAAATGATTTTCCTAGGTTGAGAGAGAAACCAGTGGAATGGTATCGACAAGTAGACAGATTTGTAAATGTGTCAAAAGTTTTATGGATCGATTTGGATGGATTGTTTGACATAGTGGTGCCAGCAGACCTATGGACAGAATGTAAAATATCTGTAGATTGGCCAAGGGAAGAGTATCCCAGAGATAAGGTAACAGGAACCCCATCTCCAGATGCAATGCGAAAGTACGAACAAGTGATAGTGTGGCTGAAAAATAAAATACCTCCAACGGAAACTGATTGGGTGAAAATAGACAGGACCACACAAGAGCCAAAAGAAACTGTACATTCATTCTATGAAAGATTGTTGTTAGTTTTCAAACAGTATAGCGGTTATGAGGAGCTGAATGAAAAGGACAAGAGTCACTTTATATATAGATTTGTATATGGTTTGAGACCAGAAATTTCAGACATGATTAGACACAGCATGATAGTATGGCAGTCGAGCTCAGTAGGCAAAGTACTGAGACAGGCAAAATATTGCAGCGAAGGAATTGATGCAAAACAGAAAAAGCTGAAAGAGAAAGCCATGTGGGCACAAGTGAAGGTAGCGGAACAACAAGTAGCACAAATGGAGAGTAAGAATAGAGGGAATCAAGGTAGTTTTAAAGGTAAACCTAAATTAGTAGGGAATATTGATGAATTAAAAAAGAAATTTCCATGTTTCAATTGCGGCAAGTTAGGGCATTGGAAGAAAGAGTGTAAATGTCCGCCTAGACTTAATGGAGAAAATACATCATTGAATCCGCAGGTGCAGTTTGAGGTAAATCAACAGTAACCGCAACAACAGCAGATAACAAATCTGCAAAGTCAGGTGCCACAACCGCCACTGCCATACAGTGTAAACCAGCAGAGATACAGTGCAGAGACAGGAATCAGCGGAGGTGAACAGGTAAAAAGACCGCAAAGAGTGAATGTGTGTCCTCAGTATTGGTTAGAAGAGGAGGATGGCAGTGAGCCGGATGAAAGTTTCTGATGATGCCTGAGAGAGGAAGAAGAGTGTGTGCTTGAAGCCACTCTTGAGGTAGATCAGTCAGTTCCATTTGTGAGCGGAAAGGTGAATGGTGTAGAAATAACTTTCCTAGTGGACACTGGTGCTACCCGTTCCACTGTTAGATCAGTGGAAGTTCAAAATCTTCCTCTCTCGGGAGAGACCATTCAAGTCGTAGGTGTAGCTAATAGACAGATAAAAACTCCATTGACAAAACCAGTTGAAGTAGAAATTGGAACCTACAAAGATATGCATCAATTTGTGGTGTGCGATAGTAGTCCTGTTAATCTGTTAGGATGGGATAGATTGTGCAAGATGAACTGTGCCATATACTGTTCACCGGATGGCATAGAATTGCAAACTCCAGATGAAGATAGTTTGTATAAAATGACAATGCTCATGATTGAGGCAGAGCAGGATAAGCTATTTCCTGTTTTTGACAAAGAAAAGATTCCTGTTGCATTGAAAGAGGCAGTGAAAGAAGGAGTATGGGATTTCACTGGAAAAGATATAGGTTTAATGAAAGGTGTTGATCCTGTAAAAGTCACAGTAAAAGAAGGTGCGAGTTACCCAAATACACCTCAGTATAAGATGACTACAGAAGTAATTGAAGGAATAACTCCAGTGATTGACAAAATGATTGAGCAGGGAATACTGAGAGAAATAGAAAGCAGTCCTTGTAATTCATCAATGATGGGATTGAAAAAGCCTAACGGAACATTTAGAATTGTGTAACACCTCGGAAAGGTTAATAAAATTGTTGTCCCATGTTGTCCGATTGTTCCGAATCCAGCAGTGATTCTGTACCAAATTCCTCATGATGCAGAATGGTACACTGTGATTGACCTGTGCAATGCGTTCTTTACTGTTCCATTGCATCCAGAAAGCCAACCAATTTTGCGTTCCGATTCCAAAATCGTATCCTAGCATGGTGTAGAATTCCGCAAGGGTACACTGAGAGTCCATCGATTTTTAATCAGCTGCTAAAGAAATCATTAGAAAACTTGAGCATGCCTGGAGAGTCTGTGTTAGTACAGTACATTGATGATATTTTGGTTGCATAGAAAACAAAGGATGCCTGTGTAACTGACACTGTAGCATTGTTGAATCATTTGGCAGAGGAGGGACATAAAGTGTCTCCATCAAAATTGCAGTTTTGTCAAAATGAAGTACAATATCTAGGTCACAAGATTGCTAAAGGAATCAGACAAGTCACGATAGAAAGAATCAAAATGATACAAGGAATGCAGCCACCTTAAACTCAAAGACAGGTGAGAATGTTCTTGGGAATGGTAGGTTAATGTAGACAGTGGATTAGTGGATTTTCATTGATTGCAAAACCATTACAGAGACTAACAAAAGCAGACATCAGAGATTCCATTGTTCTGACCAAAACAGAGATGGAAGCATTTGAACAGCTGAAAACTAATCTATGTGAAGCTCCAGCTTTAGGAATGCCTGATTATGAGAAAGAATTTGAACTGTACTGCAGTGAGCGAGAAGGATGTGCATTGTCAGTGTTGGTTCAGAGACATGGAAAATTGAGAAAACCAATTGCGTATTTCTCAGCTGTTTTGCACCCTGTTGCAAAAGCTTTGCCAGGTTGTCTGAAAGCAGTAGCAGCAACTAGTGTAAGTCTGAAGCAAAGTGAAGGAATAGTGATGGGATTTCCTGTGAGGGTGTATGTACCTCATTCTGTGGAGATTCTCATCACTAGAGCCAAAACACAGTATATGACCAACAGCAGAATGACCCGATATGAGAAAATAATTTTGGGAGCTGAGAATGTGACCATTACCAGGTGTGTAAACGTTAATCCTTCTACATTGTCACCTGACACCATTTAAGCAGAAGTGAAAGGTGAGCTTGATCACAAATGTTTGGATACTGCACAAAACCCAGACCAGATACCAGAGATGAACCTTTACCTGAATCAGATTTTGTGATGTTTGTGGATGGATCATGCCTGAGAACGGAAAGTGGTATTCTAAGTGCTGCTTATGCCGTTTGTACTGTGGCAGAGGTGTTAGAAGCATCTTGTCTGAAAGGAATTCATTCTGCTCAAGTAGCGGAGTTGATTGCTTTGATACGACCATGTGAATTGGGAAAAGAGGTGAAAGTAACTATAGTGACTGATAGTCAGTATGGTTACGGAGTTGTTCATGGTTATGGACAGCTTTGGTCCCAAAGAGGTTATTTGACCTCTGCAGGAACACCTATTCGGAATGCTGAATTTGTGAAAACACTAATAGATGTGATACATTTACCTGAGAAAATTGTAAAATGTTCAGCCCATAAAAAGAGTGAGGATTACATTACTTGTGGAAACAATTATGTGGATGCAATTGCAAAGCATTGTGCGAAAAATCAAATTTCAATCAATCGAGAAAAGCTCAAAGAACATGTTCCGAGTCCTTTAATGATAACTACTGTAGTTGAGACTTGGCAGGAAGTGAAACAGATACAGGAGGAGGCAGAATCAGAAGAAAAAGATATTTGGCTAAAAGCAGGATGCAGACAAAGGGAGGAAGATGAAATGTAGGTTTACAAAGATGAACGACCAGTAATTCCCGATAGCATGATCTCAGACATGGCCCGAATGTACCATGGTCAGGCACACATTGGTAGAGATGCTATGATTCGTCTCTTTAGACAGACTTGGTATAATCCCAAGTTCAGGATGATTGCCGAAAGCCTGTGCCAAAGATGTTTGGTATGTCAGCAATTCAATCCAAACAGGAGAACTGTTGTATGTTTGGGAACCATAGGACGGAGGGTGGTCCATTTACAAGAGTTCAGATGGATTTTGTGGAGTTGCCCCCATGTAATAGGCTTAGGTATGTTCTTGTGATAATCTGTTTGTTCTCCCGATGGGTGGAAGCTTTCCCCACGAGAAGAAATAATGGAATAACTGTTGCTAAATTGTTCTTACGTGAGATAATACCACGTGTCGGTTTCCCGGTGACGATTGAGTCAGACCGTGGACCGCATTTCCAAAATGAACTTCTGCAAATGATCTGTGAAGCTCTGGACATTCGCCAGAAGCTGCGTTGTGCTTCAGGAGTAGTGGAACAGGTGAATGAACAATTAAAAACAGAGTTGCAAACATGTATCTAGCAACATGACTTAAGTGGCCCGATGCCTTGCCGCTTGTCTTAATGACACTAAGAAGCATACCTGCAGGAAAACTGGACTAAGTCCACTTGAGATTTTGATGGGCAGGGTGATGAGGCAGACCTATGTACCTGTTGATAAGTTGTTGACAATTAATGATGACATCATACTGGATTACTGCAAAAATCTGTCTGCTGTGGTAACTTCTGTGCTCCACCAGGTGGGAACTGAGTCAAATTCCAAAGAGAAAAATCCAGCTCATGATCTAGTCCCTGGAGACTGGGTTCGAGTGAAAGTGCATCGCAAGAGAAATTGCTTGGTACCTCGGTGGCAGAAACCACGTCAGGTTATCTTGGTCAGTACCACTGCAGCCAAGTGTGCTGGATTGAAGAGGTGGGTTCATGCGAGCCACACCATTCGTGTGCCTGCACCTGAATACCCATACGACGGTGAAAGTACAACTGACTCTGATTCTGAAGCTGAACCAGAAAAAACTCCAGATACTGAAGATCGACAGGAACGTCGACATCTGGAAGTATCAGAAGCCAGTTCTGCGTCTGAAGGTGAAGGTGAAAGGGAGGTTGTGGAGATACCATATTCAGAAGATCAATCTGAAGATCGAGAATTGGTAAAGACAGACACCAGTAAAGACGCAAAAGAAAGTGAAGAGAAAGCTGTTGAAGAGGGGAAAACTGAAGAGCAATCTGGAAACTCTGAAAGCAGGAACGGAAATCCTGAGACTGGGGAAGAGGAAGTAACTCACGATAAGGATGAGATTAGCAGAAAAGAAAGCTGGATCTGATGAAGACAAAGACATTGTGAAAATTATAATCAATGACACAGCTGAAGATACTGAAAGTGAAACTGATGACAGTGCAGAGCTTGGAGAGTGGAGCACAACACAGTAGAACCAAAGACTAAGAAAGTCTGTAAAGGTGACAATTGGCCTAAAGAAACTGGTGGAGATTTAAAATAGTGAATAAAACAAACGAGCCAGAAGAGCAAGTGAATGAGATCACTAGCCAGAAAGAAACACTGGGAAAGAAAATAGAGATTATTCAAAGGCCAAAAAGAGTAGGACGTCCGAACCAGAGGTATAAATCACCTGAGGGGACGTACATCGTCCTACCACCAATTGTTGAGGTTAATAGCAGTCATGAAAACCTGTACAACCCAAAGATGATTGGGAAAATTGAGTAAAGAAGTCAACTTAGGAGAAAAGAGATAGGTGTTCAAAGTATTTGATAATAAGCAAAAATTCTGAAGTCCTGTGAGACGGATATTGTAAATACCGTAGAGGTCGGAGTTGACATAAGGTCGAAGAAATCTTGTTAGAAAAACTAACTATACTACAATTTAGAATAAGAACTGATACAACATCGAAGAAAACTTGTTAGTGAATTGAGTGGTGTACAACTTGTAGGTGACATAAGGTCGAAGAAATTGTGTTAGAGAAATATAGCAATCAGTAACCACAAAACAAAATGTTCTATTTTTAGAAAACGGTGTAGATGTTGCTCAATATGTACGGGATTGTTTATAATATTATGGGTAATTTTAGCTATTGTTATTCCTTTCCAAGATAATTTGATGAAATTGAAACCAAATGTGAGTTTAAATAAGCCAAGTGAGAAAGAAAAAGTTCATGAGACTCATGTGTATAAACCAGAGGTGCATCAGGATAGGTCAATTAGTAATTACACAAAGAATACATTTTGAAAGTTATTACTTGAGTATATTAAAACAATGAATGTTGATGATTGTTATGTTTGTGTAAAATTGCCAGCATCAGTGTCAGAAGGGGTGACCTATCACCACCTTCCTCTCACATATGGAGTGACTTGTAGTGTAATTGCAAGCTTGTTTTATCAGACTGGGAAATTGGAATATCATTACTCCAATGTAGACAAAATATTTGCAAAATTAAAAATTGATAGTGCATTGAACAAAAGGAAACCTGCAAAAGAGATGGGAGAGTATTTCTTAGAATTAGATGAGCTGACACATGAATATGCTTTAAAAAATAATTTGACATGTAAAATGAGAATTGAAGAGAAAGCATTTCTGAATATGGTTGAGGAAAGAAGGGTTGCGTACAAACGAAGTGAGAAAGTAAAACATGCAAAGTCCAAATATTGGACATTTGAAGATGAGAACCTTGATGACAAAATGTGAATGTGGCTATAAACATAGATACTCCAATGTTAGGGACATTTTGTATTAGAAGAGAAAATTCTATGTATGATAATTATTTTGTGAGTGCAAGTCAATGTAAAGACACCTATAGAATTATAGGGGGTTGGGGATTTAAAGGAGAAGATGATCCTGTTTTTCCGGGAATATATTTTATTTGTGGGAATAGAGCTTACTATAGGTTACCAGATCATTGGTACGGCACCTGTTATGTGGGCTTGGTCTTTCCTAAAATGTTCCATGTAGCTAGAGGTACTAATGGAAAGCATGAGATAGGTAAAGTCTTAAGTAGAAAAAGAAGAGAGAGTGTGATGGAAATAATAGGTGATGTTTTCGGAGCACTGATACCAGGAGCGGGAATTTTGATTAATGCAAATAGAATCAGAAAATTGTCCACAATAGTTGATCGATTGTCAACAGACACTGCAGGAGGATTCCTAATGGTTAATACTGAAATTGTTGCTATGAGAGCTATGGTAATGCAAAATCGACTTGCCCTCGATATAATTTTAGCAAAAGAGGTAGGCGTCTGTGGAATTTTAAAAGTGCAACATTGTTGTACTTACATTTCAGATAAAAGTCAGAATCTTGAAAAGTACATTATAAATAAAACAGATTTGCATATAGAAATTGAACCACTGGAGGTTGAAGGTGTTCTTGAAAAGTTAGGTAAAAGTTTCTCAGCGAATTAAGCATTGGTTCCAAGAAATAGGTAGTTCAATTATAGGTAAAATACTAATTCAAATAACGATTTTAGTGATAGTGATTTTCCTGATAAGATTATGCTGCATATGTAAATGTAGGAGAGATTTTAGAAAAGCGATAAAGAGAACAAATCAAGAACGAAAAGCAAGGGAAAGAGAAAAGAATGAAATAGAAATGGAAGAAATCAGAGAGAAGATTTTCAAGGATTCAAAGGAGAAAGATACTAGAGTGTAGATGGTACTAAAATGAAGAATTTGAAACATGTTCTGCTAAATTTTCCAAAATTTTGAGAGATATCTGGTGATAAAATCACCAGATGAGGGAATTGATGGAGCAAGATGACAAAACAAAATTTTGTGTACCCCTTGTGAAGTCAATATTCCATAACAATAACATTTACTAATATTGTGTTGTGGTGAATTAATCAACAATAGTATAAGATGCACATACATGAACACGTGGGAATACTAATTTTGCTTGCATGAAGCAATATAATTAACTAATTTGTATTGTTATTGTGATGTGAACTAATGCACAGCTTAAATATAAATAAACGCAGCATGAATGTGCTTATTGTGCACGTTATTGTGCTGAAAAGTCGTCGGATATGTAAGTATAAGACGCATTTATGTGACTTACCTGCTAGGTAATAACTAATAGGGAAACATTAGTATGGTGGGAGGTAAACAGAAGGGTTTTAGTTCCATATTTAACATGAATTTGTGTTTGTTTCTATGATAGTTCCAAAAGTGGCCTCTGAGGCCTACAAAAACATGGCTGCTCTGGCTAACTGCGAGCAAGTGCTGGACTGCGCATGCTTGCCCAAAGCCTGCCAGCGAGAGTGAGCTGCCTGTACTCGGATGGGAAGTTCAAGGCTGCCTTGCCCTGGAAGCCAGGATGGTTGCCAAAATATGGACAGTCAAGTGTTCCAAACATGGGAAAGTGATGCGACGTTGCGAGTCAAGGATGTGACCAGGCCAAAGACTGTCCTAAACAATCCCCTTTTATGATTTCACTGATTCACCGTGAATATGATGTTGTGATGGTGAGGAGATGCTCACCCATCCCAAATTGTCCAATCAGAACCAGAATTGGTGACATAAAAAACGTTTTTGATAGATTAAGTTTGAAAATTAGTGTACTAAACCCCCTGATTTTGCTTAGAGGGTGTTGCTTTTTCGATTTCTCTCGAAGTGCTGTCGGATTGCAGATCAATTTCTGGATGTAAAATACTTTGATTTATTTCTTGTTTTCTTTGCAGGACCGAAAGGATAAGATGAGGGCGTTAGTTAGGGATGTTAGGAGAGAATGAATTTTGGAACTATCTATTCTTTGCTAAACTTTTAACTGATTCTTAAATAAATGACTATTTTCTGAGCTCTGAATAAAAATGATCATTTTGAAATAAAGTTTAAGATTTTACTAAATAAAGAATTAATTAAAGCTTAAATGTCAGATATATTAAAGTTTTGCTTTTGATAAAATTAGGAAAATGGAAAATTTAAAAGCTGGTCTTGTAATTTTTCCTACGCCTGATTTTCTTTCTAGCAGATCCATTGCCACTATGGTGATGTGTCTGAATAAAATTCATGTTTGTTAAACCATGGTAAATTGTATAAACTATAGGTGTAAATAATAGCTGCTTAAATAGGTTAGACACTCCGCCAAATGTTACAGCATTACTCCTTTATGTTTCACCAATCCTTGAAATTGAGTTAAGTGAACAGAGTAAGTGTGCAGTGTTATGGGCCCCACTGGAAGAATAATTGTGTGATTGGAGATTTCAGGCAATGGTGATGCTGATTTAGAAATTATTTTTGGAGTTCCGCTGTAGCACTCTGACTACCTAGAACCTAATCAAGCCGGATTCTGCCCGTCACATTCAACGGAAGCGGTGATCCTTGCAGTTCAGGATTCTCTTAGAGTAAATGCTGACAGGGGCAACCACCAGGCCCTGGTGCTCCTGGATCTGTCAGCCGCGTTCAACACGGTTGACTATAACATTCTGCTGAACCGTGTCGAACAGGCTGGCCTCAGGGGACCCGCACTTAGATGGATAGCGTCCTTCATTACTGACCGGATGCAATCAGTCAGTCTTGGAAACTTTACCGCCCCAAGACTCTCTTTCCTCTGTGGGGTCCCTCAGCGATCATCCCTGTCACCATTATTGTTCAATTTATACCTCAGACCCCTGAGACACTCCCTAAAAAACTGCAAGATCACCATTTTTAATTATGCTGATGATCTGCAGCTGATAATAACACTGGATTCCCCAGATTCAGCGGCAGAGTTTGGGCAACCATGTCTCACATACGGAGTTGGAGGGACCTGAATCACCTAAAACTCAACCCAGGCAAGACTGATCTAGTACTGCCTGGGAAGAGTGAGATCAGTTGGGCCCGCACTTCTGGCCGGCGGATATGGGTTCTCCGCCTACTGCTTCCCCTTTGGTAAAAAGCCTAGAGGTCATCCTCAATGCTGACCTATAGCTTGAAGGACAGGTGGGAGCTGTTGTCTCCTCTAGATTTTTCCAACTTTGGAAAATTAAGAAAATTGCCCACTTGCTGACACACTCTTCACTCATACAGGTAGTGATAGCCCTCGTACTCTTGCGCCTTGATTTTTCAAACGCTCTATATCTTGGCCTGCCACTGTGCTTGCTAAAACGATGGCTCAAAATCAGGCGGGAAGACTTATCTGGAAACAACCCAAATGGCAGTCAGCTAGACCTGGACTGTCAAAACTACACTGGCTTCCGATGGCCCAAAGGGTTTCCTTTAAGACGGGATGCATAGCTTTTGAGGCACTGCATAGAAACAGTCCCAAATTTGTTAAAAACATGATCAATAACTACAAACCTCAGCATAACTTACATCTCCACCTAGTAACAATTCCATTGTTTAAAAGGAAACGGCAAGGAGGCAGCAGGTTCTCCTACTTGGCTGCCACTTTCTGGAACTCCCTCCCCATGTCAATCAGGAGCTCTGACAATCTCTTGGTCTTCAGGAAGTCCCTGAAGATGTGGCTGTTTGAGCAAGCATACGCCTAGGGACTTTGGGTAACTTTTCTCCGCATCAGCGCTATGAAACCTACGTGCGCTTTGTAAGTGGTTATTGACATAACATAACATAACAAAATGTGCATATCTCTTTTGCCGGCCATCTTGGGATGGCCAGCCAGACATGCGCATTTTAAACTTCTCTTACCCAGCGTTAGAGAAATTACAGTCCTTCAATGCTCTTGGAAGGAAAGCTTTGAGTGAGGCTGCTTCCTCCAATCATGATGCTTCTCAGATGCTGTGAGAGCAGCATTAGGATTGGGTAATGCAATTTATTTGTCCAGAGCTTCCAGAAGACACCCGAGGGAGAAGGGCGTCACGCTACAAGAAAGGAAGGTAAGTTTATTTTATGTATAATTTTTTTGTTGTTGTGCATGCCAGCCGCCACTGCTCCACACCTTAGATTTTAAGATCTTTCATCGCAGGATGCTTAATAAAATGAGGAATTGTGTGCTGCTTTAATAATTCCTGAAACAGTTCCTTAAAAAAATATTTTGCAGTGTCTGTAGTTTTTGAGGGGCTTGTTCATTGTTCAACGATGCTCTTGCTTGATAAGGGATTAATCTCCTGAGAGTCTTGTCTGGGGAATGGCCGGAACAATGCGGGCAAAGCCATGTGTGCCGGAACAAAGCATCTGCCTATATGCGTGGTTAAGGCAGACAAAGGCGGGGGGCGTGGCTTTGCCGAGCTGCGGAATGGCTGCTTGCTAGAGCAGCTCCACCGGCCAAAGCTGTATAAATCTGTCATTATCCGACATGGACGTGCTGGATCTTGGCCCTGTGCTGCGGAGATGCTGAGGACAATGGCCAGCTAACGTATTGAGCCAGAAAATAAATAATACTTGCCACAACAAAGACGAGCACAGCGGCGTTGCTGAGACGCGGCCTCCTGCCCCATCTGCACATGTGAAGCCGGGACCTGGAGTTGTGATTGCCCCCGGAGGGCGTGACAGGGATGCCGGCAGACAGGCGCCGAGGTTACGCCGGAGGTGAGGAGCGGCATCGGCGGGTTCAGGTCCGGACACTAGCGCTGACCGATGCTGTGGGAGGCGGAGGCCGGAGGCACTAATCTGGTGCGAGTGGGCTGAGTGAGGAGCTGCTGGGCCAGGGCGCTGGTGCGGTGCGCGGAGACCTGGAGGTTCGTCTTGCGCGCCGCCGTGACTGAGGTGCGGCAGACGCGGACAGCGAGAGCGACGCTGTCTCGAACAACAACGATCAGAGCAGGAGCGCCCTGGGCCCTGTCGCCTGTGTCTGCTAGAGCGGCGGGTCCCCGCGTCCCGGTCATCATTGTCGGGGGAACCGGAGGGATGCCCGCCCGGCCGCCATTTTGTGTAGAGCGCCCGAGACTCGCGTGAAGTCCCTGGCTGATGGTGGGAGCCTCCCTGGCTGGGCGTTATATGGTGGTGAGAACCTGGTGATCCCACTGCACAGTGGGGGATGCTGTGACCATAAGCTGTGCAACACAAGAGCTGACTGAGAGATAGGTATAACTCAGTGGATTCAATGCAAGTGTATAGTTGCCTGGTGAACTGTATGGCGTAAACAAAAAATAAAAAGTGATTGCAGCAATACCGCAATACAAGGGTGGCATACACGTGGTGCACCCCCTTCACCTTTTTTCTCTGGATCAGCAAGGTGGATGCCGAGATCTGAGCAAGGAGGACACGCTGAAGGTGAGTTGGGGCCGAGGACCCCCCATCACAGACAGCAGAGTGACCTCGATTTCATTATAAAAGCCACCACTGTTGCGCAAGCACAAACCTGCTATCCCTTACCTGCCTAGGATCAAGCTGCATAGTCACAAGCCTGTGACCTGTTGGGTGGCAAACTGAGGCTGAAAAGGCAGTAACAGCAGGGCACAAATCAAACTAACTGTCATTTCCCAGAAATGCGTGCTTGAGGTGCAACCCCAGAAGTAAGCAACAGGTCCCACAAAGGAAGTCATAGGTGACTGCACTGGAACTATTACTCCTATAGCGCGATCGTCGCTGCGCAGGGCGAGAAATCACTGACTACATTTACTCCACCACCATCATTATAGAACGCACTCCAGCGTGCGTGCTGAACCGCCATGGGGAAACTTGATACACGCCAGCCTAAGCTCAATTTTAATAAGAAAGGCAACAAAGATGCGGACGCCGACATCGGACAGAAGGAACAGCCCGCAGGAACTACAACGACCCAACTGTCTGAAGATGATATTAGAACAATGTTTAGAGAACTGAAAACCAGCCTTCAGGGGATGGATTCCAAAATCGATTTCTTGGCAGAAAGAATGGACAGAATCACCCATTGTGTAGAAAAACAAGAAGGACGTGTGCCTGTGCTTGAGACGAGGATCACGGAAACAGAGGAAGGCCAGACGGAAATGGACAAGAAGCTGCGAGGGATGGACGGTGTGCTGCAACTAACAAAACAAAAGAATGAAGATTTAGAAGCGAGATCGAGGAGGAACAATGTCCGCATTACTGGGGTTGCAGAAACTACAGACATCCAAAACAGAGAGAGGTATATAGAGGAGATGATGCAAGATCTTTTTGGACAGGACCTCTCCGCCATGTTTCTAATTGAACGAGCACACCGTACGTTGGGGCCGTGACCAAAACCTGGAGCTCCAGCGCGGCCAATCCTGGCGAGAATGCTAAATTACAGAGACAGAGATACGATCTTGCGGCTTGCTAGGGAGAGAGGCGCTATTCAGCACAAGGGCAACAACATAGCTTTATACCCGGACTTCACGTTGCAGGTGCAAGCTGCCCGCAGAGCGTTTCTGCCGGCAAAGAAAATATTCCAACAGATCGGCACCAGATATGCCTTTATCTACCCGGCCAAATTGAGAGTTCAGAGTCACAGAAAATCCACCTTTTTCACAGTTGCTAAAGCCTCCCAGTCATACGCAAAGCAGATGGCGAAGGAGCACAGACAACAAGCGACAGCGGCTGAATCACACACTGAAAGAAGTTTGAGCGATAATGACTGAAGAGATGGACATTATCGATGGAAATGCAGATAAGTGTGTATATAGTTCCCTATGATGTGTTAAATGGTGAAGTACTTCCGTGACTGTTGTAGCCCAATATGTCTATTGAAGGGCGTCCTACTCAATGATAAGCAGGAAGGGCTATATACTGCCAGGTTAGCTAGAAATGCTTCAATTGTAGTGCGGGGGGCTAAGACCGCACGTCATATTTTCGGCGACCCTACCAAAAGTGTAGAGGAGAATTTCCGGCGAACTTATGCACACCCCCACGGGATGAGTCCCATGTGTTCACAACTGTGGACTGATAGGTTAAGGTTTTCGGGGATGGGGAGTGTGAAGTCACAACCTGATTGGGCTGTTGGTGTGGGTGGGGGGGCAGGGGTGTTAAGTTTTACAAGTTGGATCTGCTACATATTGCATTGAACAGTCTAAATGTATTCAAAATGTGTGACACAAGTGCGACCACCTGGTCAAACAGGCCAAACCGTAGGTACTACATGCACAGGACAATATTCTGGTACCATGGGCTCTAGCGCACTCAATACTCACGCAACATCACTTAAATGCATATCTTGGAATATAAGAGGGCTAAATGATCATAGAAAAGTGCGATTGGTCCAATCCTACCTACTGAGACGCGGGGTTGATATATGTCTACTACAAGAGACACATTTATCGGCGACGGCAGCAAGCTCCCTCAGGAATGCCAGATCGGGAGAGATAGTGGCAGCGGGCTATTCGACCTACTCTAGGGGAGTGGCCATTCTCATACGCAAGGGCCTCCAGTGGAAAACACACCACATGGTTGCAGATACAGATACAGGGCACATTATACAATACCCAGATGTTGATAGTGAACATATATGGCCCAAACACGGATAGCCCGGAATTCTTCCAACATGTTTGTCAGAAGATACAGTCTCTGGGAGCGATGGCGATCCTTTGGGGTGGAGATTTCAATGTAGTATTATCAACCACGCTAGACAGACAAGTGTTGTCCCGAGATCATCATCCTAGAGCCACACAGACTTTATCAGATATTATACTAGACCTCCATTTGATTGACTCTCGGATGGCAATACATCCAACTGTGAGGGAAGGCACATGCATGACACATCACAGGGGATCGCGATCGAGTTTAGATTATTGGCTTGTGTCGAAGAATATCCATACTTGGGTCTTAGATGCTACACAAAACCCAGGCACTTTCTCTGATCACGCGCCTACGGTGCTGATGTTGAAAATCCCTGAGCCATATCTACAGCTGTTTGCCTGGAGGTTTCCATCGGGAGCACTGCTGGACCAAGTTTTCAGAGAGGACCTAAGGGAGAAAATAGAGGAATATTTTACACTAAATGAGGGGTCTGTAGATTCGCCAGGAGTGCTCTTGGAGGCTTTTTAGGTGGTAGTCAGAGGGAGATTCATAGCGTTAAATACTGGTGTCCTAAGGGACATCCGTAATACCCTAGGAAGGCTGGAGCAATACATTGGGAAACAAGAGAGGGACTTCCAGGCAAACCCCTCCCCTTCCACTACTCAGGTCAACATTGACAAAATTTCAGGAGGAAGCTGAGAGGGAAGCGGCCTACCTACATAAATATACCCAGGCTAGGCAGTATGGTGAGGGAGATAGGGCAGGGAAGACGCTGTCAGGCCTATTGCGCACTCCAAGATTTGCTGAGTACATCACGGAACTGAGAACAACTGTCGGAGAGATGGCCAGGACACCGCAAAATATTCTGACCACTATGTCCAGCTACTACCGCTGTCTATATACGTCCAACACAAACCCATCGGAGGAAAGCATAACGGATTATCTAGACACGGTAGCACTCCCGTGGTTCAATAATGGGGCCCAGGAATACATGGACTTACCGGTCACGGTGGAGGACATACGCCAAGTCATTAGTAGCATGCCGTCGGGTAAGGCTGCCGGAGCAGACGGCTTAATGGCTACCTTTTACAAGGAGTATGTTGATTTGCTCGCTCCCCGTTTATTACATGTGTACCATGAAGCGATGGATGCGGGCATACTCCCCCCTAACCTGAGAGAGGGAACGATTATAGCCTTGCTAAAACCTGATAAAGATCCCACTTCCCCTGACTCATATAGATATATGCAAAGCTCCTGGCAAATAGGTTACAGCCGATGCTCCCACAGATCGCACTTCCAGACCAATCCGGGTTCATACCGGGAAGATCGACTGCTCACAATCTACGCACGCTATTCGGAACCCTACACTACTTGGCCCCTCATGTGCAGGCTGTGGCGGAATTGCTGGACGCCACCAAGGCCTTCGATTCATTGGAATGGAAATTCCTGTTCGTATTGTTTGCCCGCATGGGACTTAGCCCGGCATTCATGAAACAAATTCAAATTTTATAACCAAACCCCACAGCGAGAGTGAGGATTAATGGTCAGGTATCGGACCCTTTAATATTACACGTGGCACAAGGCAAGGTTGCCCCCTGTCGCCACTGCTCTCCACCATTGCCACCGAACCTTTGGCGACAAGACTTCGCCAACATCACACACACAGGAGCATAGGCTTCATATCCAGAGGGCTTTTAATCTCAATGTACGCAGATGACATGACTATATATATGGAAAACCCAAAAGGTAACTTTGACGTAATAATGAGGGAATTGATTAGATATGGTGGACTTACAGGGATCCAAATCAACTGGGCAAAATCCACGATACTAGCACTCACGGATGGGATCGATACATGTGGTACTGACTATCCCATACAGTGGGTGAAATCTGAGACAAGATACCTGGGTATTGTCATAAGTAGATTCACGAAGGAACTATGGATGGCAAACTACGGGAGGGTCATAGACTGGATCGAAACCAAGGTGCAGAGATGTAAACAACTGCCGCTCTCGCTACTGGGGCGTATAGCAATTGTAAAAATTATTATATTACCGAAACTACTATACTTATTCGTAACAATTCCAATGACACTCACTGTGCACTTCTTCAGACGACTCAGGACAGTGGTACTTGAGCTTGTATGGGCGGGCAAACAACATTGCGTCTCCTGGAATTTGCTGATGCTGCCCTTTGACCAAGGGGGGCTGTGTGCCCCTGATTTTGAACTCTATGCATATAGTGCGCAGGCACAGTTTTTACACTTTTGGCAGCACCCGACACCGTATCAACCGCATTTGGCGATAGAGATAGATAGAGTCGCTCCGACTCCACTGAATGTGGCGGTGTACAAAAGCTGCAAATGACCTCATCAAGAAATTGACACAGTCGAAGCGACGCGATGGGCATGGTGTGGTATAGCAAAAAGGTCAGGAGTCATAGAATTATATGCACCATCTATGCCCATAGGGAGAAACCCGCTGTTATCTCCATTGACGGATAAGGCGACTACCTTGCGGGCAGAGGCACACTAGTTGGTATAGGGCAACTATTTATATCCTGATGCCACTTTTTTAACACTTCAGCACATGTGCAGAGAGCAGACACCTTTGGTTTCAGACACATTACTATATTACCAAATTAGAGCCGCTTGCAAGGCACACTATACTGAATACCCACGGGAACCACAGGTTCTTCCTGCGCTAGAAAATATCTTGTCTAACCCCTCTCCAAAGAAACTGATCACACGCATCTATAGTACCACACAAAGTACATCTCCAATAACGTCAAACACTTCAAGGGTAGATTGGGAACGAGACTTTGCAATATCAATCAGACAAACAGTGGCAATATTGCTGCTCGCAGCTGGAGCATTTATCACCAAATTACAGACTCCGATTAATACACTTCAACTTTCTACATAGGGTGTACCGCACACCGGTACAGCTGTGCCGAATGGGCCTGTACACAGACACTGGATGCTGGAGATGTGGACGCCAAGATGCAACGTTCATACATTTGGCATGGACATGTGGACCGGTAGCGCAGTTTTGGATGGAGATAGCGAGGTACATTGGGGATATTACTACTGTTCAGGTTCCACTCACACCTTTGGTAGTGTTATTGGGATAAGCCCAGGAGGTCCCAAAAGGATTCCGAAAAGTGGTGGCAATGTTACTGTTGCTGGCTAAACGCTAAGTGGCAATACACTGGAAGAGATCACGACCACCCGTGGTCGCTGGTTGGTTACATGCAGTAACTTACTGAAAGATCAATTGACCCGGTATTGGGAGCTGATGCCCAACCGCTCCAGGCCGGTAGATATTTGGAACCCTACGTTACATGGTTGGAGTCAGGGGGTGTTGATCATTGTTCAGACGTTGTCAAGTGATGTGCATAACTTGGCAGGGACCTAGGTGTGGAGACTGCCGGAAAGTCAGATGATAGAGATTTCTGGATATCACCCCTAGACACAGGATGGGGGATGTTATTGAAGGTACCAGCCACAAAGGTTGTCAATCAGAGGTAGCCAGACAGGCTGTGTGGCCCTGGAAATGGACAGACTGATCGTGATGTTAGCAGATAGTGTGGGGGGAGGGAGTTGTATACAAGTTTGCCAGTTTCTTATAGGTTGACATTTGAAGGACTGAACTGGTCGCTATTTTTGGTCACTCGTTTTGCTACTGTTGATAAAGACGCATTGGTATAGATTTAGGTTTGTCTCACATTCGCTGCCGGGCCCCCGGGATGTTGGCATTTAAGCTGTGTATTTAACTACAATTTGATGACATTCCACGCTGCCAGCCCCAGGGTTGTAGGCACAATGAAACTATGTATAATTGACAAAATGCAATATACACCTTAAAAAATGTTTTTTTTAAAAAGGCAGACAGAGGCAGGGGCAGAGGCAGGGGCAGCTCCTCCCCTAAGGTAGAGTAGCATTACTCCACTGCTTTCTCGCAGTGCGAGAAGCAGAAACATAAAATGGCAATAACTTTTTCTTATTACCATTTCATGTTTGGTTGCAAGTGGGAGGGTGGGGGGTTGGGCGGTTCTGCTTTGAGAGCAGGCAGAGCAGGGGAGGAGTGGTGTGCCTACTCCTGAGTGTACAAAGATTGTTTGGACAGCCCTGTGGGGCTGCGCAAACCAGTCATGCACACTCTGCCATTCTCCATGCAGGCTGAAATGCAATGGTGCCCCATTGCTGAAGCAATGATGAGACAAGTAAGATCAATATTGTTCTGAATCTCTTCTGGTATCAGGAAGAGAACAGGGGAGCAACACCCTTTTCCTTGCCATTCCCTCATGAGGAGCCGTGTCTGCAAATTTCTTTTCAGACTGGTAGTATTTATTATATTGTCCTTACTCCTCAGTTTTAAATAGACATGTTCACTTTACCCTTACAAACTTCACTACTGCAATACACCTTGATTGCATAACCATGTGGACTGTCCTCTTAGGTTACCAAGGGCAGCAACTGGTGAACAACATTTCCAAAAATTATGGGGAACAGTGGGAACCTCTAGGTTGGAAAATCTCTCACTAAAAAGGGCACTGGTTCATTTGTATACATTTGCTTTGCTCATAATTTGTTTTCAGATGGTAAATTTGTTTATGCATTGTGTTGGCTCTTCAGTCCCTTCCAACTGTTGTCTCGCCACAGATCTCAACTCCAAAGCTCTCCCCTCTAGCACAAACGTCTCCACAGGTCTTCCTCTATTTCACTGATATATATTTCCCACATAAAGTGGGGAACCCTTAGCAAGAGGACAAGGATTCCATATACATGGAATACATTAGTTTGGTTCCTTTACAAACACAACTGAATGCTAATATCTCACTGGGCCCAACAGTTCACCCAGAAGGAACTGTGGCAAAGTGTTTGGCTTAGCACGAGCTAAGATACAATCAATTATAACTGTAGAAGGTTTTCTTTATTCCTAGCCAAAATTTTTATTTCGCTGGCATGATTTGCATAAAACACTTGTAACGAGACATTCCCAGAAGTACGCTGCTACACCACATTGTGTAATTACGCTGCGGTTTGCTGCCAAAATTATAGAGCTGGAACGATGCTAACAACCAGAATGTGAGTGGCTCTTGCTCACAGTAGTTGTATTTTTTAGCTATTTTTTAGTGCATTCTCTCAGCAAAAATTGATGCAAGGACACATTTCATACTAAAATATATTGCTACATAATGGAATTGCATTTTGCATAATTATATATAATTTCAAGTAATTTTCACAAAATATAGCCAATTTCATACATCCCCATTTTGGCCACTATTATTTTAAATATGGGACCCTCATAATCGTGTAGCATAACCGTATTAGAGGGGGAACAATTGATCAACCTAACTTCAAATGTAGCATGTTCATGTTTGGAATAATTTAAATGTACTGTTTGATAAAAACCAGAGAAGAGCATGATTCTCAAGAGGAAGATGGATAGGGCACCTTAAAGGTGTGAAGTGTGCCATGGTGGAAATGTCTCAGAGTCAAAGAAAATAAACAAAAGCAGCCTCAGTTTCATGAGACACGATAAAAGAGTTTGTGAACATGCCTAAGGTATTTGCTAAAACATGTTTTGCTACAACACGATATTCTGCTGTCATTGCAACAACACGTTTTTCTGTGTTTGCGTATGCACAAAAAAGCTACATTGAAAGACTAATTTATTAATACCAACGTGTGAGTAATAGTAATACCAATTGCTGCAATTTTGGCCATAAGGCTTAAGAATAGAAAGAGTTTTGAAAAGGAACCACAAATGAGAGCTCAATACTCACAGCCATTTTATATATCCTTGACATCATTGGATGAAGCATTTTCTTGCCCAAACTGTGAATATTTTCAGCATGGTAATTGTTAGCATTTATCATTACCCGTTCAGTATGCCTGGCCTTGTGATGTGTGTGCTTAATCACTGCAGTTTCACAATAAATGTTAGCATTTAACACTTGCATTAGGAGGCACTCCAAGTTTAAGTGTTCAACAATCTAACACTGCACTCTCTGCAATTCATCTTTCAAATATGACAAAGTTTTTACTGCAGAGGATTTTTACTCCTTGTGCGGCAGACAGAATTTATCTTTATGACTCAAAAGGAATCTAAAGGGCAAAAAGAACAATTTATTCTTCCTTCACTTCTTCAATCATGTCCACATCTGCAGTGAACTCCAGTGAAGAGCGCACTGGTGACCTCCATGCGAACATCCTTGTAGCCAGACTCTGGTTGCTCTAGTTCATCACAAAGGGTATCCCTAGCTAAAGAAACAAAACTTTTATTTTAAAAAAACTAATAGAGCCCTGCTGCTCCATGCAACACTTTCAGATGCCCAAAATGATTATCTGACTGCACAAATAATATCCAGCTACACAATGCACCGGACTTCGAAAAAAACCAAGAAACCAACCATGGCTGCCATGTGCTATGCACTTCCAGTGACATGGCATAACAACTGTTAATCCACTTTTTCTATTATGTTAAGAGGCATCCTCAATCTCACCAATTAGTAGTTTCTCAGTCTTAATGTGATAACGATGCACTCAATATTTTTAGTCTCTTTAAATGCAAATATGACCCCCACATGGCTCAAATGGCACACATTGCACCCTGTCCCAAGAGGCCTCCCCGCCCAAACCCCACAGTGGGTAAGCCCCTCGCAATGGGCCTCTCCATGTCTTACAGCCTCACCAGCAGCAAATGGAGTTTCCTCCCTGGCTGGTCAACACACCAGGAAAGACAGACACTTTCTCAGGACCACCTGCGGTGACTGACAGTGGTCCAGGTAATCCCTAGGAGCATGCCCAGCCAGTAGCCAGTGGGAGGCTAAGTACCAAATCTCCTCAGGGTGTGGAAGGCTTCCACCTTTCATAATATTTTACATGATTTCATCAGATCACCACCCCTCACTAACCAATACTGGACAGGCAGAAAATCCTACTCTATGGGCCAGATGTACAAAAATGCAATTTTGCATTTCCAAAATAGCGACCCCTTAGGAATCACTTTTTAGGAAATGCAAAATGAAATGTATGAAATATGCCATTTCCTAATAGCAATTCCTTAGGAATCACTATAAAGAAACTTTGGCGAACCCTCTTCTGAACCGCTCATTGAGCCAGGGAGTGGTCCCGTCGGCCTGGAAGCAGGCAATGGTCATCCCTCTGCTAAAAAAGCCTGTGCTCGACCCGAAGGCCCCAGTTAACTACCGGCCAATTTCTTTGCTGCCGGCTCTTGCAAAGATCTTGGAGAAGCACGTTCAGTCGGTGCTCTCCAACTTTTTGGAGACTCACGAGATCTTGCATGCCACCCAGTCCGGCTTCCGCTCAAACCTTAGCACCGAGACCGCGCTCCTCGAGGTTTCGGAAACCATCAAAGGGGTGTTGGACACCGGGGGCAAAGTCATGCTGGTGTTGTTGGACTTGTCGGCAGCCTTTGACACCGTCCCCCATGATGGCCTTCTCGCAAGACTCTATGAGATTGGCCTTCGGGGGACGGTGCTCAGCTGGTTTTCCTCCTTTCTAGCCGGCCGCCGGCAAACGGTCTGGGCATCCCCGGACACCGCCGTGATGCCGCCTCTGGGAGTTGGGGTCCCTCAGGGCTCTATATTGAGCCCGACCCTCTTTAACATCTTCATGACCCCTTTGGCGGCGTTGGCGGAGTCGTTTGGTGCCCGGATTGTATCCTATGCCGACAACACCCAGCTCCTCTTCTCCTGCGAGAAAGGTGGAGACTTTGACGGGGAGAGTATCCGGAATTGCCTTGGGGCTGTTTTTAAATGGTTCCAACTGAACAGCCTCAAGTGCAATTTCGATAAGTCCGAGGTACTCTTCTTTGGGTGTGACACGGAGCCAATCTGGCAGGCCTGGTGGCCCATCGATATGTTCCCCCCGTCTTGTTCTTCCCTAATGGCTAAGAACTTGGGGGTCAAGATGGACAAGGGGCTAACGATGAAAGCCCAGATCCTTGGGGTGACCGGCACCTGCTTCGGCCTGTTAAAGATGTTGCGCAAGTTTCTACCTCTGCTGTCTGAGGAACACAGGAAGCTGACCGTGCAGGCTCTGGTCGGATCCAGGTTGGATTATGCCAACGTCCTTTACCTGGGCCTACCAGAGTACTTGCTGCAGCGGCTTCAAGTCGCGCAGAACGCGGCGGCTCGGGCCATTTTCGGTCTAAATAGACGAGCCAGCGCCGCAGGTCTACTGCGGACATTGCATTGGCTACCCATCCGCAAACGGATCGCCTTTAAGGCATTGACTCTGGCCTACAAGGCTCTTCATGCGGTGGGAGCAGAGTACCTCCAGAAGAGACTGGCCTTTTACCATCCGGCCCGGTCGCTGAGGTCTGAATCTTTGTTCCTGGCGGCGGTTCCGCGAGTGAAGAGAGCGCGCCTGGGCGGCCGCTCCTTCGGTCTGCTGGCTCCACAGATGTGGAATTCTCTTCCGCTCTCACTCCGGGGGGCCACCAGTCTTCTTGTTTTTAGGAAAGGCCTTAAAACCTGGCTCTTTACCCAGTAGGCCTCTCAGCAGCCCTCCTTACCCTATCTGTCTTGTTTTCTCTTTTCAAGTGTGTTGTGTTATTGTGATGCAGCTCTCCTTTACCTAAAGCGCCGGGACACTCTTTCTGAGTAGCCGTTGCGCTATACAAAAAAAAAAAAATAACATAACATAACATAACAAGAAGGAAATCTCGTGCCATTCATTCCAGTGGGCCGGTTTAGCATTTTCACAATAGTGATTTCTTATTGGAAATCGGTATTTTGGAAATGTTACACCAAGGATGGCTATGGGTTGTATACCCATAGCCATCCTTGGTGTAACATTTCCAAAGCTGTATGCCCCCCGTGATGCACTCCAAAAAGAAGTGGTGCACATGTAGATCACACATATGCCCTAGGAGAATGTGTGTGCTCTATCGAGCTTCAAAAAAGCATCTTTGGGTGCTTTTTAAAAAAATTGCACATGGTTACCATCGACTTGGAGTCGATGGTAATTGCATTTCCTAAGTGGCCAAATCGCATTTTAGAAATGCTTTGTACATGTGGCCAGATATTGCAAATAGGTATTCCCTATTTGTGATTTCCTAATTAGGACTGTGACCGCTTAAAGGGCTTTGTACACAAGAAAAGCTGATTTAGCCTTTCCTAACGGCCCTAAGTAGCGTTTCAGTTCATTAAGAAATGACCCTAAGTGTCTATACATTGTTCTCAATTGGATAGAACTGCTGAGTGGTTGACTAGAATATTGCAGACAAAACAATTGCATTCCTCAATTCAAAGGAAACAGAAAGGCTCACAGTGTTGCAGTTATGATTTCCAAGGGCATCCTCAGCATCCAGGGTACCCAAAGACACATGTTATGTTAAGGCCATACTTTTAGAGCGCACGGCTACCCAAAGGGGTGTCCCGGCGCTTTGGCAAAGAGACCTGAAACCTAAAAACACAAAGGCAGCAGCGCCGCAGTCACAGTGATTACACGGAGAAGAGCATGGTCTTCAGCTCTTTCCTAAAAGCCAAAAGACTCTTGGCTTTGCGGAGGGAGAGAGGGAGCTCGTTCCAGAAGCGAGCTGCCACAGATTGAAAGGACCGTCCTCCCATCCGGACTCGTTTGGCAGTAGGCACCTCCACTTTGGCCAAATCGGCTGACCGCAACATCCTCCGCGGCACATAGAAAGCAATCCGCTTTCTAATATAGTTAGGACCGACAGAGTGCAGGGCTTTGAAGGCCAGCGTGAGGATTTTAAACCTGATTCTCTTGGAAATAGGCAACCAATGCAACCTATTCAGAAGCAGTTGAGCGCTGGCTCTCCTAGGCAGGCCGAAAATAGCTCTGGCCGCCGAATTTTGGACAATTTGCAGTCTGGCCAAGAGGTACCCAGGCAGACCCGCAAAAAGCGCATTAGCGTAGTCTAACCTAGATCCCACTAGCGCCTGAACTACTGTCTTCCGATATTGTAGAGAAAGCAAAGGAAGAAACTTCCTCAGCATCTTGAGGATGCCGAAGCATTTCCCGGAAATCCCCATAATGTGGGGGCGGAAGGAGAGGGCATCATCAAACACCACTCCAAGATTTTTCACTTGGGAAGATGATTCCTCAGGGGGGAACATATCCTGGGGCCACCAGGACTTCCAGCCCGGATCGGGAGCACAGCCAAAGAAAAGCAACTCAGACTTATCCGAGTTGCATTTCAGGCTGTGGCGTTGAAACCACGCAAAGACTGCACTCAGACAGTCTTTAATCCTATCGCCGTCAAAAGCCTCTCCTTTGCTGCATGTGAACAGAAGCTGGGTGTCATCAGCATATGAGATGACCCGGGCCCCATAGGCCTCCGCTACCACCGCCAGAGGGGCCATATAGATGTTAAATATGGTGGGGCTCAGAATGGACCCTTGGGGAACCCCAACCTCTAGCGATGGCATTTCGGCGGAGAACGGAGGAGCCTAGATCACCTGTCGGCGGCCAGATAAAAAGGATTGAAACCAATCCAACACCGTCCCCCGCAGACCGATCTCCCTGAGTCTTAAAAGGAGACCAGCATGAGGGACGGTGTCGAAAGCCGCCGACAAGTCCAACATGACCAACATAGCCTTTCCCCCTCAATCGAGCGTCTCCCTGATGGCGTCGGTCACCTCCACGAGGGCCGTCTCCGTGCTATAATTCGCACGGAAACCGGATTGAGAGTCAAGGAGAATGTTGTTGTTCTCAATAAAGGTGGTAAGTGTGTGCTGGACGTGCTTCTCAACCACCTTCGCCAGAGCAGGGAGGAGGGAGATCGGTCTATAGTTGGCTAGCAGCAAAGGATCTAACTGAGGCTTTTTGATCAGCGGCAGTATGAGAGCGTGTTTCCAATCCCGAGGCACCATTACGGAGCTCAAGGACAAGTTCCCCCACATGGGCACCCATGTGTACCTATTGATGCTCATGACACCCAACAGGCAACCATGGGCTCTGTCAGGCATCATCTGTGAGCCTTTAAAGATATAAATGAGAGAAATACACAACGCTTCGCTTCCTGTGCCCGACGTTGAATACTTTGTACTGAGTACAAAGTACAAAGTATTCAACGTCGGGCACAGGAAGCGAAGCGTTGTGTATCTCTTCTTCCGTCATTTGACTTATTTCTGTGTGTTTTTCAGTGTCTGAAGAAGGGAAATGTCGGCTTTTAAGCACATTTTGGGTCCAGTCGCTGTGATAACTATACGCAACCCGCCTGTGAACGCATTAAGCCCACAGGTTCAGGTGTCTCTCTTGGAAGTACTGAAGGATGTAAATCTTGATCCATCTGTAAAAGCTCTTGTCCTCTGTGGAGAGAATGGCAAGTTCAGTGGAGGAGCTGACATTCGAACATTTTCAAAAACGGATCCAAATAGCGACGTAAAAAGAATGAGCCTGGAGGACGTAAATGCGATGGTGGAGAAGAGTGAGAAACCTGTAGTTGCTGCGATTGAAGGGGTCGCTCTTGGAGGTGGTTTGGAGCTGGCTCTTGGTTGTCATTACAGGATTGCACATGTGAAGGCTTCATTCAGGAGTGGCTTCCACCTATTAGCTGTGACCATGATAAGGGTACACAGGTTCTACTCCACCCTGATTGAGATAAGAGGGTAATTTTTATACTCACTAAATCACGTGCACTTTACATATTCTTTATGGTCCTGACGAAGCGCTAACGACCTATGGGCAACGGAAGCGCGAAACATGTTGACCTTGACAATTGACACCTAGGCATAATAGGCCTCTTGGGTCAATAATTTTTAGCAGTATTGACTGCCAAGGGTAAACTTTTAAACATATCGCTGCATGTTTACCCTTGTTTTAATTTCAATCTATCACACTGGCACGATTTTTCTTTACCCTCCTCTTGACTCATTACCCGCACACCCGCATGCATCATCCGGCATTCCTCTAAAAGATCTCCGATAAAGTGACCCTTCTGGGGACCCGTAGGGAATTGCAGCGCCGGCCCTACGAGGAGCAAACGCCCGATGATGAAGCATGACACTCTTCGGGGTGTGTGAGGGCAACAGAGGAAACACAATGTCTTTCCCTCTCATAACTTTGGGTCTTTTATACCTAGGAATCCCCCTTTCTCTTTTTCCTTTCTTTTTCTTCCAATTTTTTAAGTATGGGTGACTTTTTGCACCACGATGCATGGGTGACTTTTTGCTCCCTGGCATAGGAACTTTGTCCTCCTTGTTGTTTAAAAAGTGTTGAGGAGGTCCCAGCTTTCTATGGCGTGTTTGTGCAGGGAGCATACGTTGAGGAGGATGCAGTTCAGTGGTTTGTGTTCGCTGGCATCCGGTGGGCTGGGGGCTACTGCAGGGGTCTGGAGGTGGGTAAAGGTGTGGTGGCAGTGTCGACAGATCGGGCCTTGGGTGTTGCTTGGCATCGAGAACTGGTGTTGAGAGAGTGGCGAGGGCTAGGGTCGGAAAGGGGGGGAAGGAGGACAAGGTTCCCTGGCCCTGTTCGGGTTGCGGACAGGCGCGGACGGGCTTGCCTTTGGCGCGGCCACACAGCGGCCGCCATTAAGTAGAGGTCAGGAGGAGGGCGATCAGCTGGGAGGCGAGAGTGGGAGCGACATGCTGGGGGGAAGAGGCCGCAGGGGTAGTAGTGGTGAGGAGCACGGGAAGGGGGTGTGACATGAGGAAAAGAGGAAAAGAGAAAAAAAGGCAAAAAACTCAATATCCACACATACAGACTGGATACATTAGCTCTGGGACCTGCTAGCTATGGAGAAACGGACAGTGGTAATAAATCATACATTGCCCAAATTCGAGAATATATGGGGAGTGTCTGAAATATTTCTCTGATCCCTTTAGGGAACTCATCTGCCTAGTATATCTTCGGGTATTGTGCCTTACAGCGAACACAGCACCTGATTCACAAGAACGTTCATAGAGGAAGGGTTACAAGATATATTGGGGGTTTTACAAGTCGAAGCATGAAGTAATGTTCGATTTATATGCAATTTGTTAATGCATGATTGTTTCGCCCTCCCATCTCTTCCCCCTGGTTTCCCTCCCACCCTCCCCATCTACTATGGTACACTGCCAATTAATGAATTCAGCGATTGTAACCACTGTACCTTTCTTAAATGGAAAAATACAAACAGATACAACCCTAACGACCTGAACACACTAAATCGTTAAAGCACAAACATCCCTGCCGGCTCCCCAACTCATAAGCTTGGGGTCATGTCAGCTCATGATATCAAAATTAGAAGGGGTTCCAGCTGTCCAAAAATCAATCGTAAACTACTTCAAGGCAACACATTTACCCTTGCTACCCAATCAGCCTAGCAACTGATTCTGTAGGATCAATAAAGGCAGGCAGACAAATATAAACATTGCCTCCGAGGTGCATAACTCACAATTGGGATTTCATCATCACCCTCCTTCCAAACAGATTCAACCATAGGCAAAGGCGGATCTCCCTTTAAATCAATCGAAGCAACTGCAAATAAAGCCAGCGAGTCAACTGAAGCACCCTCCCCCAAACCCAGTGAGCAAACCATTCTAAAAAAAATAAAACACTCTCTGGCCCTGGAATTGTCTACAGCCGACAATTATGAATGAAAACACTACCATGGCCAGAAAAGTAATCCCAAACTTGGAGTCAAATCCAGAACCCGCAAATATCTCTAACGACTCATTAAAGAAGGAAGGCTTTATTCAAGTTCTGTACAAAAAGAACTGCAGAAGACTCAGAAACCTAAACAAAAGCAACAAGCATTTGCAATGCAATAGGTCTCACATTTACACGAGTTTGAGCTATTGACATTGTAAATGACAATGCCTTTTATTAATGTTTTGGTTTTTAAAATGTGGAAAAGTAAATTTTGCCATGTTCTGTGTCCCTACGTGTTCCCCATGTTATGTTGTATGTGCATGATTAATATGCATATGTATTCCCCATGATCGATTAAAGACGCAATTACAGTTGTGTCCAACTCTAGTATGCCAGTTTCTAGTTCTCGTGAAAGCTACGAGTATTAGGCCTATGTAAAGTTATGTTGCCACGTTTCACAGTGTGCACGTTATTTCATTGTAAAATCCCCGTTTCTAGGCCTCAAAAGGGCCCGGACACCAGATTCAGCTCCTGTCTCCTGAACCCTCGCTGAGGAGCGAAACAGCCCCCACCTGTATCCCTGACCCTTCACTTACTTCATGCCTCACAGTGCCCGGCTCGGCCTGGCTCTGCCTGCCAGTCTGCCAAGAGTATGTTATGATTCTAGTTATCAGTCCAGCTCTCCTTCTCTGCATTCCTAAGCTACTGAATCGCATCAATAGTTTCCGTCATGGTCTAGCCTTTACGTCTCCATGTAAGAGAAATACTGTATTAATGGTCATTTAATATTCCTCAACACGCACTACATGTAAAATTATGTATGCACCAGTGTTGGAAATGGGGGTTGCCCAAGTCTCAAAGGGGGTAGCATGGCATCAAGCGGGCAGGCCAAACTTGGAGGACATGTGAAGCACTCACGCAGTACCCTCAGTCAACACACCAGGCACACCACAAAAGAGGCAGGACACCAGTTTGAGTTGGAAAAAGATACGTCATTTAGTAGGGTTTCCAACCTGCAAGGCAAAAGATTGCAAAACAGTAGTGTCACACAGGACGCCAAATGGCGCCAGAGGCAAGTGAATAAAGGGGGGGGAATTATTTACATAGGAAGTAGTCCATGCTGAAATAAAGAACAATTGTGATTAAATAACAGTAGTCCTGGGGCCAATCTGGCGGGGCCAACTCAGGCTCTCATCCTTAGGGGGTTGTAAATGCAGAATACCACATTAGCATAGGTATATATATCATGCACAATCACGCCAACCCACCCCTGTAAGGGAAAAACAGAGCATTACAGCACATACTAGTCAGGAGCACCTGTAAGAAATCAGTACGGCAGGCTCATTAACAAGGGCATAAACAGGGACCTGGAATAACTCATCAGGCGGGGCCTACTCAGGCCTTCATCCTTGGGAGGTTGGCTGAAATTGTAAGTTGCATATTAGCATAACTACACCTCATGCGTGGCAACGCCAACCCAACCCCTGTAAGGGAAAAACATCATATAATACCAGTCAGGAACATGAATCCTCAGCCCCCCTTGCAACCTGCAACACAAACATTAAGCAGTGCATTGGTATCACAACATCTAAACCAGGCTTGAATCCCACTGCACCTGGGCATCACTTTAGTGTAGGCATAATATTAGCAAGATAAACAGCCTACAATTCAAACTAGGCACGGAAGCGCACCACACTTTAGTAGATCACATGGAACTGCTGCGTTACCTTAGGGCCACCAGTATCCTAATTAGGATTAAACATGGCAATTAACCATTGCAGGACCCAGGGATAAACAAGCCACTAACAATCAGGCTAAGTTACCCAGCCCGTCACTCTGCAGGGCCCAACACCTAGCTAGGGGTTACCTTGTCCCTGTACCAATCCTGGGGGGGCCTCAGTAATGTCCCGGCCCAGTCTAGAAGTCTCAAAGGGGACCAAAAGGGCCAGCGAGGCTCAGAGCAGTTTCCAGGGGCGAGCCCTAGTCCTGGGGTGAGCACCGACCCTGTGCCCCGACTTCCACACGGGATAATCAAAACCCCACTCACCGGGCTCTCCTCGTTGGCTCCTGCGGGATTCAGTAGGTCCTGCGGGGCCTCCTCTGCAGGGGGGGGAAAACCAGGCACCGACAATGTGCCTCGAGTTGCAGGATTCCTTTCTAGAGGAGGGGGCAGGCACCGGCAATGTGCCTCGAGGCCCCTCCTCTCTGTGGCAACCCTCGTGCCCCTCCTCCTCTCGAGGGCCTGGGGGGCCGCTATATTCGCCTCACCCGGGCCTCCTTTCCTTACAGGGGCCCGGGGTTTTGATCCACCCTCAGGGAGGCGTCAGGGGACACACGCAGTGTCTCAGCACACGTGGGGGGAAGCCTGCCTGGCTTTCCTCCCACCTCGCACGGCTCCCTTCTCTGGTCGGGAGGCGGGGCTGGCACCGACAGAGTGCCCCGGCCCCGCCTTCTTCACCGGCCCCTCGCGTGGGGCTCAGACCGGCGGGGTGGCCTCCCGCTCCGGTCGCTTCTCTCGGGGCTCCCACCTTGGCACGGGGGCCCCGCAACAAAGCTTCACCCGGGTCCCCCTCCTACCTCACGGGGACCCGGGGCTCCGATTCCGCTTCTTCTGGCCTTCCCGGCCTTCCACCAATCCCTGCGCGGCCTTCTCGGGGGCTCGGCCGCGCAGCCAATCCGTGCGCAGCGTTGGCGGGGGCGGGCCGATGACGCGGCCGGGCGCCCCCGTCACGTGACGCGAGTCCGCAGCCTCAGGGCCTAGCGCGGCCCACTTCACATCGGCGGCCCTCTCCTGGCACCGGGGGCCACCGCGACGATGCACACCACCGCGGGGGGGGGGGACTCCCTGGCAGCTACCAGGCAGCGCGAGGCAGCGCCAACACTCCCCGGGCCGCGACGGTGATAAGGGGTAGGCTCCCTTTATTTAATTATTTATATGGCGGACAGCGCCAAAACGAGGGTAGGCTCCTCACACTCGATCCTCCTCACAGCGCCCTCAGGCCACAGCGCGATTCTCCTCAGCAGATGTCGCTATTTACAGCGCACTGCTCCTCCCTCTTAGCCCAACAGAATAGAGGCAGTTCAGGGCTTCTAGGGACACGCAGCTCCTCACAGTCCTTCTCTAGCGCTTCCAAATTATAGCGCTTCCCAGGCAGGACAGTTCAGGTCAGGGCAGCAACAGTCTTGGAGTTTACAGCGCTTAGGTAGGCAAACCAGGGCTTCCAAGTAGGCTCCTCACGGAGGGGGGGGCGAACAGTTCCACAGCCAGCCCCAGGGGCACACTCCTCACCTCCTGGGGGGTTCAAGCCCAAAGCATTCCTCCTCTTCTGGGTACCTTTTTCCCTCAGCGCTGGCGTAGTCCAAGGTCCCACAGCGTCAGGGACCTATGAAGAGTCCTCCCTTGTCAGGGGCCCATGGGGACAGCAGCGGGGGGGTTTATAGGGGTGCAGGGCCCAGCTCACAGGTCCATGTGGCGGTAGCACCTCACAGCAGGTCCCCCTCCCTTCCTTGTCCCAGCGCTGACTGACTCTCTGGTGACACTTCACCCTATTTATACCCTCCTCCCAGGCAGTGCCAGGACCTTCTAGAATGTTGGCACATCTAGCCTAAACTGGTTCTAGGGGAGGGGGTGAGCACCCTGGGTGCCAGGCTTTCCCTCCAAAACTAGGGGTAGCTGGGTAATATTATCTAGACCGCTGACCTATGTCAGTCCAGTGGCAAAACCCATGGCCATGGCATCCATTTTAAAAACAATACATTTCAGTCAGGTACATTTCCAAAATGGGGGTGCAGTTTTAAAATGGGGGATTTTACAAGTGCTCACATTATGTCAGGTAATTACATTTTCACAAGGTGTCTCACACCACTCATGGCCTATACAGGTTTAATCCCATGGGGGAGACATTCAAGTTAGGGGGTCAAAAGCGAAAAATTTTGGGGGGGAAAAGGCCAAGTCCAACAACCAGTCTTAGAGTCTGTTAGCCTTTACCCTGATAACTTTTGGATTCTATCAACATGTTCTCTAAACATCAGATACTAGATAGTGTTTAGGTACATGTCGCTTTGACTCTCCAGACTTTAGTCTCTCCTTCTAGCGCAGAAGTCATAGCCCCCAGCTTCTCCCTAGTAACACGTCATTGCCAGCTTGCGCGCACCACTAGGTTAGAGGTCCCGGCTCCTTAGGTAGCCCCCTCCATGTTTCCGCCTCATTTATGACATATTCTGTTACGTTTACATCACATGTCTATGTATACGCCCTGTATACGCCTCTTGTTACACCTACTTTATGCCTTATCTTTCGCGACTGCTACAAACCCCGCCCACTGCTACGCCTACTGTACTGAATGCTATGTATTTTGTTTAACTATATATACTTGTGCACTGTTATTAAAAGCTAGCGCGCTCATCCCAGATCCTGCCCCGGCAGCTGCCGGGCCCTGCCATCCTATTCCCGTGCAGGTTGTCCTGTTCCTGTCCTTTATGCTGTATTAAACCTGCAAACTCCAGCTACCTCGAATCTTGACTCTTATTTATTGAGCTATCTGTTATTGTATATCTAGTCAAAAATAGAGGTATTATTTATTTATTTACCACATAATGGCGCCCGAACAGGGACTTGCCCTTTCCCCACGCGCCGGTGAAGCCACGCAAGCCCCTGATCCTCTGCAGCCGTGACGGAACCATACCGTGCACGTGCAGATATTTCGGCTTCAAGTATCCCTCAGGCCCACGGAGGAGACGGAGGTTGCGGTCCAGCATCCAGACGAGGCGGTGGAGGAACGCGGCGAGTCCCGACCAGAGCCCAAGCCAAGAGTCCAAGGTCCGAGGTATCCGGAGGCCCACCCGTAACAGAAGTCCGAGGTTCGTCCGTTCGTCGTCGTAGCAGTCCAGTCCAGTCCGAGGCCTTCCGTTCTTGCTGCCCGGTGAGTACCGTTGCTGGGGTAGTATCTAGACAGGGTCAATTGCATTGTCTCTGGTCCGTGGGTTTGGGTACACAGATCCAACACGAAGTGTCCACCTAGGTGGATGCGGGTCCTGACGTGTCTCTTTATGAGACCGGTATGTTTCGTGCTGTTTTAGCAGTACATCTAGTCATTCTAGTTTCTGTTCTAGTCAGTCCTGTTCTCGAGAAATTCATGTATTCTGTTTTCAGTATTCCAGGTAGTATTTTGTCCGAACTGTTATTGTAAATGTTCTTCAATGTGTTTTCAATGTCGTGGTATGAAAGTGGTGTTCTTCAGTAATTATCGTGTTCATTGTGTATTGTATTGTGTCTAGACTCCAGTTCAGTCATGCCTCTGTTCTCAAAGTTACGTCAGTTAAGAACTAGAAAAGGTCTGTTAGAAGAAGCAGTTCCTGTCCCGCCTAGGGACAGTCCAGGTCATTTTATGTATCAAAAGCATGGCATAAGTGCCATATTGTATCTAGATTTATGGGTGGAGTACACCAAACAGTTAGAAGAAAAGTATGGATGGCCCGTATCGGGTACATGGGATGCCGAGTGCATCATGCGAGTAGAAGAAGTATTATGGAAAAAGAAAGCCAGACAGTCACAAAAAGATGCCATCGAGTTATGGCGCAAAGAATCTCATAAAAGAACCGAAAAAGAAATCAGAAAGTCAGAATTAAGTAGAGAATCCTTAGAAAGAGCCCAAGAAAGGGAATTGATCGAAATAGGTGAACGAGTTAAAACCGAACAGTCAGACAGACAGAGAAATGCCCTCATTAAGGGTATGTATCCTCTTCTTGCTGAGGGCTTGCCAAAAGCAACCCCGGAGGCATCCAGTAATTTCCCGCCGCCATTAGTTCCGACCAAGCTACGTCACAAACCGACCGCAGCTGATATTTTTCTCTCGTCCTATTTGGACGACACAGTCCCAGAATATGCAAATCCTGTTCCGCCAGCTCCTGTAAATAATGTAAATCCTGCTCCTCCAGTCACCGGGGCACCTGTTGCAGTACCTGTTACGGTACCCCCGGTCCAGCCCACATTACAAGTACCCACTACATCAGTCACTCTGCCAGCACGAAGAGTATCAGTCGACGATTCCAGTTCAGGGGCCGCGGGAGGAGGTCCTCCTGGTACCCCGCCGCCAAATAGACGTCTAGGGGTAGTCGAGTTACATGAACGTGCATTACAGCGTACACCTAAATATCAGTCCATTGCAGAAATCAGGCGAGCTCTTACTGAATGCTGTTATGATCCAGTCCCAGGCGAGGATAGAATGGTTATATATTCCGTACGTATAAGGCAGGTGTCCGAGTATTTGGCCACCCTACCGAATATGAAAGAAGATCTAGACAGAATGTATCGTTTCATTCGTACAGGACAAGATCCAGAAAGTATTGCTGAAGTCATGTCTCTCAGGAAAGCTGAAATCCAGTTCATGTTATTAAAGTTTCTGATCAATTGTTTAATTAGGGAACAAGATTCCCCGACTAAAGATCCGAACGAAATGAAAATTCTGACAAGGTGGAGTGATAATATAGCCGAGGGTAAGCACAAGACACTCAATAGTATAGAGAGTATGTACAAGAAAATTCGTAAAGAAATAATAAGGTTACACGAACAACGCAAAGAAGCTCTAGGAAGCGAGAAAGAAAATGACTCTTCTACTGAAGAGGTAGACGACGAGAATCCCGCCAGAATAGCTTATGTAGGTAAATCTAGATTTCCAGACCGACATTTACGCCTAGAACACAAGAAAGCTTTTCATCTTCCAGCACCAGAACAAGGCTCTCTAGAACAAGTATTTCAAGCTACCGATCAAATTCTGAAATCACGAATCGGTTATAGTGAATTAGGTACCATGCATGAACAAGAACTAGCCCGATCAGCAGTCCGATGGATTACTGATTCTACCACTTTTCCAGACGAAATAGTGGCACAAATGTTTCTGAAACTGCCCCCAGCCGAGCAGCGACTGGTGGGTATGTATATGATCCAGCACCTCATTACTCTGTATGAGGGTCAGCATTCTGACCCAGGCCCGTTACATGATATCCTGAACGAGTTACTCCAGTATAAATGGAAAGGTTTAGGTACCGATTTAATTAGTGTCATTCTAGAACAGCGCCACAAATATAGAACGTTTTTGAATCCGCATTTTGTTCATGTCTCACCTCCAGAAAGTAAACCGTTTTACATAGATAGACAGCATCCACTACGAGAAGTACACCCAGTTAGGACAGCGGGTGGTGAAATGCAACGAGTATTTGTTTACACCCCAGTTACCAAGATGGAACTCTTAGAAATGAAGAAGTTAATTCCCTGTCACGACAAAGATCCAGCAGGGTTCCACCGAGAATTAAAAGACATGCTCCGTATGGGAGAATACACGTATCCAGATATTATTAAAATGCTAAAAGTCCTGTTGCCTGCGGGCATATATGAAAAACTCAAGGAAAAAGATTGGGAGGTGGGAGAGAAAAAGATCGATTGGACAGCTCTAGGAGCTGAAGATAAGATACGAGTACCAGGTACCGGTCTTGGAGACAAATGTAAAGAATTACCAGAATTATTGATACAGGTTTTGCCTAGGTTATTAGCCACTAAAAAGGAAGACTGGGATGCAATCTCAGCCTGTAAACAGAAACAAGACGAAGACACTAGTGATTTTTATTCCAGATTTGAGAAATGTTTTATCATAAACAGTGGTTTGAAGACGAGTAGTGAGTCATACCCTCATCTTTTTGTTACTAAATTAGTCGAGAATTCAAGTCCACAAGTTAAGAATCGAGTTTTGAAAGTCGAAAGTACATGGCAAGCTAGTACTCCGTCCCAGATGTTACAGATGCTCCAGTATCACCAGAATAGAATCAGAGAAGAACAAGAACACGAGAGAAGACGTATGAAAGACACGAAAATGAAAGTATTAGTTGCACAATCTGTTCCTCAAGACAGTCAGAAGAGGGGTACGAATCAAGCCAGTCATCCTGCAGTTCCTGTTAAAGGGACCTGCAATTATTGTAAACAGCCGGGCCATTTCATAAACGAGTGTGCAGTTCTGAAACACAATATAGCCACTGGTAAAACTAAAGAAAGACCACGTCCGCCTAGACAAGAACAAGTTTCACAGACTTCTCAGCCACAGAATGCACAACAGACAGTTACAGCACCGCAGCCTATTGCTGCAACACAGCATGTTACACAGCAGATGTACCAGTATGCACAGTCCGAGTATCCAGAGTATCAAGCATATTCATGAAACAGCCTAGAGAGGGAGGTAGGCTTGCCTCTCATCGAGATTCCTGTAGATCAAGAAGGTCCCTATGTACATAGTCAAGTATTGGGGAAAGACAGAAAGTTTCTGATTGATACAGGGGCAAGTAGGACTACTATCAGTCATGACGAGGTTCCAGGGGCTCCGCTCTCAGGCTCTAGAAATGTTTCCCTTGGATTTTCAGGAAAGCCAATAGTTAACGAGATTTCCAAACCAGTTACTCTAGAAGTAGGTCCATTGTCCCGAACTACTGATCTATTGCTTACGAAGTCATGTCCAGAAAATTTGTTAGGTATTAAGACATTGAAAGAATTAGGTGCAGTCATATGTTGTTCCCCAGAGGGAATACGTTTGTTTTTGCGTGACTTCAAGGGTCACTATGTATTACGAGATTTTGATCCAAGATTGTCTAATGTTCCGCAGCACCTATGGGCACAAGGTCCAACTGATGTTGGTTTTATGCAAATCACACCCCATCGTGTGACTCTCAAACAAGGTATAGTCCTACCACGAATTAGACAGTACAGATTGCCACCTGAGGCTGTAGCAGCCTTATCCAAAATTGACGAGCTCATGGCTCAAGGAGTAGTTGTAGAAACTGACTCCAATGTATGTAATTCTCCTATCATTCCAGTCATGAAACGTACTGATCCAAATGCACCTCCAGTATATCGATTAGTGATTGACCTTCGAGAACTTAATAAATGTATCATTCCCCAGTACCCAGTTGTTCCAGATATCTCATCCCTATTGACAGCCATGGATTCTGAAGCCACATTTTTCACTGTCATAGACCTCAAAAACGCATTTTTCAGTGTCCCCATTCATCCAGACAGCCAGTACCTTTTCGGTTTTTGTTTAAACGGAAGGAGCTATAAATTCACACGAGCTCCTCAAGGTTTTACAGAAAGTCCTAGTATTTACAGTCAAGCACTTAAGAGACAACTAGACAATATTCACATGCCAGCTGACACTGCCCTGCTCCAGTATGTCGATGATCTACTGATCACAGCCCGTTCTGAACGTGCTTGCGAGCGAGCATCACTTACAGTCCTGTATTTCTTAGCCGAGATGGGGCACAAGGTGTCCCCTTCGAAGCTTCAATTCTGTGTCCAGCAAGTGATCTATTTAGGCCACTTACTGTCCAAGAGGGGTAGGCAGTTGACACCAGACCGTATCCAGTTAATAGCGAGTCTTCCACAGCCCAAGACACAGAAGGAGGTACGTGCTTTTATCGGCCTTACTTCTTATTGTAGACAATGGATTCCTCAGTATGCATTCCTAGCCAAGCCACTGATACAGCTAACGACACAGGAGGCAGCCGTATCGACTGTTCTCCCCTGGACATCTGAACATACACTTAGTTTTAATGAATTAAAGAAAGCCTTATGCCAAGCTCCTGTTCTAGCTACACCGAACTACAGTAAGCCTTTTACACTTTTTGTCACAGAACGTGATGGTACAGCATTATCTGTTCTTACACAAGATCAAGCAGGACAATACAAGCCTTGTGCTTATTTTTCGAGCACACTAGATCCAGTAGCCCAGGCTCTGCCTGCGTGCCTCAAGTCAGTTGCAGCCACAGCACTAGCTATCAGACAAAGTGATTCCATAGTGTTAGGCCCTTTTGTTAGGGTACCAGTGGAAGTTCCATTGTGTACGCCATCCAGAAGCAGCCGGTCTCGTAGAGAGACATAACCAGACCCTAAAAATCCGTATTGCCAAAGTCTGTAAAGAGAAAGGTGTAGACTGGTTAGTTGCCCTGCCAGTTGCTTTGTTCTATATGCGCATGGTCGCACATTCCAGATCAGGTCTGTCCCCTTATGAGGTCGTATTCGGCCGCCCCCCGAACATGTGGGGTACACCCAGACCCCGAAGTATTACAGATGTTTCCAGTAATATGCTGACAGATTACCTAGCTTCCTTGATGTCTGCCCTACACTCTTGTCGTTCACAGGTTGCCGCTGCATTTCCCGACAATACTGAAGTCAAGCCACACGAGGTCCTTCCCGGCACCCTGGTTTTAATCCGGAATTTCGATCGTTCAAGTCCGCTGGAGCCTCGCTGGAAGGAGCCGAAGTTAGTCCTTCTGACCACCCGCACGGCCGTGAAGTTGGAAGGCAGAAAAGGCTGGGTGCATCTGTCTCATGTCAAGAAATTTCACGGACTAAGAACTAAAACGTTTATTGACACTTCTACAGACACTTCCGAGTCTAAAAATTGCCCTATTCTCAAGGACTGTCCCGCTATTGACTTTGACTCAAAGCCTCCCCTGTTAGAGAAAACTCCGCAGCAGGAGTATAAACAGAAGCTTCGGTCTAGTAAAATAAGTCAGCCAGTTTAATTGTCTAAGTCCCCCTCGGGTGAAACGGTTAGACAGGTATCTGACATGTATGAGATAGACCCCCATAGTGAGAGAGTTAGTCAAAACTCAATCCGATGTATCGTTTTTCTAAGTTTTATATTGTTTTTGAGTTTGATGGTTACCTGCACAAGTTATGCATTTCATTTATGTTTCCCAATTTCTCATGTAAATAAGTTTTCTAATGCTACAGTAGAGCACACGTTTTGTGATCTGCCTCCTCACGAACTATCCTATCGTCTTGCTATGCGCAACAATACATTTATCCGTATGTTACATTATTCACACCAGACCAGCAATGCCACTAATTGTTGGGTGTGTGGTCGACTCCCCCCTTTCCAGACACCGAAGGGAGTTCTGCCACTGTTTCCTTATCCGTTTTCACATAATGGTTCATGTGGAGCATGGTCCATGTTATCGTCATCTTCAAATGATATGTCCCTTCTGAACAGTACATGTTTTCCAGACAAGCAAGGTCTTCCCCACAGAACAGGGTTAGATCTAGAAAATGAAGTTTATAATTTGGGTAATTATTCTTCGAATTTTATGGTCCTGAATGTTCAGTCTGATCCTACTCCAGACTTACCTGCTATTTCAGTACTACCAGTCAAAGGCGAATTATGTGTCAGAAAGAATGGTTCCGCACATGTAGGACATAGTGATTGTACTACTATTGTCAAGTATAGTGACAGTGGGAAATCTATTTTTAAAGCTTCACGTCATTCTTATTTTGTTTGTGGTCAGACCGCATATGTTCGTCTGCCCCTCGATTGGGATGGAACATGTTACATTGCCTTCCTACTGCCACCAGTTTTCCTAGCCCCATCCGATTATCATAGAAACACACATCTAGTACACATTAGACATAGAAGGGAGATCGAGTCCCCGATTGTCGATCAAACTGAAACTGCTCTAGAACAGTATACAGATTTCAATAAAGGTTTCTTCTTCTTTATAGGCCCTATCCAGAATAGTAAGTTAATACGTAGATTGACTAGAACCCTTGGAGCAGTAGTGAATGAGACTGCCTCTGCCCTAGGTAACTTAATGGAAGAGCAATCTGCTATGAGATTTGTTGTGCTCCAAAATCGTCTCGTTCTTGACGTCATACTGGCCGATAGAGGAGGAGCATGTAGAGTCATCGGATCTAGTTGCTGCATTTTCATTCCTAATAACGCGCCGTCTGTTTATTCAGCTATAACCAGACTTCATAAAATTGCCCATCAGTTACACCAGAATCCAGGCACCTGGACATGGTCCGGTTGGTTCTGGAGTATAATTTCTGCCTGGGGATGGAAAGTATTGTCCTTTCTAGGTATTGCAGTAGCGATCATATTCAGTTGCTGCCTCTGTATACAATGTGGCCCTGCGATATGCGGCATTTGTGCTACCTCTTGTATTCCTAGTCCCAAGTTCTGTCCTAAATCCCGTTCCAAGACAATTCGAGACGAGCAAATGATACTGTATGAAATGATAGATGGTATCATGAATATTGATGTTTCCTGATGGAAACGTAGTGACAAGGAGGGAATGTGGAAAAGTAAATTTTGCCATGTTCTGTGTCCCTACGTGTTCCCCATGTTATGTTGTATGTGCATGATTACTATGCATATGTATTCCCCATGATCGATTAAAGACGCAATTACAGTTGTGTCCAACTCTAGTATGCCAGTTTCTAGTTCTCGTGAAAGCTACGAGTATTAGGCCTATGTAAAGTTATGTTGCCACGTTTCACAGTGTGCACGTTATTTCATTGTAAAATCCCCGTTTCTAGGCCTCAAAAGGGCCCGGACACCAGATTCAGCTCCTGTCTCCTGAACCCTCGCTGAGGAGCGATACAGCCCCCACCTGTATCCCTGACCCTTCACTTACTTCATGCCTCACAGTGCCCGGCTCGGCCTGGCTCTGCCTGCCAGTCTGCCAAGAGTATGTTATGATTCTAGTTATCAGTCCAGCTCTCCTTCTCTGCATTCCTAAGCTACTGAATCGCATCAATAGTTTCCGTCATGGTCTAGCCTTTACGTCTCCATGTAAGAGAAATACTGTATTAATGGTTATTTAATATTCCTCAACACGCACTACATGTAAAATTATGTATGCACCAGTCTTAGAGTCTGTTAGCCTTTAGCCTGATAACTTTTGGATTCTATAAACATGTTCTCTAAACATCAGATACTAGATAGTGTTTAGGTACATGTCGCTTTGACTCTCCAGACTTTAGTCTCTCCTTCTAGCGCAGAAGTCATAGCCCCCAGCTTCTCCCTAGTAACACGTCATTGCCAGCTTGCGCGCACCACTAGGTTAGAGGTCCCGGCTCCTTAGGTAGCCCCCTCCATGTTTCCGCCTCATTTATGACATATTCTGTTACGTTTACATCACATGTCTATGTATACGCCCTGTATACGCCTCTTGTTACACCTACTTTATGCCTTATCTTTCGCGACTGCTACAAACCCCGCCCATTGCTACGCCTACTGTACTGAATGCTATGTATTTTGTTTAACTATATATACTTGTGCACTGTTATTAAAAGCTAGCGCGCTCATCCCAGATCCTGCCCCGGCAGCTGCCGGGCCCTGCCATCCTATTCCCGTGCAGGTTGTCCTGTTCCTGTCCTTTATGCTGTATTAAACCTGCAAACTCCAGCTACCTCGAATCTTGACTCTTATTTATTGAGCTATCTGTTATTGTATATCTAGTCAAAAATAGAGGTATTATTTATTTATTTACCACAAAAACATAAATAAAAGGCATTATCATTTACAATGCTAACAGCTTAAACTCTCGGAAATGCAAGACCAATTGCATTGCAAATGCTTGTTTTACTTCTGCAAACAGGCTGGACATCAACTTCATGAAAACCAAAGTGCCAAAAATCAGTAAGATGATTTTAAACAAGCATTTGCAATGCAATTGGTCTCGCCATAGGGACCTTATATGTATTTAGCTATGCAGCACATTAGCCTGTGGGCTGAAACGCATACTGTTCTTTAACATGGACGGAAAGTAAGCACCAAACTGTGTGACACACCAGGTATGGGAACACATGGAGATAAATATTGCCTTTCAGCAGGAAATGGTATAGTCCAAAGCTCTGTTTTTAATATAAAATCAGGGCCTTCGGTGGTCATATCATTTAAAATACAAGATTTGAAAAACATATTGTCTACAGGTGCTCGTGGAAGACATTTTCAATGGACTGGAATAAAGAGAATGCTAAAGTGATGTGTTTTTCATGTGCTTTTCTTCCCCCTCACTTTTTCTCCATGTTCTTCTCTCCACCAACCTGCACTCACGTTGCTCTCTCTAGTCATGTGCTTCTGTTCTCTGTACTTCAGTTCAGTTCAGTTCAAAAAGCTTTATTTGATTGATTAGTAGCAATCATAAAAGCGAACAGTTATAAATACATAAAAAATTCATACATTGAAATTTATTACAAGTGTTACATAAAATCCTATTAAAAGAAACAGTGTTACAATTACAGAAACCCTCATTTCGGTGAAAAAAGCAGTCAAATAGGCACACATTTCCTGAGGCTCAGGACTTTTTTCAAAAAGACTGTGATCCTTAGAACACTGTTCTCGTTTTCTAATAATTGTAGTGCCAGAAGGGCAGGACGACATTGACAAAGCCCATACTATTTTAGTATAGGAATCAAAAACAGACTCCTTACGAAGGAATAAAATTTACAAAAAAGGATTACGTGGATAGTAGATTGAGGGGGAATGTTGTCACAGGGGCAAAGCTGGAGGTCTCGCGGCCAGTCATTCATAACAGGAAAAGTGACTAGTCTATGGAAGACCCCCAACCTAAAACGGATTAATAGGAACCTATCATAGGCACCTGGAACAAAAGTTAAGTAGGGTTGAATATTAAAAGTAGTTAAAACCAATTGATTGTGCAGGATTGTGGGCTTTAAAATCTCAGATGACATTCTGAGAGAATCCAACAGCAGAAGACCCTCTTTCCTTAATTCCTTTCTGGTTACTACCGTGATGGTGGTGGGGTTAGAAAACTACTCTGGATGGCCAAGATCTCTAAAGAAGTTATAAACGTATCTTAGCCATGGAATCCTCATTACACCTTCCAATTTTAAGATAGCTAAAAGAATATCTCGATTCAATTTGGTTTCCTCTTTCATCCACAGCCTGTGCCATAAGAGCACAGGCTCCAATCTAATTAAATCAGAGATGAAGGGAAGACCTAACTCTGCATGACAAATGCATGCTCAGGTACCATTCGGGATAGCTAAGATGTATTTTAAGAAGGAATTTTCTACTGTCTGAATAGGGGAGAGGTCAGCAAACCCCCAATCCCCACTCCCATAAACTGCAGGTGAGACACACTTTGCCTTATATATTTTAATAAGTTCCTCGGGTGGTCTTTTAACCAATTTCCTGGCAAAGGTAGTGAGGGCAGATGTGGTACGTAAAAGTGCCAATTTTTTAGCTGCTCCAGCTTGTGCCCAGGTGTCATTGTTGGCAAAAAGAATGGCCAAATAAGAGAATTTATTTGTAGCCCCAATCTTTTGTCCTGCAACAAACATGTCTTTGTTTTTCTTAAAACCCCTGCCACAGCGCATGTTAAAAGTTTTGGAAGAGTTTACCCTTAATCCTAAGTCTTTCATAAAAAGGGAAAAACTATCCAAAACGCGCTGAATGCCCACTTGTGTACGGGACATCAGCACGGCGTCATCAGCGTACAAGAGGGCTGGGATTGGGCGGCTGGCTACTTGAGGAAAGTCTTTGTTGCCTTTAAGCAGAACTTCCTCAAGCCCATTTATATACAAATTAAAAAGGAATGGAGCGAAGACACAGCCCTGTCTGACTCCACTCCTGATTGAAAAAGCAGCCGAGCACTCGCCCTTCAAACCATAACGCACACGTGCCTTAGAATCACTATAAAAACGCTTAAGAAAATAAATACTGCTTACATCAACCCCCAAAACTTCCAATAATTTCCATAGTTTAGTGTGGACCACACAGTCAAAAGCGGTTGTGAGATCCATGAATGCTATGAATAGGTTCCCTCTCCTAGCCCTCGTGTACTTCCCCACCAGAAGGGAAAGATTCAAACCTTGTTCTACAATCCCCACACCGGACCGAAAGCCATATTGCAGGTCCGATAGAATGGAGTTCTCGTCGGCCCAATCCTGAAGACGTTCCAATATGACCCTGCCAGCTACCTTCGTTATGGCATCCAACAGGGAAATTGGTCTATAACACCCCGGGTCTTGCCTGTCCCCCTTTTTAAAGATGGGCATGATAGTACACTCCACCCAAGTGGGTAGGAAATCAATACTACAACTAGCATTAAGCACGTGCACCTGTAGAGGCCCCCACAGAGGAATAATTGACTTAAACATATCTATGGGGACCCCATCCGGGCCAGGAGCCTTACTGCCCTGGCTTGCGTGTAGGGCCGTCTCTACTTCCTCTAGGGTAAACGTTAGTTCCTTATAGTGTGGGAGAAAATTTGAACCATAGGCCTCCTGGACACAGTTATCCCTCATGAGAGAAGGTTCATCACCATTATATACCTGAGCAAAGTGCTTGATCCACTGTTCCTCAGTAATAGCTATCTCAATTGTAGGGCTGGGCTCCTTAGATAGAAAGGGTGCCCTAATTGCCTTCCAGAAAGCCGCACTATCCTTGGCTACTGAGGCTAAGTGCAGTGCCTCCCATGCCTCCTACCTCATTGTGTTTTTCCTATCCCTTACTGCTTGTTTGGATGCCCCTCTGGCTCTCCTAATATCTGGGATGCTTCTCGGGATTTTGTGCAGTTCTTTTTATAACTGGGAATAAGCTTTAGTGCACCTCGAGTCAAAACCATCCATTCTGGGGTCTATTACTCTTTTTTTTGCCTAATGAGAGACTTTCTTATTACATTAGTTATTGCCAAGAAGGATGCTAGTAGAGTGCCAGGAGCAGCATGTTCACTTAGGCATGTCTCTATATCTAATTTACATTTGCCAATAACTGATTCAATCAGCGCTGTTTGATCTATCATGGCCCATCGCAGTATCCATTGGTATTCCCAATGGCTATATTCTCTAATAGTTGATCGCTAATGTTAGTTCCAAAACATTTCTTGGAGGGTAGTGTGATGGTCAAACAGAGGGGAAAATGATCACTTAGTGAATTCTCAGAGACATAAAAGGAATGAGGCTTTGCGCATGATTACTAGATGCTAAAACATAGTCAATAGTAGAACAGCATCCCCTACCATTGTATGTTCAAGGAAGGGGATCTGGTGATGGACACAATTCGTTTACAAAGCCTAAGTCAAAACTAATATTAAGTTCGTTTAGCTGTTCCCCCAGAGCAGTATGACTAAAATGGGATGAACATGCACCTTCTTCACGTAATGCTCCGCATAGGTTATCCCCAGCATTTCCACATAACGTACAATTAAAATCCCCCACCAGAATTAGCATGATATCTTTCCTCTTGCTTTTACCCAGTAATTTCAGCAATTGGTACGTATTTTTAATGACAGTACCCGTCTAGACCTGGGGGAATATTGTTATAGAAGGTAACCAAAGCTATGGAAGATGTTATATCTAAATCCAGCACAACTAGTTGATGATAATCATCATTAGCGAGCTTCGTTATTTCCTTTAGATTCATGCTATTTGACAAGTACACACACAAACCACCCTTTGCTCTACCACTCCGACCATCAACAGCTGAGACATGATAAGTCCTATACCCATTTAGGTGGATCGCTTCCTTAGTCCATGTCTCCTGGAAGCAAAGAACCTCGAATTGTGCAATAAAACCGCACCATAATTGGGTATTTAGCTTTGATCGGATTCCAGTGATATTCCACGAAACAATGTGGCAAAAAGGGGGTTTAACAACAGTGGGGTAATTATAAGGGAGAGTTGCAGCCCCTGTTAAAACCTCATTTAAGTGTACAGGTAGAGGCAGGCCATTAGACATACCCTGGGGGTTAGCCAAAGTCTTATTTCTTAGATACCTAAGCCCTTGAACCCCATCACTCCCAGATTCTACTGAGACCTCATTTGGACGTCTAGATGGAGAGAGAACAGTTGCAGTGCCCTGGGGGATCAGCCTGGGTCACCGTCCTCCTAACCCTAGACCCACAGGGCACAACTCAGTTGCTTCCTGCGATAGATTTAGCAGCAGTATCAGCTTTAGCCTTTAGAGTCAGACTCAATTTATCTCCAGTGTCGTATCTACCCATTGCACAATTATAATGTGCAAAGGTCCCAAAGTGGAGTCCATCATTGCCTTCCAGGGAACTTAAGGCGCCAAAACGATTGTGTGTTGGGATAGAATATCTTGGCTGCCTAGTTCCCAAATAATTGTCTCCTAGAAACTGGGGACCTAAGTTCGTTACAGGGTCTAAAGGGCGATAAAAATATCCCAAGGGTAATATGTTTATATCATTATGATTAACAGGCCCGTTATAACCTCTCTCAATGATTGTGCGTACCAGGAGTGGTGACCTAAAAGTTATTACAACGCAGTCTCCACGTAATGATTCAGGGGACGTGCCAACCCACCCAATCCTTCATACCATCTTAAAATCTAAAAAGAGAGGATTTTTCAAGCTTGTCCTCGAGGTAAGAAAATAAAGTGACTTATTCCTTAACATTGACCAGTGTTCAAAAGCGTTGTGTGATAGAGGGGGAACATTTGCCAAAAACAACCGTATACGGCGTGGCTTCTGGGGGTAAATTTAAGTTTTGCGATAGATTATAAGAATTATCTTGATAACCCTGATGGTTTGTACCATTTACGGCTACATGGTTACTTCCACCTCATCCCCTCAGGCTGTGCTCTTCTTTCTATACGGGCAGGGTTGTTAGGGATTAATGTAGTGTTGTTATCCTTGTGTTGTGTTTGTCCAGCAGTAATGAGGTTAGAGGATGGACCGCCAACATGGCCTTCCATCCCACTGGACAAAGAGCATACAATTGGGTTAATGGCAGCTGTCTGTACAGGTGGGCATTTACTGCGTACCAGCTCCTCCACTTTGACTAGCCTGACTTCTATATTAGTTATTTTTATAAGGATGGGTTCCAGAAGGGTTGACATCATTGTCTCGAGTCTACCCCAGAAGTTCCCATCTTCCATAGTGTCAACGGGCTTGCCTATCTCATTCTGCATGGAGCTTACTGATGCCTCAGTGATTTCACACATGCCAGCTACAATTTTCCCTTTCCTCCCCATAATTCTCAGAGCGTTCTTGCTCTGCTTTTGGGTATTTTTACCCAGGTTCTGCAGTATATTCTGGCCTACGTTTACGTTTGATCTTTTGTCCTCTGGTTGTAACTTTGGACCTGGCGGGACTAGGTTCAGATGATGTTGAGGAAATTGTATTTATAGCTTGATCTATCGCAACTTGTGCTGGAGTACTAGTCAGCGAAGGAGATATCTCATTATTGGCTACCACACTAGATTCCAGAAGTGCGGGGGTCAAAGAAAGTCTGCTCTGAGGAGGTGGGGGCTCTTCGTTCTGTGAGCTGGATTTCGTCTATAAGGACAGATTCTGCCCTCCGCAAGAAGGCATCTAAGGTCCCTACCGCAGTCCTACATTTGCTATTTTTGAACTTGCTCATAGTTGGCCATATACGAGTACAAAAAATGTATTTAAAACACCAATGAACAAAACAATTTACCGTCCTGGGTCCAAAGTCTTATGGGGGTGGCCCTGCCCTGCCTCTAACTGTCTCTGACCGGCTCAGACGGGCCCACCCTTGGTCCGGGCGTCGTCCTGTCGCATCTCGTGCCACGGGGAGAGAGGCAGCGCTATAAGCGCGATGACCCCGCCTCCCCCTCGCTCGCGTCACTCAGGGAAGCTGTGAGGGCAAGTTGCACTCTGGGAATTACAGTCCTTCTCAGAGTGTGTCGAATGGGGCTGGCTGTGCGGCGTGCAGATATGTCCCTCAGCCCTCCGGTGGTTCCTCCTGATCCTGTGTGGCGTCCCGGTTGGCAGGTGAGCCAGCTGACAGCAAAATACAGTAAGAAAGTCTCCCGCACCGCGGGGGGAGAGCCAGCGCTATAAGCGCGATGACCCCGCCTCTCACTCGCTCGCAGCACGCAGGCCAGCTGTGAGGACAAGTTGCACTCTGGGAATTTCAGTCCTCCTCAGAGTGTGTCGAATGGGGCTGGCTGTGCGGTGTGTAGATATGTCCCTCAGCCCTCCGGTCGTTCCTCCTGATCCTGTGCGGCACCCCGGTTGGCAGGTGAGTCAGCTGGCAGCAAAATACAGTAAGAAAGTCTCCCGCGCCGCCGGAGGAGAGGCAGCTCTATAAGGGCGATGACCCCACCTCCCCCTCGCTCGCGGCACTCAGGGCAGCTGTGAGGGCAAGTTGCACTATGGAGATTGCAGTCCTCCCCAGAGTGTGTCGAATGGGGCTGGCTGTGCGGTGTGTAGATATGTCCCTCAGCCCTCCGGTGGTTCCTCCTGATCCTGTGCGGCGTCCCTGTTGGCAGGTGAGGCAGCTGGCAGCAAAATACAGTAAGAAAGTCTCCTGCGCCGCGGGGGGAGAGGCAGCGCTATAAGCGCGATGACTCCCCCTCGCTCGAGGCACTCAGGGCAGCTGTGAGGGCAAGTTGTACTCTGGGAATTGCAGTCCTCCCCAGAGTGTGTTGAATGGGGCTGGCTGTGCGGTGTGTAGATATGTCCCTCAGCCCTCCGGTGGTTCCTCCTGATCCTGTGCGGCGTCCCGGTTGGCAGGTGAGTCAGCTGGCAGCAAAATACAGTAAGAAGTGCTTTACGCTACTCTCTTTTGCCCATGTTCTCTTAACCTTGTTGCTTCCCCCGCACCGTCCCCACCACCTGCTCCAGTGTATGCATTATTTATTTGTTTTCAATGCTTTTGCGCTATCCTTTAAAGCAGCACTTTTTTGCTATTTTGTTTTCATTTATCAATCTACTTTGGATTGGTAAAATTTAAAAAAAATAGGCCTTTTGTAGGCATGTACATGTGTTTTGCACAGCAGCCACACATGCATGCACATGCCTACAAAATGTCATTGCAGCAGCGCCATTGCTTTTTTTTAAGCCATGTTGCATAGCAGCCACGATGCTGTACAGCATGGCTAACCCAATTGGTATTAATCGTAGGACTTATGTGCTTTGCCAATGTTTGCTCTTTAAGGTTATCAGCAGGTGCTTGCCTACGGGGTGTGCAGGCACTTCATGCTCTAAGGATGACACAGCAGAAGTAATGAGATTACTCTAAGTAATCAAACCATTCCCAAACCATTCCCAAGCCTAGGGTTCTAACACAGACTTACCTTTTCCTCACAATACAGGTCACATGGCCAAATAAAGTCTCATACACTCACACATTACTTGAGTCACATTAAAACCTAGTCAACCACACCACATTTCACTCATATCATTCATTGTGTCATCAATTCCCACATCTGGTCTTATTGTTGCTGTCTCAGAGTGCTTTCTTTTTTTCTTTTTTAATGTTTTTATTGGTTCACAGCAAAATACATCATCATGAATGAAATGATACCAAAATACATAAAGAAAAAAAATACAGAAGAAATAATTCAAATAAGACGTACGAGGATCGGCTTAATTCGTCCAATAGCAAGAACAACATAATCTCAATTATACATGTGCACAAAATAACAAATATAATTACACTTTAAGTTTCATAATATATTCAATCTTCATAATAATCTGAGAAAGCCCTCCAGATTTTCAAACCCATTTTCTTCTTTCTCCTAGACCCAGTAGCTGAAAAAAGTCCCCACTCCAATTTATATAGACTATACATTCGTGCTCGCCATTGTTGAAATAAGGGTGGTTTTTCCTGTAACCAGTCAGTAGCGGTACACATTCGTGCCACAGTCATTGTAAAGAAAATAAAATGACGAAAACAATATAATCTATCCGCGGGATTATCATTAGGGATTTTCCCTAATATTAACATAGAGGGCGTAATAGTCAGGCGAAACTTAAGTATTAAAGACATACATTTTTCAATTTCTCCTAAAAATATTGCCAACCTAGGACAAGAAAAAAAAATATGTATACTATCTGCATGGTCAGCTTTACACCGGAAACATTTTCCATCAAAACCCTCTCCCCATTTGGACTACGTTCAGGCGTATAATATAAGTCAAAGAGGGTTTTGAAAAATTGAGCTTTTAAATTAGCCGACATTAAAGCTTCTTTAGACAGTAAGATAAGGTCTTCCACAACTATTTCTGTATCCCCTAGACTGTTGGCCCATTTTAAACTTATTTTCTCAAGATCATCCAGCTTCTCTTCTACTAACATTCTATACAAAGTACCAATTTTCACCTGTCCACCAACCCCCTCGATAACTTGATGTTTCAGTAAAATCAACTTTTGTCTTATGAAAAAATCCCGAATTTGTAAGAATTAAAAAAAATTGCTTCTGGGTAGGGCAAATTGATCAGTTAATTCCACAAACGATTTGCACCTGCCATCCACCGTGCACATGTCGCCCAACCGTGGAGGCAAGATGGCGTCCACGCTGGACGTGTGAGTGAGTCGCTCCTGCCGGACCTCCTAGAGCTAACGGCTGTATGGCGGAGCGGACCCGAGCGGATTAACGATTAACTATTGAGCAGTTTTCTTCGAGCGAGCGATTGAAACCTCACCTCTGGCAGGGGTAGTGCGGTGTTCAGCCCCTGCATGCTAGCGATACGGATGGTGGTGGTACTAGCCATACGGAGTACGCACGCAGAGCGCTGGGCGTCTCTCTGGCAGCACCTGACTCGACATCTGATTCAGCACACCTGGGCTGTGCGGCGGCGCCTGCGAGTGAAGCAAGGCGGTGTAGAGGTTGAAGGTGAGCTGGCTCTTCAGCAGACCGCGTCGGCTTTTGAGATGAGGCCAAAAGGAAGGAGAGCCCGGGGGCAGGGGGCTGCCGTTGAAAACACAGACGGAACAGAGGCAGTCTTGCCTTTGACATCATCGACTTCAGCCGCACCTTCTGCACCCTCCGCGCCTTCCGTGAGTAAAACCACAGAACAGGTTGCAGTATTTTCCAAGGAGGGGGAGGCTGTTTGTTTAAAAAAGAAAATACCGGAGATGTTCTCAGCAACTAAACTGAAGGATGCAGGAAAGTTAAAGTTTAAAAACCAGACTGAGACACAGTTAGTCCTACCTGAGGCTCAGGGGGTGGGAACAGAGGGAGTACATGAGACGGTGCCCGTTCAAGCTATTATAACTTTAACCCCTGATCCCACTCTCGACCCAGCAATGGTAGTGAATGGAGAGGTGATGGCTACTGCAGAGAGTTTGAGCATTCCCCTCATTTCAGACGCTACAGCTTTGGCCTTACCTATGTCTGCCACCTGCACCTTGACTGATACTAGTGCGCCGCTTATCTCTACTATGGACAAGGAAGATGGTGCGGTCGCTGCATTAAATATGAATTCGGCTTTGCCAAACAGCAACGAGCTAGCACTACCTATTGGTGGCGAGACTGATTCTGCTGATTTCTACTCCATGTCAGATCGATCCATGTCATCCTCCGAGGACCTAGCAGAACTTTATTCTACTCGAATGAGCATGGAGGATGTATGCTTAGAGGAAGGGAGTGATCACAGTAGTTTGAATACTGACCTAATGGAGAAAGAAGGGGTAGAGCATGGCACTGTTCGGAAGCTGCAACTAGAGACTAGAGACAATGATAGGGCAGGAGAAGATGTAAGCATTGAAGCTGCGGTGGCTGAGTTAGGGCTGGAAACGGAGGAAATCTCCTTGGGACTGATCTATCAAACTATGCTGCAGCATAGGGATGAGATGCGAGAGGATAGCCTGAGAGTTCAGAATTCCTGCAAAAAACTCCAGAACTCTGTGAGGAGGTTGGTGAAATCGCATTCAGAGTTTCTGACCCGGGCTACGGAGGCAGAATCACGTATTTCCTCGCTAGAGGATGAGGTAGCTCAACAAAAAAAGACAATTGAAATACATATGGCCACTAAGGAAGACATCAACTGGAAACTTGTTGACATTGAAAATCGATCCCGTAGAAACAATTTGAGATTTTTGCAGATTCCGGAAGGGAAAGAGGGGTCTAACATTCGAGGTTTTATAGTGTCGCTCTTAAAAGAAGCAATGCCGGATGTTACCAAATGGGATTGGGATCGGGAGGTGGAACGGGCCCATAGATTTCCTTTTAGAGTTAATCCACGAGATCAGAAACCTAGGGCTATATTGGTGGCTTTTAATAGCTTTCAAGCTCGTGAGGAATTATTTATGGGAGCTCGCCCTGATAAAAAATGTAAAGCTCTTGAATGTGAAATTTTCGTAAGACCGGATCTCTGCAAACAATCTGTAGAAGTGCGATGGCAGTTAAGACAGCTAATATTAAAATTTCAAGAAAAAGGAGTGCAGGCATATTTAATGTTTCCTGCTAAGCTTAAGGTTATTCATAAGGAACGCAGAAGATTTTTTATGACTGCCAATGCAGCTAAAGAATTTTTGATGACATTGTAATTGCAGAGAGATATTGAGTGTGGGTAGTTATAATTCTACTGAGGTCTGTATATAGTTTTGTATACAGAGAGCAAAGAGAGTAAAAGAGCTGATTGTACTTGCAGTGTATACTTATAAGTTCGCTCTGGAGCTTCACCAGAAGCAGAGGGATTGAGTATGGTGAGAATCAAGGGGGTAGACCCTGTGGGGGGATGGCAGGGGGTTTGGGGGTAAACTCGCATCACAGGACCATAAGTCCTAAAGCCTTAATTAAGGGAGAAGGGCAGGGTGGGAGAGGGTGGGTGAGTTCGAAGAGGGGGGTTGGAGGGAAGGCGTCCACGGGGGGGGGGTGTTAAAAACATGGGAAAAAGAGTTCACAGCAAAATACACAAAGAAATACAGGGAGAGTGTGTGGGGAAAAGTTTAAATGAGAAGAATCGCTTAGCAGCATTTTTTGTAGTATTCTTTGCAATGTTGGATAGGAGGGTGGTAGACAGACTGTGGAAGCTAATGTATTTACAAGCACAATTGCAATGGTGAATAAAGGGGTAAGAATTTGTTCAATGAACGTGTCTGGACTGAATAATCCAATGAAAAGACAGAAAATAGCAGCAGAATTGAAATATATCCAACCTGACATAGTGTGTATACAGAAACACATATCCCATGGTCTAAAAGGGGGGTGTTAAAAGATCTTGGGTTCGCTCTAGCTGCTGCTTCTGGACAGACTAGTATGATAAGGGGGGTAGCTATACTTATTAGAGAAAATTTTACAAAGATTGTTCGGAAAGTTGTGGATAAAAATGGCCGCTGGGCCATTGTAGAGTGTAGGACCGGGGGCAGGCTATTCACACTAGCTACCGCTTATGGAGCAAATTTGGATGACCCCGCTCCTTTGAACGAAATAAATCTGGAGCTAGCTAACTTTTCACAACCGATAGTGATTTGTGGGGATATGAATATAAATTTGTCAAATAATGCAATGCATGGTATGGAAATTATAAAGGTCGAAAGCCAAGAGTGTATAAAGCTCTTGCTAATTTATTACAAGATCAAGGTGTAATTGATGTATGGGGGAAACTTAGGGGGGGTGATAATGGGTTTACTTTTTATTCACACCCCCACAAAAAATTAGTTAGATTAGATTATTTTTTTGCCCCAGAAAACTTATTGGAAGGCGCTAAAATTAGAACCTATCCCAGAATCACTTCTGACCACTCTCCGATATTGATTGAAATACAGGGACGGGCGAAGAGGTTAACACCTCCTATTTTTTCCTATGATCACAAATTGGGACTGAATAAATAATTTAATGCACATGTGAAAAGTTGGATTAGATCTTTTTTTACTAACAATCAGGGTACGGCTAATATTGGTATAGTGTGGGATACTTTTAAAGCGGGGTTCCGGGGAGAGTGCATTAGTTTTTCATTTTGGCAGCAAAAGAAACTCAAAAAAGAACTTGATAAGTTATATGAGCAGCTGGCATATGCAGAGATTCTCCTAACTAGGGAAGTTGTCCAGGGTAGAAAGGAGCTTTGGGAGGTTGAAAATGGGGTAGCAAAGGCTAGAGCTAACGTTCTTGGTTTTTGGGACATAGAAATTGCAAGGAGATTCTTAACGTCTAAAATGCAAAGCTATGAATTTGGGGGAAAAATTGGTAAAAGATTAGCGGTAAGACTACGAATGAAGCAGTCAGCTCGGAACATTAATGCAATGAAAGACTATCAGGGTGTATCTCACTCAGAACCGGAGCAAATTCTCAATATTTTAAAAAATATTTACGCCGAATTATACGCGAAGGAAGATAGGATAGATGCAACCACTGAATGGAGCTATAGATTGGATATAGGGCTGAAAGTCTTGGATTCTGTTATTGCAGAAGAATTGGATTTACCAATAACTATGGTAGAGTTAGAAACGGCAGTAAAGAGCTTAGCAGTTGGAAAGGCCGCTGGCCCCGATAGAATTCCTGTGGAAGTGTACAAACAATTTTTTGATAGCTTAAAGGATGAAATGTTGCCTGTAATGTTGGAAGCACAGCTGGGAAACCCACCTAGCACCTGGTCCGATGCGACCATTGTGGTTTTTTGTAAGAAAGGCAAACCTGCGGATAACGTGGGATCTTATCGACCAATATCCCTACTGAACGTTGATAATAAGATTTACTCAAAGATTTTAGCCAACCGATTATCTAAAGTTGTAACATCTTTAGTTTCTCGACAACAGCACGGTTTTATACCGAAAAGAGGAACGGTGGATCATATAAATAAAGTTATCACGCTGCTTGACATTGCGGCAGTAAATAGAAATTAGCGCTTTTTCTGTTAGACGCAGAAAAAGCGTTTGACCGTGTGTGTTGGGATTACTTATGGAGATTAATGGCCAAAATGGGATTTGGCCAGAAATTTATCAAGTCAATTAAATCTTTATATTTCAAACCTACTGCCAAAATCTCCGTTTTGGGAGCACTTTCCGACTATGTAAACATTACTAGAGGGACTCTCCAAGGTTGCCCTTGCTCCCCGCTATTATTTGCTTTGTATATTAATCCCTTTGTAGAACAATTAAATCAAAATCCTCTTATACCTCCATTTATAGTATTTGATTTTTCGTTTTCTGTTTTTGCCTATGCCGATGATATTGCAGTGATTACTGTTAATCCAGATACCGCCATTTTAGAGATTGAGAGGCTTGCAAAAGATTTTGGAATTGTAACTGGCTATAAGCTCAATGAATCAAAAACTCAGATTTTATGCTCGGAAGCCCTAACATGGGAAGATGGGAGAGTGGTGAGGGAGGTTACTTATCTAGGGATATTGATCAAGGCCAATATGACAGAACTGATTGACGCTAATTGGAATTTGGTATATGATAAAATAAAGATATCTCTTGAGAGATGGGAACGATTATTTTTGACTATTATTGGACGCACTAACATCATAAAAATGAATGTCTTACCTAAAGTGTTATATTTGTTTAGGTCAATACCCCTGGAATTTCCAAAATATAAGATACAGGCTTTGCAATCCTTATGTGGGAAATTTATTTGGAGCCCCGGAAAACCAAGACGAGCTATGAAGCACTTGATGCTACCAATTGAAAGGGGAGGGTTAGGGGTACCAGATTTTTTTCTTTACTACATAGTTTGCTTTTTATTGAAAATGAGAATATTGATTACAGGGGAGGCAACTGAACATATGTATAATCACCCATCAATATTTGAGATTTTGTTGGGGTGTTGTGTGAAGCAGAGTTTTTTATTGAAATTGACAGCAGTTACTACAAGCAAACCCGATTTAAGGTACTAATGGGAGCTTATAAGACTTGGAGATGGCTGATTCGAACAACAGCAATTGGGAAGCTTTCGTATTATACCCCTTTTAGCACATCAAGGTTATTGCCAAGTATATTTTTGGATGGAATGGCTTTAAACTGTCTCAGAGTGCTTTCTATGCAGGTATCTCCAACATTTTAAAAAGCTTTTTCCCATTTCTTACATCACTTTTCTCGTTTTTAAGGGTCTCACCCATTCCCACAATACTTCCTTCGATATAGCACTATCTTAGACATTCACAATTGTGAGTGAAATTCTCAGTACCACCGTGGGCTTTCCCATCTCTAGAAGAAGTCGGCGAGACAACAAATTAACAGGGAGAACCGAGCCCTAAGTCTGGCTTGACCCTTAGTGCCCGAGCTCAAGCCGTCCACTCAAAATGACTGCTATATAAATCATCATATAACAAACATCACATAAAATATGATAAAGGCTCTTCAAAGATCAAAAAAGTATATTTCTTTAAAGTTGAACTTTCGATATTAAAAGGTCACATTATAGCACTGCACTGAGAAGTAGGTTTTAAAGGTTCTCGTTTTTAAACATGAACCATTAGTGTAAACTAAGGGATAAAACAGATTATTACATGGAACAGATCATTACAGAGCAACATTATAGTCTATTAAATCAAACACAATAGTTTTTTTATACAACTGGTATTCTGAACTCACATACTTGAAAGTGCTTTTATAAGTGATAATGAAGAAAAAGGAGTTTTGATAAAATATATGCATAAAATCACACAATTTTAGTGGTGAAGCCACGATTTATCCAGTGTTCTTTGGTGTAGTAGGCCAGGTCAGGGCCTAGCACATGGCTGAGCAGGACACAATCACACGGACACTGTGGATACAGGTTAGCCGGAAAGACCCCGAGCGGTCTTCCGCCTTCTTTATTTATACCCCGGTGCGAGCCCGCCCCAAGGTATGCCTGGATGCATGTGTAAGTGGAAACATTGTTTGGGAGAGCCCGGATGGCTCTCTACATCCCTCCTTCAATTTAGTCCGTTTTCAAGTCTCTTTTCACCTCAAGGAGACATCCAGGCAAAGTCTCTCAACTTCTGGCTTGGTCTGGGATTGGATCGTAGGCTGTACCGCTGACTTTGGGCAAATGGGGAACCCACAACCCCAGCCGGGGTCGTCTCTGCACTGGCACCACTCGTGGCCGGGATCGGTCTGCGGGAACTGACTTCGGTGTCTTGAGTTGCCGTTCTAGGCGAATGTTCCCCTTCTTGCCTAGCCAGTGGTGACCCTGGGAATGATGCCCCCAGGTCTTGACCAACCGTCTCCTGATCCTCTGTTGATGCTTGATCCGTCGCTGGTCCTCTCGTCTTCTTAAAACACGACACATTGCGGGTCACCACCTGTCCGCCTCGCCGGGCGGTGACCTTGGTCCCTTGGACTTTGTCTACAATCCACACCTCCGTCTCGTAGGGTGTTCGAAATTTCCACCCCGGATGTCGATCCCGAACCACCACTGTGTCTCCTGCCTGCAGCGTCATTTCTCGGACAATGTCGTGCCTCACTCGCTTTTTGATTCATAGCTCTCCTCCGAGCTTGAATGGCCTCGTCATTCCTGTCTCCAGGTTCCCACGTGCTATCTGTCGGGATGCTATCGCGGGGTACTCTCTTGAAGAGTACATGGGCTGGGGCACACTAGGTGGTGCTATGTGGCGTCTGCCGATAGGCCCCTAGGATCTGATCAAGGGCTGTTTCGTGATCCTCTCCGTTGTCTACTGCGATTCTCAGGGCTCGATTGATTGTCCTCATTAGCCTTTCGACATCCCCATTCGCCTGGGGCCACAAAGGGGTAATCTTCCGGTGTTTGATCTGGAGACTCTTGAGATGGCTCTAAAACTCTCTCCCCTGGAAGGGTGGCCCATTGTCCGATTTAACTTCGTCCTGAAGTCCCATGGTGGCGAAGATGCGATTCAGGGCCTTCTTGACCTGGGGAAAAGCCGTTGAGGATATCACTTCCACCACCGGGAATTTGGAGAATGAATCAACCAGGACTAGCGTGTGCCGTCCGTTGGGGAAGCTTCCGAAATCGAGGCTGAGGTGTGACCACGGCGCCTGAGGAGCATCCTCTGTGATCACTGGTGCGGGTGCCGGGTCGCTGCCGGTGATAGTGCAGGCATGGCAAGAGCGCACCATCTCATCGACCAGACTGTCCATGGCTGGGAACCAAACCTTGCTTCTCAGGCGGGCTTTTGTCTTAAGTTCAAGTTCAGAAATTTGTATAGCGCACTACTCACCCAGAGGGTCTCAAGGCGCTTGGGGGAGGGCGGGTACATTACTTATCGAATATCCAAGTTTTTTTAGTTGCTTTCTGAAGGAGAGGTGGTTCTGTGTAAGGCGGAGGTGGGTGGGGAGAGAGTTCCAGGTTTTGGCCGCTAAGTAGGAGAAGGATCTTCCCCTTATGGTGGATCTATGGATGCGCGGAATTGCGGCGAGGGCTTGATTGGACGATCATAGTTGGCGGGTGGGGGTGTAGAAGGACAGTCGCGTGTTGAGGCATTCGGGTCCTAGGTCGTAGAGGGCTTTGTGTGCGTGGGTGAGGAGACGGAACGTTATTCTCTTGTTGACGGGGAGCCAGTGAAGGTCTTTCAGGTGACCGGAAATGTGAGCTTGACGGGGGATGTCTAGTATGAGTCTGGCTGAGGCGTTTTGGATGCGTTGGAGTTTTTTCTGTAGTTTGGCTGTGGTTCCGGCGTAAAGGGTGTTTCCGTAATCCAGTCGGCTTGTGACCAGCGCGTGGGTGACCGTCTTTCTTGTTTCGGTGGGGATCCAGCGGAAGATTTTTTTGAGCATGCGTAGGGTGTTGAAGCATGATGATCAGACGGCGTTGACTTGTCTGGTCATCGAGAGGGAGGAGTCCAGGATGAAGCCCAGGTTACGTGCGTGGTCCGTAGGTATGGGTGCGGTTCCCAGGGCCGGTGGCCGCCATGAGTCGTCCCAGGCAGCGGGGGATGAGCCTAAGATGAGGACTTCCGTTTTGTCCAAGTTCAGTTTTAAACGGCTGTTCTACATCCACTTGGCTACTTCTTTCATTCCTTCGTGTAAGTTGGTTTTGGCGGTGTTTGGGTCTTTGGTGAGGGAGAGGATCAGCTGGGTGTCGTCTGCATAGGAGATGATGTTGAGGTTGTGTTGGCGTGCGATGGATGCGAGGGGACTCATGTATATGTTGAAGAGGGTGGGACTGAGTGATGATCCTTGTGGTACGCCGCAGATGACTTCGGTAGCCTCTGATCTGAAAGGGGGGAGGCGGACTCTCTGGGTTCTTCCGGCGAGGAACGAGATGATCCAGTCCAATGCTTTTCCTTGTATTCCGACGTTGTTAAGGCGTTGTATGAGGGTGCTATGACTGACTGTGTCGAAGGCTGCGGAGAGGTCTAGTAGGATGAGGGCCGCTGTTTCTCCGTTGTCCAGTAGAGTTCGAATGTCGTCTGTTGCTGCGATGAGGGCGGTTTCGGTGCTGTGTTTGGCTCGGAAGCCGGACTGTGAGGGGTCGAGGGATTTGTTGAATTCGAGGAAGGCGGCGAGCTGACTGTTGACGGCTTTCTCAATGACTTTGGCAGGGAATGGGAGGAGCGAGATGGGGCGGTAGTTCTTAAGTTCAGTGGGGTCTGCTGTGGGTTTCTGCAGAAGGGCGCTGAGTTCGGCATGTTTCCAGCTTTCCGGGAAGGTAGCGGAGTTGAAGGAGCAGTTGATGACGTCACGGAGATGGGGTGCGATAATGGAGTCTGCTTTGTTGAAAATGTGATGGGGACATGGGTCGGTTGGCGATCCCGAGTGAATGGAGTTCATCAGGCGGACGGTGTCTTCAGTGGTGATTGGGTTCCAGGCGCAAAGGTTGTTAGAGGGCGTTTTTGGTTCGGAGGTGGGTGGAGTGGACTGGTCTTCGGACTGGATTCCAAAGCTGTTATGTATGTCGGCGATTTTGTTGTGGAAGAATGAGGCCAGGGATTCGCAAAGGTCTTGGGAAGGAGTGATGTCGTTGGAGCCGGCGGTGGGGTTGGTAAATTCTTTGACGATGTTGAATACTTCCTTGCTGTTTTGGGCGTTGTTGTCAAGGCGATCCTTGATTGCTGATTTCTTGGTGGATCGGATCAGTTGGTGGTGTTTGCGGGTGGCGTTCTTGAAGGTGGCCAGGTTGTCAGTGGTTGGGTTTTTTCTCCAGGTTTTCTCGAGGGTACGACAGAGTTTCTTGGATTTCTTAAGGTCATCGTTGAACCAGGTGGCTTTTTTGCTACCTTGCTTGATTTGATGGTTTTTCAAGGGTGCTAGTTCATCAGCGCTGTGGGTGATCCAATGTGTGAGGTTGGTGGCTACTTGGTTTGGGTCCGATGATTTGGCGGGAGGGTTTTGGTGAAGCGATGTGAAGAGCTGGTCGGTAGTAATTTTGTTCCAGTTTCTTCGGGAATAGGTTGTGGGGGGTTGTGGGTCGTGATCTTTTTGTAGTTGAAGTGAACACAGCTGTGGTCCGTCCAGTGGAGAGCTGTGGTGTGATTGAAGGAGATGTGCTTGCTGGAGGTGAAGATTGGGTCGAGCGTGTGTCCGGCATAGTGGGTGGGGGTATTGACAAGTTGTTCGAGTCCGAGGTTGGTCAGGTTGTCCAGAAGGGTGGTGGTGTTGCTGTCGTTTTTCTTTTCCAGGTGGAAGTTGAGGTCTCCCAGTAGAATGTAGTCCTTGGAGGGGAGGGCGTGAGGGCTGATGAAGTCAGTGATGTCTTCGCTGAATTGTGTGCGGGGTCCTGGTGGTCTGTAGATGAGGGTGCCTCTGAGTGTGGTCTTGGGGTCGGTGTGGATCTGGAAGTGAAGGCGTTCGGCGGTAGCGAGGTAATCGTCGGAACTGGTCGTGATGCGGATGGTGTTCTTATGGACGATTGCGATGCCTCCTCCTGTTTGATTGGTGCGGTCCTTTCGGATGATCTTGTAGCCGTCCGGGATGGCAATGGCGATGTCGGGAGCTGATGAGGCGTTCATCCAGGTTTCTGTGAGGAAGGCGACGTCCGGCGATGTAGTGTCGAGTAGGTTCCAGAGTTCAATGGCGTGTCTGTGGACCGAGCGGGTGTTGAGCAGGATGCACTTTAGGTGGTTAGTGTCGGAGCTCTGTTTGGAATTTGTGGATTTGGTGTGGGTCCTGATGCAGTCAAATTTGCAGGAGTGGCAGGGGAAGGGTCCATGTGTGTGTCCTGGGGCGGCTTGGTAGCAGTTTGGTGGGCAGTCGGGGTTAAGGGCTGAGAGGGTTGCGGCGTCGTATGTTATGCGGGCGGAGTGGATTTTGCGGGGGCCAGAGGGTCTGGCGCTGGGCGCGGTCCAGGCGCGGACGGGCGTAGACGGGCTTACCTTTGGCGCACCTTCGGCGCGCATGAGGCGCATCCGCTGTGCGTGAACGCTGCGCGTAATAGCATCTGTCATAAGTGGATAGTGGAGGGGGAGGGGCGAGGGAGGAGCAGCTGGGAGGCGGGAGCGGGGTGGAGGGACGGGCTGGGAGGCAAACAAACAACACAATGGCAGAAACAAAAGCGAAACCAGGCGAATCAATCACTCAGGCAATGTGATATAGCGCTACGATGTGGAACAATTTAAATGCAGCCAATGAAGCAGTCCAGCGCAGTGCTACGATATCAATTTGGCACAATTTGAATGCAATCAATGTAATAGTCCAGCGCAGCGCTACGATACCAATCTGCCTCGATATTAAAGCAGGCAATGTAGAAGACCAGCGCTGCGATAGCAGGGAGCGTGGGGAGCGACCTCCTCTGCAGGAGTCAGGATGGTCACAGCGCTAGGGCAGGCAGGGCGATTCCTATGCTAGCTGTGGGAGGGAGGAGCAGCTGGGAGGTGGGAGCGGGGTGGAGGGATGGGCTGGGAGGCAAACAAACAACAAAATGGCAGAAACAAAAGCGAAACCAGGCGAATCAATCACTCAGGCAATGCGATATAGCGCTACGATATAGCGCTACGATGTGGAACAATTTAAATGCAGCCAATGAAGCAGTCCAGCGCAGTGCTACGATATCAATTTGGCACAATATGTATGCAGGCAATGTAAACAGTTCAGCGCAGTACTACGATCTCAATCTGGCACAATTTGAATGCAATCAATGTAATAGTCCAGCGCAGCGCTACGATACCAATCTGCCTCGATATTAAAGCAGGCAATGTAGAAGACCAGCGCTGTGATAGCAGGGAGCGTGGGGAGCGACCTCCTCTGCAGGAGTCAGGATGGTCTTGGCCATTTCCTGATGACCTACGTGAGCCAGGGCTAGTATCCTCTGTTGCAGACTTTCAGGTATTACGATCAGATGTCCTCTAAGGATGACCCCTTCATCTCCCCCGCTTAGCTCACTCCTGACTTGCCACAGCTGTTGGCGCGCATGTCTGACTTCTGGCCGAAGGTTTTGCGCTCCGTCTAGGAAGTGTGCCCAGCGGTTTCCATCAAGAGCATGGCGCACTCTGGATAGTGTTTCGTCCTTTGCAGTCGCTTCCCCTATCTCCTTCAGCGTCATGGTTTCTGGACATGCGGCTTGCGAGATCATGTGGACGAGTTCTTCTGCCTCCATTCCATCTTCCTGTGGCAGACTTTGGCTATCGGCGTCGGGATGCCGGGATAGGTAATCAGCTGGGTTATGTGCTCCAGGTCGGAAGACAATCCTGAAGTTGTACCCTTGTAGCTGGACAGCCCAGCGCTCTATCCGCGGGGGTGCTAGCCTGGAGGACCCTGTGAATAGTGGCAACAGCGGTTTGTGGTCCGTCACCACAGTGAATTCTTGGCCACACAGATATAGGTGGAAATGCTGACACGCCCATTTTATGGCTAGTGCTTCTCTTTCGATTTGGGCGTACCGAGTTTCTGTGTCAGATAACGCTTTGCTCGCATATGCTACTGGCTTCCATACCTCTGGTCCGTGTTCCTGCAGGAGTACTGCACCTAGGCCCACTGGGCTGGCATCCACTATCAGCTCTGTTTTGCGACGGGGTTGGAAGTAGGCCATCACTGTCCTGTCCAGGAGATTGGCTTTTATGTCTTGAAATGCTTTATTCGCTGACGCCGTCCATTCCCATTTGTGGTCCAGCCGCGTGAGGGCTCTTAAGGGTTCTGCGAGAGTTGCCAGGTTTGGGATGAACCGGCCACAGTAGGTGGCGATACCCAGAAAGCTGCGCACTTCTGTGGGGTTCCGCGGAGTGCTGGCTGCTTTGATCGCTTCCGCCTTCTTGGGGTCAACCTTCAGTCCCTCTCTCGTGAAGGTGTACCCAAAGAAATCTATAGATTCCTGATAAAAGGAGCATTTTGACCGGTGGTAGGGTCAGTCCACAGTGTACTAGCCTTTGGAGGGTCGCCCTCAAGTGTGCATGGTGTTCTTCTAGTGTCGCCGAGTATACCAGGATGTCATCACTGAGGTTGATTACTCCACTCAGCCCAGACAACACTTCACGTATGGCATTTTGAAATACCTCTGCAGCGGAGGACACGCCAAAACTCAGCCGCTTGTAGCGACGTAGCCCTACATGGGTTGAGAAGGTGGTTATATATCGACTCGCTGGCTCCAGTTCGAGTTGATGGTATCCCAAGTTGAGGTCCAATTTCGAGAACCATTTGGCCCCATTCAGGTCGGCCACTATGTCGTCCATGGTAGGGGTGATGTGTCTCTCCCGTTTGACGGCCACATTGGGCAACCTCATATCAACACACAGCCTGAACGCCCCGGGCTGTTTTGGATTGGGCGCTACTACCAACGGTGTCGGGCACGACACTTTTTCTATCACTCCCAGGTCTTCCAATTTCTGGAGCTCTTCTTCCACCTGTGGTCTCAGATTGAATGGCACTCGTCTGTGCCGGAGGGCTACTGGTCTCACGGATGTGTCGATGTGGAGTTTGAATCTTCTCCCTTTTAGTTTCCCAAGGCCTTGGAACAGTGCTGGGAACTCCTTCAAGAGGATGTCTGCATGCGCCTGGTGTACCTGATTCGCAAAGAACACTAGCCCCAGGTCCTCTGCCGTATGGCAGCTCAGCAGGGTTCCTTTCTTCCCTTCCGTGATGTGAAAACGTGTTTCCGTTGAGTATTCGCCATTTACAACTGTCGTCTGGATAACTCCTCTCAGTGTAATTGGCTCGGTGCCACCGTATGTATAAATCCTGGCGTTAGAAGGTGCAAGAGGAGGCTTAGGAGACATCCTGTTGTACTGGTCTGAGTCCATTACATTTACTGAGGCCCCCGTGTCTATGAGAGCTCTTATCTCCGTGCCTTCTATGGAGACGGAGCACATGGGCGGTGGTCTCCTCTTGGTCGACGCTCTGCTGACGTATGAGATGACATATACCTCATCGTCCTCGTCATCTTCATATCGGGGTCGTCTCCCTTGGGCTTGACCATCTGGAGGGGGTGGTTCTTGGTCTAGCGACAGCTGCCGAATGCGTTGCGTCACGGTCCTTGGCCTCTGACCTGCGGGTCTGCACTTTCCTCCTCGGCACACTGCAGCAAAGTGATTTAGTCGACCACATTTCAAACATGTCTTTCCTTTCGCCCCACACGCCGCCGTCGCTGGGTATCCGCACTGGCTCCCTCAGGAGGCGGAGGCCCGTGGGCGGGCTGTTTGGGGTCTCCTCTGGATAGCGTCGACTTTCTCCCCCTTGATCGGCGTTGTTCTGGTCACAGCCGGTGCAACCACCGGTGTTCGTAGAGCGACCTCCATTTCTTCTGCTCTTGCGTCTGAGAGCTCGTGTGACCTGGCCAGAATCAGTATCTCATCTAGCGATATTCAGGGCTGTCGGAGAATTAGCTTCCTCAATAGTTTTGAGCGACAACCCACTATGGTCTGATCTCGGATTTCTTCCCTCGGGTTGGTGAACGGGCAGGTTTTGGCCAGCCTGTGTAGCCGGGCGTAGAACATGTCCATTGACTCAGATTCCGTCTGCCACGTTCTTTTGAATTTGAATTTTTCGAATTCGTTGTTGAGTTGGGGGTCGAAATGAGTGTCAAGTGCAGCGACCGTCGTGCATCGTAGTGTGCTCTGGTCCGGTGTTGAGGAGCGTCTCGAACAGGTCGTAGATCTCTGGACCCCCATATAGGATGAGGAGCGACCTCTTGACTGTCCCATCGGTCTCCCGGGTGCCTTTGAAGTAAAGGTTCAGCGTTCCAACCCACGCCTTACATCTCGGCGCCGCCGTTGCAGGGTCCGCCGCCTCGCTAAATGGGGGGATTGGCGCTGCGCCCGAGTGCATGTGGTTGTGTGGTATAGGTGCAATGGCCACGGCCTGGTTCTGGCCCGGTGGCGGCGGTGCGACTACCACGGGAGGCGGGGCGACCACTACGGGTTGATTCTGCCCTGCCCCGGCTTGGCCTGCTCCTGGCGCAGTATTGGACATGTTTCAGGCTCTTTGAATGTTGGCTGGTACTGGCTTGAGTGGCTCTGGCGCGCTTTTTCCCCTTGCCGTGATTATCTGACAGACTGCAGCTTGTGTGAATGGCAGAGGGGGGGTCAAATGCTGCCTGTCTCCTCTTCCCCCACGATTGTAGCCCGGTTATGTACTGGGTGTTTATGCAGATGGGGTCCGGAACGCCCGTATGGGCTCTTGGCTTTGCCAATGCTTCTTGTGGAGGACAGGGTTTGCAACGTACGGTGCTTCCCGGTGGGTTTGCCAAGGCGTGTTGTATCCCGGGCCCTTGGTGCTGCCAATGCTTGTTGGGGACTACGCTTACAACGTCTGTTTGGCCCGTTGGGCCTGCCAAGGCTTCGTGAGTGCAGCGGGTCTTGATGCGGGCGTGCACAACTGGGCCTTCCTTTCCAACTGCGGGGCCCTGCCGCTCTCAGTCTCACCTCTCACCCCTCCCCTCGGGTGATGCGCACGGCGCCGGCGCACACGGGACTCCTCACGGCAGAGAACAGCACGGGGGGAGCACGCTAGGCGAGGTAGGATGCGCGAGGCTGCACGGGCGGGTGGAAATGGGAAAACGACTCACCCGCGAGATGTTGGAGGCCGGAAGGCCGTGAGAGGTGCTCCCGGTGAGCCCCGCCAGCCGAAGGCGCTCCCGACAGGGAGACGCGTGGGCGGGTCTCAAGCCGGAGCCAGGCACTGGAACCAATGCGGGTGGGCCCCGCTGATGATATCACGCGCTGCAGCACCGCAGGGTGGGGGCTGCCAGGCATGCGTGTGCTCAGACCGGCCTTGTCACCAGTGTAGTGGGCCAGGTCAGGGCCTAGCACGTGGCTGAGCAGGACACAATCACACGGACACTGTGGATACAGGTTAGCCGGAAAGACCCCGAGCGGTCTTCCGCCTTCTTTTATGCCTGGATGCATGTGTAAGTGGAAACATTGTTTGGGAGAGCCCGGATGGCTCTCTACATCTGGTTGCACTTTGTGCAAATCACCCACTAAATGTTTATCTTTTTGTCTTCCATTTTTTTAAATCTCTTTGTGCACTTTTCTCCCTTTTTTATCGTGCTAGCTCGTCGAAGGTGCATTGCTTTACACGAACACCAGTAGATACATTACCCAAGGACACATTCATTTTCATAGGCACAGGGAGATTAAGCGATTTGCTGAGAATCACAGGATGTTTACCTGACGCCGAAACTCGAATCTACTTCTCCAGATCCAAAGTCTGCAGTTCAGGCTATAAAGCCACACATTCCGAGTAGGTGTAGGGAAGGAGACAGAATCCATATGAAAGCTCTGCTCGTTCCACGGAGACTTGCCCATTCTCTACAAGGAAGATCTAATATTTAAATAAAGTCTACCTTGGTCTTTCAGTATGTAGTTCAAATAGAGACAAATGCAACATTATATATAGCCTTTAATGAAGCACATCAGACTGCACTTCTGCCGTTTGTAAGCACTGTAAACGAGAGATGGTACAATTACAAATTTCAATGGTAGGAACGAAGTCTGATATTTTTAACTGAAAAGAAGCCCCACGCAGCTATTATTCATTCCCTCTATGGTACCCATGCCCATGAGTTCGAATGTAATGGTACTCAATGTAGCAACATCGGAAGGGTGGGCTTTTAAGATGGCATTGAGAAAGATTCGACTTTATAACCTCCACAGTAGAGGCAAGTGTTTAGCTACTGAGCCAGTATTTTTTTCTGGTTGTTGCACACGCGTGTTGGCATTCGGATGTCTATATATCTTAAGCTGTGTCAGATGTACAATACTCCATACGACACGCAGGTGTTTTCTCACATCCTAGTCCCAAAATGCACTGGAGCGAGCCTCTGTTTAACCGGGCGCCCAGGTGCAGCCCCAGCTTGAGCTATGGGCACGCCGTGCTGATCTCTACACATTCGTTTCCACCCATGTGGGGAGCTGAAGATGCGAAGGCAGGTGTAACCACAGCCCTAACATCTGTCCTTGCAGGAAGCGTAGTCCCCTCTGTGACATCAGCTCTGGGCTCCCGAAGTCCATCGGGAGATCAGGGGACTCGTGCAGCCTCCGTGGGTTTTCTGGGGCTGTGCCAGCGACTCGTCTGCAGGCTTCTATTGTGCGCTATGCCATGCTCTGCCCTACTTACACACGGAGCCTAAACCCCTCCGCCTACTGTCCAGCTATTCAGCAAGCTGAGCGAGGGGTCCCCCGACTCACCCAAGCATCCCCTCTGCCGGCTCCGTCCCACGGTGTCGTCCAACCTAGAGGCAGGGGTCTGCACCATTTTACTAATGCACGGGCACCTCTGAGAACACCTTGTGCGCCACATTCGTGGCCGCAGATCTGATACTGCATAGAAGGCCGCACAGGAAGCTCCAGTTCACATGTTCAGGGGGACCATCAGGCACGGGGGCACGATTGTTGCAAAGCAACAGTCCTGGTAGGACGCACAGCATCACTGTACACTGAACTGGGTTAATCAGCCGGTGAAGGGCATGATGACGAAAATAGGAAAACCATCAGGCAGAAGGGAGTGCAGACACCAACTAGGGCTGAGGAGGAGGATGGTAAACAAGCATTGGCAATGCAAAAGGACTCGCATTTAGGCGAGACCTTTTGCATTGCAATCAGAGTGTGTGTGTGTGTGCGCAGCAAGGCACTAAGGGTGGGCAGCCATGAGAAGGCATCATGCTGCGGGAGGAGGAGGCCACGGGAGGATAGTAGTCTTTCCAGTAAAGGGGCCAGGAGCCAAGGAAGGACACAAATGACAACATGGTCGTCATAAGGAGGGACTTAGAAGCCTACAACCAATAGGAAGGCAACATTTGAAACACAAGCCAATGAAACAGATGGGCGGAGAGTGGGTGGAGCTTCCACGAAGCTTCCAGCTATGCTGAATACTGCATGCCTTGCATAGCGAGCAGCACATGCGCTGCAGAGCTAGGCGAGACCTAAAAACGGTGTTTGGAGCATAAATGGGAAGCTGCTTGCAAATGAAGTCACATACAAATATATTGGAGTTAGCATCAACAGGGTCTCTTTCTTGCATCTCCACTTAAAGATTAAAGCCAAAGCCGGGTCACTCAATTTTGCCTTTGCAACTCTGTCAAAATCATTCAGGGCCCAACACTCAACCCCCTTCTTAAAATCCTTGGTGCAAAACTGCCTATTACTATATGGTAGTGAAATAATGAGAGGGAGGGACTTGGAGCACTTAGGTTGATTAATAGCCAAAATGTATGGCTCCTCCTTTTGTTTACCAACATGTTCTTCTCATGCTCAAATGCGTTTGGAATTTTGTTGAGTGTAGCCAGAAAAAGAGCATTCCTCAAAGCCTAAAAAAAATTAAGAATGGGTTACTGGGCACTTTGGATAATGTAATCTAGCAAGAACTGAGCACTTCCCGGAATGGTTCCAAGTACAGGGACTACATGGATCCTTCCTTATCATTATTGCAGGCATGAGACTCATTGACCGTGCCTTGCTCAGGGGAAGAATTCAAAAGGCTCTTAGATTCAACGGTTATGATTCTTAGAGGAGGAGGCCAAGATGAGCCACCAAAGGATAGCGGACATGATTTAGCATGGCTCTGTGGAGGAGACCCGTATTCCTGGCCCATCTGGGGTGTTTGCCAGAGTCAAGCGCCCTGCTGAATGTGGCAGAGTAGTGGGAGCACGGACAGTGATGAGCTGTGGGGATCGACAAGATCTGCAGGACTGGTTGATGCAGATGCTCTGTTGGGTGGCCTCAGACCGTGTGTGGCGGCCTAGGGGACCTAGAGTCAGAAGGATCTGTATCACAAACTGCCAGTGAGTGTAGGGGGAGGGTGCACCTCACCTGAGCCCGCCTGAGATCACAATAGGCGGGTCAGGTGGGCAGCCACGTGGACGGCGGAGGCACGAGAGAGGAATTGAGATAGACTAGGCTCTTGCCTAGCATGGGCCCGTGCAGTCTGAATAGGTGAATGGTAGCGGCAGGGCTAGAGGCCATTGCACACCTACCTGTATTTCTCTTTGCATCCCGTTCATACCTGGAGCAGCAGTGCATCAGGGATAAGGGGGAGGAAGGTGACACAGTGCTCCCCAGCGTGCTGGCTATACAAGCAGGCAAAGGACTGGGAAACATAAGAAGCTGAATGGGCCTGGTAAGGCTGTCCCCATCAGAGATACAGCTCCTTCATAACACACAGACAAAATAATTCCAGCCTACTGAGAGCGATCATGCTAGCTGTTGGCATTAAAACACAGAGATAACAAGAAGTGGCCAACATTGTGAAAGCAGCGTCCCACGAGTGTTGCAAGCAAAGCGGGTGCCGTTGCAGGAAAGCATGTTTTGTCTGAGTAGGAGAAGCTCATTAAAGAAAACGGTGCCCACAGGCTGTAAATAACAAGAAACATGTAATAACAGAAGTAATGGGAAGTTACAAATGAAGGCAATGGGATACTAAGGAGAGACTAACCAGCTTTTGCACTAATCAGAAGCCAGCATTTACCAATCACAATGACACAAGCCAATGCAAAATATGGGTGGAGAGTGGGTGCGGCTGCAAGTCCATAATTTAATACAGCATGCTTTTCAGAGCAGCACATGCGCTGCCTAAGCTCAACCTAAAAATGGCACAGAGACTTTAATGACACTCAGAATCTCCTAGAAATGCTACAGGGAGTAGAACTAAAGCAAATGCTCCGTGGCCCGACTCATAAGGCAGGGCACACTCTTGACGGTATTTTTTCTAATCATCCTAACCTAGAGGTCACGGCAGTTCAGCGGGTCTCCTGGTTGGATCATGCTGCAGTTCATTTTAACATCAGTTTAGCCCCCCCCCCCCAGGTCAAGTAAGGCTAAATCTGCCCCTAAAAAGATGAGGAAATGGAAAAACATAGTAGGCAACACACTGGAGGGTCTTCTGAAATCCTCTACACGGCCCCCCACAAAAAACGTGGAGGAAGCAGCTACAGACTACACGAGTTGGCTGGAGGCTGCCTGTATGCAACTTGCCCCCCGACTATCCAACATTCCACTCGGACAAGCCCCTCTGCCCCTTGGTTCTCAGAACAAATCAGAGACCATAAAACTCGCTGTAAAAAATTAGAAAGACTATGGCGGAAAAACTATATGGAAGAGGATAAAAAACTGCTCAACGCAGAACTGAGAGCGTACAAGGAGACGATCCGCTTGGCTAAATGTGAGTTTTTTTCCAAACGGATTAAGGAAGCAAATAATTACCCTAAGGAACTATTTAACACAATTTCCTCCTTGGCAGCCCCCAAATCAGTAGACATACCACCTAGTCGCCAGTTATGCGAAGACCTAGCCAAATTCTTTCTGAATAAGGTAGAGAAGATCTTTCATCCCTTGAACAATCAAATTACGATTAATGCCTCAAACTCACTCACCCCTGACACGCATCAGGAGTTCAACAAGAAATCTGACATATTAGAGAACTTCTCACCCATCAGTGAGGAAGAGGTATCCAAAGGACTTATGAGGATGAAATCAGGCTCCGCGCATGACCCCTGCCCAACCGCAATTGCCAAACTAGCTCCCTCTACCATCGCCTCGGCTCTTACCCCCCTGTTCAATATCATGCTGGACAAGGGGGAATTTCCCCTATGTTGGAAACAGCCTCCATCCTCCCCCTCCTAAAAAAAAACAATTTGGACCCAACGGACTTAAATAACTTTTGTCCCATCGCCAGATTACCCCTCCCAGCCAAAATCATGGAGGGCATACTAAATAGACAGCTTAGTTCCTTCCTGAGATCAGGAGAGAGATTGGACTCCTCACAACATGGATTCAGGGCGGGACATAGCACAGAATCAGCACTGACCAAATCAGCCGAAGATATAAGAAGGGTACTGGATATGGGGGGCAGAGCCGCCCTGATCCTGCTGGACTTATCCGCGGCCTTCGATACGGTCCACCATAAAATATTGGGGGACCGTTTGAGGGCCAGTGGGATTCAGGGAAAGGCTCTCGACATCCTGCAAGCCTTCCTATCCGGCAGGACTCAGTCGGTGGCCTTGGGGGACTTCGATTCCGAGCCATTTGTGCTCCCTTGCGGAGTCCCACAGGGGTCTTCCCTGAGCCCGACTCTTTTTAATGCTTATGTCTCCACCTTGGGATTCAGAAAAGGGGGTGGTGATGGACAGAGTATCTGAATTAAGCAGAACACTCCTACCCAGTCAAAAGATCAGGGCTTGATCCATCACCGTTTTTTAGCTCACTGCACCATCCCAGTTCAGAACCTGGCTACATGCAAATTAGTCTGTCCCTGGCCCAGTGCATCATGGGAACAGGGCAGACCAAACTACCAAGCCAATTCTTTACTGGAAAGGAAACAAGCTTCCGGGGACCGGTTTCTGGCATTGCAGCCATCTTCGGCCCGGCTTGCTTGAATCTTGATGGTGCAGTGAGCAAGGGACTCACGTCTGAGCATACCCTTCCACTCCTATAGTGGCCAAAACGATTCAGAAAAGGGGGTGGTGATGGACAGAGTATCTGAATTAAGCAGAACACTCCTACCCAGTCAAAAGATCAGGGCTTGATCCATCACCGTTTTTTAGCTCACTGCACATCCCAGTTCAGAACGTGGCTACATGCAAATTAATCTGTCCCTGGCCCAGTGCATCATGGGAACAGGGCAGACCAAACTACCAAGCCAATTCTTTACTGGAAATGAAACAAGCTTCCGGGGACCGGTTTCTGGCATTGCAGCCGTCTTCGGCCCGGCTTGCTTGAATCCTGATGGTGCAGTGAGCAAGGGACTCATGTCTGAGCATACCCTTCCACTCCTATAGTGGCCAAAACGATTCAGAAAAGGGGGTGGTGATGGACAGAGTATCTGAATTAAGCAGAACACTCCTACCCAGGCAAAAGATCAGGGCTTGATCCATCACCGTTTTTTAGCTCACTGCACCATCCCAGTTCAGAACCTGGCTACATGCAAATTAGTCTGTTCCTGGCCCAGTGCATCATGGGAACAGGGCAGACCAAACTACCAAGCCAATTCTTTACTGGAAAGGAAACAAGCTTCCGGGGACCGGTTTCTGACATTACAGCCGTCTTCGGCCCAGCTTGCTTGAATCCTGATGGTGCAGTGAGCAAGGGACTCATGTCTGAGCATACCCTTCCACTCCTATAGTGGCCACAACGATTCAGAAAAGGGGGTGGTGATGGACAGAGTATCTGAATTAAGCAGAACACTCGAACCCAGTCAAAAGATCAGGGCTTGATCCATCACCGTTTTTTAGCTCACTGCACCATCCCAGTGCAGAACCTGGCTACATGCAAATTAGTCTGTCCCTGGCCCAGTGCATCATGGGAACAGGGCAGACCAAACTACCAAGCCAATTCTATACTGGAAAGGAAACAAGCTTCCGGGGACCGATTTCTGGCATTGCAGCCGTCTTCGGCCCGGCTTGCTTGAATCCTGATGGTGCAGTGAGCAAAGGACTCATGTCTGAGCATACCCTTCCACTCCTATAGTGGCCAAAACGATTCAGAAAAGGGGGTGGTGATGGACAGAGTATCTGAATTAAGCAGAACACTCCTACCCAGTCAAACGATCAGGGCTTGATCCATCACCGTTTTTTAGCTCACTGCACCATCCCAGTTCAGAACCTGGCTACATGCAAATTAGTCTGTCCCTGGCCCAGTGCATCATGGGAACAGGGCAGACCAAACTACCAAGCCAATTCTATACTGGAAAGGAAACAAGCTTCCGGGGACCGATTTCTGGCATTGCAGCCGTCTTCGGCCCGGCTTGCTTGAATCCTGATGGTGCAGTGAGCAAAGGACTCATGTCTGAGCATACCCTTCCACTCCTATAGTGGCCAAAACGATTCAGAAAAGGGGGTGGTGACAGACAGAGTATCTGAATTAAGCAGAACACTCCTACCCAGTCAAAAGATCAGGGCTTGATCCATCACCGTTTTTTAGCTCACTGCACCATCCCAGTTCAGAACCTGGCTACATGCAAATTAGTCTGTCCCTGGCCCAGTGCATCATGGGAACAGGGCAGACCAAACTACCAAGCCAATTCTTTACTGGAAAGGAAACAAGCTTCCGGGGACCGGTTTCTGGCATTGCAGCCGTCTTCGGCCCGGCTTGCTTGAATCCTGATGGTGCAGTGAGTAAGGGACTCATGTCTGAGCATACCCTTCCACTCCTATAGTGACCAAAACGATTCAGAAAAGGGGGTGGTGATGGACAGAGTATCTGAATTAAGCAGAACACTCTTACCCAGTCAAAAGATCAGGGCTTGATCCATCACCGTTTTTTAGCTCACTGCACCATCCCAGTTCAGAACCTGGCTACATGCTAATTAGTCCTGTCCCTGGCCCAGTGGATCATGGGAACAGGGCAGACCAAACTACCAAGCCAATTCTTTACTGGAAAGGAAACAAGCTTCCGGGGACCGGTTTCTGGCATTGCAGCCGTCTTCGGCCCGGCTTGCTTGAATCCTGATGGTGCAGTGAGAAAGGGACTCATGTCTGAGCATACCCTTCCACTCCTATAGTGGCAAAACGATTCAGAAAAGGGGGTGGTGATGGACAGAGTATCTGAATTAAGCAGAACACTCCTACCCAGTCAAAAGATCAGGGCTTGATCCATCACCGTTTTTTAGCTCACTGCACCATCCCAGTTCAGAACCTGGCTACATGCAAATTAGTCTGTCCCTGGCCCAGTGCACCATGGGAACAGGGCAGACCAAACTACCAAGCCAATTCTTTACTGGAAAGGAAACAAGCTTCCGGGGACCGGTTTCTGGCATTGCAGCCGTCTTCGGCCCGGCTTGCTTGAATCCTGATGGTGCAGTGAGCAAGGGACTCATGTCTGAGCATACCCTTCCACTCCTATAGTGACCAAGACGATTCAGAAAAGGGGGTGGTGATGGACAGAGTATCTGAATTAAGCAAAACACTCCTACCCAGTCAAAAGATCAGGGCTTGATCCATCACCGTTTTTTAGCTCACTGCACCATCCCCGTTCAGATCCTGGCTTCATGCAAATTAGTCTGTCCCTGGCCCAGTGCATCATGGGAACAGGGCAGACCAAACTACCAAGCCAATTCTTTACTGGAAAGGAAACAAGCTTCCGGGGACCGGTTTCTGGCATTGCAGCCGTCTTTGGCCCGGCTTGCTTGAATCCTGATGGTGAAGTGAGCAAGGGACTCATGTCTGAGCATACACTTCCACTCCTATAGTGGCCAAAACGATTCAGAAAAGGGGGTGGTGATGGACAGAGTATCTGAATTAAGCAGAACACTCCTACCCAGTCAAAAGATCAGGGCTTGATCCATCACCGTTTTTTAGCTCACTGCACCATCCTAGTTCAGAACCTGGCTACATGCAAATTAGTCTGTCCCTGGCCCAGTGCATCATGGGAACAGGGCAGACCAAACTACCAAGCCAATTCTTTACTGGAAAGGAAACAAGCTTCCAGGGACCGGTTTCTGGCATTGCAGCCGTCTTCGGCCTGGCTTGCTTGAATCCTGATTGTGCAGTGAGCAAGGGACTCATGTCTGAGCATACCCTTCCACTCCTATAGTGGCCAAAACGATTCAGAAAAAGGGGTGGTGATGGACAGAGTATCTGAATTAACCAGAACACTCCTACCCAGTCAAAAGATCAGGGCTTGATCCATCACCGTTTTTTAGCTTACTGCACCATCCCCGTTCAGAACCTGGCTACATGCAAATTAGTCTGTCCCTGGCCCAGTGCATCATGGGAACAGGGCAGACCAAACTACCAAGCCAATTCTTTACTGGAAAGGAAACAAGCTTCCGGGGACCGGTTTCTGGCATTGCAGCCGTCTTCGGCCCGGCTTGCTTGAATCCTGATGGTGCAGTGAGCAAGGGACTCATGTCTGAGCATACCCTTCCACTCCTTTAGTGGCCAAAACGATTCAGAAAAGGGGGTGGTGATGGACAGAGTATCTGAATTAAGCAGAACACTCCTACCCAGTCAAAAGATCAGGGCTTGATCCATCACCGTTTTTTAGCTCACTGCACCATCCCAGTTCAGAACCTGGCTACATGCAAATTAGTCTGTCCCTGGCCCAGTGCACCATGGGAACAGGGCAGACCAAACTACCAAGCCAATTCTTTACTGGAAAGGAAACAAGCTTCCGGGGACCGGTTTCTGGCATTGCAGCCGTCTTCGGCCCGGCTTGCTTGAATCCTGATGGTGCAGTGAGCAAGGGACTCATGTCTGAGCATACCCTTCCACTCCTATAGTGGCCAAAACGATTCAGAAAAGGGGGTGGTGATGGACAGAGTATCTGAATTAAGCAGAACACTCCTACCCAGTCAAAAGATCAGGGCTTGATCCATCACCGTTTTTTAGCTCACTGCACCATCCCAGTTCAGAACCTGGCTACATGCAAATTAGTCTGTCCCTGGCCCAGTGCATCATGGGAACAGGGCAGACCAAACTACCAAGCCAATTCTTTACTGGAAAGGAAACAAGCTTCCGGGGACCGGTTTCTGGCATTGCAGCCGTCTTCGGCCCGGCTTGCTTGAATCCTGATGGTGCAGTGAGCAAGGGACTCATGTCTGAGCATACCCTTCCACTCCTATAGTGACCAAGACGATTCAGAAAAGGGGGTGGTGATGGACAGAGTATCTGAATTAAGCAAAACACTCCTACCCAGTCAAAAGATCAGGGCTTGATCCATCACCGTTTTTTAGCTCACTGCACCATCCCCGTTCAGATCCTGGCTTCATGCAAATTAGTCTGTCCCTGGCCCAGTGCATCATGGGAACAGGGCAGACCAAACTACCAAGCCAATTCTTTACTGGAAAGGAAACAAGCTTCCGGGGACCGGTTTCTGGCATTGCAGCCGTCTTTGGCCCGGCTTGCTTGAATCCTGATGGTGAAGTGAGCAAGGGACTCATGTCTGAGCATACACTTCCACTCCTATAGTGGCCAAAACGATTCAGAAAAGGGGGTGGTGATGGACAGAGTATCTGAATTAAGCAGAACACTCCTACCCAGTCAAAAGATCAGGGCTTGATCCATCACCGTTTTTTAGCTCACTGCACCATCCTAGTTCAGAACCTGGCTACATGCAAATTAGTCTGTCCCTGGCCCAGTGCATCATGGGAACAGGGCAGACCAAACTACCAAGCCAATTCTTTACTGGAAAGGAAACAAGCTTCCAGGGACCGGTTTCTGGCATTGCAGCCGTCTTCGGCCTGGCTTGCTTGAATCCTGATTGTGCAGTGAGCAAGGGACTCATGTCTGAGCATACCCTTCCACTCCTATAGTGGCCAAAACGATTCAGAAAAAGGGGTGGTGATGGACAGAGTATCTGAATTAACCAGAACACTCCTACCCAGTCAAAAGATCAGGGCTTGATCCATCACCGTTATTTAGATTACTGCACCATCCCCGTTCAGAACCTGGCTACATGCAAATTAGTCTGTCCCTGGCCCAGTGCATCATGGGAACAGGGCAGACCAAACTACCAAGCCAATTCTTTACTGGAAAGGAAACAAGCTTCCGGGGACCGGTTTCTGGCATTGCAGCCGTCTTCGGCCCGGCTTGCTTGAATCCTGATGGTGCAGTGAGCAAGGGACTCATGTCTGAGCATACCCTTCCACTCCTTTAGTGGCCAAAACGATTCAGAAAAGGGGGTGGTGATGGACAGAGTATCTGAATTAAGCAGAACACTCCTATCCAGTCAAAAGATCAGGGATTGATCCATCACCGTTTTTTAGCTCACTGCACCATCCCAGTTCAGAACCTGGCTACATGCAAATTAGTCTGTCCCTGGCCCAGTGCATGATGGGAACAGGGCAGACCAAACTACCAAGGCAATTCTTTACTGGAAAGGAAACAAGCTTCCGGGGACCGGTTTCTGGCATTGCAGCCGTCTTTGGCCCGGCTTGCTTGAATCCTGATGGTGCAGTGAGCAAGGGACTCATGTCTGAGCATACCCTTCCACTCCTATAGTGGCCAAAACGATTCAGAAAAGGGGGTGGTGATGGACAGAGTATCTGAATTAAGCAGAACACTCCTACCCAGTCAAAAGATCAGGGCTTAATCCATCACCGTTTTTTAGCTCACTGCACCATCCCAGTTCAGAACCTGGCTACATGCAAATTAGTCTGTCCCTGGCCCAGTGCATCATGGGAACAGGGCAGACCAAACTACCAAGCCAATTCTTTACTGGAAAGGAAACAAGCTTCCGGGGACCGGTTTCTGGCATTGCAGCCGTCTTCGGCCTGGCTTGCTTGAATCCTGATGGTGCAGTGAGTAAGGGACTCATGTCTGAGCATACCCTTCCACTCCTATAGTGACCAAAACGATTCAGAAAAGGGGGTGGTGATGGACAGAGTATCTGAATTAAGCAGAACACTCTTACCCAGTCAAAAGATCAGGGCTTGATCCATCACCGTTTTTTAGCTCACTGCACCATCCCAGTTCAGAACCTGGCTACATGCTAATTAGTCCTGTCCCTGGCCCAGTGGATCATGGGAACAGGGCAGACCAAACTACCAAGCCAATTCTTTACTGGAAAGGAAACAAGCTTCCGGGGACCGGTTTCTGGCATTGCAGCCGTCTTCGGCCCGGCTTGCTTGAATCCTGATGGTGCAGTGAGAAAGGGACTCATGTCTGAGCATACCCTTCCACTCCTATAGTGGCAAAACGATTCAGAAAAGGGGGTGGTGATGGACAGAGTATCTGAATTAAGCAGAACACTCCTACCCAGTCAAAAGATCAGGGCTTGATCCATCACCGTTTTTTAGCTCACTGCACCATCCCAGTTCAGAACCTGGCTACATGCAAATTAGTCTGTCCCTGGCCCAGTGCACCATGGGAACAGGGCAGACCAAACTACCAAGCCAATTCTTTACTGGAAAGGAAACAAGCTTCCGGGGACCGGTTTCTGGCATTGCAGCCGTCTTCGGCCCGGCTTGCTTGAATCCTGATGGTGCAGTGAGCAAGGGACTCATGTCTGAGCATACCCTTCCACTCCTATAGTGGCCAAAACGATTCAGAAAAGGGGGTGGTGATGGACAGAGTATCTGAATTAAGCAGAACACTCCTACCCAGTCAAAAGATCAGGGCTTGATCCATCACCGTTTTTTAGCTCACTGCACCATCCCAGTTCAGAACCTGGCTACATGCAAATTAGTCTGTCCCTGGCCCAGTGCATCATGGGAACAGGGCAGACCAAACTACCAAGCCAATTCTTTACTGGAAAGGAAACAAGCTTCCGGGGACCGGTTTCTGGCATTGCAGCCGTCTTCGGCCCGGCTTGCTTGAATCCTGATGGTGCAGTGAGCAAGGGACTCATGTCTGAGCATACCCTTCCACTCCTATAGTGACCAAGACGATTCAGAAAAGGGGGTGGTGATGGACAGAGTATCTGAATTAAGCAAAACACTCCTACCCAGTCAAAAGATCAGGGCTTGATCCATCACCGTTTTTTAGCTCACTGCACCATCCCCGTTCAGATCCTGGCTTCATGCAAATTAGTCTGTCCCTGGCCCAGTGCATCATGGGAACAGGGCAGACCAAACTACCAAGCCAATTCTTTACTGGAAAGGAAACAAGCTTCCGGGGACCGGTTTCTGGCATTGCAGCCGTCTTTGGCCCGGCTTGCTTGAATCCTGATGGTGAAGTGAGCAAGGGACTCATGTCTGAGCATACACTTCCACTCCTATAGTAGCCAAAACGATTCAGAAAAGGGGGTGGTGATGGACAGAGTATCTGAATTAAGCAGAACACTCCTACCCAGTCAAAAGATCAGGGCTTGATCCATCACCGTTTTTTAGCTTACTGCACCATCCCCGTTCAGAACCTGGCTACATGCAAATTAGTCTGTCCCTGGCCCAGTGCATCATGGGAACAGGGCAGACCAAACTACCAAGCCAATTCTTTACTGGAAAGGAAACAAGCTTCCGGGGACCGGTTTCTGGCATTGCAGCCGTCTTCGGCCCGGCTTGCTTGAATCCTGATGGTGCAGTGAGCAAGGGACTCATGTCTGAGCATACCCTTCCACTCCTTTAGTGGCCAAAACGATTCAGAAAAGGGGGTGGTGATGGACAGAGTATCTGAATTAAGCAGAACACTCCTATCCAGTCAAAAGATCAGGGATTGATCCATCACCGTTTTTTAGCTCACTGCACCATCCCAGTTCAGAACCTGGCTACATGCAAATTAGTCTGTCCCTGGCCCAGTGCATGATGGGAACAGGGCAGACCAAACTACCAAGGCAATTCTTTACTGGAAAGGAAACAAGCTTCCGGGGAGCGGTTTCTGGCATTGCAGCCGTCTTTGGCCCGGCTTGCTTGAATCCTGATGGTGCAGTGAGCAAGGGACTCATGTCTGAGCATACCCTTCCACTCCTATAGTGGCCAAAACGATTCAGAAAAGGGGGTGGTGATGGACAGAGTATCTGAATTAAGCAGAACACTCCTACCCAGTCAAAAGATCAGGGCTTAATCCATCACCGTTTTTTAGCTCACTGCACCATCCCAGTTCAGAACCTGGCTACATGCAAATTAGTCTGTCCCTGGCCCAGTGCATCATGGGAACAGGGCAGACCAAACTACCAAGCCAATTCTTTACTGGAAAGGAAACAAGCTTCCGGGGACTGGTTTCTGGCATTGCAGCCATCTTCGGCCTGGCTTGCTTGAATCCTGATGGTGCAGTGAGCAAGGGACTCATGTCTGAGCATACCCTTCCACTCCTATAGTGGCCAAAACGATCCAGAAAAGGGGGTGGTGATGGACAGAGTATCTGAATTAAGCAGAACACTCCTACCCAGTCAAAAGATCAGGGCTTGATCCATCACCGTTTTTTAGCTCACTGCACCATCCCAGTTCAGAACCTGGCTACATGCAAATTAGTCTGTCCCTGGCCCAGTGCATCATGGGAACAGGGCAGACCAAACTACCAAGCCAATTCTTTACTGGAAAGGAAACAAGCTTCCGGGGACCGGTTTCTGGCATTGCAGCCGTCTTCGGCCCGGCTTGCTTGAATCCTGATGGTGCAGTGAGCAAGGGACTCATGTCTGAGCATACCCTTCCACTCCTATAGTGGCCAAAACGATTCAGAAAAGGGGGTGGTGATGGACAGAGTATCTGAATTAAGCAGAACACTCCTACCCAGTCAAAAGATCAGGGCTTGATCCATCACCGTTTTTTAGCTTACTGCACCATCCCAGTGCAGAACCTGGCTACATGCAAATTAGTCTGTCCCTGGCCCAGTGCATCATGGGAACAGGGCAGACCAAACTACCAAGCCAATTCTTTACTGGAAAGGAAACAAGCTTCCGGGGACCGGTTTCTGGCATTGCAGCCGTCTTCGGCCCGGCTTGCTTGAATCCTGATGGTGCAGTGAGCAAGGGACTCATGTCTGAGCATACCCTTCCACTCCTTTAGTGGCCAAAACGATTCAGAAAAGGGGGTGGTGATGGACAGAGTATCTGAATTAAGCAGAACACTCCTATCCAGTCAAAAGATCAGGGATTGATCCATCACCGTTTTTTAGCTCACTGCACCATCCCAGTTCAGAACCTGGCTACATGCAAATTAGTCTGTCCCTGGCCCAGTGCATCATGGGAACAGGGCAGACCAAACTACCAAGGCAATTCTTTACTGGAAAGGAAACAAGCTTCCGGGGAGCGGTTTCTGGCATTGCAGCCGTCTTTGGCCCGGCTTGCTTGAATCCTGATGGTGCAGTGAGCAAGGGACTCATGTCTGAGCATACCCTTCCACTCCTATAGTGGCCAAAACGATTCAGAAAAGGGGGTGGTGATGGACAGAGTATCTGAATTAAGCCGAACACTCCTACCCAGTCAAAAGATCAGGGCTTGATCCATCACCGTTTTTTAGCTCACTGCACCATCCCAGTTCAGAACCTGGCTACATGCAAATTAGTCTGTCCCTGGCCCAGTGCATCATGGGAACAGGGCAGACCAAACTACCAAGCCAATTCTTTACTGGAAAGGAAACAAGCTTCCGGGGACCGGTTTCTGGCATTGCAGCCGTCTTTGGCCCGACTTGCTTGAATCCTGATGGTGCAGTGAGCAAGGGACTCATGTCTGAGCATACCCTTCCACTCCTATAGTGGCCAAAACGATTCAGAAAAGGGGGTGGTGATGGACAGAGTATCTGAATTAAGCAGAACACTCCTACCCAGTCAAAAGATCAGGGCTTGATCCATCACCGTTTTTTAGCTTACTGCACCATCCCAGTTCAGAACCTGGCTACATGCAAATTAGTCTGTCCCTGGCCCAGTGCATCATGGGAACAGGGCAGACCAAACTACCAAGCCAATTCTTTACTGGAAAGGAAACAAGCTTCCGGGGACCGGTTTCTGGCATTGCAGCCGTCTTCGGCCCGGCTTGCTTGAATCCTGATGGTGCAGTGAGCAAGGGACTCATGTCTAGGCATACCCTTCCACTCCTATAGTGGCCAAAACGATTCAGAAAAGGGGGTGGTGATGGACAGAGTATCTGAATTAAGCAGAACACTCCTACCCAGTCAAAAGATCAGGGCTTAATCCATCACCGTTTTTTAGCTCACTGCACCATCCCAGTTCAGAACCTGGCTACATGCAAATTAGTCTGTCCCTGGCCCAGTGCATCATGGGAACAGGGCAGACCAAACTACCAAGCCAATTCTTTACTGGAAAGGAAACAAGCTTCCGGGGACTGGTTTCTGGCATTGCAGCCATCTTCGGCCCGGCTTGCTTGAATCCTGATGGTGCAGTGAGCAAGGGACTCATGTCTGAGCATACCCTTCCACTCCTATAGTGGCCAAAACGATCCAGAAAAGGGGGTGGTGATGGACAGAGTATCTGAATTAAGCAGAACACTCCTACCCAGTCAAAAGATCAGGGCTTGATCCATCACCGTTTTTTAGCTCACTGCACCATCCCAGTTCAGAACCAGGCTACATGCAAATTAGTCTGTCCCTGGCCCAGTGCATCATGGGAACAGGGCAGACCAAACTACCAAGCCAATTCTTTACTGGAAAGGAAACAAGCTTCCGGGGACCGGTTTCTGGCATTGCAGCCGTCTTCGGCCCGGCTTGCTTGAATCCTGATGGTGCAGTGAGCAAGGGACTCATGTCTGAGCATACCCTTCCACTCCTATAGTGGCCAAAACGATTCAGAAAAGGGGGTGGTGATGGACAGAGTATCTGAATTAAGCAGAACACTCCTACCCAGTAAAAAGATCAGGGCTTGATCCATCACCGTTTTTTAGCTCACTGCACCATCCCAGTTCAGAACCTGGCTACATGCTAATTAGTCTGTCCCTGGCCCAGTGGATCATGGGAACAGGGCAGACCAAACTACCAAGCCAATTCTTTACTGGAAAGGAAACAAGCTTCAGGGGACCGGTTTCTGGCATTGCAGCCGTCTTCGGCCCGGCTTGCTTGAATCCTGATGGTGCAGTGAGCAAGGGACTCATGTCTGAGCATACCCTTCCACTCCTATAGTGGCCAAAACGATTCAGAAAAGGGGGTGGTGATGGACAGAGTATCTGAATTAAGCAGAACACTCCTACCCAGTCAAAAGATCAGGGCTTGATCCATCACCGTTTTTTAGCTTAATGCACCATCCCAGTTCAGAACCTGGCTACATGCAAATTAGTCTGTTCCTGGCCCAGTGCATCATGGGAACAGGGCAGACCAAACTACCAAGCCAATTCTTTACTGGAAAGGAAACAAGCTTCCGGGGACCGGTTTCTGGCATTGCAGCCGTCTTCGGCCCGGCTTGCTTGAATCCTGATGGTGCAGTGAGCAAGGGACTCATGTCTGAGCATACCCTTCCACTCCTTTAGTGGCCAAAACGATTCAGAAAAGGGGGTGGTGATGGACAGAGTATCTGAATTAAGCAGAACACTCCTATCCAGTCAAAAGATCAGGGATTGATTCATCACCGTTTTTTAGCTCACTGCACCATCCCAGTTCAGAACCTGGCTACATGCAAATTAGTCTGTCCCTGGCCCAGTGCATCATGGGAACAGGAAAGCCAAACTACCAAGGCAATTCTTTATTGGAAAGGAAACAAGCTTCCGGGGAGCGGTTTCTGGCATTGCAGCTGTCTTTGGCCCGGCTTGCTTGAATCCTGATGGTGCAGTGAGCAAGGGACTCATGTCTGAGCATACCCTTCCACTCCTATAGTGGCCAAAACGATTCAGAAAAGGGGGTGGTTATGGACAGAGTATCTGAATTAAGCAGAACACTCCTACCCAGTCAAAAGATCAGGGCTTAATCCATCACCGTTTTTTAGCTCACTGCACCATCCCAGTTCAGAACCTGGCTACATGCAAATTAGTCTGTCCCTGGCCCAGTGCATCATGGGAACAGGGCAGACCAAACTACCAAGCCAATTCTTTACTGGAAAGGAAACAAGCTTCCGGGGACTGGTTTCTGGCATTGCAGCCATCTTCGGCCCGGCTTGCTTGAATCCTGATGGTGCAGTGAGCAAGGGACTCATGTCTGAGCATACCCTTCCACTCCTATAGTGGCCAAAACGATCCAGAAAAGGGGGTGGTGATGGACAGAGTATCTGAATTAAGCAGAACACTCCTACCCAGTCAAAAGATCAGGGCTTGATCCATCACCGTTTTTTAGCTCACTGCACCATCCCAGTTCAGAACCTGGCTACATGCAAATTAGTCTGGCCCAGGCCCAGTGCATCATGGGAACAGGGCAGACCAAACTACCAAGCCAATTCTTTACTGGAAAGGAAACAAGCTTCCGGGGACCGGTTTCTGGCATTGCAGCCGTCTTCGGCCCGGCTTGCTTGAATCCTGATGGTGCAGTGAGAAAGGGACTCATGTCTGAGCATACCCTTCCACTCCTATAGTGGCCAAAACGATTCAGAAAAGGGGGTGGTGATGGACAGAGTATCTGAATTAAGCAGAACACTCCTACCCAGTCAAAAGATCAGGGCTTGATCCATCACCGTTTTTTAGCTCACTGCACCATCCCAGTTCAGAACCTGGCTACATGCAAATTAGTCTGTCCCTGGCCCAGTGCATCATGGGAACAGGGCAGACCAAACTACCAAGCCAATTCTTTACTGGAAAGGAAACAAGCTTCCGGGGACCGGTTTCTGGCATTGCAGCCGTCTTTGGCCCGACTTGCTTGAATCCTGATGGTGCAGTGAGCAAGGGACTCATGTCTGAGCATACCCTTCCACTCCTATAGTGGCCAAAACGATTCAGAAAAGGGGGTGGTGATGGACAGAGTATCTGAATTAAGCAGAACACTCCTACCCAGTCAAAAGATCAGGGCTTGATCCATCACCGTTTTTTAGCTCACTGCACCATCCCAGTTCAGAACCTGGCTACATGCAAATTAGTCTGTCCCTGGCCCAGTGCATCATGGGAACAGGGCAGACCAAACTACCAAGCCAATTCTTTACTGGAAAGGAAACAAGCTTCCGGGGACCGGTTTCTGGCATTGCAGCCGTCTTCGGCCCGGCTTGCTTGAATCCTGATGTAGCAGTGAGCAAGGGACTCATGTCTGAGCATACCCTTCCACTCCTATAGTGGCCAAAACGATTCAGAAAAGGGGGTGGTGATGGACAGAGTATCTGAATTAAGCAGAACACTCCTACCCAGTCAAAAGATCAGGGCTTGATCCATCACCGTTTTTTAGCTCACTGCACCATCCCAGTTCAGAACCTGGCTACATGCAAATTAGTCTGTCCCTGGCCCAGTGGATCATGGGAACAGGGCAGACCAAACTACCAAGCCAATTCTTTACTGGAAAGGAAACAAGCTTCCGGGGACCGGTTTCTGGCATTGCAGCCGTCTTTGGCCCGGCTTGCTTGAATCCTGATGGTGCAGTGAGCAAGGGACTCATGTCTGAGCATACCCTTCCACTCCTATAGTGGCCAAAACGATTCAGAAAAGGGGGTGGTGATGGACAGAGTATCTGAATTAAGCAGAACACTCCTACCCAGTCAAAAGATCAGGGCTTGATCCATCACCGTTTTTTAGCTCACTGCACCATCCCAGTTCAGAACCTGGCTACATGCAAATTAGCCTGTCCCTTGCCCAGTGCATCATGGGAACAGGGCAGACCAAACTACCAAGCCAATTCTTTACTGGAAAGGAAACAAGCTTCCGGGGACCGGTTTCTGGCATTGCAGCCGTCTTCGGCCCGGCTTGCTTGAATCCTGATGGTGCAGTGAGCAAGGGACTCATGTCTGAGCATACCCTTCCACTCCTATAGTGGCCAAAACGATTCAGAAAAGGGGGTGGTGATGGACAGAGTATCTGAATTAAGCAGAACACTCCTACCCAGTCAAAAGATCAGGGCTTGATCCATCACCGTTTTTTAGCTCACTGCACCATCCCAGTTCAGAACCTGGCTACATGCTAATTAGTCCTGTCCCTGGCCCAGTGGATCATGGGAACAGGGCAGACCAAACTACCAAGCCAATTCTTTACTGGAAAGGAAACAAGCTTCCGGGGACCGGTTTCTGGCATTGCAGCCGTCTTCGGCCCGGCTTGCTTGAATCCTGATGGTGCAGTGAGCAAGGGACTCATGTCTGAGCATACCCTTCCACTCCTATAGTGGCCAAAACGATTCAGAAAAGGGGGTGGTGATGGACAGAGTATCTGAATTAAGCAGAACACTCCTACCCAGTCAAAAGATCAGGGCTTGATCCATCACCGTTTTTTATCTCACTTCACCATCCCATTTCAGAACCTGGCTACATGCAAATTAGTCTGTCCCTGGCCCAGTGCATCATGGGAACAGGGCAGACCAAACTACCAAGCCAATTCTTTACTGGAAAGGAAACAAGCTTCCAGGGACCGATTTCTGGCATTGCAGCCGTCTTCGGCCCGGCTTGCTTGAATCCTGATGGTGCAGTGAGCAAGGGACTCATGTCTGAGCATACCCTTCCACTCCTATAGTGGCCAAAACGATTCAGAAAAGGGGGTGGTGAAGGACAGAGTATCTGAATTAAGCAGAACACTCCTACCCAGTCAAAAGATCAGGGCTTGATCCATCACCGTTTTTTAGCTCACTGCACCATCCCAGTTCAGAACCAGGCTACATGCAAATTAGTCTGTCCCTGGCCCAGTGCATCATGGGAACAGGGCAGACCAAACTACCAAGCCAATTCTTTACTGGAAAGGAAACAAGCTTCCGGGGACCGGTTTCTGGCATTGCAGCCGTCTTCGGCCCGGCTTGCTTGAATCCTGATGGTGCAGTGAGCAAGGGACTCATGTCTGAGCACACCCTTCCACTCCTATAGTGGCCAAAACGATTCAGAAAAGGGGGTGGTGATGGACAGAGTATCTGAATTAAGCAGAACACTCCTACCCAGTCAAAAGATCAGGGCTTGATCCATCCCCGTTTTTTTGCTCACTGCACATCCCAGTTCAGAACCTGGCTACATGCAAATTAGTCTGTCCCTGGCCCAGTGCATCATGGGAACAGGGCAGACCAAACTACCAAGCCAATTCTTTACTGGAAAGGAAACAAGCTTCCGGGGACCGGTTTCTGGCATTGCAGCCGTCTTCGGCCCGGCTTGCTTGAATCCTGATGGTGCAGTGAGCAAGGGACTCATGTCTGAGCATACCCTTCAACTCCTATAGTGGCCAAAACGATTCAGAAAAGGGGGTGGTGATGGACAGAGTATCTGAATTAAGCAGAACACTCCTACCCAGTCAAAAGATCAGGGCTTGATCCATCACCGTTTTTTAGCTCACTGCACCATCCCAGTTCAGAACCTGGCTACATGCAAATTAGTCTGTCCCTGGCCCAGTGGATCATGGGAACAGGGCAGACCAAACTACCAAGCCAATTCTTTACTGGAAAGGAAACAAGCTTCCGGGGACCGGTTTCTGGCATTGCAGCCGTCTTTGGCCCGGCTTGCTTGAATCCTGATGGTGCAGTGAGCAAGGGACTCATGTCTGAGCATACCCTTCCACTCCTATAGTGGCCAAAACGATTCAGAAAAGGGGGTGGTGATGGACAGAGTATCTGAATTAAGCAGAACACTCCTACCCAGTCAAAAGATCAGGGCTTGATCCATCACCGTTTTTTAGCTCACTGCACCATCCCAGTTCAGAACCTGGCTACATGCAAATTAGCCTGTCCCTTGCCCAGTGCATCATGGGAACAGGGCAGACCAAACTACCAAGCCAATTCTTTACTGGAAAGGAAACAAGCTTCCGGGGACCGGTTTCTGGCATTGCAGCCGTCTTCGGCCCGGCTTGCTTGAATCCTGATGGTGCAGTGAGCAAGGGACTCATGTCTGAGCATACCCTTCCACTCCTATAGTGGCCAAAACGATTCAGAAAAGGGGGTGGTGATGGACAGAGTATCTGAATTAAGCAGAACACTCCTACCCAGTCAAAAGATCAGGGCTTGATCCATCACCGTTTTTTAGCTCACTGCACCATCCCAGTTCAGAACCTGGCTACATGCTAATTAGTCCTGTCCCTGGCCCAGTGGATCATGGGAACAGGGCAGACCAAACTACCAAGCCAATTCTTTACTGGAAAGGAAACAAGCTTCCGGGGACCGGTTTCTGGCATTGCAGCCGTCTTCGGCCCGGCTTGCTTGAATCCTGATGGTGCAGTGAGCAAGGGACTCATGTCTGAGCATACCCTTCCACTCCTATAGTGGCCAAAACGATTCAGAAAAGGGGGTGGTGATGGACAGAGTATCTGAATTAAGCAGAACACTCCTACCCAGTCAAAAGATCAGGGCTTGATCCATCACCGTTTTTTATCTCACTTCACCATCCCATTTCAGAACCTGGCTACATGCAAATTAGTCTGTCCCTGGCCCAGTGCATCATGGGAACAGGGCAGACCAAACTACCAAGCCAATTCTTTACTGGAAAGGAAACAAGCTTCCAGGGACCGATTTCTGGCATTGCAGCCGTCTTCGGCCCGGCTTGCTTGAATCCTGATGGTGCAGTGAGCAAGGGACTCATGTCTGAGCATACCCTTCCACTCCTATAGTGGCCAAAACGATTCAGAAAAGGGGGTGGTGATGGACAGAGTATCTGAATTAAGCAGAACACTCCTACCCAGTCAAAAGATCAGGGCTTGATCCATCACCGTTTTTTAGCTCACTGCACCATCCCAGTTCAGAACCTGGCTACATACAAATTAGCCTGTCCCTGGCCCAGTGCGTCATGGGAACAGGGCAGACCAAACTACCAAGCCAATTCTTTACTGGAAAGGAAACAAGCTTCCGGGGACCGGTTTCTGGCATTGCAGCCGTCTTCGGCCCGGCTTGCTTGAATCCTGATGGTGCAGTGAGCAAGGGACTCATGTCTGAGCATACCCTTCCACTCCTATAGTGGCCAAAACGATTCAGAAAAGGGGGTGGTGATGGACAGAGTATCTGAATTAAGCAGAACACTCCTACCCAGTCAAAAGATCAGGGCTTGATCCATCACCGTTTTTTAGCTCACTGCACCATCCCAGTTCAGAACCTGGCTACATGCAAATTAGTCTGTCCCTGGCCCAGTGGATCATGGGAACAGGGCAGACCAAACTACCAAGCCAATTCTTTACTGGAAAGGAAACAAACTTCCGGGGACCGATTTCTGGCATTGCAGCCATCTTCGGCCCGGCTTGCTTGAATCCTGATGGTGCAGTGAGCAAGGGACTCATGTCTGAGCATACCCTTCCACTCCTATAGTGGCCAAAACGATTCAGAAAAGGGGGTGGTGATGGACAGAGTATCTGAATTAAGCAGAACACTCCTACCCAGTCAAAAGATCAGGGCTTGATCCATCACCGTTTTTTAGCTCACTGCACCATCCCAGTTCAGAACCTGGCTACATGCAAATTAGCCTGTCCCTTGCCCAGTGCATCATGGGAACAGGGCAGACCAAACTACCAAGCCAATTCTTTACTGGAAAGGAAACAAGCTTCCGGGGACCGGTTTCTGGCATTGCAGCCGTCTTCGGCCCGGCTTGCTTGAATCCTGATGGTGCAGTGAGCAAGGGACTCATGTCTGAGCATACCCTTCCACTCCTATAGTGGCCAAAACGATTCAGAAAAGGGGGTGGTGATGGACAGAGTATCTGAATTAAGCAGAACACTCCTACCCAGTCAAAAGATCAGGGCTTGATCCATCACCGTTTTTTAGCTCACTGCACCATCCCAGTTCAGAACCTGGCTACATGCTAATTAGTCCTGTCCCTGGCCCAGTGGATCATGGGAACAGGGCAGACCAAACTACCAAGCCAATTCTTTACTGGAAAGGAAACAAGCTTCCGGGGACCGGTTTCTGGCATTGCAGCCGTCTTCGGCCCGGCTTGCTTGAATCCTGATGGTGCAGTGAGCAAGGGACTCATGTCTGAGCATACCCTTCCACTCCTATAGTGGCCAAAACGATTCAGAAAAGGGGGTGGTGATGGACAGAGAATCTGAATTAAGCAGAACACTCCTACCCAGTCAAAAGATCAGGGCTTGATCCATCACCGTTTTTTAGCTCACTGCACCATCCCAGTTCAGAACCTGGCTACATGCAAATTAGTCTGTCCCTGGCCCAGTGCATCATGGGAACAGGGCAGACCAAACTACCAAGCCAATTCTTTACTGGAAAGGAAACAAGCTTCCGGGGACCGGTTTCTTGCATTGCAGCCGTCTTCGGCCCGGCTTGCTTGAATCCTGATGGTGCAGTGAGAAAGGGACTCATGTCTGAGCATACCCTTCCACTCCTATAGTGGCAAAACGATTCAGAAAAGGGGGTGGTGATGGACAGAGTATCTGAATTAAGCAGAACACTCCTACTCAGTCAAAAGATCATGGCTTGATCCATCACCGTTTTTTAGCTCACTGCACCATCCCAGTTCAGAACCTGGCTACATGCAAATTAGTCTGTCCCTGGCCCAGTGCACCATGGGAACAGGGCAGACCAAACTACCAAGCCAATTCTTTACTGGAAAGGAAACAAGCTTCCGGGGACCGGTTTCTGGCATTGCAGCCGTCTTCGGCCCGGCTTGCTTGAATCCTGATGGTGCAGTGAGCAAGGGACTCATGTCTGAGCATACCCTTCCACTCCTATAGTGGCCAAAACGATTCAGAAAAGGGGTGGTGATGGACAGAGTATCTGAATTAAGCAGAACACTCCTACCCAGTCAAAAGATCAGGACTTGATCCATCACCGTTTTTTAGCTCACTGCACCATCCCAGTTCAGAACCTGGCTACATGCAAATTAGTCTGTCCCTGGCCCAGTGCATCATGGGAACAGGGCAGACCAAACTACCAAGCCAATTCTTTACTGGAAAGGAAACAAGCTTCCGGGGACCGGTTTCTGGCATTGCAGCCGTCTTCGGCCCGGCTTGCTTGAATCCTGATGGTGCAGTGAGCAAGGGACTCATGTCTGAGCATACCCTTTCACTCCTATAGTGGCCAAGACGATTCAGAAAAGGGGGTGGTGATGGACAGAGTATCTGAATTAAGCAGAACACTCCTACCCAGTCAAAAGATCAGGGCTTGATCCATCACCGTTTTTTAGCTCACTGCACCATCCCAGTTCAGAACCTGGCTACATGCAAATTAGTCTGTCCCTGGCCCAGTGCACCATGGGAACAGGGCAGACCAAACTACCAAGCCAATTCTTTACTGGAAAGGAAACAAGCTTCCGGGGACCGGTTTCTGGCATTGCAGCCGTCTTCGGCCCGGCTTGCTTGAATCCTGATGGTGCAGTGAGCAAGGGACTCATGTCTGAGCATACCCTTCCACTCCTATAGTGGCCAAAACGATTCAGAAAAGGGGGTGGTGATGGACAGAGTATCTGAATTAAGCAGAACACTCCTACCCAGTCAAAAGATCAGGGCTTGATCCATCACCGTTTTTTAGCTCACTGCACCATCCCAGTTCAGAACCTGGCTACATACAAATTAGCCTGTCCCTGGCCCAGTGCATCATGGGAACAGGGCAGACCAAACTACCAAGCCAATTCTTTACTGGAAAGGAAACAAGCTTCCGGGGACCGGTTTCTGGCATTGCAGCCGTCTTCGGCCCGGCTTGCTTGAATCCTGATGGTGCAGTGAGCAAGGGACTCATGTCTGAGCATACCCTTCCACTCCTATAGTGGCCAAAACGATTCAGAAAAGGGGGTGGTGATGGACAGAGTATCTGAATTAAGCAGAACACTCCTACCCAGTCAAAAGATCAGGGCTTGATCCATCACCGTTTTTTAGCTCACTGCACCATCCCAGTTCAGAACCTGGCTACATGCAAATTAGTCTGTCCCTGGCCCAGTGGATCATGGGAACAGGGCAGACCAAACTACCAAGCCAATTCTTTACTGGAAAGGAAACAAGCTTCCGGGGACCGATTTCTGGCATTGCAGCCATCTTCGGCCCGGCTTGCTTGAATCCTGATGGTGCAGTGAGCAAGGGACTCATGTCTGAGCATACCCTTCCACTCCTATAGTGGCCAAAACGATTCAGAAAAGGGGGTGGTGATGGACAGAGTATCTGAATTAAGCAGAACACTCCTACCCAGTCAAAAGATCAGGGCTTGATCCATCACCGTTTTTTATCTCACTTCACCATCCCATTTCAGAACCTGGCTACATGCAAATTAGTCTGTCCCTGGCCCAGTGCATCATGGGAACAGGGCAGACCAAACTACCAAGCCAATTCTTTACTGGAAAGGAAACAAGCTTCCAGGGACCGATTTCTGGCATTGCAGCCGTCTTCGGCCCGGCTTGCTTGAATCCTGATGGTGCAGTGAGCAAGGGACTCATGTCTGAGCATACCCTTCCACTCCTATAGTGGCCAAAACGATTCAGAAAAGGGGGTGGTGATGGACAGAGTATCTGAATTAAGCAGAACACTCCTACCCAGTCAAAAGATCAGGGCTTGATCCATCACCGTTTTTTAGCTCACTGCACCATCCCAGTTCAGAACCTGGCTACATGCAAATTAGCCTGTCCCTGGCCCAGTGCATCATGGGAACAGGGCAGACCAAACTACCAAGCCAATTCTTTACTGGAAAGGAAACAAGCTTCCGGGGACCGGTTTCTGGCATTGCAGCCGTCTTCGGCCCGGCTTGCTTGAATCCTGATGGTGCAGTGAGCAAGGGACTCATGTCTGAGCATACCCTTCCACTCCTATAGTGGCCAAAACGATTCAGAAAAGGGGGTGGTGATGGACAGAGTATCTGAATTAAGCAGAACACTCCTAGCCAGTCAAAAGATCAGGGCTTGATCCATCACCGTTTTTTAGCTCACTGCACCATCCCAGTTCAGAACCTGGCTACATGCAAATTAGTCTGTCCCTGGCCCAGTGGATCATGGGAACAGGGCAGACCAAACTACCAAGCCAATTCTTTACTGGAAAGGAAACAAGCTTCGGGGGACCGATTTCTGGCATTGCAGTCATCTTCGGCCCGGCTTGCTTGAATCCTGATGGTGCAGTGAGCAAGGGACTCATGTCTGAGCATACCCTTCCACTCCTATAGTGGCCAAAACGATTCAGAAAAGGGGGTGGTGATGGACAGAGTATCTGAATTAAGCAGAACACTCCTACCCAGTCAAAAGATCAGGGCTTGATCCATCACCGTTTTTTAGCTCACTGCACCATCCCAGTTCAGAACCTGGCTACATGCAAATTAGTCTGTCCCTGGCCCAGTGCATCATGGGAACAGGGCAGACCAAACTACCAAGCCAATTCTTTACTGGAAAGGAAACAAGCTTCCGGGGACCGGTTTCTTGCATTGCAGCCGTCTTCGGCCCGGCTTGCTTGAATCCTGATGGTGCAGTGAGAAAGGGACTCATGTCTGAGCATACCCTTCCACTCCTATAGTGGCAAAACGATTCAGAAAAGGGGGTGGTGATGGACAGAGTATCTGAATTAATCAGAACACTCCTACTCAGTCAAAAGATCATGGCTTGATCCATCACCGTTTTTTAGCTCACTGCACCATCCCAGTTCAGAACCTGGCTACATGCAAATTAGTCTGTCCTTGGCCCAGTGCACCATGGGAACAGGGCAGACCAAACTACCAAGCCAATTCTTTACTGGAAAGGAAACAAGCTTCCGGGGAGCGGTTTCTGGCATTGCAGCCGTCTTTGGCCCGGCTTGCTTGAATCCTGATGGTGCAGTGAGCAAGGGACTCATGTCTGAGCATACCTTTCCACTCCTATAGTGGCCAAAACTATTCAGAAAAGGGGGTGGTGATGGACAGAGTATCTGAATTAAGCAGAACACTCCTACCCAGTCAAAAGATCAGGGTTTGATCCATCACCGTTTTTTAGCTCACTGCACCATCCCAGTTCAGAACCTGGCTACATGCAAATTAGTCTGTCCCTGGCCCAGTGCATCATGGGAACAGGGCAGACCAAACTACCAAGCCAATTCTTTACTGGAAAGGAAACAAGCTTCCGGGGACCGGTTTCTGGCATTGCAGCCGTCTTCGGCCCGGCTTGCTTGAATCCTGATGGTGCAGTGAGCAAGGGACTCATGTCTGAGCATACCCTTCCACTCCTATAGTGGCCAAAACGATTCAGAAAAGGGGGTGGTGATGGACAGAGTATCTGAATTAAGCAGAACACTCCTACCCAGTCAAAAGATCAGGGATTAATCCATCACCGTTTTTTAGCTCACTGCACCATCCCAGTTCAGAACCTGGCTACATGCAAATTAGTCTGTCCCTGGCCCAGTGCATCATGGGAACAGGGCAGACCAAACTACCAAGCCAATTCTTTACTGGAAAGGAAACAAGCTTCCGGGGACTGGTTTCTGGCATTGCAGCCATCTTCGGCCCGGCTTGCTTGAATCCTGATGGTGCAGTGAGCAAGGGACTCATGTCTGAGCATACCCTTCCACTCCTATAGTGGCCAAAACGATTCAGAAAAGGGGGTGGTGATGGACAGAGTATTTGAATTAAGCAGAACACTCCTACCCAGTCAAAAGATCAGGGCTTGATCCATCACCGTTTTTTAGCTCACTGCACCATCCCAGTTCAGAACCTGGCTACATGCAAATTAGCCTGTCCCTTGCCCAGTGCATCATGGGAACAGGGCAGACCAAACTACCAAGCCAATTCTTTACTGGAAAGGAAACAAGCTTCCGGGGACCGGTTTCTGGCATTGCAGCCGTCTTCGGCCCGGCTTGCTTGAATCCTGATGGTGCAGTGAGCAAGGGACTCATGTCTGAGCATACCCTTCCACTCCTATTGTGGCCAAAACGATTCAGAAAAGGGGGTGGTGATGGACAGAGTATCTGAATTAAGCAGAACACTCCTACCCAGTCAAAAGATCAGGGATTAATCCATCACCGTTTTTTAGCTCACTGCACCATCCCAGTTCAGAACCTGGCTACATGCAAATTAGTCTGTCCCTGGCCCAGTGCATCATGGGAACAGGGCAGACCAAACTACCAAGGCAATTCTTTACTGGAAAGGAAACAAGCTTCCGGGGAGCGGTTTCTGGCATTGCAGCCGTCTTTGGCCCGGCTTGCTTGAATCCTGATGGTGCAGTGAGCAAGGGACTCATGTCTGAGCATACCCTTCCACTCCTATAGTGGCCAAAACTATTCAGAAAAGGGGGTGGTGATGGACAGAGTATCTGAATTAAGCAGAACACTCCTACCCAGTCAAAAGATCAGGGTTTGATCCATCACCGTTTTTTAGCTCACTGCACCATCCCAGTTCAGAACCTGGCTACATGCAAATTAGTCTGTCCCTGGCCCAGTGCATCATGGGAACAGGGCAGACCAAACTACCAAGCCAATTCTTTACTGGAAAGGAAACAAGCTTCCGGGGACCGGTTTCTGGCATTGCAGCCATCTTCGGCCCGGCTTGCTTGAATCCTGATGGTGCAGTGAGCAAGGGACTCATGTCTGAGCATACCCTTCCACTCCTATAGTGGCCAAAACGATTCAGAAAAGGGGGTGGTGATGGACAGAGTATCTGAATTAAGCAGAACACTCCTACCCAGTCAAAAGATCAGGGCTTGATCCATCACCGTTTTTTAGCTCACTGCACCATCCCAGTTCAGAACCTGGCTACAAGCAAATTAGTCTGTCCCTGGCCCAGTGCATCATGGGAACAGGGCAGACCAAACTACCAAGCCAATTCTTTACTGGAAAGGAAACAAGCTTCCGGGGACCGGTTTCTGGCATTGCAGCCGTCTTCGGCCCGGCTTGCTTGAATCCTGATGGTGCAGTGAGCAAGGGACTCATGTCTGAGCATACCCTTCCACTCCTATAGTGGCCAAAATGATTCAGAAAAGGGGGTGGTGATGGACAGAGTATCTGAATTAAGCAGAACACTCCTACCCAGTCAAAAGATCAGGGCTTGATCCATCACCGTTTTTTAGCTCACTGCACCATCCCAGTTCAGAACCTGGCTACATACAAATTAGTCTGTCCCTGGCCCAGTGCATCATGGGAACAGGGCAGACCAAACTACCAAGCCAATTCTTTACTGGAAAGGAAACAAGCTTCCGGGGACCAGTTTCTGGCATTGCAGCCGTCTTCGGCCCGGCTTGCTTGAATCCTGATGTAGCAGTGAGCAAGGGACTCATGTCTGAGCATACCCTTCCACTCCTATAGTGGCCAAAACGATTCAGAAAAGGGGGTGGTGATGGACAGAGTATCTGAATTAAGCAGAACACTCCTACCCAGTCAAAAGATCAGGGCTTGATCCATCACCGTTTTTTAGCTCACTGCACCATCCCAGTTCAGAACCTGGCTACATGCAAATCAGTCTGTCCCTGGCCCAGTGCATCATGGGAACAGGGCAGACCAAACTACCAAGCCAATTCTTTACTGGAAAGGAAACAAGCTTCCGGGGACCGGTTTCTGGCATTGCAGCCATCTTCGGCTCGGCTTGCTTGAATCCTGATGGTGCAGTGAGCAAGGGACTCATGTCTGAGCATACCCTTCCACTCCTATAGTGGCCAAAACGATTCAGAAAAGGGGGTGGTGATGGACAGAGTATCTGAATTAAGCAGAACACTCCTACCCAGTCAAAAGATCAGGGCTTGATCCATCACCGTTTTTTAGCTCACTGCACCATCCCAGTTCAGAACCTGGCTACATACAAATTAGTCTGTCCCTGGCCCAGTGCATCATGGGAACAGGGCAGACCAAACTACCAAGCCAATTCTTTACTGGAAAGGAAACAAGCTTCCGGGGACCGGTGTCTGGCATTGCAGCCGTCTTCGGCCCGGCTTGCTTGAATCCTGATGGTGCAGTGAGCAAGGGACTCATGTCTGAGCATACCCTTCCACTCCTATAGTGGCCAAAACGATTCAGAAAAGGGGGTGGTGATGGACAGAGTATCTGAATTAAGCAGAACACTCCTACCCAGTCAAAAGATCAGGGCTTGATCCATCACCGTTTTTTAGCTCACTGCACCATCCCAGTTCAGAACCTGGCTACAAGCAAATTAGTATGTCCCTGGCCCAGTGCATCATGGGAACAGGGCAGACCAAACTACCAAGCCAATTCTTTACTGGAAAGGAAACAAGCTTCCGGGGACCGGTTTCTGGCATTGCAGCCGTCTTCGGCCCGGCTTGCTTGAATCCTGATGTAGCAGTGAGCAAGGGACTCATGTCTGAGCATACCCTTCCACTCCTATAGTGGCCAAAACGATTCAGAAAAGGGGGTGGTGATGGACAGAGTATCTGAATTAAGCAGAACACTCCTACCCAGTCAAAAGATCAGGGCTTGATCCATCACCGTTTTTTAGCTCACTGCACCATCCCAGTTCAGAACCTGGCTACATGCAAATTAGTCTGTCCCTGGCCCAGTGCATCATGGGAACAGGGCAGACCAAACTACCAAGCCAATTCTTTACTGGAAAGGAAACAAGCTTCCGGGGACCGGTTTCTGGCATTGCAGCCATCTTCGGCTCGGCTTGCTTGAATCCTGATGGTGCAGTGAGCAAGGGACTCATGTCTGAGCATACCCTTCCACTCCTATAGTGGCCAAAACGATTCAGAAAAGGGGGTGGTGATGGACAGAGTATCTGAATTAAGCAGAACACTCCTACCCAGTCAAAAGATCAGGGCTTGATCCATCACCGTTTTTTAGCTCACTGCACCATCCCAGTTCAGAACCTGGCTACATGCAAATTAGTCTGTCCCTGGCCCAGTGCATCATGGGAACAGGGCAGACCAAACTACAAAGCCAATTCTTTACTGGAAAGGAAACAAGCTTCCAGGGACAGGTTTCTGGCATTGCAGCCGTCTTCGGCCCGGCTTGCTTGAATCCTGATGGTGCAGTGAGCAAGGGACTCATGTCTGAGCATACCCTTCCTCTCCTATAGTGGCCAAAACGATTCAGAAAAGGGGGTGGTGATGGTCAGAGTATCTGAATTAAGCAGAACACTCCTACCCAGTCAAAAGATCAGGGCTTGATCCATCACCGTTTTTTAGCTCACTGCACCATCCCAGTTCAGAACCTGGCTACATGCAAATTAGTCTGTCCCTGGCCCAGTGCATCATGGGAACAGGGCAGACCAAACTACCAAGCCAATTCTTTACTGGAAAGGAAACAAGCTTCCGGGGACTGGTTTCTGGCATTGCAGCCATCTTCGGCCCGGCTTGCTTGAATCCTGAAGGTGCAGTGAGCAAGGGACTCATGTCTGAGCATACCCTTCCACTCCTATAGTGGCCAAAACGATTCAGAAAAGGGGGTGGTGATGGACAGAGTATCTGAATTAAGCAGAACACTCCTACCCAGTCAAAAGATCAGGGCTTGATCCATCACCGTTTTTTAGCTCACTGCACCATCCCAGTTCGGAACCTGGCTACATGCAAATTAGTCTGTCCCTGGCCCAGTGCATCATGGGAACAGGGCAGACCAAACTACCAAGCCAATTCTTTACTTGAAAGGAAACAAGCTTCCGGGGACCGGTTTCTGGCATTGCAGCCGTCTTCGGCACGGCTTGCTTGAATCCTGATGGTGCAGTGAGCAAGGGACTCATGTCTGAGCATACCCTTCCACTCCTATAGTGGCCAAAATGATTCAGAAAAGGGGGTGGTGATGGACAGAGTATCTGAATTAAGCAGAACACTCCTACCCAGTCAAAAGATCAGGGCTTGATCCATCACCGTTTTTTAGCTCACTGCACCATCCCAGTTCAGAACCTGGCTACATGCAAATTAGTCTGTCCCTGGCCCAGTGCATCATGGGAACAGGGCAGACCAAACTACCAAGCCAATTCTTTACTGGAAAGGAAACAAGCTTCCGGGGACCGGTTTCTGGCATTGCAGCCGTCTTCGGCCCGGCTTGCTTGAATTCTGATGGTGCAGTGAGCAAGAGACTCATGTCTGAGCATACCCTTCCACTCCTATAGTGGCCAAAACGATTCAGAAAAGGGGGTGGTGATGGACAGAGTATCTGAATTAAGCAGAACACTCCTACCCAGTCAAAAGATCAGGGCTTGATCCATCACCGTTTTTTAGCTCACTGCACCATCCCAGTTCGGAACCTGGCTACATGCAAATTAGTCTGTCCCTTGCCCAGTGCATCATGGGAACAGGGCAGACCAAACTACCAAGCCAATTCTTTACTGGAAAGGAAACAAGCTTCCGGGGACCGGTTTCTGGCATTGCAGCCGTCTTCGGCACGGCTTGCTTGAATCCTGATGGTGCAGTGAGCAAGGGACTCATGTCTGAGCATACCCTTCCACTCCTATAGTGGCCAAAACGATTCAGAAAAGGGGGTGGTGATGGACAGAGTATCTGAATTAAGCAGAACACTCCTACCCAGTCAAAAGATCAAGGCTTGATCCATCACCGTTTTTTAGCTCCCTGCACCATCCTAGTTCGGAACCTGGCTACATGCAAATTAGTCTGTCCCTTGCCCAGTGCATCATGGGAACAGGGCAGACCAAACTACCAAGCCAATTCTTTACTGGAAAGGAAACAAGCTTCCGGGGACCGGTTTCTGGCATTGCAGCCGTCTTTGGCCCGGCTTGCTTGAATCCTGATGGTGCAGTGAGCAAGGGACTCATGTCTGAGCATACCCTTCCACTCCGATAGTGGCCAAAACGATTCAGAAAAGAGGGTGGTGATGGACAGAGTATCTGAATTAAGCAGAACACTCCTACCCAGTCAAAAGATCAGGGCTTGATCCATCACCGTTTTTTAGCTCACTGCACCATCCCAGTTCAGAACCTGGCTACATGCAAATTAGTCTGTCCCTGGCCCAGTGCATCATGGGAACAGGGCAGACCAAACTACCAAGCCAATTCTTTACTGGAAAGGAAACAAGCTTCCGGGGACCGGTGTCTGGCATTGCAGCCGTCTTCGGCCCGGCTTGCTTGAATCCTGATGGTGCAGTGAGCAAGGGACTCATGTCTGAGCATACCCTTCCACTCCTATAGTGGCCAAAACGATTCAGAAAAGGGGGTGGTGATGGACAGAGTATCTGAATTAAGCAGAACACTCCTACCCAGTCAAAAGATCAGGGCTTGATCCATCACCGTTTTTTAGCTCACTGCACCATCCCAGTTCGGAACCTGGCTACATGCAAATTAGTCTGTCCCTGGCCCAGTGCATCATGGGAACAGGGCAGACCAAACTACCAAGCCAATTCTTTACTTGAAAGGAAACAAGCTTCCGGGGACCGGTTTCTGGCATTGCAGCCGTCTTCGGCCCGGCTTGCTTGAATCCTGATGGTGCAGTGAGCAAGGGACTCATGTCTGAGCATACCCTTCCACTCCTATAGTGGCCAAAACGATTCAGAAAAGGGGGTGGTGATGGACAGAGTATCTGAATTAAGCAGAACACTCCTACCCACCCTCCTCTCCACCTTGGCGCCAGTGATTAGATCCTCCGGATCAATCTCACATCCTACGCTGACGACACACAGATTGTGGTGTCACTGCGTCAGGGAGAATTGGATAGTACAGCAGACCGGTTCAGAAGCTGCATGCGGGAGGTGAGCAAGTGGATGGCAGGAAACTGCCTGAAGCTCAATTCTGCAAAAACAGAAGTGCTGCTGTTTGATTCATGTGAGAACTTCTGGTCCCCTCGTTGGTGGCCAGAAGAAATGGGGGCTTCCCCTTCTCCAGTTTCGAAAGTAAAAAATTTGGGGGTCCTGATGGACGATTCCTTGTCCTTCAGGCCACATATCAACGCACTGTCCTCGGCCACCCATTACGTTCTTAAAACTATTCGGAAAGTCCTGCCATTTCTCCCGGTGGAACACAAGAAGACAGTAGTGACCGGACTGGTAATGTCCCGGTTAGACTACTGCAATGGTCTGCTGCTGAATGCCCAGCAGGGACTTTTAAACAAACTTCAAATCCTGCAGAATGCAGCAGCACGCCTGATCACAGGAACCCCCAAGTTCACCTCAGTAGCTCGAGACCTTGTAAAACTACACTGGTTGCCTGTTCGGAAAAGAATCGCTTTTAAGTCACTCTGCGTGATTTTTAAGGCTCTTCACGGCCTGGGCCCTCAATGTATGACCCCTCTCTTCCAGTGGTACAAACCAGTCCGAGCTTTAAGATCAGCCGAACAGGGCCTGGCAGTAGTCCCCAGAGTAAGAAAAGCCTGTTGGGGAGGCAGAAGTCTTTCCCTGGGAGCAGCCAAGGCATGGAATTCACTGCCTCCGAACCTCAGACAGATCCCTGACTTGCTCACATTCAGAAGGGCCCTTAAAACCTGGCTTTTCGCACACTAACTCTCACTCCCACGCCCGCTAGTGATCACTCAGCACCAGGACACCTCCGGGTAACAGTGCGCTCTAAAAATGTCCAAAATAAATAAATGAGAACTCAATAGAAACTCTAACCTTTATTTGTGAAAAAGCCAGCATCATCTGCAGAAGATCCCATGCCTAGTGCCAAGTCAGAGCCACAGCCCCATCAAGCCCTAGCCCGGTTGGCAAAAGCACGGCCCCCTTGTCCCAAACAGGAGATTGTATGAGCATAGGCCCCAAAGGGCAAAACACAGCTCTGCTTCTTCAAAAACCACCACTCCCTTCCCCCTCATTACCGTCCTCAGAGATCGATTCAATGACCTTAGTTAAGGTTTTGCATGTGCAAGAAGCCAAGACATCAGGCGAGTCAGCAGTTCATGCAGCGCACCAGTAGGTGTTACTAACCCTCTTGCAAAAGGCCTTCGAAGTACCATTGTTGTTGTTACAAGTGATGGGCCAAAACCCTTGGTCCCAACATCCAGTCAGAACTGTCTCCAGCTTATCAAGCTGAACCACCTTCAACCTAGTGAGCACAACGATCCATCAACAGACCAGGGTTGTCCCCTAGGGCGGCCCCCTCGCCGCATGTATATGTTATCACTATACTCTCCACCAGACCCGGTGGATAAATCCAAGAAATAATCCATACCAGGCTCTGGCATGAACCCCCTGTGTGAGAAAAATGACATCCAGCAGGAGCCAGTGATCCTGCTAGAACCATTATATAATTCATATAGGCATCAAGATTAGCTTAACCATAATGATATCTTCGAGTTATTGAGGTCATTGCTGAGCAATCATTCTTGCCAAAGAAAGATGGTGATTTGAATGAGACAATTAAGGTAACTCTGGACTCTAGAGAGGCAGCGCTCTCCATTTTGCATCAAAAAGAGACATTTCAGGCATGAGGAGTAGAAGTCAAGAAACTCGTACCCCAGAGATACCCCCATTTTTTTAGGCTGTCTCCGTTTATCATTAGCTGCCCTACATCCCAGGCCCAAAGCACATTTGGGCAGATTGCACCGCCTCATCCAGTAAACACATTTCCGCTGCTTCCTTTTCTGAGGATCACAGCATAAAAGCACACGCCACCTTGAAGGGTACCACTTCAGTAAGGTTCACCATGCCAGAAACAGATGTGATTATGGTAAACATCAGGAATGCGGAAACCTGAGTTGCACCCCCTCAGCACCTTGAGACCATCACAGGTGAGTAGCGTGCTCTATAAACTCCCCCCTCCACCCCGTCCCCCCCCCGCCCGATTGATTGATTGCCTCCTGAGAAAGTCTGCAAGACTGCTTATGGCTTCCAGAGACTTTAGCTCAATGTAACCGACTCTGGAGAGGCTGTACCTTGTCTGTACACAAGCGCTTCTTAGTGCATCAAGGAATATGGTCAAGTTGACCTTCCTCACATAAAAATTGATCACATCAAGCTCTGCTCCTGTAACATTGCTGGCTGGAACCAAATCACGATGCAAAATGATGCGATGAACTATCTAATGCAACTTGACCTCCTCAGTCTACAAGAGACCTGGGCCTCTGAGTCAGTCTTCTTGGCAGGACACATACGAATCATTTGTTGTTCCGGCATCCAAAAGGGCCACAAAGGGGAGACCAACAGGAGGGTTCTCTACACTATGTTGAACCTATGAATTTCAAAGCGGATTAAGTACAAATGAATCGTGGATACTAGGGATTTCGCTAAAAATCCCAAATAAGCTCTGCCAAAATCTTCTTTTCTTTTGTATATACTTGAAAACAGATCCTAACTTCCTCCAAGCAGAAGTGGATTACTTTAATAATAATCTACAAAAAATCTCTCTGACTAACCTGGATGCAGGACTAACTGTTACAGGAGCCTTCAATTTTAAACCTCTTCAACGTTTGTGACAGTATTGAGTCCATTAGGGAGCAGGGCGTAATCTGGTTCACCCCCCTCCACTATTTTATACAGAGTGGCAGATGCATTTGGAGAGGCTCTAATCGAAGCACTCCACTCACTCGGATTACGTGCTTTGAATGGCCGTCGTATTAATGATCAGCCTGCGGCTTTCACACACCCGGCCCCAAAGTGCAATGCTGTATTAGGCTAGACCAGTGCTTTAAACGGAAAGAAATAAGTGCAGGTATTCACCAAAAATAAGCAGTGGACTGGGGGTGAAGTTTGGGCAGGGCAAGGGGCTTACCTTTCTAAGCTTTTTTATGAAAAAAAAGTATGCATTGTAAAAATGTCTAACCATGTATACAGTACTTACCAATATGTCCTTAAGATCAACGAAAGAAACCTTTTTTTTACTAACCATATAATAATAAAATATTGACAGAAAAAACAGCCGGTTTCCTTACCTTTGCCTTGAAGTTTGCATGCATATACTTGATGCAGGATCGTGAATTACTAAACTAAATGACAAAGATTTTAACTTGTGACTTGCAGGTAACACATTGATCTCTGCAGCAAAAACAGTAACCAACAGAGCTCTTTATATAAAAAACAAATCTGTGATCTGCATGTTTCATGCTGTGCGTTACAGCAGGCACTTTGATCCTCCATGCAATTTTATGTTCAGTCAAACCATTGATTAGAAGAATGCACAAAGATATTTTCAGCAAGTGCATTAACCACCAGAGTTATTAAATTCTCACTGCACCCAGGAATTTAACAGATACGCACAGATCTCTGTACCAATATTTCACAATGCAGCATGTTGTGATGAGTTAGGGAAGTCAGAATGCATTTACTATCACTGTTGTCTCGTCAAAGTCTTTGGGGCAGAGTTTTAAAAAATAATTACATTCACACTTTGCTCTTTGCTACTGCACCCACTTTCTGCTGCAAACCCTTGGCCTTTGCCTGATTATTAAAGCCAGAGTTGGCATGAGTAGCTATTTTTAAAGTACATTTGCCTAGAGGTGTGTGAGCCACTTACAGGTCAAACCAGGCTTGAGCCAGATTCTGGGCTCTGGATAACTCAAGGTTCTCTTTGAGCTTCGATCCCAAAAATAGCCGAAATTTGATGTGGCTTCTGCCTGCTGCACTCGCTGTACCCATATGCATGAATTTAAAAGTAGAAAAATCAACATTTGATGTAAAAAGGAGAGATAAATAGATACTCATTTAATGGCTGATATGTACAAAGTGAAGCAAGAAAACCTGGGATATATCTCAGCTTCTCCACTTAACCAAATTCTGTGATCTTAGGCAAATATTTAGTTCCACAATAATGTGACCTATTAATGTTAAAGCTCTACTACGTTAAAGAAATATGCTTTTTTATTTGGAAGAGACTTTATACTATTTTAGAGTGATGTTTGTTGGAGGAATTACATTGCAAACAGTTCCAAGGCTCTGCTCATGCAAGTTCTCTAAGAGCCCAGCCAGACCCTTGGATTGGCTCTCCCTGTAAATATGTTGGCTTCCTCATCACTATTATTGTCTTCTGAATAGCAAACCTGCTGCATAATTTGTTCACATAGCTGGTATTTTCTTTAAAAAGATAAACAAAATTTCACAAAATCGTCAGAGAAAATCATAAAAATCACAAAATTGACACACATTCCCTACACACTGTCTAAATATATTTGCCCCCTTTCACACACACTCGCCCCCTTAAAAGCCCATTTCATTTAGTCTCACACAAACCCACAGTACTACTCTTTATTCTCATAGTCATACCCATGCTTGCAAACTCACACACTTATTGCTTTTACTTCCTGGCTCTCACACATTCTCTTTCACACGCCAGTGGAGGCCTTCAAAAACTTTAAAAGGTGCAGCACAAAGGCGGGAGTTGCATTTGGTGCGACGTAGGTATTTGCATATTGAAACCTTTTCAGAAACTGCTACAGGTGTGCCTCATTTGAGTGGAGATACTTAGGAGGTTTATCAATAAATGGCACACTAACAAATCAATACTAGTGCTGCAGTTTAAAAAAAATCATGAATGTATTGATTTTAACCCTGGGCAGAGCTGGCGGAGTGCAACTACGCGGAGACCCAGGGAGTTGGGGGAAAACTCTGCGGAACTCAGCTCTGCTCCACCACCCGTCTCCATCCCCCTTATAAAATAATAGTGATAACAAATTCTTTAAAAAATAAAGTAACTTACCTGTATTGCGGTGTCCGCGGGCTGCCCTCCTCCTCCTCGCCAGACCTCTTGCATGAACTGGGCAGTTCCTGCAAGATGTCAGGCGAGGGCAGCCCAGGACACCACAATACAGGTAAGTGACTTTATTTTTTTTTAATTAAGTTGTTACTAATAATTTATTAGGGGCGTTGAGGCGGGGGCAATTTAGCGGGTGCTGGCTTACTCCGCTACGCTGCGGAGTCAGAGATTTTTTCCCTACTCCGCGTTCTCAGTGTAGCATGGAGTAGGGAAATCTCAGCACACTCCGCTGGTGGAGCGGAGGTCTGCGCCCACGCCTAAATAATTGATTTAAGTCTAGAGGGCAGGGATTTTGTTTCATACAAATACCTTTCATATAAATTGTTGGGCGAAGATTTGTGGGCATTTAAAACAATGGGCATGCTAACAAGCTGTATTGACCTGAACAATGTGTCCCACACTGGCGCCCATCAGGTTTTATAGTCACCTTCCGACCCTCTTTGAAAGGCACCACGCAGTGATACTCCTCCTCACCTAACTTACAGAGAGGTACACGCAGCTCTCTGTGTTGTACCGAAGACAAGCTGCTGTCCTTGTGCTTTTGAACCAGCTCAGTCTAAGCTTCAGCTCGGTTTGTAAGTTTCTTTGATTCATGTAGGACGTGCAGAATGTGGAGTTCAGGAGCGCAGCACTAACCGCATCAAAATCGGGCTGTTATGAGTACTGGTGCTCTCCTTGTCTGAGGAAAGGTCTCGGTACTCAAGGGGAGAAAATATAAAAGTGCCGGTACTCAGTACCGGTGAGTAACGGAACATTTAAAGCAATGGGTTACACCTCTCTTTCACTATCACTTTTCAAACAGTTGAAGGAATTTACGATAGAGCATTGCCTTGACAGCGACCACTTTCTGCAGAAGACTGTGCTGCTAATTCAAGGTTACAAGCTCCATTGCTCCACCCAGACAGGGGACGGCTATATTAGTCCAAGAGCAGAATGGTTCAATTGGACATCCAATGTAGAAACATTCCTAGCAGTCTGGAGGAACTGGAAGAGGAGTGCACTACAGATAATGACCTTTTCAGCTCCTTAACCTGGGCTAGAACAATATTAAGTTTAAATTTCGATCTAACTAGTTTGATGCATAAACCATTGTCAGTGCCACTAAATGATGTGCAATAATGGTACACACTCATCCTGCAAAATGTGTAACAAAAGGTGGCTAAACTAGCCAGATCAATCATCAAATCAATCCAGGAAGCTGACCTGCTCAAGGATGAGCTCTCTCAGCTGAAGAAGCAATATAAAAAGTTACTTTGGGATGCTAAGTGACAAATGAACAAATTGGACAGCACAACATGGTACAACTAGGTCACCCTCTTATACAGAGCTAATTCCAAAGCAGCGAAAATGCCATCTCCATTAATCAAAGAAGGTTTAATGTCTTTGCACCTAACTCATATTCTCAGTGAACAGACACTCTATTACTTTGAAGGGATTGGCCCCACATCACTGGAATGACCCTAGGCCCTAATGGTCTGCCCACAGCAGTTTTTTTTTTAAAGCAAACTGACACTTTTGGGTCAAGACAACAAGCAGCGTTTTTGATAACATCCTATTGACTGGCCTCCTCCGTCCATTCTAGCAGGGGTTGTATATTGTTCCTATCCACAAAAAAGGGAGTAAGGATGATCTGGCAAACTACTGAGTGATAGTCCTGCCTGATGTGGATGCCATACTGGCTTTCTGGCCCACCCTTTTCTAGTTTACAAAACTCTTGGCAACAAACAAGCCTTGCATTCATGTCTTATCAAGTATTAAAAAACATTTAATTGTAATGAGTAGGCCTGGGCGGTGAACCCCGCTCTGTTTGCTGAGTTTTCCGAGGAGTTCCGAAAAACTCACAGAGCTGAGTTTTTTTCCTCGCTCACACTCGCCAATGTTAAGTTGGCCAGCGTGAGCGAGAAAAATCCAATGCTAGACCACCTTCCTGTGAGATTTCTCAAAGTGAGCGGTTGCGTATGGTTGCGACCACTCATGTTGAGAAACCGTCTGTTCGCGTTGAGGAAGCTGCAGCTCAAGTAGACAGTCTACTCAGGCAGCAGAAAGAAGAAGCGCCCTCTTGTACTGTGCATGGTACAGTTCGCACTGATTTTCCAGCGTGGGATTAACACCCAGCCCTAAAAATCGGATTGAATGGCATGACTTAACACACACTGCTATTTGCTGGACTACACGTAGCGCACTGGAGTTTTTTGGGTCACTTTGCGGAGTTCTGCATATCGGAAGTCTGCAAACTCCACCCAGGATTAGTATTGAGAGGGGCCGCCTTTGGTATGAATTGAGCAACTAGAGCCTGCTGGCAATGATGCTAAACCCTATCCGTGCTCTATATTCAACAAATGGATCCACGTAAAACTTTGCGACGATGGCACCCTGTCTAACAGAGTGTATACAAATAAAAGGTTAAAGGGATGCGTGCTGTGCCCATCTTTATCAATTTATTTATTGCAGAAATGGAGCCCACCTAGAAAAATCTAAATCCATGCCATCCGAAACCCAACGGTCAACAACTTCATATCATGTAGTATTCAGACAACACTATAATGCTGGGCTTTTCGGGTACTGGTGTCTAACATTCACTTAATTATCTGGCCTTTCAATGCATGGCCAATGGCCTAGACTTAAACTCAGAAAATATGGAAACTAAGGCTGCATGCCATTTCAAGTGCCAGCTCATATAAATACCTTGGCAAAGAATTTCAGGCCTCAGGCACAACAAACCTTCATATGGAAGCTCTGCAAAAAAGGGCTACATTGCCCCTCCTTTCGACCTCTGATGCATGGTTATAGAAGAGAAGTGTTTGCCTTCGCTAGTCTACGGCCTTGAGAGTTTCCAGATATGTTTTGGGGATGGCTCAGTTTGAATCAATTAAGGATATTTAGATACATTTTTGGACTCCCAAACTCTGCCAGGAAAGCTCAGATCTGCCTAGAATGTGGCCTCACATTGCAAACGATGGCACAGAGTGCAAAAATGCTGACATTCTGGTCCAAACTAAGTGGCTCATTAGGATGGCGGTCGTAGGCACATCCGCGATGCTGGCGGAAAACTTCCTTTTCTGCACTCCAGAGGCAGTCCTCGCATCTGCCATATTACAATGGGCAAAGATAGCCCATTTCCCGTCTGCTGCGGAGTTTCGACATCCGCTAGAAATTTCCACAACAGTGGCGGTGGTATCCAATAGTGAAAGACAGCCATTCGGAATGACGTCACGACCGGTGTACAAGTCACAATGCCTCAAACAGTCCACCAGAATGCAGCGAAGAAACTAGCACTAACCGGAGACGGCGAAAGCACTACTGTGGAGATCAAAATTCGAATCCCGGGCCCCTCTATGCGTTCCCGACCACTATGGATCCAGCTCTTCAAGCCCTTCTGCTGCTGTACCTAATCTACTACCAGCAAATAAGACGTCGCCACGGGAAACACCGCAGGTACATAAAAACACATCACCGCATACAACCACATCATACAACTCCTGTACTGAAATGCGGTTCCTGTCCACTTCAGATACCCTGGTGGAGACAGAAACATATCCCCAGATACTCACACATGTCCTGCCTGCTAGAAATCCACACCTCCGCATCCGGGTCAGCCATCAACAGCAAAATCACTGAAATGGCCCGAATAAGTCACCGCAGCGGTGAAGACGTGGGAAAACCTGCGCACAATGTAGTAGGCAGGGTCAGCGCCAGCCATTGGCAGTCTGGACAGCTTCCCAGGGTTCCACCTTCACCCTACCCACATGGTGGGCTGTATCAGTTGGCCACAGCACACTTCCCACACCCATTTATGCACATGCTATGTGCCCCTCCTGTGACCCCATCAATGCACACTATATCAGCCACGTGTGGCTCGACCTCGCACATGATGTTCACTGCTGTTCACTGCCAGGTCACATCTCATCTGTCAAGTTGGGGGGACAGTTAGGAGTCTGGCGGCAGTGTTGAGGCAGGATTTCAAAGGGGCCAGGGAGTTCTTGGGTAGCCATGCGAGAGTAGAGCATCCATATTCTAGTCTGGAAATGACTAGTGCCTGAGTTGCCATTTTTAGTTCAGCCAGATCGAGGAATGGTTTAAGGTTTCGTAGGTAACTCAGGTGGAATCTGGCCGTTTTGGCCATCAAGTTTATATGGCTGCGCCTGTTAAGGCTGCCGTCAAGGGTTATTCCAAAAGATTTTGCTGAGTCAACAATGGTAGGAGGGCAGTTTAGTGCTGTGATGGTCTTGATCCATTCCGGATGTCTGGATTGGGTTTGGGTGGGGAGATCAGGAGAATATCAGTTTTATTTGCGTTGAGTTTTAGCTGGTTGGCGGTGAGCCAGTGGACTGGCAGCTTCAGGGCCTAGTTTAAGGAGAGAATGTCCTCAGGGGAAGAGATTTTTATGTAGATCTGAGTATCGTCAGCGTACATAAGGTAAGAGATGTTGGCAGCACGTAGCACCTCGCTGAGAGGTTCATGGTAAAGGTTGAAGAGGGTAGGGGAGTGGGTTGATCCTTGAGGGACTCCAACCATAACCGGAGAGGGGGCGGATAGATTACCGTTGATTAGGACTCTCTGTGAGCGGTTCTGGTGGAAGGACCTAAACCATTCAAGTACCATGCCATCCAACCCCATCCAAGTTTGAGGCGTTCTAGGAGAATTTCTTGGTTAACCGTATCAGAGGCAGAGGACAGGTCTAGGAGGATTAAGAGACAGGTTTTGCCTAGGTTGAGGGCTTGGAGGGCTTCATCCTCTATGTGAAAGAGGGTGGTTTCCGTGCTGTGACCAGGTCTGAACCCTGATTGGAAGTCATCTAGCAGGTGAAAGTTATTGATGTGTAGGATTAGCTGCTGTTGCACACATTTTTCCAGAACTTTGGTAAGGAGAGGGATGTTGGATATGGGTCTATAGTTCTCGGCGGAGGCAGGGTCCAGTGTTGTTTTTTTTAGGATGGGGCTAACTTGGCCAGCTTTGACGAGTCAGGAATTGAGCCCTGTAGGAGAGAGGCATGGATTATTGAGGTCCAGGAAGTGATGATAGCCTGAGAGGCGGCAGCTAGGCAGTTAGAGGGGAGAGGATCATTGAAGTGATTGTTTGGTTTTAAGGAGGCAAGAATCGTTGAGATAGAATGTTCGTCATAGGTTTTAAACTTGGACCAGTGCGCTAGGTTTTTGGGTGAGGTTTGGGAGGACAGTGCGGAGAGAGAAGGTGGAGCAGGCGGATTTTGATTTTTGTTGTGAGTAGGGGATTTAAGTTCATTTCCAAGGGCAGAGATTTTGTCGCAGAAGAAGGAAGTAAATTCCTTGCTTGATATTAGAGGTTTAGGTGTTTCTTTGGTGGTTTTCTCTAGTTTGTTGTATTGGCGTTTGACCAAGTCAAACAGCTTGCGAGGTCAATTTTTGGTATTCTCTACTTCAGATCTGAAGAATTCTTTTTTGTGTTGAGGATTTTCTTATTGTAGCCTTTTCTGGCCTGGCGGAGAAGTTTTAGATGTGCTGCCGAAGGGTGTTGTTTCCAGTTTCGTTCAGTCTGTCGAAGGGATCTCCTCTCCTTGTTGAGGGATCCGCTGAACCAGGGGTTTCGGTCTTTGACCTGGGCTCTTTTTAATTTTAGTGGTGCCAGGTCACCGAGAATGTCAGATATGTTTGAGGAGTAATGAGTCGCAAGGTTGTCGACCGAGGTGCACTAAGGGGGGGGGGAGGTCGGACACACAACGCGCTGCCAGTTTCTCGTGATCAAGGTTCTTAGTGTCTCTAACCCATCGTTTGGGAATCATGGGTTGCGGTATCCATGTTTTGTGGGTGCTGGGCAGGAGGAAGGTGATGGCGTGGTGGTCAGACCATTCGCAAGGGTCAATAGAGAGAAGTTTGACCGCTGATTCCTTAGCAATGATCCAGTCTAGAGTGGCGCCTTTCGAATGAGTAGGGAGGGAGCAGGCTTGGGTAAGGGCTTGATCGGCCAAGAAGTCTCCGATGGCCTTGACCTGAGGGTCCTTAGGATCGTTCCAATGCAGGTGAAAGTCACCAAGGAAAATGTCATTAGAGTTTGGAGAAACCTTGGCTGTGATGATTTCCATGAGGAGGTCCGTAAAGGAGTCGTTCATGCCTGGGGGTGGTAAAAGATGTGGAGTTTGCACAGCTGAGACGGGTTGTTGGAGATGGAGAGCGCGTGGTATATGCAGGAGTCTGTGGGGTCCACTGGCAGTTCCGTAACAAGGAGGTTGGAGCTTAGATACAACAATGCCACCCCTTTTTTTTCTTTGGGTGCCTATCCATAGTTGGGCGGGACTAAGAGGTCTAGGTAGGGCGATGAGGATTCCTTGAGCCAGAATTCAGTCAAGATTGCTAGGTCCGACTTATGACTCAGGATGAGGTCGGCGACATCAGATGCATGCTGTAAAGCAGACTAGCAGTTTATTAGGAGGCCGGCTAGGGAGGGGTAGGAGTGATTGTCAAGGGTAGCAGCGGCAGTGGGAATTTTAGCTAGGTTGCTGTTGACCATCCCTCTGGTGCGGATGATAGCAGATCTGTTAGGGTTGGTTGCAATTGTACAGATAGGGTGTTCTTCCCTCAGGTGTAAGGGGCGTGGGGTTGTCAAGGCAGAGTCATAACTACTGAGGAGGTCCGCCACTTCTTCCTCCGTGAGTTCAGAGGGATTGATCGTGCTAGGGTTGGGTTTGTAGGTGTGGAGGAGAGCAAGAATTTCCTTCTCCGAGGGGTGGCAAGGTTGCTTGCATGGGCTCAAGTGTCTCATGGATAGGGGTAGAGGGTGAAGGAGGGGCTTTATGAAGGGAATGTGGGTCGCATTCTGGGAGAGCCTGAGATTCGAGAAGGAAAGTTCTGTGATGTGAAGGAGGCGCTTTATATCCAGAAACGATTTGTGGATGCTCCGTATTAATTCGGAGGATCTGCGGTGCAGAATATCAATATCTCTTAGAGAGGTATGTTCTGACAAGCAGGGGGACAGTTGCAAGGGGGCGGTTCTGATAGTATGTGCTGGTAGCCTAGAGGTGGGTTTAGGAGGACGGTCAGCATCAATATGAGAGGCATGATCATGCAGACAGGTGGCCGAAGGGGAGGGAACGATTAAATCTGTCTGATTTTGCAGCCTGTGTTGGGGCTAAGTCGACCGGTGTTCTGGGCCCTGCTATGCTTTTCCATACTAGTGTTGTAGGCCCTAGTAGGAGTGTCAGCAGCCCGGCATGCAGAGAGATTACGTGGGCAGGAGGTTAAGGGTTTAAGGATGCCTCTGGTGGTATGAGCAGGATGTGTGATATTGGGGCTGGGTTGACCTGAGAGGTAGGCCTGGGGGGGTTTCGAAGGCCGACGGAGCAGGGTTTGCTGGGAGGTCTAGGTTCGGTGGTATGGGCATGCAGTGATTGGCATGCGTGAGGGACAGGGTGACGGGGCCGGCTGGCCCACTGACTTGGTCAATGGCAAGATTGGTTGGTGAGAGGCAAGGAATACTTGGCGGAGTGGGCAAGAGGTGAACCGACGGTAACGAGGACTGAGACGGGTTGGGAACAAGATTTTTAAGGAGGGTGAAGAGGTCTGCAAATTTTATTAGGTCTTTGGGGGGCCCTTGAATCAGGATAATGCCGCTGTTGTATAAGGTGATGGTATGGTCAGCACGTAGGTTTGCCGATGGAGTGATTGTGAGCTTTTTTCCGTGGGAGATATTCCTTGCTTCTTGTACTTTGAGGAGGCTCAAGAAGGCATTGTGCCAGAGAGACGTTTTCCTGGAGTGGAAGATAAGGTCGTTGATGACAGTGCCCTGGTTTACGCAGAGACGATGGTCAGATGGTCAGTGTTTAAGGGCTTTGGAGGCAGATTTGGAGAGATTAGGAGGATAGATAACGGTATAGTAATTGTCTCCCGTGGAGGTCAGGTGGGGCTCAGCCATGCTGGGGGGGAAGTGAAGAGGCTACCGCCCTAGCGGACTGCACTACCATCAAGATTTGCTTATGGAAAAGCTGCTGCGCCAGGATGGCCCGACTTACATGAAGCAGCCAAAGCACACTACAGGCTGTTAGTCATATGCCCATGACAGGGTGGGGGTTTATCAGGTCTTTTCAGTGCAGTAAGTTGAGAGAGCAGTGGTGTAAAGGCCCATAACAAGATGGTCACTGTAGAGGTCCTCTTTCTGCTATTGTAGGTAACTACAAGCTCATTCATCTTTCTATTGATGTGGAAGCATGGATCAGTCCTCTTTCACATACTATGTATAAGGCAGGTGAGGATGTATGAATGCAATTGAAATGTGTGGCTCTCTCACAGACATATATAGGCCCCTGGTGTTGTGTCAGTGGTACTCAGCTGCTGCAATTGGTATTCCTGGTTAGCATTTTTCAATTGTAACCAATAACCTGGACCGCGGTGTCGGTGCATGCCTACCACGAGTTTCAAATTTGTAATTCACTACAGCAATCGTGGTTCCCATTGGCTGCAATGGCATTGGCACACTGTGGGGGCCAGGCAGTCTCTCCCGCAATCCTGCATCTTACAATTGTACCCATTGACCGGGCACGCAGTAGCAGAACACGTTTATCGCGGGTTTCAAAATTGTAATTCACTACCGTGATCACAGTTCCCATTGGCTGCAATGGCATGGCCATGGGCATTGGCACACCGTGGGGTTCAGGCGGTTACTACCACAATCCTGCATCTTTCAATTGTAATCAATGACCGGGCCTGTGGTGGTGGATCACACCTTCCGCGGGTCTCAAATGTGTAATTCACTACAACGATAGCGGTTCCTATTGGCTGCAATGGCATGGGCATTGGCGGTGGCACACTGCGGGAGCCAGGCAGTCGCTACCGCAATTTGGCATCTTTCAATTGTAACCAATGACTGGGCCCGCGGTGGTGGAGCACGCATACTGCACAATGGACACATTTTGCTCTAGCAATGGCAATAGTTAATTTTCATCATTGAACACTAGACCTTCACAATGTATGACAGCACCTGTTTGCAAAATTGAATGCTAGTGTGACATTCAACTCACTGATACCTACACATGCCATGTCAGTGCACATGATTACATGCTTTGGCATGTACTTACTCACATTTCACCTATGATATTTGTGTGCATGTAAACAGATTTTGTGTGTAATGGAGTCTCATATTTGTGCACATGTCAATGTGTGAGATGGCCAATCAACACACAGTAATGATGGGCTGACCACATATTGTGCCTATTTCGCTGTGTACATTGTTGTGTTCATATTGATAGTTGATCAGCTTACACACACTGTGCTCATTTTGTAGAAAAGTTGTCCTCTGTGCGAATTACGCAAGAAGGTGTGGCAGGTACAGCAGCTACGTAGAAGTCAGCAGTGTTGCTGTTTCCAACATGGTCTGTGTCACCTACACCCCGGGCTGGTGACACAAGATGTATGAGTGGACCATTTACTATTCACATAATCAGAATCTGTTTTGGAGGTAGTCAGTATGTACATACTGACCACATATACGACTATATGATATCAAGGTGTCTCTGCATGTGACTTGTGCATTGGGCTGATGTTACAGTCCAGTCATTGTTTGCGCTGTGTCAGTCAAGATGTAAGATGTTTGACACATCTCATAGGGGAAATAAATTGACATGTGTCACCTTTCATATTATGTAGGAGACGACCAAATGTGCATCGTCCGTTCCCAGGGCTGGCGAACATGGAGGATGAGGACATCATAAGGAAACTCCATCTGGATCACCTTACCCTTCAAGACCTATGTGGTCATTTGGAGCCCCATCTAAGGTCTCACAGAACCTATCCAACTGCTTTGACAACAACAGTTAAGGTGATGGCAGCCCTGCATTTCTTTGCAACTGGTTCGTTTCAGTACATGGTGACCATCGCCAGTGGGATGTCTCCAGCTATGTTGAGCATGGTGCTAGGTGATGTCCAGTCCGCAATGATGACATACAAGGACTGCTACATCCACTTCCCAAGGAGACGTGAATCGTCTGGTATGAAGGGTGATTTCTCTGACCTTGGACACATACCTAATGTTGTTGGTGCCATTGACTGCACACATGTTGGCCTAGTTCCACCATAGGCACGTGAGCACATCTACTAGAACAGGAAACATTTCCATTCCATTAATGTGCAAGTGGTATGCTAAGCGGATATGATTATCTCCCATGTCTGTGCCAAATTCCCCAGTTCTGCACATGACTCCTACATACTGCGTAACAGCATGGCTTGTTGATGAGTACGCAGAGTCAAGAAGTGTGCTGTATGTGTGATATGCTGTTCTCAGCTACTGTTTATATTAGGAAATTACTCTCTGTATCTCTCACCTTGGTGACTCTGCGCATCCCAACCAGCCTTGGTTGCTGAGCCCAGGGAGGAATACAAGGACCCAGGGTGAAGTCCGCTACAATGATGCCCATTGGAGGACACATCATGTGATGGAGCTACTTTTGGGCTTCGGAAGTCTAGATTCCGGTGTCTGGACAAGAGCGGAGGTGCACTACTCTACTCTCCCCAAAAGATGTGTCGGATCATAGTTGCATCCTGCTTGCGCGACAACATGACCTTGCGCAAAGAGATCCCCCCTACTCGTCGACTATGATGTGTAGCAGATGCCCCCCCGCAAACCCCCACATGCCCAGTGATGACGATAGTAGAGAAGAGGAAGGTGTTGACCTGCGTCAACAGCTCATTGACAACTACTTCCCTTGAGTGTGAGTGACATTGTACAACAGTGGCATTGTCTGTTGTCTTTGATGGTATTGGCAAGGCATAGATGATCTTTTTGACTGCTGGCTGTTGTTGGCTTTGTGCTAATGGCTGATGTGTGTGGCACAGGGTATTTATATCCAGGTATCTCATGTCTATGTTGATGTTGTTGCTCATTGTTATGTGTGCTGGTTTGTGTACGTTGATGACTAGTGGTGTGTTCTAGCTGTAATGGCATTACCTGACAAGTAAATCTTATTCTCTTGTGTCTTTGTAGGTCCCTTCACCCTCTCAATGCCTCGTCACAATCAGAGTTTGTGGTACATTGGAATCTGAATTGACATTGTACATAGTGTGATAAACACGGAGCTGACACAAAGACATAGGTGTGTAAAGAGTGTTTATTTACAATAAGTATTTGTGACAAAGAAGTGATTATTTAAGAAATTGTGCAAAGTGAAATTATGAATTGTCAGTGATGGTAAATGAGACAAATAGAGTAGTCACCACATTGATGTAGTCACAGAGTCCAACAGACTCATGCCATCAACATGGCAATGTGGGTAAGGATAGTCATCAAAGTCAATGTCAATGGGAACACAGGTGCCATCATGGCTGGCTCAGCGACTAGCCTTTGGATGGTACATTGCCACGTGATCCTCCCCTGGTGTTTCTCAGATGGCCCCTTGTGCGTTTGGCAGGGGTGGCCTCTGCAGCGGGCTCAGCTGTATCGAGGAGTCATTTTGTTGCAGTTTTCCCCTCTCTGTAGCCACATCTGAGGTGGTGGGAGTATCAGTATGCGGGCCACTGGAGGTGGGTTGAGCTGTCATTTGGGCCACATGTCTGTCCCTCAGAACACCCACAAGCTAGCCCATGAGGTCTACAAGTTGGTACCTACGCATGTCCATGGACCTCAGCAGCAGGTGGAGCTCACGCACTTTTCGACAACCTGGCCCATCTGTCCCTGGGTCTGCTCATATGCCCCAAGGACTCTGGTGATGATGGCCAGTTCTTCGGTCCCAGCCTCCTCCTGTATTTGTCCCCCAGTTGCCCTCCCACCTGCCCTGCTGACCCGGACCTGTGGCGTTGGCACTTGACTCACACGCAAACTCTCCCTGGCCTCCTCTGATTATGATGTGGTGTTGGTAACCACTGAGGCAGGGAGAGTGTTGCAGGCAGCAGTGGTGATGGTGGTGGTTGAGGCCACACAGGTCGTTGTAGCAGGGGTCAGCGCTATTGTTGTTGCTGTGGTGATGGCGGTGGTGGTGGTGGGGACAATGAGGGTCTGAGACGTGGGGCGCCCTGGCAGTCCGGATGGGCCAGGCTGTTGCTCCTCATCCGAGAAACGTAGGGAGTCTGCATTCTAGAGTTCAGGTTCCGGGGGGCGGGAGGGGAGACTAGCTCTGCAGGTTGATGTTGTCTTCTGTTGCAGTTGCTTGTGGATCTCCTGTTGACCAGAGGTCAAATGGTTTTTCAAGTGCACTCCATAAGATTGGTGTTAGACTTTTGGATGTTACATGTGATATACAACAGAAAGCAATGTATAAGTGCCATGGTGTCATGTTCTGACACCATGGAACTTACACATTGCTTTCTGTGCTGTACATGATTGGGCCTGAATTTCTTCCACATGTGACTTGGTGAGTCAAAGTTTAATTTCTGTGACAGTTACGTACGCTTAGCTGTCTGCACGCTGGATGGGGCTTGTGGCGAATTTTGCACATAAAATGGACAAAAGGCCCCCGGGATCCTGCAAAAAATTTAACAAAGAAATGTATGACCATTACAACATTTGGGTCAGGAATTTGGGGTTATACTGATGTATCTTCAATATAAATAGTGGAAAATTCATTTTTAAGGTTTATTTTAGCTGTCCCACAGAGCTCCTCAGTTTTTAATTGTCATAATGAATTGGAGGATCACCTACATTTCTGACATTATTAAAATGCAACCTTTATCATTATGGCATTGATTTTGGACTTCAATGAGTACAGGGTTAAATAGAGACATCATTAGAGACTCAATGAAATTAGATCATGCAAGTAAAATTACCTGGCTGAATAATGTTAGAAGATTATTAATGGATTTAGGCCGACTTGTTTTTTATATATATCCAGAAACCATGACTTCAATGCCAAGGAAGGAATTTAAACTACTATGCATGTCACATTTAGAGTCCTTAAGAGCTGTAAATGAAATGAAGAAATGTACGGTAATTAAGCATTAACTGACCGTGGTTACTTTAAGTATACAACCCTACCTGGTCTGGTCCTCACTAGGTTTAGGTTTGACAGTTTCCATCGATTAGTGAGACAAAGTGACGCGACTGGTGCGGGAGAGCCTTTGCACTGCAGCATGACCAGCTGATATCACGTTCTCCTTTCCTGATTGGAGCCTGCCAGTCTTGGTCGGTCCCCGAGTCGCAGCGAGGGGAAGGACGTTGCATGCGAGGTTCACGGGGTGGAGCAGCAACGTCACAGGGTAGAAGAGAGGGGCAGCTGAATGGCAGTGCCTGGAACAATGGCAGATCAAAGGTAGAAGTCGCAGGTTCGATGATATAGTGAGGTAAAAAATTAATTTCTGTTGGGAGGAATATATGATGATACAACCCAAACTATTACAATGCATGCTTTTAGAACGTGGTTTTAACAACGCAACTACCATTACTTCGCATGGTTTTACAACACATACCATTACATCTCATGATCATAGGAATACAATTAAACTACCATCACAACGCAATCCATTATAATGTGCACTATTACTAAGCATACTATTACTACACACATTTGTTTTGAATTAAAAAAAAATATTTATCTTATTTTTCTTTAAGTATAAGTATTCCCTGGAACAGGAAGCAAGGGAAATAGGGGTTTGGGTGGGGTAGTGTATTAACACCCGGGTATTAAAAAATACTCGGGCATTAAAATTAATACTCGTGTACTTTAGAATGTCCTGAACCTATTTAATACATGTTTATTAATATCAACATGTAAACAAAAGTTAAAAAACGAAGTTTTATATACTACCAACAGTATGAAAGCGAGATTTTTAAGCCACCATTTTGAACATTGAAACATTGAAAAAACTAAAGTCCTTCAACTATTTTTATGAATGCCTCTTTACCCACAACTTACCAAAATGGCTAACATTTCAAGAATAAATGTTTTAACAAAAATTTTAAAAGATATCAAAATAATTATACTTTCTGTCAGCTTCAGAAACACGCTGAAAAACTTTTTTCCAAACATATTTTCATTTAAATTATTGTTTACCATAAAAAAAAAATGTATTAAAGCAGCCATCCACCATTTTGAACACATTGGTAAACTGACTTCCGCAGTGACTACATACATTTTGCAAGCCAGAAAACAATTGAGAATTTGATGTCATACAGTACCATCTACAGAGAGAAGTGTACAATTTAAGTATTTCATAAACACATTATTAACCCATAATTCTCAAATAGTTACAAGTATTTATAAAAAATATTTTACAGCGTTTGTTGAATTCCAAAAACAGCAAGATATTTAAGAAAGGTACTACCCCACAAAAAAAACCTTACTCAGTAAGTAACAAAGTCTTCATCGTATGAGAGAAATAAATAAAAGTATACTTTTTTAAAATAATATGTATATTGAAATAAAAAGAAGAATATTTTTTTAAAGACAGCTGGGAATCAATTGTTAAAGATATTACCGGTGTGTTTACCTCTGTGAAAAAGCAGGACAGTGGTGGGGGGCAAATTTACTAATCCTACTCCGAGCTGAGTTTGCCTCAGGGAAATTGTTGGATGTTGGTTTGGGCAAATGTATTATTCCTACTCCAACCTGTGTTTGCCTCAGAGAAAGAGCTGGATGGTGGGGGGGGGGGGGCAAATATACTATTCCAACTCACACTTGTGTTTACCTCAGGGTAAGTGTGGGATAATGGTGGTGGCAAATTTACTATTCCAACTCAGACAGGTGCTGGCCTCAGGGAAAGAGATGGATAGTGGAGGGTTAGTACGCAAAATAAACATGGTAATTACTAAAACTGTTATATTAGCATGTTAATGTAAAATATGTGAAATCCAACAATAAAACATTTACAAAACAGTAAATCTTCTCCACAGAATAAAGATAAACTACATCAACAGAGGAGGATACACCCTCTAGCCCAAATTAATGACATGTGAAACTTTTCAAAGCAAACAAACAAGATAGCAAGGTAATAATAATCTCTAAATATTTTTTTTACATTTGCAGGTTAGAGGTGCACAAGCATTTTTATGTGGTGTTTATGTAACTTTGCATCACAACTATGAAGAAACTTACAAAGGAATTACGTCTTTTAATCATATTTAAAAAAGAAAATCTTTTTTTTCAGTCTTTTAGGAAATCTGAATATTCTTTAAATAATACAGAAAACACCCTAAACATCAAATTAAATAAAGTACAGCCCCTCAGAAGTAAACCATCCTTACAAGGTAAACTTTAAGCCATATGATTTTTTTAATGAAGTTTGAAGCTCTCCCAAAAAGTAAAAGTGTCAAACAAAAGCAAAATGTTACAAAGAAATGCAAGCCAATCTTTAAACTGCACCAGCATTGAAAACCATTCATCTTTTAAAAATTGCAGGGTAATAGAAAATATTGAAAACTCCAAAAAATAATTATTAATTATTCATAATTCTTTTCAGGACCAACAAAACAAGGAAAAGACCAAAACTGAACACAAATCCACCCACAAAGGACATTAGAACTTTCTGAACTAACAAAAGAAAACACACTAAAAAGGAAAGTTTTGCAAATAACTCTAGTGTTTTCAAACATAACCATTATTCATTTGTAGGTAAAAAAAACTAGGCAAACTATTCAAAAGCAACATCAACAAGCAAAAACAATAACATTAAGGTTCATATTACATAATATTTGAACTGCAAAGTATTGTGCATTAACTTTTCACTAACATGTTTTTTAATAGGAAAACCCAACACTTTAAATAAATAAAAAAAATGTTTTTCTCTTTTTCAATTTTTTTCAGATAATGGCAAACAATAACCAAGCAAAATTCACCAAGTCCAGCAGAGGAAACAGACTATTAAGTCACAGGGGAGAGATTAACTGAGCCCAGGTGTCATTGGAGGTGTGTGCATTACTACTCATTCCATCGCACAGGCAGAGCGGTTACTCCTGGTGACTCTGTTGCAAAAAACCACAGAGCATAGCCACTCTGTCACTGCAATGGAGGTAGAGGTTCTAAAAAATATCAATGAAATTAAAGAACTTGCATCCACCTCCAATGAACCCTGAGGCTCAGTTTTAAGGGAGGTTTCACAACACATTCCAACACATGTAGCAAGTTGTATGCCCTCAATCCCCAACCTACACAGAATTATTCAGCGTAAAAATCAAGCAAGTAACCCCCTAAATTTCCATAACCGTTACTAATGAACCCTTTGTTTTAAATGACAACAAAAACCCTCTTAAAGGAATACTAATCTTTAGCACACCCCATTATCTTGTTAAGTTGGAGAGTAGTGATATTTGGATGATGAATGGGACGTTTGAATCCACACCCCAACCATTCACCCAAATATACACTATTCATGCCTATATTAGTCAAACAGTAGTTCCCTTAGTGTACAGTTTACTCCCTGATAAACATTCCTCAACATATACTGAATTTTTGTCAGTGATAAACGCTAAAACAATGAACAAAAGTCCTAGAAAAGTTTTAATTGACTTTGAATTACCTATGATAAACACAATTACCAAAATGTACACGGATACCCAAATTCAAGGATGTTTTTTTCACTTTTCACAGGCATATTGGCGAAAAATTCAAAAAACATCCTTAATTGAGGATTATATATCAGACAGCAAACTCCAATTTGAATTTAAAAAAATGAACTGCACTTTGTTTTGTTCCTCCTGACAGTGTAGATGAATACTACGCATTTATTACAGAATCTGAATACTTTACTGCAAACAAAGACAAATTGACACCCCTTCTAAATTACTTTGAAGACACACGGATTGACCATCAAAGCAGGTCAGGTCGCAGGAGGAACCCACATTTCCATGTGAAGTGGTGGAACTGCTACTCGACCAGTTTAGAGGGAGGAGCAAAATAAATAATGTCATGGAGAGATGGCACAACTCCTTCACCAAATAAATTGGGAAACTATCTCCTAACTTCTATCATTTTTAGAAAATGTTGAGGAAAATGTTGAGGAAGGAGCAAAGTTTCCTAGAAATTGGAATTTCCCAATCATTAACAGATAGTCTGAACTCAGAACAAAGGAAATGTCCAGGCTACTATTGGGTGCAATTCAACAATTTTCGGTGAGGGTGGCTTCAGACTACATAGATAATACTGCAAACATCTTCCATTTCTAATTTACTCTATCTCCTATAACTCCTTACTTGCCTGTTTTGACAAACATTCCCCCAAATTCAATTGGCATTGTTAAAAAAAAAAAAGTTGGGTTTTCTTACCTTAAGATGTCTTGTTTTATCAACTCTTGACTTACATTCGAAAGAGTTTTAAACCAATAGTTCAGAACCTTTGCTTTAATCGATAACCTGAGTTAAACTAACAAAAAAGGGCACAGTTCTGCATAAACATATTTTTACAGTTAAAATATAAACTGTAAAAAATACTGTGCACGCCAATAAAAAGCAAGAACCAATAGAAATTCCCGAATAATACATTTTCTTTGGCTAAAAATGTGACAAAACTCCTTTGATGCAATCCAATCTTGATCAAATTCCATTTAAACCATGAAAGTTTTGAAAAAAAAAATCACCATCCAAAAATCTATTGTTGCAATCATCTCTCGTCCAGCACGGTCTTTCTCCATGTTGCTACGACCTATCCCGAAAACCGCAACAACTCAATTATTTTATTTTTTTAAAACCCATAGCTTACATTTATTTTTACCAAAAACGATTACTTTCATAACACTTTTGTTTGATAGATTAAATAATCTTTATTTTTTTTTTTTTTTTTTTTAAAACCTTTATTCAACAGTTAAGGAGATACATGCATTGGCCCACGACCATCTCGGTCGGCCGTAAAAACAATCAATGATAAACAGGAGCAAATCAATCCAATCAGCAAACATGATACGATAAGGTACAACAAAAGTGGTTACGGGGCCTGTAGCACCGGGTTGAAGGTTTCCAGTTTTAAATTGAAGAAGGGGGGAGGCTGCAACATCAAGGACACAGCACCTCACATAAAGAACACAAAGAGACAAAAGGAACACACCCCAGTTGAAATTCGAGGCAGGCTATGACTGTAAGAACTAAATAATCAAAGCAACCATGATAGGAATACTAAATAACATGTCATAATACAGTAAGCAATGTTCCCAATATCACCTCAAAGAGCCCGCCCCAAGGAGGCGGAAAACAGGAGCTTTGAAGATGTCCGAAGAAGGACAGGGTGCAAGACCAAGAGACAGCCAACCCTACTAAAGAGGAAAGAACCCTCCCAAAGCCAGAAAAGAGCGATAGAGACCATAAAACAAAACAAACTAAAACAACAAACCCCCCCCACACCCTCCACCCTGCACCCCTGTAATGGCTACGGCCAACCCACTAACAGCGTGCCTGTCGCCCAGAAACGACCCCACAGAAAAGAAAAATACAAGAAATGGAGTAGGAGGAAATGAGTAACAAAGGAGGCAATATAGATTCGTCAAGATGACATATAGTCCGACCAGATAGCCGAGAGGGGGAGCCATACAAAGGATTATCTACAAATGGAACGACAACAAGCGGGAATTTGACGTGAACTATTACGAAAAGACACACAAACTCGGAATTGCATTAACGCACCATTCAGTGCCACGCCCAAGCGGAATATCACTATAGGAATCACATTCCAGCCTGTCCATGTATATCAGGATGTAAGAGAGTCAGTCTGTAGTATAGTGAGAAGAGTCCAGTGACATGCAATAAGGCGAAGCCACACGTGGAGCAAATCATGTAACAAACTATTCGCCCCCAAACAAGGGTAGAAGTGGAAAATGAAAACAGGACAAATAAGCATCCAACGGCTATGCACTAGAGATATTAACACTTCCACGGAATCAATAAACAATGCGAAAGAACAGGAACACAGGATGCAAAACCCCACCCGGAAGGGACAAGACCTGACCCATATCAAAACTCCGCTAACCCAACCAAGCACAGGACAGCCGCCATTAAGTGAGCGTGCTATAGGGAGAACAACAGGAAAACATAAGTCCGAAATGCAATCCCACCAAACCATAGTGACCCGCCCGTAAAGTAAGCTATATTAACAAATTGCATAAAACATGAAGACAGAAACAATAAACCTCCCAAGGAACCCAAACCCCTACTCCCAAGAGAAATAAAACCGGAGGAGGGCCAGTATTATGCGTCTGAAACATCAGTCAGGATATCCCCGGCCGCCCCACCCCCGACCCCGAAGCAAAGCATAACCATCTCCTAGCTCCCTCGGCCACCCATCCAGCAACAGTAGAGCAAAAAACAGGAAGCAGAAAGAAAAAACTTTTTTAGCCTTGTCCCTTTCGATCCAGCGGGCCAACAGGGTGCAATAATAAAACAGCTTTCCGGAACGACGCCAACAGCCGCCAGGACCACAACAGAGCGAGGCATCGTCCACCAATATCCGTCCAGGACAGAGTCATATAGTCCACAGATGAATAAAGAGGGCCAGTACTCATCCGCAATCTTCCAAAGTCAAACAGTCGAAGTAAAAGCAGCAAGCCCAGGACTCCATGGTAAGATTCACCAGCAGATCCCAAAAAAGTTGCAAGACATGGCGCCCGGAGGCGACCGCCCAGCCGCTGCAGCCGTCCGGGAATCCCACACTTCTCAACAGGAACTGCAGACAGGGTCGCAGTGGTATCAAGGTCTCTCACCTCCGGCGCTTCCATGCATCCCTGGATAGGCAGCTCAGAATAATCGAATCCGGGGTGTGGCGAAGCGCACTGCAGTAGGACGCCATCTCGGGCAGTCGAGGATAGTGTGGTCAAAATGGCTTCCAATCGACCCCCTAGGTCCCGGGCATTATCGCACAGCACGGCTCGCAGGGCAGCCAGAGCGTCCAAAACCTCGCAAGTCTGCAAAGGCATCTCAGAGATTTCACCCCGTTGCGGTGCAGCGTCGGTCGTTGTAAACACCCACAGCAGAAGGGCAGGCCAACAGATGCACTCGCAGATCGCTTGAAGAATGGCCCCCCTCACCGCACCGGAGAGAGAAAGGTTGAAAGAGACGATCAGGGTGAAGGATACAAATGTATCTCTGGCAGCTGCAACGTCGAGCCAGCGTAGAGGTAAAAAGGGGAGAGAAGGCGCTCTGCTGCGGAAAACTTGAGCGACAGCCGTCCTCCGCCGGCCGGGTCTGTTCTGCCTTCAGTGTCCGTCGTTGCCGTAGGCGGGGCCGGCCGGCTCCGAGAACAAAGACCCAGTCGCCGCCATTACACACCGGAGTGGAGACAAGGACGTTCTACCCTTCCTGTCACAGGGATTACGTCGGGGAGCACATCGGCGGATTCGGCATCACTTCCCACATCCAATACCGCGTCGTGAGTACAGGAGAAAGAGCAGGATGAGCAGCGGTATGGAAGGAAGACGAGCGGGACAGCGGAGCCGAGGGTTCAGGCGGCCATCATGGTTGCAGGCTAGGCTCCTCCTCTATTTTTTAATATCTATGAAACAAAAAGTGTTACGAAAGCCATCAACCCGACGAAAGTCTACCTGTTTTGGAATGAATTTTTTTGTTAAAACACACAATAAGTACAACACCTTTCCTATTTCGTTCTACTTCCCTCCTCGCTCCTTACAATAAACTTTGCCTTTGTTAAACTATTTTTAATATTTAAAATTCGCCTTACCTGGACGCAGCTCTCCCTTTCATCTGATCCTGTGTGCGATGATCCTCGCAATGACAAAAGTTACGTAAAAAGGACAATTTTAATCATAGACTTCAAAAGGAAACTGGGAAAACCTACAAAAAAAATTAAATTTGTTATATTACTTTTTAAAAAAATGATACTGTTTTATATTTTTAATACATATAATACATTAATTACAATATCCTTAATCTGTCTATTGATTATGTATTATATTTAATATTTTTTAATTCAAAATTGTCTTTTACAGATGTATGAGTATTTATACATAATGTTATGCAATTATGCTTGAATATTTTTTAGATTTAACTCAAATATCTTTTATTTCTATTTTTATTTTTTGCATATTACCTAAAATTGTATTAATATATTTTTTCCCTTATCAACTCACTTCCTCTAAAAAAAAATTGAATGCTTCATTTCAAAGTTTATTAATGTATATATTTAAAAATATCATAATAAATAATACTCAAGTATTAGCATTAATACCCGAGTATTAATATACTTCCCCAACCTAAACCCCTGTTTTCCTTGTATCCTGTCCCAGTGGATAAGTGCAAGTGTTTTTTTATATTATAACATAATTTTTTTTTATAATTTTCGATCATATCGTTTTTTAAATTATAACTAATTGTTTAAAATACATGTGTTTTCATACTTTAAATCAAGAGTATTAAAATACTGAACACCTTCATTTAAATTTTTATTTTAATAGATTTAAAAATGTAACTAGCTTCAATTTTACATCAAAGTTAATACTCTATGAGTATGATTACTTGCCCCACTAATAAAAAAAAATATTTAAATTATTACTCTTCATTTTAAAAATAAACATTATTATCACTCACCCCCTCCTATAATAATATCTTTTTTAATAATTCACAATATGTTTTTATTGATTTACACATACTAATTTGAAAAAATAATATAATAATAACTCATCAATAAATACTTTTGTATTAAAATGATTACCTGAGTATTAATATACTCCCCAACCCAAAACACCATACATCCCGTCCCAGATAAATGTGTTAAATAATTTAAAATATTACAATTGCTATTACTCATACTATTAAGAATATAAAAAATCTTTACAACAAAAAACAACTTAATTCAATTAAAACAATTACTTACCTTACAATGCGTTGTAGCGCCATGCATTGTAATGGCACATGTGTTGTAATGGCATGCGTTGTAATGTCACCTGCGTTGTAAAAGTTGTGCTGCCTGCGTTGTAATGAACGTCTCCCGTTAGGAGATAAGAGCGGCCACCGGGTGTTAGCGTGAAGAAAAGAATAGTGGGTGTAATGATGACAATATATGTGAAGAATGACATGTACGGCAGTTTGGGACTGGGCCCAGTGCTGATGTTATGAGAACTGGACATTCCTTCACGCTCGGATGCAATTCACCACTGCATCTAGGATAAAGACTGTTCAGTCACAGGGAGATTTTAGTAGAAGTAGAAGTTTATGGACAAAGTTGTGGCGATAATTGCCCGGCAGCTGCCTCCGTGAAGGCACTTGCACCATGCACACAGCACTTTACTGTCGCCCATGGCATTAACAGCTCCCTTTTTAAATCTCCTTTTTATCTCTACCACAATTGTGCACTGCATTCACTACACAAAACCTCTTTCTAATATTTTATCTTTTTTAAAATATTTTATAATATTTCTCTTGGTCGAACATGAAATTGATTTTTTTAAACAATATTTGAATGGTTTTAATTAACTATCATATGAAGAATGTATTTAGTTACTGGAAACCACGTGCTTATAATAATAAAAAAAATTTAAATGAACATTAACCGTAGTATGTAGTTTTAATAGAAGATTATGGGGGCTTCCTGGAAGGCCAGTGTCAGGAGATGACTCCGGTACGGTAGTGCGCCTGCCTAAAAATTAAGGACCACGAGTTCCAGGGGTCTGTGCGGCAGTAGGCAGGGACTATAAGTAATCACTGAACCCGGAAATCGGGTCGTATTGGATTCCGTGTTCATACCGTTGTAGCAGCGGTGTTCATTGTGCTGTTTCAACTGAGTGCGGTGGTGCTTCGCTAGGACCAGCGAAGACACGGGCACTCTCTGCATGGTGTTGTTAGTGCGGGGGAGGAAGTGCGCTCTCTCCGAGCTGTTTTGGCGCTGTGAGTCGGCTGACTCATCGGAACGGGTTCTGTGGTGCTTCGCCGGTAGGCTTTCAGCGAAGACACAGACCCGCTTTGATTCAGGCTATTGCGTGCCAAAAGGAGTGGATCGCCTGGTTCATTCTGTGGGTGCGGTGGTGCTTCGCTGCCCTAGCGCGAAGACACGGACACCTGGTCAACCTTCCCGGCTGGTGGAGGACATACGACGATTGTGGGATTCTGGTTTTGTCTATCCTTTTTGGTAGTGTTGTCTACTTCGAAAGGACGCCACGAGAACGGAGAAGCCCAAAACCATTGTTGACTTCATTTCCGTTGGCGGTAAGGTGTCCGAGAGAATTATCCTTTCAGGAATACCTGTTGTATCTTTCTTTTGCTTTTGGGAGGGGTTCTGTGCATAACTATTATTTTGCTTCTGTGAGGTTAACAGAAGGAGGGCTGGATTCTGAACTTTAGAGGGCTGAGCGGACAGAGATACTTTAGCACGTTTGACATTCTTTTCTTTAACGGAGACTGGTATACGCGACCGGGTAGGTAGTCAGTTGACATTCATGGGAAACACGGAGGGAGAAAGTCTATTTATTACGGGAATTAATCTGTGCTTTTATTCCATAGGAGACATTTAATTACCAGCAGATCCGAGATAGGAGAGAACCCAAAGTGCGTCTCCATCTTTGTTGCTAGCGGTAGTTTACCAAGGTAGGTGGGGGTTCTATGAGAGTTATAGGAGGCTAGGGGAAGAAGTGCCGGCCTGTGATAACAGTCTGTACTTTGTTGTTTCAGGTTGCCCCAGCCCGCAGAGCACCAGCCCGGACCCTTCTTTTTTCCCTCGCCGGATCACCTCTAGGCTCTGGGTGCTATATAGACCAGGCTTGGGGAGATCCGGAGTTGGGCCCTCTAGAGCATCACCCGGATCCCGAAGAGCATCAGGAAACCCTGACAGAATCCAATACCCACGAAACACAGCTCTTCCTGGTCCGGGTGTTCCTTCAGGATGGCTACCATGGATGATGTGCTACAGGCCTTAGTGCTGGTTCAGCAGGAGCTGGCGGATTCCAAAGCAGAAACCGCAGCTCTGAGGGAAAAAGTGGACAGGCAGGCGCGAAACCCGTTCGATGCTTCATCATCCAACCCCCATATACATGTCACAGTGCCTCCTCCTGTTCCGCTGGCTACCCCAGAACGATACTCGGGGACCCACATAAAATCCAAACATTTCTCACCCAAATAGCGTTACACTTCTCGTGTAGTCCAGCATCCTTCCCTAATAATTTGTCTAGGGTCGCTTTTGCAATCTCGTACCTCTCAGGGGACGCTGTGGATTGGGCGGTTCCACTGGTACGGAATGACAGCCCTCTGCTTTCCGATTGGGAAGGGTTCAGAAAGGAACTTGAAAGAGTGTTTGACCGTAGGGCTGCCACGTTTAGCGCCGACAAGGAGCTGTTGACGCTTAGATAGAGAAAAAAAGATCTAGTGTCATACATTACGGCGTTTAACCGGCTGATAGCCGAGACTGCTTGGCCGGAAGAAAAGAGGATGTCCCTCTATTACCAAGGTTTGTGTGATGAGATGAAGGACATGTTGGCGCAGATAGACCCACAGCCTACCTCCTGCATCGATCTTATCAATCTCACATTACGGTTGGACCATCGCATGGCCGATAGGCACAGGGGTACTCGACGGGGAGATAGGGCACCACCGGTAACCGAACCAGAGAACAGGACCATGGCATCCTCTAAGGAAACAGGGCCCGAACCCATGGATGTCGGAGCGGTTTGGCCACCCTTGTCCAGAACGGAAAGAGAGACCAGGAGGGCCCAGGGCTTATGTATGTACTGTGGACGAAAGGGACATTACGTTAGAGACTGTCCGTCGAAACCTAAGCACAAAAACACCTATTTTCCGGGGAAGAAAGTGGCCATAAGTACCGTAGGAAAAAACGCCAAAGAATCTTCTTCTTCTTCGGCGAATGCAGGAAAGGAGACACAGGACCACGGGTGGCGGATTCCATCACTAGATGTCTCGGAACAAACAATCTCTGAATCACACACAGTGTTAGACATGCTGTGGACTGTTCATCATAAAACGCACCCTGTTCGTTCCATGATAGACTCCGGAGCAACGGGGAATTTCATAGACCAGGGATTAGTACAACGACTGGGGCTGAATAAAGTGCATAGTAAGACACCCGAGCAGGTATTGGCGGTGGATGGCACACCTCTGAAGTCAGGCCCTATAGTCGAGCACACCGAGACCTTAGAACTTTCCCTTCCGGGGATTCCACACGATCACGTGGAAGACATTGTCCTCAATATCATAGAGGCCCCGCAGTACGAGCTCATCCTGGGCATGCCGTGGTTGTGGCGACATAGCCCTTCCATGGACTGGAGGCAGAAAACCCTTAGTTTTCAGTCCAGAGAGTGCCAAACGCAGTGCATGAGAAAACATAGTTCTGTAGCCCTGACTCTCGCAATTGTTCATCTAGTGGCTACTGCCGCTGAGAAAGCGGTTGTCCTACCATCAGAGTACACCAGGTATAGCGAGGTGTTTAGCGAGGAGAAAGCAGCATCATTACCGCCACATCGCGAGTATGATTGCAGGATTGATCTGGTGGATGGAGCTGTTCTTCCATCCTGTAGGGTTTATGCTCTGTCCGAGCCGGAGAACCGGCATTTGAGAGACTATTTGGATCATTATTGTGCAATAGGGTTTATTTGTCCCTCGCGATCCCCTGCAGCCTCGCCCCTTTTCTTTACGGCAAAAGCTAATGGAGATCTCAGGGCTTGCATTGACTATCGCGTACTAAATAAGAACATGGTGAGGAACCGGTAGCCGCTTCCGCTCATTCCTGTGTTATTAGATCAGGTGCGAGGAGCGGCCGTTTACACTCGTCTAGATCTCCGAGGAGCTTACCACTTGGTCGAATACGCAAGGGAGACGAGTGGAAAACAGCCTTCAAGACTCGTTAGGGATTATACGAATACTTGGTGATGCCGTTTGGGCTGTGCAATGCCCCTGTGGCATTCCAGTACTGCTTAAATGACGTCCTTAAGGAATATCTGGATCGCATAGCGATCATGTATATCGATGATATCCTTATCTATTCTGAATCTCCGACCCAGCATACGGATCATGTGTGCATGATACTCCAGCGCTTGCAAGAGAATCACCTATATTGCAAACTGAGCAAGTGTGAGTTTAACGTTACCCAGGTGGAGTTCTTGGGGGTGATCCTGAGTCCCCAGGGGTTCAGTATGGCAGAAAGGAAAGTGGCAGCGGTGCAGGAGTGGCCTGTCCCAAGGACAGTACGCGAGGTCCAATGTTTCCTTGGATTCGCTAATTATTACAGGCGCTTTATTGCACACTTCTCTCAGATGGCAGCTCCTATAACCAGGCTGCTGAGGAAAGGCGTTACCTATGTATGGACTCCTGAGGCTACCGCAGCTTTTGTGCAGCTCAAGGAGGCTTTCTGTTCTGCACCGATATTGAGACATCCACAGGTCGACGTTCCATTCATTGTTGAAGCCGACGCTTCAGACGTGGCTCTTGGTGTGGTCTTATCGCAAAGAGACAGAGAGACAGGCCAGTTACACCCGGTGGCATTCATGTCAAAGAAACTGTCCCAGGCAGAAACCAGTTATACGGTGGCAGAGAAAGAGCTCCTGGCTGTCAAGAGGGCCTTTCAGGAATGGAGGCATTATCTTTGGGGGGCTCAACACCCCGTCACAGTGTATACGGACCATCGCAATCTGCAGTATATGAAAACCGCCTGACATCTAACGCGGAGGCAGATGCGATGGACTCTGTTCTTTGCCGAATACAACTTTGTAATCACCTTCTGTCCTGGCTCTGACAACAGGAAGGCGGACTCGCTGTCAAGGCAGAACGATGCAGAGACCTCACGCCCAGCCTTACCGGAGGCCATAGTATCCCCCGAGAGGGTTCTGTGTGTTGTTACTGTGGATAATTTCCTGAATCAGGTAAAAGAACATCGCTCCCTAGCTCAATGGCAGGAATGGGCAGCAAAGGATCAACAACGCTCTTTACAGCATGGCGTTCCTTTGTATCGCAACCGTCTGTTTTTGCCAAGTCACGAGGTCCGACAAAAGGCGTTTAATTGGTGTCACAATGCGGTGTTAGCGGGTCATCCGGGGAGTAGGAAGACTCTTTCGTCCTTGCAGCGTTCCTTTTGGTGGGAGAATATGGCGAAGGATGTGAAGACATGGGTTTCCCAATGTAACACTTGTGCCAGGGCCAAGAGTGAGACCTGTAGGGCGAAGGGGGTCTTGATGCCGTTACCTACACCGTCCAGCCCCTGGCACAACATCAGCCTTGATTTTGGGGTAGGGTTGCCCATGGACCAGGGGTGTAATGCTATACTGGTGGTGGTGGACAGTCTGACAAAAGCAGGACACTTCCTTCCATGCAAGAATCTGCCTACCGCTGCCCAAACCGCCCAAATGTTGCTCCAGCAAGTGGTTCGGTTGCACGGTCTCCCCAGGATTATCGTTTCGGACAGAGGTCCACAGTTTGTTGCCAGGTTCTGGAAGGCATGGTGTAAAGCATTGCAGGTGGAGGTGGCCTTATCCACGAGTTTCCAATCCTCAGATGGACGGCCAGACCGAGAGATTAAACCAGACTCTCAAACAGTTCCTGAGATGTTATGCAAAGGAGGCCTCGGAATCCTGGGTGTCGATGTTGTGGTTGGCGGAATTGACATACAACAACTCCTGGCATAGTTCCATCAAAGAAACGCCTTTCAGGGCTAATACCGGTTACCATGCCAACACACTGCCGCTAACGATACCGAGCGAGATCACGAACTGCCCTTCGGTACATGCTCAAGTCAAGGATCTGCTGAAGATCCATCAACGGATACAAAAGGAGCTGGTTCGGGCTAAGTTGTCCTACAAGAAATGGGCGGACGCCCATAGGCAGGTTGGGCCTCAATATGAGGTGGGGGATCGGGTGTGGTTCATTTCCGGTACCGCAGTATATTCCACCCGCGATACATTGGTTCGTATCCCGTCCTTCGACAGGTGAATCCAGTAGCGTATCGTTTGAAGCTGCCTGCATCCCTCAGGATCCATCCGGTTTTTCATTGCAGCCTGTTGAAGCCGGCATGTGGACGCCAATGGGTGGCGCCTCCTCCTGTAGCTAGGGACGGCCGGTTGGAGTATGAGGTGCACAGTATCCTGGATTCCCGTTTACGTCGGGGCGTCTCTGGTATCTTGTTTCGTGGAAGGGTTATTCAGCGGAGGAGGACACATGGGAACCTTGCACAGGAGTACATGCCCCGAAAGCGGTGCGTTTGTGTCATGCTAGCTACCCGGGTAAGCCCGGTTCCAGGAGGCGCTGGGGGGGAGGACATACTGTCAGGAGATGACTCCGGTACAGTAGTGCGCCTGCCTAATAATTAAGGACCACGAGTTCCAGGGGTCTGTGCGGCAGTAGGCGGGCACTATAAGTAATCACTGAACCCGGAAATCGGGTCGTATTGGATTCCGTGTTCATACTGTTGTAGCGGCGGTGTTCGTTGTGCTGTTTCAACTGAGGGCGGTGGTGCTTCGCTAGGACCAGCGAAGACACGGGCACTCTCTGCATGGTGTTGTTAGTGCGGGGGAGGAAGCGCGCTCTCACTGAGCTGTTTTGGCGCTGTGAGTCGGCTGACTCATGGGAACGGGTTCTGTGGTGCTTCGCCGGTAGGCTTTCAGCGAAGACACAGACCCGCTTTGATTCAGGCTATTGCGTGCCAAAAGGAGTGGATCGGCTGGTTCATTCTGTGGGTGCGGTGGTGCTTCGCTGCCCTAGCGCGAAGACACGGACACCTGGTCAACCTTCCCGGCTGGTGGAGGACATACGGCGATTGTGGGATTCAGGTTTTGTCTATCCTTGTTGGTAGTGTTGTCTACTTCGAAAGGATGCCACGAGAACGGAGAAGCCCAAAACCATTGTTGACTTCATTTCCGTTGGCGGTAAGGTGTCGGAGAGAATTATCCTTTCAGGAAGACCTGTTGTATCTTTCTTTTGCTTTTGGGAGGGGTTCTGTGCATAACTAATATTTTGCTTCTGTGAGGTTAACAGGAGGGCTGGATTCTGAACTTTAGAGGGCTGAGCGGACAGAGATACTTTAGCACGTTTGACATTCTTTTCTTTAACGGAGCCTGGTATACGCGACCGGGTAGGTACTCAGTTGACATTCACGGGAAACACGGAGGGAGAAAGGCTATTGATTAGGGGAATTAATCTATGCTTTTATTCCATAGGAGACATTTAGTTACCAGCAGATCCGAGATAGGAGAGAACCCAGAGTGCGTCTCCATCTTTGTTGCTAGCGGTAGTTTACCAAGGTAGGTGGGGGTTCTATGAGAGTTATAGGAGGCTAGGGGAAGAAGTGCCGGCCTGTGATAACAGTCTGTACTTTGTTGTTTCAGGTTGCGCCAGCCCGCAGAGCACCAGCCCGGCCCCTTCTTTTTTCCCTCGCCGGATCACCTCTAGGCTCTGGGTGCTATATAGACCAGGCTTGGGGAGATCCGGAGGTGGACCCTCTAGAGCATCACCCGGATCCAGAAGAGCATCAGGAAACCCTGACAGCCAGTGTACTTAGAACAGGTATAGAAACCCTTTTCTGTTTTAATGCACAGCGCTAGAAAATGTATTTCTTTTTAGCACAATGAAAATGTACTATTAGATACAACCTAACAACACTGTTTAACTAAGTGAGGATAACTAAAACCAATACAAAAGAAAGAAGGAAACCAATGTACAGTATTACACCCCCAGCACCGAAGTGTTTTTTTTTTACATGGATCTACACGAATGATCAAGCAGTATGTGGTCACTCAGGGTCTTAGACAGCCAATGTCTGACATGAGTTGATCCATTTCCCCATACTGTATACTGTGGTGGGCTTAAACAAAATGTGAAATGTTATTGGCAGCCTACCATTTGATGGAAGAAGAGAGCTGATCCAAAGCCCAGAACTGTAACATATAGTCACTGCACCAGAGCCAAGTTCTGGCAGATATTTCTGGGCTGGATCTGGGATCCGGCTGAACCACATAAAAATGCTGAATTTACTGGCTTGGCATCTTTTCACTGCATCGGGACATACTTCAGCAGCACCTCAATGTTGTGTTCATTCCATCCTGTGCAGTATCCTGCAGGCAACAAAGGGGATTTCTTATTTTCACTTCCAGCCTAAAGCAAAGGTCTGATTTAAAGGGCCACCAGCTCTTCCTTGTTTAAGTATAGTCGGGCTGAGAGCCATCTGGAGCTTAGGTGCTCTTACGATGGCGGGCGGACCAGAGTCAGCCTGCCATCGTTGAGGTGGTTGGGACCACCCGCCAGTCATGCGGCAGTCCCTCCAATGAAATTACAATGCACCCGCCAGTATGGCTGGCGCATCCCGGGGATTCAACATTGCGGACGTTTCTGCTGGCTGTAGCACGTATGCAATGTTAAAATGCCATGCAGTGCATTTCCCTGCACTATGTGGCAGGCACCATGCGGTGCCTGCCATGCAGTGCAGGGAAATGCAAGGGGGTACCATGAGTACCCCCCTCCCCCAGTGCAGCAACTCCTCCCCCCAAGAAAAGGGGGGCCCGCAAAGCCAATCCCCGCCAGCCTTTCCATGACGGTTTCCCCACCATGGAAAAGCTGGCTGAGGCTAGCATTGTGATCTGGTAGACAGTGCCTGCTAGGCACTGTAACCATTAACCTCCATCTGTCTGCTCCGCCAGGCAATCGTAACGATTGCCTGCGGCGGAAGCATTGCGGGCGGTTTAGCGCCAGACACGCTTGCGGAACGATTTCCCCCACCATTGTAATGTGACGGGGGAACATTGCCAGTCAGATGGCAGATAGCCCGCCACCGCGCAGCTGGCGGTGGTGGGCCTTCCGCCATCTTAATGAGCCCCTAAGTACCTAGATACTTATGCAATGGAAGGAAACAAAGGCACACATCTTATCACTTCACAAGTACTTTAGGGAAACTGTGACTTTGTTCAAAATGCCCATTTAAGAGATGTGCATACACTGCAAGAATGCTAGCTTTATGTGTGTGTATGAGTAATTACACTTACAATTAATTTAAATGGCACCTACTAATTTATTTTTTATTCAGTTCCTTTATAGTGCTACGCATCCCAGTGTAGGGTGTCAGAGTGCTTTACATCACACACAGAGACACTAGAAATCATAGACTTATGCAAAATAAATGTACAGGAGATTGTTCATGAGACACAGAGGGTTATAAGATGTAGGAATCATATATCTTCCATTCTTGTATTATAATCCCCTCAAAACTTCTGGCCACAGAAATCTTGGCAACAGGTGTCTTAACCCTGAAAGATATTTTTAAAAGCAGCCTCTTTGTGAACAGTTAAGTATGCTAGAACAGATTTACTGTCCTATTTGTCCTTATTGAAAATAACTTTGCAGAAGATTCTTTTTAAATACATTCATTCATTGCCTCCCAGCCTCTGCTTTTGAAGCTCTGCCCCTCATGACTCTACCCCTTTCCTCTGCCACATCTTGACCCCAATGTAAGGGTTCCTGGAGTGATTATTTTCTCCATTTCCAGCACTGCTAAAGACCCTCTCTGTATGTATATACGTAAGTATATTTTATTTATGAGGTTTTTTTATTACACAAGGCTGGTGAGACATCTAAAGCTGTCTCTACGACAGAACTAACAAGCATTGGCATAGCCAATAGGTCTCGTCTTTGTGACCTTATAAGTGTTTAGCCATGCAACAGTTAATGTTGTTGCACCAAGGATATTGTGCTGGATAACTAAACACTTATAAGGTCCCAAAGGCGAGACCTATTGGCTACGCCAATGCTTGTTAATTTTTTGGGGAGCCAAGTTGTGTTGCAGAAGTTCTGAAAGTAAAAAAAATAACATTTATGACACCAGCGCTGACTATCCTACCACTTTCCCCACACCTATGTGGCAGAATTTCAGGGTAAAGAGTGAGCAAGCCTGAGGGTGAAAAAAGTGGAGGGCTGTGGGGGGTCCAAAGCTCACAGGTTTCTCCGACCCTTGCACAAGTGATTTTTTTTTTAAATCAAATCAGGGTGTTGTGTTTTCTTATTCCTAATGCAAATCCAGGGCTGTGAGTCCCACAATGCTAAGGGAAATCAGGACTGGATGAGCAACAGAACTGGGAAACTTGAGCACTTTCCAAGGCTTTCACCCATCTGTTCTTGCTCATGAGCTATACCCTCAACTCAGAGTGACTACAGAGCATAGTGAACAGAAACGGCACCTGGAAGGTCAAGGAAATGGAGAGTGAGGGAGGGGGTGTAAAGACTGGGGGATGGGATAAGAGCTTAGAACTTTATGTGCCTTTGACGTCAGCCAGGAATTTACACTGATAACACATATGGCCTTTAACAGGAAAAGAAATTCCGGTTTGCCTGGCTTTTCTTTGTTTCCTGACATGCCTCTGGGGGACGGGGGAGGGCACCAGTAGTCAACCTCCAGAATACCAAGAAGAGAGACCCCATTCCAAGAATGTGCTGTTGGAGCCCAAGAGTGATCCCGTGTGTGAGATTGTGAGCTCTTTAACTGATTTTGTGGTGGTTGTCAAGGATGGTTCTGTGGATTGTGTTGATCCTGTAGTCGATGTGCTGGTAGATAGTAAGAGGGCCATTAGGATCTCTGGTGGATCGCCACCGCCCACATGGCGGTGGTGATCTGCCCAAGATCCGTCCCCGCCTGCCACCCATTGTCCCCGCCTGCCACCCATTTCCCCCGCCATATTACTATGGAAGGGGGACCGCGGCGGACGGAAAGACCGTCCGCCACTTTTCCGCCCTGTGAACAAGTCGACCGGGCGGAAAAGAGTTTAATATGGTGGCGGTGTCTGTCAGACACCGCCACCATATAACTATGGTGGTGAAAACTTGCCTTTCCGTGGCGGCTTTGTCGCCACGGAAAGGCATGCAAGAATTGCTTGCGGGGGCCCATTGCGGGCCCCCAGGGACTCTGGGGGGTAAGGATAACCTATGGTACCCCCTGCATTTCAATAGACAACATGGCAGGCACCGTGCAGTGCCTGTAACGTTGTGCATTGGAATGCGCGGCATGCAATTTTAGCATTGCGGCGGGCGGTGCTCTTAGCAACACCTGCCACAATGTTAAATATGTGGGATGCGACCGCCATTGTGGCGGGCGCATCCTAATTGCCACCATGGGACCCCCGCCCTTATGGCAACGGTCCCTCTTCACGTCGGGATGGCTGGCGGACTTTGTCCGTCCGCCATCCTAATGACCCCCTTAGTGTTTGCAACTGCTGGTGGATTCGGGGACGTGCATGACTATGGATTACTGAGTTGTTTGAGAATGCCTGGGGGAACAGACCTCTCAATCCACCTGACAGAATTCCGGTTACCTATGAATGGAGACAAATTGACTTAACTGGGTTTTTTGTGACCTCTCTAGTTTTTAAGGACAGGCATATTCAAGAGAAGGTTTACGTGGCACAGAAAGGACTTAACATCCTTGGTTGGTATCATCAGGGGTTGTTCGGCATGACACTGAGACCTGGCACACTAGAACAAGTTTCCGTGGTAGATGAACATTCCCAAGGTGAGGGTTTGGCCTCCTGGTCCAACAAAGTTGCGAAGATTTTTGGAGACAAACTTGGATGTATTAAGGGGTTCAAGCACTTCATTAAGGTCAAGGAGGGTAACGTTTGTATTAAGCACAAAGTGCATAATGTGCCATTTAGCATCAGGGATAACTTGTCACCATAACTCAAGAAAATGTGTGAATCAGGTGTCATTAAACCAATCGAGTCCTCCCTCTGGTTATCTCCCTTGGTGGTAGCCTGTAAAAAGAATGGGAGTCTCAGGGTGTGCATTGATTTGCGCAGCCTGAACAAGGAGATTTGGGTAGACTCACATCCCCTTCCGCGCATCGATAAATTTCACGCGAAGTTTATTTCCAATTTTACGGCCAAGACTGTGCATTTGAGAGGTCTTCAAGAAAAAAACTATGTTTGTCTGGGATGACTCCTGTCAGGAGGTGTTTTCTCAGAATAAAAAAAGAGCTAGGGTTGTGCAATATCCTTACACCTTTTGACCCTCACTTTCAATGTACGGTGTCAGTGGAATCCAGTCTGGATGGTCTGGGTGGAATGATTTCTCATGTCAAGCAGGGTAAGGAGTACACCGTGGGCTTTGCCTCTCGAACGTTATGCCCAAGTGAAAAAAACTACTCTGTTATTGAAAGAGAATTGCTGGTGTGTTTCTGGGCTGTTGAGAGATTCAAATGTTTTTGTGGGGGAAGGCATTTACCCTTCTTACTGATCACAAACCCCTCATTCCCCCTTGAGGGTAGAATTGTTAAAGACCTCACTCCCAGAATTGCTAGGTTGAGCTCTAAATTGTTACAGTACAATTTTGATAATGCGAACATACCTGGTGGAAAAAACACAAGGGCTGATTTTCTTTCAAGGTCTCCATTGCCTTTAGAAAAACGTGATCTTCATGATGACGCAGATGAAGAATGTCTTATTGCTGCAGTCGATGCATGTGAGTGAAGGGGTTTATTGTGTCAGGGTGGCCCAAGGAAAAACATCTGGATAGTGACCTTCATTCCTTTTCCAAGGTCGCTGATGAACTTACCTTGGAGGGTGGAGAAATGATCATGCAGAGAGATAAATTTGTTCCTCCTAAATCACTGAGGAGTCGCATCATCGATTATGGTCATGAGGGACATCTTGGACAGACGAGTAGCTAATGAAGGATTTGTTGTGTGTATTGGTGGCCCTCCATGGACCGTCAAATAAATGATGTTGTGGAAAGATGTGTGACTTGTTGTTCCAGTGACAAGGTTATAAAGATCGTTTCTCCTCCTGTACAAGATGGTCCTTGGTTGAAGTTAGCCATCGACTTTGTGGGGCCTTTCAATATTCTTCCTCATAAATACAAATGTGCTTTGGTTGTTGCAGATTATTACAGCAAGAGGTGGGAGGTTCCTTTTATGATCGACCCCAATTCTCAAGAGCCCATCAGATTCCTCTAAAGTCTTTTTGCCAGAGAGGGTTTCCCTAAAGAGATCGTATCTGACAATGGAGTGCAATTTACTTCCAAAGAAATGTCTGACTTTCTGAGCCAGTCTGGTATTCTTCATCGCTGTGTGGCTTTGTATCACCCACAAGCCAATGGTTTCATTGAGCGCAATAACCATATTCTTGTTGAGTGTGTTCAGTGGGCTGTTTCATCTAGGGTCGATATCAAAGAAGCTGTGCAGAGCATGTTGTGGGCATATCATACAACTACCAGTGCCATCACAGGTTTCAGCCCCTTCGTTTTACTTAGAGGTAGGGAGGCATCCTTTCACATGTGTCCTGCTTGGATGAAGAAGTGGGGTTTTCTGTCAAACTGTGGGAAGCCTCAAGGGGGCGATGGTATGCCACCTCTACCAGTGGTCCCAGATGTGCAGCCTCTACCTGTGGTTACGGATGTGATAAACTTCAAGTCTAGTGTGTGTGGGGGTGATTGGGTGAGGATTAAGTCTCCTCTTAATGTTCAGAAGGGCTTGTCAAAATTTGGTCCTCATGTTAAAGTGGGCGCCACTTCACGTTTTACTGTAAGGGTCAATGGAAAGAATTGGTGGAACCTGTCCAGGGTTTACAAAATTAACAGGAGGATTGTGTCGCAGTTAGGTCTTGAGTCTGGCAATGTTGTTAATTCCCAGCCAGCTCAGAAAAAAACAACTCTCGAAGAGAGTTCTCCGCAACCTTCGTATCTTACCAAGTCTCTTTGAAGTATGTCCCTCCACGCAGGAGTGGTAGGACAATTGTTCCGCCAAACGATTGAATCTTTAGTCTTTGCTTTTGTTGCTTTCTATGTGAACTTGTACCTTTTTATATGTTACTCTTTTTGTTCAACCCCTTTGCTCTTACTGAACTTTGGTCTCATTCTTCGTTTCTTGTTTATCCTTTTCTTGTTTGTTCTTCGTTTCCTCCTTGCTTCTTTTCTTGGTCGTCTATGTCCTTTTTTTGGGGGTTTCATGGAAGAGAGGAGATGCTGTAGTTGTCATTGCACTTGTTATCTATTTGTTATTTATTCACTCTGTACCACCTATGATGTCATTGTCATTGTCATGGTCATAGAATGTTATGGTTTGAATCCCAGGAAAGTCCGTTCCTGGAAGCTGTGGAGATGAATAGTCAATAAAGTACCTGCTCTTAGACTTACCTGGTCTGGTGTAATCACTACACTTAAAGTAGCATACAGGGTTAACCCCTTGGCTGCGGGGCACATTCCTCTGCTGTGCTGGGGGGAGGGAGAACACACACAGCGCCCCGGTGCTCATGACGAGCTGAGCCACGGTTCTCGTGTGCTCACGACGAGCTGAGCTCGTCATGACCACGCCTGTTTAACCCCTTTCCTGCGTCCGCGATTTTACGGCAGTGCGGCACTTCCGCAAAATGGGTGGGGCCGCATCGGCTGATGGCCGACGGCAGCAATAGCAGCAGGAAAGGGGTTAATGGAATGCTCAGCACAGCAGGGGAATTAGCCCCGTGTGTGAGCGTTCCAACGGTCATGATCAGCTCAGCTCGTCATGAGCACCCGGGAACCGTGGCTCATGACGAGCTGAGCTCGTCATGAGCATGGGAGGGGGTAAAGCACCTCCTGCAAAGCACATCATATAACAGGCAGATGGCAGATTTTATTTTATGTAGATAGGTAAGTAAGTGGGTTACTGCTTTAAACACTGAGATCTGTTTGTTACACGCAGTTTTATTGTAATCCTTCCAGTATAGCAGAGTGAGCTCTGAATGATGATATGTGACTCCTACACCCAGTATCCCTCACTGTTTTATGTAACACATCCTGTGCAATGATTTACAAACTTCTGTGATTTATTGTCAATATTTTGTGTATGTTTGCTGTCATGTGATCTGACACCCTATATTGGTATGAATAGCGCTGTAAAGCAAATAAAAAATACTGGTATTTAAATTGTTATTTTGCACTGGGACAGAGTAACACATCTGATATTCTTACAGTGCATGAATATCTATTATATATGGGGGCCCCAACAAAGTCAAAATTGTGCCTCTCTTTTGCGCCTTTGAAGTATTAACAAGCTGCTGCTTTTGTTTTCCTTCCTCTGCGTTTACATCTAGGTGTGAGGCTAATGGCAGGCCCCAGCCTGGATACTTGTACAAAAGAAGGCAAAAAGGGCCCTTAAGTTTGTCCTTTGTTATGACCCAGCTGGAGTCTCAAATGGCAAAACCCCCCTCCCTGTCTGCACGTTGCTGCTGGGAAGGAAAGCAGATAACGAGCAAGCACTGCTGAATGTATCCCTGTGTCTCAAAATTACACCGGGACGAGTTCAGCATATTTTATAGTGGGGCTCAACTTCATGGCAGGGTGGACAGCGTCCACCCTGAGAAAAGAGTAGGTGGACGCCGTCCATCCGCGTGCACCCCCAACACGAGCCCTGATCCTACTGGTTACTGTTAATTAGAGGTTAACTGAGTTCACATCCCTCCTCCCTCTTGACACTGTACAGTGTCTCCTAGATGTACGTCCTGCGTCCCCAAAACATCGGTGTGTATATAGATTTGTGAGCCTGGCCCTAGTCTTAGCCAAGCACAGGGGTGCAATTGCGTAGAAACCCGTGGCAGCTCCTATGGGGCCCATCGGAAGAGGGGGGAGACAGCACCGACCACAGACACAATATAAGGTGTGACAAAGGCCGCTTTATTGGAAGCAGGTGCACCTCACAAACACAAAAACCCTTGGCCTGTGCCGTACAAAACTAGACCTCACTAAATATGAACTACCTAACAATGCCCCACCCCCACCCCTAAAATTGTTCCCCAAAGAAAAACATACCCATAAATTACCAACTGCACAATGCCTGACTACCTGACTAAATAACTTGTCATATGTACACTCCCCCCCTGACAACAAACACCTCAGTCCTCCTACCATGGTCCCCCTAGACTAGAAAAAGCGCCCCTTAGGCGACCATCACACCAGCACCTGTTCCAGCGACACAAGACCCCTACAACAACAACCCCGTGATGCACCGGCTCGCAAGAAAACTCCTTCAAAACCCATCTCCCTAGAAAAAACCCCAACCAACCTAACCCAGGAAGCCCCCCCCCTAAACTCAAAACAGACCACCGGGAAACATTTTTTTGGGAGCGGGGGCTGGCAAAAACGCTCCTAACCAGGCCCTCCCTCCGGCTGTTGTGTCACTGTCCCCAAAATGGTGGACAGCGACACAACGTGTCCGCTTTTATCTCCCCCCCGCCCAAGGCAGCCCAAGATCAGCCCAAACAAAGCCCAACCAGCCACCAGCCCAAAACCAGCCCGCGAAACTGTGCTGGCTCTAACAGCCTCCCCCCCTCACGGGGTCCCGGGGCCCCAATACCCCCAAAACCCCCAGAACCCCCCCCCCCCCGGGGGCAGCAGGCCTCCCGTTGGTCGGCCGCTCCCCCGCAAAGCCCCATTGTCACAAATATTGAAATCTGATTTCATGAAGTTGTCGAAAGCAGAAATACAGACACGGCCAGTACAAGTAAGAACGGAGGGGCGGAGCGGGGAGGGAGGGCGAGGGTGGTAGGTCGACATACGATGGGAAAGGAAAATTAAATTGATAAATAAAACCACGTAACTTCGCTAGCTGCATCTCCGAGTCGGCATTGTGGCAAGCGCAAGGTAAGTGGTTTTATTTATTTTTTATTTTTCCTATGCCGTCTTATGCCGACTCCCACTCCGCCTCCGCCCCATCCCACCTTTTTTACCTGTATCAGCTGCGCCTGCAGAAATATATTGGGAGACAAAGGACGGGGAAGAAGTCTATAATAAGTGGGATGTTCTAATCCAAAAAACTGAAGCTAAATCGGATGACCGACCTCCATTAAGGGGCACACTGTCTTGCATGCCCTCTGAGAGGTGTGTGCGAAATGGATGAAGGGTAATCCCCCCAGCTGCTGGGCACTGCAAATTTGTATGCATGTCCATTTTCTACACTATGGCTTGTACCTCCCTCCCCCACCCCCCTCCCCCAGGTCCCCTCCCGCAGGTCTGGATCCGGGATAAGGCCATAAGGGAGACAGTTGCAAATGCACCTCGCTCATCATACTGTAGAAATATCCTGAAGAACACGATTGCACCAGTGTCACATGAGATTTAATTGTGCTCTATTTGTCACATGGATGCAGAGCTTGGAGCTGGCCTAAACTACTTTGCTGCATTAAGCTTTTACACATGCATGGATGTAAGTGCAGGGAAGTCCAACTCTATCTGGAATGCAATGTCAAAGAGATTATTATTTATTGTACCGGGCATCTAATCCATGTAATGTATTTCTCAAACAGCTAAAGGGGAAGGGAGGTGGGCATCATCGGCTCGTTACATTTTGCCTGAATCTAGGGGTTATGTGTCAAAGTCTTGGTTGTATTTTGCTTTCAAGAAAATGAATAAAAATACATAATGTAAAAAAAATAGAGTTCTCAACCAGGACCACTATGGACTCTGTAACAATCACTACGGCTAAATTGGCAATTTACGTTTTTGATGAGCTTCGGCTTCCACAGGGATCGGACTGTACGATAGGGCAACCAGGCACTGCCCTACAGGCTGCTCCGACAGATCAGTGAGTGGACCGTTTTTGTAGCAGTTGTGGGCCAGTTTAATAGCCAGGTGGGCCGGATTTTACTGTTGATTTCCCCGACATTATCACTTTTTTAACTATCTGCTTCATTAATGGGGACAACTTTTATCTTGGCGCCCCAGCCTATTTTTCCTCCCAGTCCGACCCTGCGCAACTTCCATCTCTCACTCCTAAGAGAGCAGGCAGGAAGTGTTTGGAGAACTGTTTTCAAATCCGACCTCGGTTTCATAAAAAATGTAAAGACAAGCAGGAGACGCAGACCGTTCCCTGCTAGAGAACCAGACCGACGCCATTATTCCGGCCCCGCCGGAGGACTTTCCTTCCTCCAAGACCCTGCTTTCGGACGCAGAAATGAAAGCCATAAATTCAGCGGAGGAGAGCTGGCGGAGCGCTCATGCAGGTAAGTATCAGTAAGAACACATTTTCAGATGGGTAGATACTGTGCAGCAGGAAAAATAATGAACTTCCACGAGAAGCCGAATTACGCTTGCCCAATTTGATTTCCCATCGCCAGAGGATTTCAGCTTCACTGTGCAGATGCCTGCAATGGTGGAAACGACAGGACGTTTTATTTCCCCCATTTTGCAGCGGAATGCGAAACACTGGCGATTCGAAATGAGATACCAATGCCTCCAGCTGCGTTAGATAATCCGGGCCTCGGTCATAGCTACCCATTTTCCACTTAAACTACATCTTGAGAGCTTTTTCAAAATCAAATATTAAACGCAACACCTTTAACGTATTTGTTGTTTCTAAGTAAGGGGGCTATAACCTCATTCCAAGTTGATCACAATGGGGAAACACACACTGGAAAAATCACTAGTTCTAGTGCTGCGTTCTAGTTTTTAAGATTTGCAAATTACAGTGTTTTTTAATGTTTCTGTGAAACTTTTTTTATAAAAAAAAAAATATATATATATATATACAGGTGCCTGGTCGTTCACATGTTCGCCCACACAGGCATTCGTCTCAATATTTTTTTGTGATAAAAGAACATTTGCAGTTTCATGCGAGAACGACACGAAACTATCCTAGCGCTTCACACGAACACGAGTTACATTACACAAGGACACATTCTTTCTTTTTTTTCTATTTAGGCAGTGATTTCTTTGATATGCCCAGAATTACAGCATGTTGAGCTGAGCCGAGACTCGAATCTGGTTTCGCAGTTAAAAATGATGGTCACCTATTCGTACACTTGCGTGCTCCTTTTGCTTCCATTACAGCCGTGCTTGCTATGAAGGGGCAACCTGACAAGTTGGATGTTGGCAAATGCAGATCTTAACAGCACAAAAGCAAATCTTTGAACATCACGAGAAAGTGCAAACTCTTCGGATGTTGCAAGAACATTTTCCAGGTTGTAAGATTCTGCCAGGGTCAATTAGTTAGCCAAAAATGAGCATACAGTTGCAGGAAGAAAAGTGAGTCAATCGTTATGAGAATTCATCCCCATATGTAAATTCAAAATACTCTAGGGAAACATAAGCAGATATTTATCTGGTAGCATCTTTTGTTACTAAAAATGTGATTTCCACGACACTCCAGCTCAAGATCCTTACAAACCAGAAGCGTCTTGCTCGGTCATAGAGTGCTCCCTTAGAGAGTGCAAACTTCCATGTTTCCATCCTTTGAAATTGAGCACTCATAAAAAGTAACCAATTTTACCAAATTACTGTCACTTTCAGTATCATCAGAAAAGAGTCTTAAAGTAGGTTTCAAAGTCTTTAGACTTCAAATACATCTGAAAAAGATAAAATGGTGTGTGATGGAGCGGACGTGGGGTCAAAGCGACTTATGTCAAGACCCAGGTTTGTGGATGCAATGGTAGAGTTTTGAAAGTGAATTTCATCAGTCTGTGCTCGAAAATAGGATTTGAGCTGGAAATGCTGGAATTGGATAACTAAAAGAATCACAAATATTGACTGGGTTTTCTCAGAACAGCAGGAACCAGCTTACTGGATGGATAGGTGTCTGATGGACTAGGGACAATACGAAGTCATCCTTTATCGGAACAGGAGTTACCGGTGTGTGCCAACGCAAACACAGATGGTGGTTAGGGCCTGGAGAGGGGCCTCACGTTATCTGGGGTGGAGTGGCAGATTAACAAACCAGACTCCATTGTGGCATAGTGACTTGCTGAGGGAGGTAGGGGATTTAGCAGGCTTGACTGACAAAAAGGGGACTCAGTTGTTCCTTGGTGAAGAGTTATATGGTCAAGGAGGGAAGTAGGTTAATAGGAGGGTAGTGCTCAGTGGAGGGCTACCCTGGGCATCCCATTAGTTGGAATGAATGGCCTCACACACTCTTGCAAGTGTCATGCTTCATCATCGGCCGTTGCTCCTCGTTGGACAGGCGATGCAATGTCCAACGGGCTCACCTCTAGGAGGGGCTCTTTGTCGGAGATCTTTTTTCCAACAGCATGTGGGTGAAGTGCAAGTGAGGGGCCAGGTGAGGGGTGGATAGTGTAGGTGGGTGCGTTAAAATATAGCACGGGATACCGGAGATCAGTTTATTCTGGTGGTTCCCATACTATAAGTTAAAACCAGTGGGTAGCCTATGATCGCCAGAAGTTAGGTTCCGTATCACGATCTAGGACTACAAAGCGTTCTGTGAGGTCGACATGTTTCTCGCTTTTGCAATTATGCTGCGATTCTTCAGGACGTAATATAATTATACATCTATCACAAGGGAAGACCTAATAAAGTGTCAACCTATAAACATTATATTTTCTGTTGTACTACCTGGTTAAGACTGCTCTTGCCTAGAGGAGACAAAAGAGAGAGTTACCAAAATACACAGACAACAATTTCCCATTCTTGACCGTGAACACACTGTGGTTGTGTGAAGAGAAGTGACTCTGTGGCTGTGACATTCTGTGAGCAGTGACCGTTTAGTATCAACTTAATTCACGTATACCACATGTCACCTCTATCATAATTCAAATTAAAATAAGCTTAAAAATCAAATTAAAACATGGTAGCAGCAGTTTCTTCATGGTGTCTACTTCGTAAAACCACTGTGGGTTACTTAGTTACTCACCTACAGGTCAAGGAGTACAGGTGTCAACAGTACCCGGTAGGTGTGATTTAGCAGGCTTCTCAAGATGGGAACTAATCTGGATAGAACATCTGGGTGACGTCTGGAGGGGGCAGACCCTGATATAAATTGTTGACATTCGTCAGGAATACGACTTGGCGGAAACAGAGTGCTGTAAATATACGCAACTGGGCAATGCCATTAAGAGGCATATATCAGAAGGGGAACAATTGCGTGAGGCGTCTCCTTTGGAGGACCGATTAGTAGCAGACCCTATGTCTGACAAGGGAATTTCTACCATATATAGAAAGTTATATAATAACTCCAGCAAGGATTCTGGGGAGTTAAGAGAGGCGTGGATAGAATCCTTACTGGAGTCTGGAGAGGCGTGGATGGGGGACCTGGGCGAGATAGATAATGACCAAAGGACGTAAGCAATACAAAGCCAGAGGGAAATTGCCATTAGGACCAGATTCCGTCTGGTTCAGTTATGGATCCTACATAGATCTAATTCTTCCAGGACAGTCTTGTGTAGGATTGGGAGAGTGGCGCCACCTTTATGTTGAAGGGGGTGTGATCAGGAGAGCACATTTTTACATATCTTCTGGGAATGCCAAAAGATCCAAGACTACTGGAAATAAATAACAGAAATGATGGCACAGGTGACGTCAAGATCGGTCCAGGTGGATGCCATTTGGCTTATTTTAAATATATTCGGGGAGTAGCTATGTCCTAGATTTTAGAGCATTTGGCGAACACTGGCAGCCGGGGTGGCCAAGCGGAATATAGTGCAGGCATGGGGAAAGGTGGCACCCTGACTGTAGAGGAATGGATATCAGATATGGACTGGCGTCGGAGATCAGAACGGATGGTGTTTCAGAGTAGAGGATGCCCCAAGGAGTAGGAGAAGGTGTGAACGGATTGGCGGGCTTTTCCAGAGTTTTAAATGAGAGGAAAGATAGAGGGATTAGAGGATAGGTATAACGTCTGAGACCGTTCTTTGCTTTGGGACAGAGCAATGAAGTGGATGATGGGCCATTAAAGCGCCGATACCATTAACCTTGTGTTTGGCTGTTTAAGATGCTAGCATATGCTTAGTATGATATATGATGATTGAATTTCCAAAAAGCAGTGTACGATGTATGATACAAATGTTAATAACAATTATTTAAAAAAATAAGAGTCACAAATTAAGAATCAAAGGATCAGATTTAGCGTTTGACGGAGGTTACTCTGTACGTTAGGGTGGCAGAAGACATTGCTTTCACCATCCTGCCATACAATCCTCTGTCAAATTTAGAGTTATCAGATTGGCCAAAAGTTTGATGGACAGCCTCTATCGATTTTAACAGTTGTTCATCAAACTTTGATTTTTTTTGTTTTCAGAAACAATCTCCCAAAGCTGAAATTTGTTTCAGAAAACAAAGAAATAATGAGCTCGAAGGAGTTGCTAGAAATATAAAATACCTCTTAATTTGAACCCTGTCCTGAATGACATTGAGTGAGTAAGTGAGGTGAGCGAACCAGGACCTTGTTTGGTTCCATCAATGAGGAAATTCTGAAAACATTGTGGCCAAATGGTGCCTTTTACACCTCTACACATTTTGTGATCCCTCCTTCAATTCTCTTTCCATTATTCCTTTTCTTCATCCATCATCACTTCTCTCCAACCATCCATCGTTCTTCCTCTCCATTCATCATCTGTCCATTAATCATTCCATCGATTCCTCCATCCATCCATTTCCTTATGATTCATCCTTCCACCTAGCCATTCACCCATGCATCTATGTTTTGCACTTCTCATCTAACCTTCTCTCCCTCCCATCTTTGTTTGGTGGTCTCTTGTTTCAGCTGTTCCCCCACTCTACAGCTCCATCATGCTATTCTCTTTTGGTAGTATTTGTGAGCTCCTGTTTGGAGACATTGTCTCTGAACAAGGCCCAACGAACCAGAAACAACATTTTACAGATTTTGTGTTACACACAATGTCCACTGATACCTACTAACACTCAGCTGCTGAAGTGGGGAATTACCCCCCTCCAAACCACATGAGTTTTCTCTTAGTGTGTGGGGATGATTTGACTTTTGTTTCATAACTCGGAAGTGACGGAAAGGGAAAAAAACTTTACACCATCTACCCTAAATAGGGCAGGTGGTGTGGTGTCCATCCTCCAGTTGCCCTTGCTCCGTAGGGTGGCTGAAAGACGTTTTCTGTCAAGGACGCCAACTAGGGGCTCGCTAAATGAGGTGGGCGGACTGAGAGTATGTCAGACAGGGAATACCGACGCCTGTGCAATGGATATTCTGAGGTCTTTGCAAAGGATTATCCTGTTACCCCCAAACTTTAACTCAGGCCCCAATTATTTTTATGAAGGAAAAACAGGGGATTTATGTTGTCAAAACATCAGAGGATTTATCCTCCGTAGATCGCATAAATCCTTGTTACACTCAGCTGTCAATATGAAAGAAAGACAAATGCAATGTAAACCAGCAATTGCAATGCAATCGGTCTCACCTTTGGGACCTTATATTTATTTAGCTATGCAGCACATTAGCCTGGGTGCTGAAACATTTACTGTTCTTTAACATGGAGGGAATGTAAGCACCAAACTGCGTGACATGCCAGGTATGGGAACACATGGAGAGAAATATTGCCTTTCAGTGGTAAATGGTATAGTCCAAAGCTCTGCTTTTAATATAAAAGCAGGGCATTTGGTGGTCATATCACTGAAAATACAAGATTTGAAAAAAATATTGTTGTCTACGGGTGCTCGTGGAAGACAATTTCTATGGACTGGAATCTAGAGAAAGCTAAAGTGATTCTGGTATTTTAATCACCTTTGCTGGTCGTTTTCTATCAAGACAGTTAAATAGAGGCAGTTGAACAGAAAAAAAAGTGCCTAAGCAGAAGCAAACAAGTCCTAGGGCTGATTTCCTCCAGGGCCTACAAAGTACATACACATATAAGTATATACTAAAGTATACACTAAAGTATATACGAGAGGGCTTGAATGCTCGACCTAAAAACGATAGGAAGCACCAAAAAACAATGATTAAAAACTCATGTTTATTTCATAATAAAATGGCTTTCCCTAATCCTTCGTACTGGTCTGCAAGCCCGTCAGAAAACCCCATCTTCCTTTCAAGTTGTGTACATATTATGACCTTGAAAGCAAGTAATCGTCCAATGAGATCTATATTCTTTAATGACATTCTGTTTATGGCAACATATCAAAGCTAATTTAATTTAATTACTTGTTATTCCCAATTTGCACTTCACAAACCAACACTAGCCAATTTGGGTATGCTTTCTCTGATTACATTTTTTATTGGAACATACAAAAATCGATTCAAGTCCAATGCCAAGACTTTTCATGACTCATGGACAGCTCTTCATCAGGACAAAGAATAAACTGTCACTGATTGCAAATACCCAGCAATGCATAATAATTTCTCTGTGTTGACTACTACATGAATGATTAATCATGCTACAATTGTTAAATAATTCAGTATGGATACCAATTGAAAAACATATGACAGTTCCTACAAGATCGATATTTAAGAAAATTAATTTACGTTTCCTATCTTTTTGTTCTTTGAATTAAAAAAATATAAGTGCCTAAGAATGACTTGATAGAGAGTGCATGTCGGCTAATAAGGCCTGAGTTACAAAGATTTTGGTAATCATCATTTGACATTGTAGTTTTTTAGAATCTTGGCCCTTTTACAAGGTTTATAGAAACAAATGATGGCTGTTCCCTGTGATATTTTTGCTATAACGTGAGCCTTTCGAGAGGGTGTGCGCTAACATTAACATGATATTTTCTGAGCTGGGTGGAAATTAGGGGTGGGCAAAACTTGCTGAGTTCCACTCTGCGGAATTCCGTGGAGTTACCTAAAAACTCAGCGAGAGATCTGCCAGTGGTGGAATTTGGTACGTCATGCTACTCGCGCTGATTTTTAGCGGTGGGAGCTTCTTTTGCCAATCGAATAGATTGTCTACTCAAATGGCAGCTCTCAACACGAGTGCCAGCTTTCGCAACATGAGCCGTAGTCACCTGCTGTGACCGCCTGCATTGAGATATCTCGCCTGGAGGCGGTCTAGCATTCAATTTTCTTGTTTGCCAATTTAAAGTTGGCGAGCCGCGCACAAGAAAAAACTCCACCACGAGGCAGTTGGCAAAGTTATTCCAGAAGTCGGTGCTCCAAGCAAAATGCAGAGGGTGAAAAACTCAGTGAACTCCGCCTGAGGAGCAGAGTTTATCACCCACCCCAAGTGGAAATGTGTGAAATTAGATTCAACTGCACTTGTTAAAAGTGCAAATATTAGCTGGTGGGAAAAAAGTAGCGCAAAACAACTACAGCATGCATAAATTGTATGAAAACACCATTAGGGAATCAGGACTGACCGACCTCCGGTCGGCGGTCCGGACCTCAGCATTACAATGCAACCACACATGGTGCGGTTGCATATTCCCATTTCTCTATGGGAGCTTTTGCTGCCTTCGTAAACTGGCCGCAGCATACGCTCCCATAGCGAAATAGGAGACTCTGTTCATCCCTGCACCGCATGGCAGGCACCTAAAGGTGCCTGCCACGTGGTGCAAGGATTACCAGGTGTGCACCCTCGGCCCCCAACTGGGGGCCGCAGGGTGACCTACTAGAAACCAACATCTTAATCCCTACAGCAGAAACACCATCCATAGGTATTAAAGTCAGGCCTCTGGCTGACGGGCTCCTTAAGAACATCGGAATCCAGCCAGAATGACCCGGTGGTTTCACTTTCGACTGCCTGCATCGCAATGCGGTGGACAAAAGTGAAATCCGCAAAGAGCTCCGACCTGTGGGTGGAGGCTTTCCGAGTCTCATCATAATAAGGTCCTAAATGTCACATGAAACTATGTTTTTGTGTCCATGAAAGTGGAATTGAATGTGGAAAAGACTCCATATTTAGTAGTCTATTGATTACTGTTAGAACTGGGGGTCTCTAGTTGGCAGGGGTAGGTACCACTGTCCAAATAGGGACCCCTGCTTCTAGTCAGGGTAAGGAGGAAACCCTCTGAGATAACCCCTGCTCACCCTCTAGGTAGATTGGCACGGGCAGTCTAGGCTAACCAGAGGCAATGTGTAAAGGATTTGTACCAACACTCACAGTAAGACAGTGAAAACACCACAAACTGACTCCACAACAGTTTAGAAAAATAAAGGTATTTAATCTAAACTACACAAGACCAAAACGACAAAAATCAAACATACACAGTTCAAAAATATGGTTTCAAAAGAGTTCTTAAGGTTTGCGATAAAATTCTTCAGGTTCCGATAAAATAATCCACAGATGCGTGAAAAGTTCACAGTTGCGTCACGTTTACTCACAGTACCTTTTAGTTGCGACAAAGTTCCAAAAGCAGAAGCTGGTGTGGTGGAAAACAAGCGATGCGTTGCTCCTGAGACCCTGGGGAGGCGTTTGCGACAGCCCCGCTGCAGCAGCGGGCATGTTGCGACGAATCCGGTCTGTATGGGGAGGAAGGCCACTTGTATGGATTCAGGTGCGGAGGTTCCGTAGGAAGTTTGTTCTCGCAAAAGATACGATGCGATGATCTTTGGAGTTGCGACGATCTCTGGGACGACGATGCGTGGACCAGGGGTGATCTTCTCTCTTGCAGCTCCTCGACGCGATGGTTTCTGCGACGACACTCGCAGCGACTTGATGCGGTCCGCAAGCAAGCGGTGCGGCGATCTCACCCAGCAACGACAGGCTCTGCGACGGCACTCGCAGCGATGTCAGACTTTCCCGCACCGGTCTGGTGCGTCCCACAAATGAAGGATGCGATGGCTCTGGCAGCGGCAACAGGCGCTGCGACGATCTCGGCCTTTGTAGCGGCGGGGATGCGCTCCGCAGCGAGCGATGCGATAACTTTTCAATTGCACAAGTCTCTCAAGCTTAGTTTCAAGCTTTCCAGCACAGGTACAACTTCCAGAGGCCCCACAACTGGATCAAGCACTCTAGGAAGGACAAACCTCTCTCAGCAGAGTTCAGGGAAGCTGGGGGTGAAGTCCTTTTGTTCCTGGGACTTCAGAACAGGGAGCCAGCTCTTCTCAGGTCCTTGGAGATTCCTTCAAGACAGGGGACACAGCACAACAGCAAAGTCCTTCCCCTCTCCTTGGCAGCAAAGCAACAGCAGGTCAGTCCAGCAGAGCAACAGCAGGACAGTCTTCCTTCTTCAGTTTCAGCTTTCTCCTTGGCAGAGGTTCCTTCTTGATTCCAGGATGATCTAATATTCTGTTGTCAGGGGTCCTGTACTTATACTCCTAAAAGTCTTTGTTCTCTTTGTGCAAGTGGGCCCTGAGCCCGGTCTGAACCAGTTCTGGGTGTTGCTTGAGCACTTTGTTTACCTGGCTTCTCCTTTCCTTTCAGAGTGAGGGCAGGGTCGTCAGCCGCCCAGCAGGAGGTGGAGCCAGCATTGTGAAAGGCAGGCACAGCCCTATTCAGGCCCAGATGCTATCTCCTCCCACCACTCAAGTTGCAAATGCAGCCATTCGGCCTAGGGCTGACTCAGCCAGCCTCCTGGGGAATTCCCAGCCCCTGTCACTCTCAAACCAGACAGTCAATACACAAACAGGCCAAGGCACACAGAAGGGTCAGACAAGAGAACAGCAACTTTCTAAAAGTGCTGTTCTCAAACACAGGATTTAAAAACAACCTTTCCTAAAAGATGTGTTATTAAATTCTGAGTTCAGGGATACTAGACTCCTATGTCCTATATTGTTCCTATGAGAAGAAATGCTGGTAGCCACTGTAGCCAGCATCCCCCATGTTAATCTATGGAGCAAGATAGCCTTACAATAGTGAAAAACGAAAATGTCTGCCTTTCACTACCAGAGCATGTCACCTGCACCAGTACATGCTCTACCTTTCACATACACTGCACCATGCCCAGGGGGGTACCTTGGGCCTTGCATAGGGGTGACCAATGTGTACAAAAAGGGAAGGGTTAGGCCTGGTCAGTGGGGACACTGGCCAGGAGGACATGGCAGTTCCTAGACTGCACACAGGCACTGCAGTGGGCGGCCTGAGACACCATTTTAGGGCTACTCATGTGGGTGGCACAATCAGTGCTGCAGGCCCACTAGTAGCATTTGTCATCACCAGCCCTGGCACACCCAGTGCACTTTACTAGGGACTTCATGGTGATACAAATATGCCAATCATGTATATCCAATTACAATACAATTTACACACAGAGCATATGCACTTTAGCACTGATCAGCAGTGGTAAAGTGCGCAGAGTCCTATTGCCAATAGCCACGGGTCAGGAAAAATAAGGGAGGAAGAAGCAAAAAGTTTGAGGATGACCCTGCAAGAAGGGCCAGTTCCAACAATTACAGTTGCAAATGAAAATGCACCGTGCAGGTCAGTAGGTATGCATGGTGTGAATTAGGCAAGTTTTTTGTAGCTGTTCTGTTGCACGCATTTGCCCCAAAATTAACATAAGCATTTGCAATACAATAGGTCTCGCATTTACGCAAGTTTGGGCTATTGACATTGCAAATAACAATGCCTTTTATTTTTGTTTTCGTTTTTAAAACATAAAAAAGAAGCATTGTTATTTACAATGCCTATAGCTTAAACTCGTGTAAATGCTAGACCTACTGCATTGCAAATGCTTGTTTTATTTCAGCCATGTTGTACAGCAGCTGGTGTGCACAAAAAAGCTGTGACGCAGAGAACTGCTGCGTGATCACGCTTTTTAAAAATAACTTTCAGACAGAAAGGGGATTAGGATGTCTCAGTCACAGTGTCCACAACATCTTTGGAAACATAGATTCAAGTATGTCATTTATGTCAGCACCTGGAGTACTCTCTGTACTTTCTGAAATACTGTTAACCCTGTGACATCTCTATGACAACAGACAGAGGTATCAACGAGAAGCCAATGGCGGTCCTTGGTCTAACACCTTAATAAACATTTTTAAACAGCTTTAAAATTCCCTTCTCTATGACAGGACATTATCATCCTGTAAACATACAATTTCTCACATGTCAGATACAGAACCCTGTTGTTACACAGAACCAGGTTATTACACAGTTATATGTGCATTTGGGATGTATGACGTTAGAACGCATACATTGACAACGCGTACCTTTACAACGCGTTCGTAACAACGAAAGTTGTTACCACGCATTGCGCTGGGGGGGCGCAAAATTGATTAATTTAATTTACTATTCCAACACCAGTCCCCGTGGATAGTAGGGAAGGTGTTGGGATAGTAAATTAAATCATTTACTATCCTTGAGCGCCCCCCAGTGCAATGCGTGGTAACAACTTTCGTTGTTACGCCCGCGTTGTAAAGGTATTCCGTGGTAATGCTTGCGTTCTAAATGCTGCATACCGTGCATTTGCTATTTCATGGTGTATCCAAGAGTTTCCGCCAATGCCAGCTTTGCATGCAGCAGAATAACTGGATATGTACATGAGTTCTATTTAGATTAACTGTATGTGGACTTACTCTACCTGGATATCCTTGTAATCAAACTATGGTTTGACGTCCTGAACCTATATTGGACACCAATGCATAAATATAAATTAAATTATCTTAACTATCAGTTCTAGGACAGCTCAATGAGTGCGTCATTCACACCTTGTCTTGTTAGTTTGCCTCCTCGACCTCACAGGGGGAATATTTCAATGCTGGAGCTGAGCTGATTTGGTTCAAAGGAGACCAGAGAGGATTCAAAAGTTAAGAAAAAAGGCTGATCCCTAGGTATTCTGTCAAGCTATTATTTTGCGAGCAAGGATTCATAAGATTTAACAAACTAACACGTTTCATGCTAGCGAAGGGCTTCTTCATGGCACATGGTTGGAGAGGATGTGGCCTTAAGGCTAGAACGGTCAACCTCGAAGCTGGGGAACCGGATCTGAGTCTCAGCAGGGACGCTCAACATCATGTGATTCTGGGCAAATCACTTAATATCCCCGTGCCCCAACAAAATGAACGTGTCAGTTAGGGGTGGGCAGACAACTCTGTTCCGCCCACGGAATGTGCGGATATTTGCCCCTTCCGCGATATATAGGCGAAGAAACAAGGCAAATCTCCGCACATTTGGGGCTAACCGAAGTTGGCCTCCCGCCCACCTCCCGCCTGCAGTATTAAATAACTTTAAAAAGGATGATATATAACATTTCAAATAACCTTACCTTATTGGCGGTGTCCCCGGGCTTCCATCTATCTCCATCGCGTCTTCTTCTGGGAACTGTGCATGCACCAGAGTTCGAACATGTGCATTCCTCGTTATGAATGTGCATGTGCGGGCTCCCCCTCGACCCCTTCTTCTGCTGCATCCACTTCACCTTCCAGAAACCCACCACACACCACCGCACCCAACAGATCCCCCGCCACTGCTAGAGCAAAATCACCGAAGACCATCTACATGCAAACCTCGCTCTTAGCCCACCCACTGAACCCTCCAACACCGATGTCGCTGCCCACAACCTCAGACGCTGGATCGAGGACTGCACCAACACCCTCGCCCCACTGAAGAAACCCCCCCACAGAGACACCAGCAAGAGGGCCAGCTGGTTCACCCCAGAACTCCTAGATTCCAAGCAAGCCTGCCACATACTAGAGAAGAAATGGCACAGTGAACAAACTCCGGACAGCCACGCAGCACACAAGGACGCCGTCCACAACCACCACCACCTCATCAGGGTTGCCAAAAAGACCTCCTTCAAAGACCACCTCGACAACAAAACACACAACAGCAAGGAGCTCTTCAACATTGTGAAGGAACTCGCCAACCCAGCTCCAACACCAACGACATCACGCCATCGCAAGCCATGTGTGACTCCCTCGCCACCTTCTTCCACCGCAAGATAGCAGACATCCACGCCAGCTTCAACACCGAGACAGCCCCAACAGACAGCAACACAACAGACCCTCCCCACACCATCAACCACATCCCCTTGCTAGCCTGGACCAGCCTGAGCGTCGATGACACCATTAAGACCATGAGCACAATCCACTCCGGCTCTCTGTCAGACCCATTCCCGCACCACGTCTTCAACAAAGCAAGCAGCTCCATCGCACCCCACCTACGCAACGTCATCAATCTCTCCCTTGAGACAGCGACCTTACCAGAGAGCTGGAAACACGCCGAGATCAACGCCCTACTCAAAAAACCCAAGGCAGACCCAAGAGACCTCAAGAACTTCCGACCCATCTCTCTGCTCCCCTTCCCAGCCAAGGTCATTGAGAAAATCGTTATCAGACAGCTAACCCGATACCTCGAAGAGAACAGAATCCTGGACCCTTCCCAGTCATGGTTCCGCAGCAACCACAGCACCGAGACCGCGCTCATCGCCACCACCGACGACATCAGGACCCTGCTAGACAACGGGGAGACTGCAGCACTCATCCTCCTAGACCTCTCCGCCGCCTTTGACACTGTCTGCCACCGCACACTACGCGCACGCCTCCACGCAGGGGGGATCCGAGACAAGGCTCTGGAATGGACCACCTCCTTCCTCTCCGGCAGAACCCAAAACGTTCGCCTCCCCCGCTTCTGTTTCGAAGCCTCCGAGATCATCTGCAGGGTACCCCAAGGATCCTCCCTCAGCCCGACACTGTTCAACATTTACATGGCCCTGCTTGCACACGTCGCCCGACAGCACGACCTCAACATAATCTCCTACGCCGATGACACTGAACTGATCCTCTCCCTCACCAAGGATCCCATCACCGCCAAAGCCAACCTCCATGAAGGAATGAAGGTCGTCGCCGACTGGATGAAGATCAGCCGTCTGAAGCTGAACTCGGACAAGACGGAGGTCTCATCCTCGGCTCCAACCCGTCAGCCAGGGATGATTCCTGGTGGCCAACGGCACTGGAGGCAGCCACGACCACGCACGCAACCTGGGAATCATCCTCGACTCAACGCTCTCAATGACCAAGCAAGTCAACGCCTTCTCCTCCTCCTGCTTCAACACCCCCCGCATGCTCCGCAAGATCTACAGATGGATCCCGACAGATACAAGAAAGACAGTCACCCAGGCCCTCGTCAGCAGCAGACTCGACTACGGAAACGCCCTCTATGCGGGAGCCCAAACCAAGCACATCAATCGACTACAACGGATCCAAAAAGCCTCGGCACGACTGATCCTCTGTACCACGACATGGCCACATCACTCCCCACCTGAGAAACCTGCACTGGCTCCCCGTCAACAAGAGGACATCCTTCAAGCTCCACATCCACGCACACAAGGCACTCCACAAGACCGGCCCAGCCTACCTCAACAGACGGCTCTCCGTCTACACCCCCAACCGCCAGCTCCGCTCCGCCGACCTTTCACTCGCCACCGTCCTGCGCATCTGAAGAACAACCACCGGCGGGAGATCCTTCTCCCACCTCGCCGCCAAGACATGGAACACCCTCCCACTTAGCCTACGACAGACCCAAGACCTGCTGACCTTCAGGAGGACACTAAAGACCTGGCTGTTCGAACAGTAGTGGCCCCCTCTCCCCCCCAGCACCTTGAGAGCCTGGCGGGTATGTAGTGTGCTTAAAAAATGACTGATTGATTGATTTTACAAGATCTCTTCATCAGGGGTATCTAAAATGCAGAAATTCATATATATTTAACCATTAGCATCATTGTTGCACATCTATTCAACAAACGTATAAAATGTATTTATTAGTGTACTGGTTAAAACAACGCATTACTAACTTCTATTAAGATGACATGAAACCATCACAGCATTGAAATATCAATCCCCTTAACAAAACGACCACGTATTTTTCAACTGCCACAAGTTTAGAGTTTATCGTGCCTCTCACTCACATCCCTCCCATATACCTTCAACCCATCATTTGAAAACCATACACGACTGAACTGAGAAATGCGCTTACCGTGACACATCAATTATTATTCATTTAAAATAGCCCAAACTCGCTTAAAATCCATGCTCCTTGGAACATTTCAACAAGTGCCGCAGCACGTCTTCCTCCAAGTAATAGCAGCATCAACTGCTGGTAACTGACTCGACTTCATATCTCACCTCCCTAATTATCTGCAGGTGAGTGATCACATGTTTATGCCAAGGGGCTCGAATAACACTGAAAACGGACTGCTGGTGTTCCTCGCTCAAACCCTTAATCTTACTATTGTAATGACAACTACGTTTCCCAGAACCCCTCAACCCAAATCTTTTCTCGCTGCTCTCAGCCTCCCCAAATTACTAGTGCGATCGTTATGCATATCCTATGTTGTCATTAGTCAATTATTACAAAACATAAACATTTCACAATGCTAATAACCTATAATTGCTGTGTATGTGATATCTATAGACGTATAAACAATTCTATATTAAGGGTAGCGCTCTAGTTGTTGGGAGCGATTAACAATAAAGAAAGTAGGACTTGGCGGCCGCGGGACGGCGAAGGTGGGCGGTGGCAGTGTCCCCCCGAGCTGTTTGTGGCGAAGCAGTGAATCCCTGCAAGTATCTCAGCCAGAATTTCTTTAATAATCTTAAAATACTGTTGCTGCAAATCCTAGCGGATATTTTAAAGAAAAAACAAAGGTAGGGCTAAGAGGGACTGTGGGGCAGACAGCACTCACCCGGTTACCTAAGTTCGGCGTTCCTTCCTCCCCGCCCCAGTCTGACGCGGTAACCAGTACCGTTGCGCGGAGGGCGGGGCAGGTAGAGCCAGGCACTTCCGGGGACAAAGGGTAGCGCTCTAGTTGTTGGGAGCGATTAACAATAAAGGAGCCATGCCTCAGAGACCGCACAGCGGACGCGCGCAGCGGACGCGCGCAGCGGACGTGCCATAGGCGCGCCGAAGACAAGCCCGTCTGCGCCTGTCCGCGGCCGTACGGGGCTAAGGGCAAAACACCTGCCGGTTTTCCAACCATAAGGGAATATGGCGCTAAACAACTGTTGGATCTAAGACAGGGGGTTGGAGATAAGTGTTGTCACAGTATAACGCTTTCCTCCGATCAAAAAAGATGTAATCACTGTTCATTTACTTTTACTTTGGCTCAGCAGCTAAGTTCAAGGAAGGTTGCACAGAAGGTGAGACTGTCCCTCATTAACTGTAGGTCTTTAGGGAAGCACAAAATGGAGGTTCATGATTTATTGATAGATGGACAGTTGGATGCCCTGTTCTTAACGGAAACATGGTTGAATAATGACTCTGCACCTGATATAATAGATGCACTGCCACCAGGCTATGACATCAACAGGATAGACAGGCCCACGGGGAGGGAAGGTGGATTAGCCATAATTTTTAAATCAGAAATAGGCTGCACCTTGGAGTCGGCTGACATCAAGGAGAGCGATGCGGGCTTTTTCACCATTATAGGCCTGGATAGTCAGGCCCTGAAAGGGTTTCTAGTCTATAGGCCTCTATGCCCACGGACCAGATTAACGGAAAGCCTGATAGACTGCTTGATACAGCCAGTCCTAAAATACGAGAGGCTGCTACTCTTGGGGAATTTAAATTTTCACTTTGATGACCCTACCAATACAGAAGCTCTGGAGATCCGTAATGAGTTAGCAGCGATGCAAATGACTCTCAAATCAGAACTCCCCACCCATGGCCCCGGCCACTTATTGGACCCTATCTTCTCCGATTAGGAGTTGCTAGCCGTCGATCCCCAAGTGCCGGTGGCATGGTCGGATCACCACCTGATTTCTTTCCAGATAGAGGCAGAGAGGGGGAGAGTACATAAGACAGATGATATAACTAGACGCAGGAGATGGGTAGGCTTCTCCAGAGTTAAATTCGATAATATTCTGGAACAGGGTGGTCCCCCAGTGGGTCTAGAGATGGAGGCAGCATGCGAAGCGCTTGATAGTCGTATCTTACAAGCGCTGGACCACACAGCCCCCTGGACCAAAAACAGACCCTGGAGGCAATCTAAATCTGCACCATGGTTTGGGACCGAGCTTGTCAAGGAAAAGGCGGCATGTAAACGCCTCGAGAGACCCTGGAGGAAAGGCTTTTCTGTGGCGGACAGGGTGGCTTATAAAGTCAAGCTCAAGGGATAGCCTATCATGCCCTGATCAGGAAATATTGGATCTCCTATTATAAACATAGAATAGAGGGAGCGGATAATTCAGCCAAGGAATTGTTTGCTGTGTTTAAGGAAGTTACCTTTCTGTCCAGCTCCGCCGCACCTCAGAAAGGCTCGGTTGAATCTTGTGATCGAGTGGCACAATTCTTTGTGGACAAAGTTGACAAAATGCATTCCTCTTTTCCGATGGAGCCAGAACAGATGGCATGACAGAAGAGGCCAGTGTAAAATATGATGGAACTGAGTTACTAGTATCCTTCAGTACTCCCCAGCAGGATATCCTTATCGACATAGCGTCTAAAATTAAATCAGGCTCTCCCAATGACCCGGCGCCCGCGAAAATACTTAGGGAAAGTATTAAGACGCTGGAACCCCACATACGTCATCTGCTGAATCTTTCATTTGGATCCGGAAGTGTCCCATCAGCGTGGAAAGAGGCAGTGGTACTCCTGCTAAAAAAAAAACCTAACATTAGTGCGGAGCAGTTAGATAATTTGCGCCCAATCTCTCTTCTCCCCTATTTCTCGAAAATAGCGGAGAAAGTTGCTAATAAGCAACTGACGGAACATATCGAAACATGCAAATTTCTACACCCTACCCAATCAGGCTTTAGGGCGTCCTACTCAACTGAGTCTGCCTTACTCCTGTCTACAGAGACCATATGCAGGCTGGTGGATGAAGGCCACACCACAGCGGTGATCCTTCTGGACTTAAGCGCTGCTTTCGACACTGTAGCACATCACATCTTGCTGCAGTGTCTGAAAAAAGGGGGTGTGAGAGGCAGAGCTCTGGAGTGGCTGGATTCGTTCCTCCAGAACCGTAGCTTTCAAGTAGCTCAGGGATCCCACCGGTCGAAGAGTATTAGGCTGAATCAGGGAGTGCCCCAAGGGTCTAGCTTGAGCCACACCCTCTTTAATCTCTATGTAACACCAATAGCAGATATCACTGAAAGATTTGGGATTCAAGTTGTAACCTATGACGATGACACGCAACTTGTGGTGTCTCTTGCTCAACCTGACGGGGCAGCAGCCAATAACTTCTCACTGTGCTTACAAGCCACAGCGACCTGGATGGCCAACAATTGCTTGAAACTAAACAGAAGCAAGACGGAGGTGGTGGTGGTGGGGAATGCACCATCTGTGTGGACATCGGCATGGTGGTCGCAGGTATTGGGGCCTCTACCCTCTCCCAGTGATCACGTCAGGAATCTGGGTTTCTGGTTAGACAGCAAAATCTCCTTTGAGTACCACACCAGACGTGTGGCAGGACAATGCTTCGGTATCCTGAGAAATATGCGGAAAACACTTGACCTACTCCCGACTTCGGCCAGGAAAACCCTAGTTCATGCTCTCATTACCTCCAGGTTGGATTATGGGAACGTCCTGTACCTGGGAGCTAATGTTAGATGTATCACCAGGCTACAGCGCATACAGAATGCGTCTGCCCGTATGATCTTGATGCTGCCCAAAAGAGCGTCAGCAAAGAAAGCCCTGGAATCTCTTCATTGGCTGCCGATTAAAGAATGAGTGCTCTTTAAAACCTTGCTGATTAGCCATCGTATCATACAGGGGAAGGGGCCATCTTATCTTTTGGAACTGCTGAACCCGTACATCCCTGGGCGTGAGTTGAGATCGTCCGGGAAAGGGCTGACAAAGGTTCCTAGGTTCAGAAGAACTCGGATGGGAGGGCGCTCCTTTCGAGTCCAAGCAGCTCAGCATTGGAACAGACTTCTACCCGCAATGCGATCTGAGACTTCGGATCGTATTTTCCGAAAACAACTGAAAACCCATCTCTTCCCTCGGGCGGGAGAGTGAGGAGGTCTGCATCTGAGGAACTGGAAGGGAGATATGCATAACTAACTGTAGCTAGCCACATTACAGCGCGGGGACACACTGTTCTCAGTGTAACCAGGCGCTTTATAAAATTTATTATTATTATTATTTTTTATATTCGGCTAGATCATAGTTCTATTCAAAACAAATGAAAGTCCGCCATGACCGGAAACCCAACTCCTGCGTTTAGTGTCTTATGTCCATTTCCGTTTACTCATCATCATCATTTTCCTTATGTTAGTTCCTATTGCTTCAAGGGTGCAATCTCACAAGTTAAAATATGCTTTATTACACATCAGTGTTAAAAAGGCTAGAATTACCCTGTAAAATAGTGTTCATTCTACATCAGCCATGGCAGGGTCGAGAGTATGCTATTAAATTACCAGTCCTGACATTGTAGCCATCTCGAGGCTGTTGAGTACCTGGTTGAAATACCAATTACGGAAGAATAAACTTGCCTTGACCCTGAGAATTGGCTACTCATAGCTCCTGTAACTTTGTCTACTAAGAGTAGTAAGTGAGATGCACACGTGTCTCTGTGTTCCTCTTGCAGTGACCTCAAAGTCTCGGGTTCAAACACTGACTGAGCTGACTTGGCTCTCATCCTTCTGAAGTCAACAGAACTGGTCCTGGTTTAAACGCGGTAGGGCTGGCAGGATGGCCGAGTGGGGTGAATGTTCGCTATTGAAACAAGGGGTGACCTACAGGTTGGAAGCTCGAATCTTGGCCAAGCTTACTTAGCCTTCTAGCCTTCCCAGGTTGATAAATTCAGACCCATTACATTGGGTAACAATAACAAAAGTTACTTAGAGAGCTTACAATAATTCAAATAAGAGCAGTTCGAAAAGCCATATAAAACACCGTATTAAGCAATAGTCATGCCTATTCAATGCAGCTTATTCTGCAAAGGGTCATTTGCAGATCTTGTTACAAAATACGTCACCGACTCCAGATTTTGAAAAAAAACACGTTTTTGATTCAAAATGCATTGATCGGCGATTGAAAGCAACTGTTGACTTGTGCATGGCCCCTTGTTTCTGGTTTTAAATACACCTTAAAACAAGGCTGTTTTTACTGTATCCTTCTTTCATCTCCTATGTGTCAGAGCGCCAATGCGTCCCTTCAGGGTCGAGTCGTTGCGCTATCTCAAGATCAAATTAACATAACCTAACATAACCACCACCCCATAACTATGACTCGAAGAGCAAATACAACAGTTGTATCACAAGGGGTGTGCACACCTTTTCTTGGTGGAGGGTGGGGGGGCAGGGGGGGATGGTGTTGATAATACGTGTATGATCCCGTGCTATAGATTAGATTAGAGTATTTATAGAGCGCATGGCTGCCTCGGCAAAAAGGCGTCCCAGCGCTAAGAGCAGATCAGAGTGGAGAATTTAGGAGGGAACTAAATTTGAGAAAAGAGACAGGTTTTTACGTGCCGTCTGAAGATGTTATGGTCGGGTTCAGCACGATTGTAAAAAGGGAGGAAATTCCATAGTTTAGGTGCCAGGCATCTGAAAGACCGACCACCAGATCTGGCCTTGCGTATACGTGGAGTGTGTGCAAGACACTGGTTTGCGGAGCGCAGTGCTCGGACTGGTGCATACAAGGTGCACAGGCTGTTGAGAATATCTGGGGCTATACCTATCAGTATCTTGTGCATGATACTGAGTGTCTTAAAGCTTATCCGCTGCTCAATCGGTAGCCAGTGAAGATGATGGAGAAGGTTGGAGGCGTGACTGAACTTCGGTATAGCAAAGATAGCACGTGTTGCCGCGTTCTGGACTCGTTGCAAGCACCTCATCACCGATTTGTTAGACCCAAGGAGGAGAGCGTTGCAATAGTCCAGACAGGCCAGGATAGACGTCTGAACAATCAGCTGGCGTGTTTCAGCATCAAAGAGACCCAGAACTGGTCTCAGACCACGGAGTATCCCAAAACTTTTTCCGGCCACTGTTTTAGCATGCGTTTCTAAGTTCAGATCTTTATCTAATAGGATGCCCAGGTTTTTTACCATGGTTTTAGGGTCCGGGGGGTTACCAAGTGTCGGAAGCCACCAGTCATTAGTCCACTGATGGGAATCTTTTCCCACTAAGAGAATTTCTGACTTGGAAGAGTTCAATTGCAGACAATTATTAGTCATCCATTCCGCAATAGCAGAAATATCCTCTTTAAATTTTTGTTTGTCTTGGGTGGGGTTGTTGGAGAGGGTGAACACCAGTTGGGTGTCATCAGCATATGACACAAGGGACATTCCGCTAGCTTTGGATAATCTGGCCAAAGGGCTCACATAGATAATAAAGAGCGTGGGGCTTAGAGCGGAGCCCTTAGGGACCCCACATCGAAGTGTTTGGGTCTAGGAGGCAAAAGGGGGAGCTGTCACTTGGAACGTTCGTTCCGAAAGGAAAGATGCAAACCAAGCAAGTGCCGTATTTCCTATTCCAATTTCCTCCAAGCGTTGGAGTAATATTTCATGTGACACTGTGTAAAATGCCGCGCTTAGATCAAGCAGCACCAGGATAGATGTGCTGCCTGCATCCAGCGCGCATTTGAGGTGTTCAGCCACCGTTAACAGGGCCGACTCGGTGCTATACCGGGAACGGAAGCCATTCTGTGAATTGTCTAGGATGTTATTACTGTCTAAAAATTGCGTAAGTGCAGTGTTCACATAGGCTTCCAGAATTTTTTACATAAACGGGAGCAATGAAATAGGACGGTAGTTTTCTGCTTTGGAATCGTCAAGTGTGGGTTTTTTAAGCAGGGGTATATTACTTTAGCGTGCTTCCATGTTTTTGGCACTGTTGCAGTGGAGAGGGAGTGATTAAGTAATTCTAGGCATGTAGGCAGAAGATCTGATTGAATTTTCCTAAAAACTTCAGGCTTGAGGGGGTCAACCGGGGAGCCAAATTTGATTTTATTATTAATTTCTCTAACTCGTTAAGGGTCATGGGTAGGAAGGTTGGTAGAAGAGGAGATTCAGAATCAGGATTCATGTTCAAATTCCAAGCATTGGGGGCAATGTTATATCCCAGTTTTAGGTATATATCTTCAACTTTCTTCACGAAGAAAGTAGCCAAATTCTCACAGTGTGAATTAGAGGTGATAGTATTACCAGATTCTGCTGGAGGAGAGGACAGGTCCTTCAGAAGCGAGAATATGGTTTTGGTCTGATTCGTGCTGTCAGGCAAGACAGTACTATAAACTGTTATTAAATAGCATATGTTTGTGGGGATTGCTTCTAATGCAGTGTTATTTCTTAAGGAGCGTGTGTATTCTGTATAGAACTCCGCTCTCTCCCGAATGAGGACATTTAAATGTAAATGTAGCTACATAATAAAGCCAAATCTTACTTCACCAGAGAACATGCTGCATAATTTGTGATTCCATGCAGGATAAGTAATTCAAACTTTCCTAGAAGTCTTCGAGGTACTTCGGATAGCAACTCATTTCACTTGCTGCGCGCTCCGTAGCTAGTTATCAACCCCCATCCCCCAAAAAAACATATTATTGTTTATACGCCGAGAATAACCACACAGGAGCAAAGCGACTGGAATAAAATGCAGTATTCAAATTGTTGCAGAATACTTGTGCTGCCCAGCAATATCTAAAGATGCTGGGATGAACCAGGGACACCATCGTAGAGCGTGCGTATTGCTATACTGTGCAGCTTTGTGCCGCTTTTTATTTGTTTGTACATTCTGATTCTCTAAAAAAAGAGAGGGGTCCAACACTTCCAAAGGGACAGGACACTGCGAAGACGATTACGTCTAGAATAAACTCCCTTTGGGGTATTCACTTAGCATACCAAACATGCACTCACACCACACATTCCACTCAGTAAACGCCGGGTCAGTATGTCAGTTGCCAGAAATTCAAATCTTAATACAATTTATAAAAAACATATATTTAATTTTATTTGAGTTGGTTCCAAAGGATATCTATATATGAACACCTTTTCACATTAAAAATAATACTACATAGTTATACACATTAAAAACCATAAAGATAAAACATCATAGCACAATATCAAAAAATCAAACATTCATAAAAACATAACCACAGTCACATGAGTTCATGAGTTCAACATCTCATTTTTACATGTGTAATTTGTCACACAAATATATCTTAAAAAGTGTTTTGTTATTTTTCTATTAGTAGGCCAAAAAAAGCGACGCGTTTCGGAGGGTTACATAGGTTCAACCTCCTTCTTCAGGCTTCTTACTGCTTGGTTTTGAAAGCAATATCTACCTACGAATATATATACAACAGGATTCTATATTATAGCATAGAAATACATTCCAAAAAATTAACCAAACCATTGATGACATCATGAAAATTACAATTCCATAATTCTTCCATTATATAGTAACGATCTTTAACAATTTAGCAACATACTGTCAAGAATAACATAAATCATTGAGTTACTGGCACTATTAATTTCAGGACCCATCATGCACCCAAATTATAGGATCCTGTTGTTCTAGAAACATAATGACCACATCACATATCACTCAATCATCCTATCACTCAGTCATGAAGACAGTATCAACAAGATAGGCTGCTACCACTCTATCCTCACTACTTAATAATTCCATATCTACAAGATTTGCCAATATATGCAAATATATCCAATGAGAGTAGGTTACAATGATTGAGACCTATTCAGATATGCTGATAAAACTATCTTCTCTATCAAGTGGTTCACTGTCTTTAAATTGTATGATTGTCCTATAACTAGATTAGTAACTATTAGGTACCCACCAGGATGTAGTTAGATCGATATTCATAGAGGAGGAATCTGTTGATAAGGAATCTCTCCTTCCAGTGCTAAATTTCAGCTGGGCAGAGGGATACTGCCACGAAGAAAATGTCTACAGAGGGGTCACAACTCCAATCTCTGCGCACCGTAAAACAAAAAGCCTCGATCAGTTCATGACATACTAGACTGAGCTAATTGCTTCTATTTAATTAGGAGAGCATGTGCACTACCTTTTTGCATTTCTGAACACTTCAGCACATTATAATTCTAAAAATGTAAACATACCAATAATATAGGCAGACAGGGTTTATTCACGAGGGCCAGTCTTAATTCCTTTGAACCTCACTTGATGCAAATTGTCAATCCTACAGATGGAAAAGGTTACAGTGTCTTTATCAATCACCAGCATTTCTACTATAATCTTAAAGAGAGCCTACGTTGTGATAATTTGGGACAGGATAATTACCTTCTTGCTTAAGATGAAGTCCACAAACTTCTATCCTCCTTGTTATTGTCACTCTTGTCTTATTGACGTTGCTTACGTACCCTACGATAAAAAAACATTCGCTGTAACATTGCGCATTGGGCTATATTAGCAACTTCTTAAAACTACATGAATGGAGTTATAATCGCTATCCCCCATTTTGTCTATGCAGGGTAAGGAGGCCAACAGTTAAAATCACTGGTGCCAAAAATATCGTATCACCTAAACACTACTCACACATACTAAGGAGCTGCTGCATATTCGTTTGTACCGTGTAAGTTGTCTTGTTTCCCCTACGGTCTGTCTCTTTTAAAACTTGCATGTCTGCATTAAACAAGCATTTGCAATGCAATAGGTCTCGCATTTAGGCACGTTTAATCTATTGACATTGTAAATGACAATACCTTTTATTTATGTTTTAAAAGCGAAATGAAAAATAAAAGGCATTGTTATTTGCAATGTCAAAAGCTCAAACTCGCGTAAATGCGCGACCTATTGCAAGCAAATGCTTGTTAGATTAGTGAGTAGAAACGCTCCCTATCAGCCTGCAAAGCAAATTAATTAAATAAACAAGTGCGGCCGCTAAAGTGAAAGTGGACCACGCTACAAAAATAAAATAAAATTGTGCTTACCGACTTATGAAGGAGACCATGTAACGCCACAAGTAAAAGATCCAGCCCTCATGGGAGGTAACAAATGGCGATAGGGTGTTAACAAGGAGGGACAAACAAGCCTCATTATCAATCGGAAGCCATCATTTACCAAGGACAATGGCACCAGCCAATCAAAAATATGGACGGAAAGAAGGTGAGGCTTCCACAGCATACTTGACTACTGCATGCCTCGTAGAGCGAGCAGCGTATGCGCGCTGCCGCTAGGTTCCACCTAAAAAGGATAGCATTTACAACCATAGTTGAAACCCATATTGTGGACATTCACCATATTCTCTGTAGCACTAGGCTAAGGGGTAGGAGCCAGACAGGGGACAGGTGGAGGGGAGGGTTGGCCATGCAAAATCCATTGAACACCCGCTAACTTGATCTTCTAGGTACATTGCATTTCATACTCTGGAATTGCAAGTAAAACTATTTGCACAGAAGAGTAGAGAGAATGTGTCCAGGTTGTTAATGTAAAGTCAGCACACTCCTATCTCACAGCGGAGAAGCGAAGGAGGTACCTTAACTTAGCAAAACATATTCTCTGTTGGGAAATATTGAGACAGTGTGCAGATGAAAAAACCTTCTAAAGTTAATAAAATGGGTTACCCATCCTATCAACAATATGCCGGAGTGAGCGGAGTGGCAGGAACATGTATTGAAATCAACAATGTGTATAGATTTCCGTGCATCTGCCGCTAAAAGTACGAATATTTTGTTGAGTGCAGTGCTTAGTATTCCACTTGGTTTATGGTAAGTGCAGTAAATGTACTAAACGTGGTTTCCGTACACTGTGACTCTGGATTCAAGCTAGCCTGGCTGATGAGGAATGATACCTAGAAACCGGTCACAGGATGTTTGTTTCCGATACAGGGAGGACCTGGCCTGGCAGTTTGGACTTGACTCTTCCCATGGGGAGCAGGGTCAATAATGATTCGCATGTGGTTGGATTCAAATTGGGATGGTATGGTGAGCAAAAAAAAAAACAACAACCAAAAACATGATGGATTAAACCTAGATCTGTGACTAGTGGTAAATGTTTGATTTGTTCAGCATCCAATCCATCATCTAGTCTTTTTGCTACTGGAGTTGCAAGAGCATCAGACAACCTTGTCGGGGTGGTGGGATGTTGGTAGACGGATAAAAAAGGACATAGCATATACTATTCACAAATCATTCTGCAAAAATGGGGAAAAGTGTTCTACTACGTTTTGAGCGGGTGGTGCAAATTTGGGGGATTCAAAAAGAATATCAGCTATAGCCCTGGAACAGTTATAAATTAACAGGGAAACTCCTGCTTGCTAGGATTTTCTGATGCATATTTTCCATTATGGGAAAAATCTGCCTAAGCAGGTTTAGCAAGTCACACAAAATAGTACCACACATAACAATTTACTTTTTTCACATGGAAAATATTTTCTCTCGGGTAAAAAGAAATAAACCCTCTGAAAAGAGTAGTTGTAGATGTGTAAATGAGTTGGAAAACTAAATTGGAAATAACTGTGAATGACAACTAAATTATGATTTTCTGTGTGTTTACAAAATGTTCTATAGCCATACCATCTGCTTTACTCCCCACAACTAGGTTCGCATCCATAACCAGACACTTACAATAGTGGAAAATCCTACACAGTGCCAGTTGTTCTACCAAAAAACTATTTTACTATTCTAGAATTTCACTATTCCAGATTTGTGCATGAGAACATGAAATTTAGAATCACAAATGGCAATTTGGGGCATCTAAATTATACTAGGATACTCAAAAAATAAACGTGAGTCAGGCCTTAAATATATAAGCGGGCCTACGAGTTTTTGCATTTAGTTTACATAACTACAAACGTATTAAGGTGAGTTCATTCACCAAACATTTTTCTTTCCAAAGTAACTCATGTTCACTGTCTATGTGTTTTTCAAAAACATCTTTACATTTTACATTCCCTTTAGTAGACACAGTGGTTATCACCCAAGAGCAAGGCACTGGTCTTGTGACAGATAGTTTCCATTGTAACAGTCCTTTAGTGGACTGTACAATTCAGTGAGTGTATTGTTCTAAAAGCTAGCTCGAGAGAGTGATATCCTTGCACAGCAATCTAATATCTACTACTTTTAACCTACTCAAGGAGACAAAAGCCCTGGTGTTGCATATTGGGATGTTGATGTGATTTCCTGGAGCCCGAATGAGGAAGGATTACTAGCCCTGAGCTAGAAACTGCTATAGAGTTTAGAGGATTTAGTTATCAACAGGCACAGGTGGGCGTACTAAACATGGGCACATCATCCGCAGCTGATATGTATATGAGGCACAGGTGGTCTCGGACAGGAACACGGGCTTCACTATGAGGAGGTCTGATATGAGAGAGTAGCTACTGCAGGGTTCATTCCTTGAGACTTGGGATCCTGAGCCTGCTGCCTCTTAGCTGAACGATATCCGAGAAAGAACATAACTTACCTGGGACCTGCTTCCATTGTGCACATGGGCATGGAGACCAGAGGCTCCCTGCCTCCATTTCTAGCCTTCACCTGCCTCACCTGCTGGATCAGGTAACTTCAGTATGCAAACCGCTGCTGACCAGCGATGTAAAGGTCACTGTTGTCATTTTTCACCCTAAGCTGACAGGGAGTGAGTTAGAAGACTCCAGAGGTGAGAAAGTCTTGTCACGTGGATCAGTCATCCATCGTGGGGGCCCAGAATGGATAGTCCTTCGTCAATTAAACTTTTTGTTTGGAGTACAATTAATGCCAGACTTATTTTTCATTACTAGATTTTAACCCAACGTATTGTGATGGAGAAAATGTTGCCTGCACAGTTGTAGGTTGAGTGTGCACCTGCTTATGGTTCGGTATAGCAAGTTGTCGATTTTTGTCCCCCACTCAGCACACAGACAATCGCGCATGTGGGCTGGAGATAGTTTTGTGGTAAGGATGGAGAACCAGTGTGGGCTCTATGGTCTCAATTAGCACCCTGTGTGCATCCTATTTACCACGCGTGACTATTGTCAGTTTACCAGACTGTAAAAGATTGACAGTAGGAGCAGTAAAATCAATTATTATGGCAGAGCAGGCCTATTTCTCTGTTGTTGCCCCAAAGAGTTGCCTACTGGCCTCTCCCATCTTTATAAAGCTGTCTGCCAGTCCCCTGTAACTGACTCATTCGCTCATCCACTGTGGGGACATGTATGTCTTGTGTATACCTATATGAATGTACAGAGAATAAATGTATGGAGTGTACGTGACACAGGCGGCAATAACCACATGGTAATCCATTGTGAACTGCAGTGCTCGCTGTCAGAATATTCCAGAGATGCTTTTAGTGGGTCAGACTTTTTGGTGTGGAGGAGAGGGGATAGAGAGTCCCTTTTAGGTAGTTTCATCTGTCCTTTCGTGGCCCAATGTACACTGAAAGGGATACCTACCCCTCCCACCCACCTCTTATCTTCCACAGGTAAACAGTCATTTAAGTGCAACAGCCTCCCTTTCTTTTGACAGGATACTCCCAAGCTCCACCTAGTGCCTTTAGACAAAGACATTGGTGGGACCAGTATGAGTGGAAAGAGCAAAAAAGAATAATTGCCCAGAACCACTCACTTACTATTGGAATACACAACTTGGTCTGCAACTTTACTATAAAAATTGGGCACAAAATTTCAGCCTGGGTGACAATTATATCTCTACCAGAATCCTTGGTCCCACATCTGTGGTGACTAAGGAACTCTTCTGCGCTCCATGGCTGCTGTATCCACTAACAATTCTCCTTTCCAGGTTCAGGATCAGCACCTGAAAAGTCTGACAGCCTGGTGAGAATGGGTATTGGAGGTGTCCTTGCAGCACAAGAGCTCAGGTGGCAAGGAGCAGGGAAGCAGATGTATCACCACTCACAAAGAAGGGTGAGGTCTGGGTGACCTGTGTACCACTGCATTGTCTTACCCATGGAAGTGCCAGAGTTAAAGAACCACAAATTGCTTAGTGTAAGATCCTACTAGAACGTAGCGTACAGAAGTGAGGGAAGTTTAACAACTTTCAACTGCAGTTGCACCAGATGGTCCTGTGATGAAAAAGGAAGGCAGCCTATGACACTGGAATTCACCCGACTCATAAATGCAACTTGAGTGGGATCCTAGCTTTGCCTGGGTGGGCAGCATTGTCTGGATCCAAGGAAGAACCTATGAAGCAGGTCTTACCTGACTAAAACCGTTGCAAACAAAGCCTTGCTGCCGGTACTAGCACTGCTCAGAATTCTCGGACAAAGCATTTGCTGGTACGTCTACTGCAGACCACAACCACGGTTGACTTGGGCAGAGAGAAGAGCAGCTGAGTTAAGGTTGGTGGGCCATGCACCGTGTATACAACCTTGAGCAGCAAGGACGCTGACCAATGGCCTGCAAGAAACATCACCAAGGACATAATGGTACTGAGCCATAGTGACCTCAAAGAACAGGGGCCAACTCCACAACTCTTAGGGAATAATTCAGACTGTCCTACAGATTAGTTTATAATAACAATAAATATATCGCTTGCAAAGCCCTCTGCTGAATATTTACAGCAATTGCATTGTGTTAGTTTTAAAGTACTTTTTTTTTCCTTTTTCAAAGTAATTTACTGGCTTGACAGTCGTTTATTACTTGTCATCAGATGCATTATTGAGTTTCTTGGACTGCTCAACTTCACTATCCTCATGGTCTAATCATAAAGGGTAGTACTTGGCGCTCACTTTTGGACTCAATAGTTTTTCAGACCCAATAATTCTAGGCCTGGACACCCTTGTAACGGGAACTTGGGTTATTTGGCCCAGCATTATGGCCAAATCACAATCTAGGCCTTAGTGTAAAGTTATAAGAAAATACTCAGATGAAAAACGAATTAGGAAGCTTCTCAGATGTAAAAACAAGCAAAGGTTCAGATTGCAGACGAAATACAATAGGCGCCTACATCTGAAAATCAGAGCGACAATTTGCAACTAGAAATTTCAAAGATGTGGAGCGAAGGGGCATATCATACAAAGAGGAAGGTGGGTGTGAGTGGGAAGAGGTTTGTGTTTTCTTATGCCCTGAACACCTGTTGCTGCCAGATGCGACATTGCCCTGCGCATATGAATATGAATGACATCTACATGCCCATTTGGGCCAGTGCTTACTTTTTAAGGTAACACGTGATAAAACCCCCCAAAAATTCCTAAAGGAAGGCATAATAGGAGCTGTTCACTTTGACCGTAAGAGCTACACACTACTTCCCTGGCCCAAATTGACTGCCACCCCTGGAAATGCCTACTGCCATGGGACGGATTTCATTCCAGAAAGGATGCAGAAAATGCTTTGAATCATTTGTATAATCTCCCAGTATGCAACACTATTGTTAGGGTGGTGCATTTATAATTTAGTTTTTGCAATTTGAATAAAAAGCACCAAGTTACTTTATGCAGGATTGTTACCCCGTGTTATATGTAAGAAGCTTTATGCTCCTATTTTTGATTTGCACACTGGTATTTTCAGAACTTGTAAAAAAAAAAAATAATAATTACAAGTGCCAGAATTAATTCTAAAAGCATGGTTGGGTGGGCAACTCACCTGCCTGCTTTGCCAATGCTTGTTTTCATTTTGTAGAAATTTTGTAAATCGTTATTACAAAATGGCCGCTCATATGTGCACTTGCACACAAACCCACAAATGGCCAACTCCAAATGGCTTTAGTAATAAAGTTATACAAAAACCATTCAAAGAGGCCACACATGCATATACAAAAGACACACATACTCAAACTGGAATGGCATGGGGAGCAAAAAAAGATGGATTTAGGCCCAGATATCTGTACTGGGATGAATGTATGATATTGTTCTGCATTCTGTCCATCAGTTGTTCTTTTTGCAATTGTTCTTTATGCACAAATACTTATACAAGCATGCACATACATAGGTGGCTATATTTAAATGGGATTCACTAGAGATAAAACAATTAAAAACGGTTCCACTTGCGTTCGGACAAATGCACATGCATAGGCAGCGTGTCTTGATCTCAATGGGCTCTATTTGTTTGACCCCATAAAGAGCAAATATTGCAAACTATTTCCTTGGACCAGGACTTTGTTAATTACCAACAAACTTGTGTTGAATTAGAGGCATATTTTAATTTGCATGCCATTTCAACTCAAAAGTAATTTGCACCAGCACATCTGGATGGCTGGGGCTTTATGTGAGCCAGTGGACCGTAAGAGCACTGCGTCCCCAACATTCTGAATATCAGGCTTGTGAAGGACTTTTTGTCTTTCCTTCTCATATCCCACAGGCCCCCATGTCTGTGGTAGACTGAGGACAAAGGACTAGACCCAGAAAGAACCGAGGGACAAAAAAAAGTTCATAATAGAGATATAGAGATAAGACTATTGATTACAGCTTTCTACACACATAGGGCCCTATTATGATGGCGGACGAACTTGCGTCCGTCCGCCACCCCTGCGTAAGAGGGACCGTCCACATGGGCAGCGGCGGTCCCTCCACGGCAATTAGGATGTGACCGCCACCCTGGCGGTCACATCCTGTATTTTTTACATTGCGGCGGGTGCTGCTTGAAGCAGCAGCCGCCGCAATGTAAAAAATGAAAGCAGTGCATTTGCATGCACAAAGCGGCAGGCACCGCGCGGTGCCTGCCGCTTCGTGCACGCAAAGGCAGGGTGCTCCCCCCACGCCCCCTTCACCCAGGGGGCCCGCTACGGGCCCCGAAGTGAAGATCCACATGCTTTTCCTCGGCGGAGAATCCGCTGTGGAAAAGCATGTTTGCACACCCATCCTAATATGTCTGGCGGTGTCCGCCACCATATTAGGCCTTTTCCGCCGCGGTTGTAAGCCAACCGCGGCGGGAAAGCGGTGGACAGAAACCAGGACCCACCAGCCATCCTAATGTGGCGGTGGGTCTTTGGTGGGTCTGCAGAGGATTTTCCGCATCCTCCGGGCCGGCGGTGGCTTCCGCCGGCCCGGAGGATGCGGAAAATCCTCCATCGTAATGTGCCCCATAGTGTCGTAAGAAAAAGACCACCTTAAGTGTGCTTGTCTAACACAAAAAAGAATGCATTTAACTAACGTACACACAACACATTTGAAATATTGTGAATTGGTCAGAAACGCTGGTGAAAGCACATCCCCAGCTTCATAAACGCGTCTGCGGGCACACTGCAACACCAGCACTTGACATTGCAGAAACACCTGTGGCTCTGCGAAAGGCACATCAAACACTGAGCAACCACACCACAACTCTGCCAAAGAGAGCATAGTATACATAAACAAAACAGTTCTGAAACTCACAGAGAGGCAATCAAGAGAGTAGCTTCTAAATCACTGACCGGCAGCTAAAATCCGAATGCGAATAAAATCTAAATTCTTTTGGAAATCTGGATCAGTGTGTTTGCAAAGTAGCTATGATTGAGGGGAAACGCGACATTTACAACAACCCAATATATTGTCATGGCTCCAATATATAGAAATTATTTCCAACATTTCGAACCGCTGAGGGGGGAGAGCACAGTAGAGAACAAGGGACGGGAGTGGCGAAATCCCCAACAGACACTATCATGGAGGAACATTACATAGATGAGAAATACAGCCTCAGATCGAGCCGAGAAACAACAAGGGAAAGTGAAAGGGCACCCGCGCATTGTAGGCATGGCGTGAGCGTGCACATCGACGTGACCTGAAGCTCGTGACCGTGGCAGCTCCTGACTCAGTGCTGTGCGGCTGGTGCGGCCCAGGGAGGGGGCCGCCAAAGCGCCTTAAGCGAAAAAAAGCCAACAAAGAAACAGGAAGCGTACAACTCGGCGAAGCAGGCACTGCTGGAGTTCAGCAGGTGAGAGCGGCCCGAGTCGGAGAGCGTGGGCTACGGACCCTGCATCAGAAGGGCACTTAGGTGAGAGCGTGGCCTGAAACGCTGGAGGGAGGGAAAGCGGCAGGGGGCATCTGGTGTGTGTGTGACTCTGTTGTTGAGGGAGATAAGTACGGGTGCACTGGCTGGGGGTGGGTAGTGCGTGAGTGTGTGTGTTTCTTGCCGTACTTACTGCATGCAGCTGCCTTGCCTAGACGGAAGGAGGACAGGAGATGTGCACAGTGTGTGGCTGTACGTGCGTGTGCACGTGCTCCAATCGCCATGCGCGTGCCCATCTCCTGTCCCACTTCTGAAGCAAGTCGACAACAATAAGCCTCGCTGGCAACAGCGCTTCGCGCTGCGTACGCCAGGCTAGACCTAAAAAACATGCCTGTTAATTTACGCATATCCTAGTGGTTCTATTGCTAGCCTCCATTTAGTAATGCAAGATCAATTCCCTCAAAACTTATCACAACACCAAAAAGAGTGCTGTCATGCATGGAAAGCAATCGTTGTGATGCTTACATATCGGTTACCCCGCACACTCGATGGTCTCTAACTTAGCCCACTATTCAACCAAATACAACAGACAGGCCACGGAGACCGAACCCCAAGATATCAGGATTTATCGTGTAGGGTAGCTTACCCGGATTTAGAAATCTCCTGTGTCCACGCCGCAAACGTCCAATGATCCTAGCACGCCCTACGCTCCCTTTTTATCCTCAACTTAATTGGCTAATAATTGCGCAAAACAACTTACGTCCATAGAAACAGCACTGGGTTCATTATTCAGTGGCCGTCATCTTAACATGGTGTATTTATTTTTCTACATGGACCCTGCATCAATGTCTACTCAATATATGGCAAGTTCCCTCGCAGCCCATGTCTGTACGAGGTATAGAAACAGGACTAGGCTAATTGTTGTTTGACCGCCATCTTAACGTGGTGTGTATTCATTTACTACATGTACCCTGCATCAGTGTGTGCTTTTATAGTGGTAAAATACCCTTGTCGCTAAGGAAAAAATGTCTCTATATGAAAAAGATGCCTGTGACATGTACCCAATGGTTTTTAATGTGTATAACTATGTAGTATTATATTTAATGTGAAAAGGTGTTCATATATATATATCCTTTGGAACCAACTCAAATAAAATTAAACATATGTTTTTTATAAATTGTATTATGATTTGAATTTCTGGCAACTGACATATTGACCCGGTGTTGTCTGAGTGGAATGTGTGGTGTGAGTGCATGATTGGTATGCCAAGTGAATACCCCAAAGGGAGTTTATTCTAGACTTAGTTGTAAATTCTGAACCAGCGCAGAGATTCTACAAGATATTCTGTGACCTCCCCCTTAACAGTGGCTTCAATTTCCGCGCTGTGCTGCCTTGAGAATTTCCAAGTTAACTGTGTGTTTGGAAAGTTCAATTGACTAAAAACAAGCTCACAGCTGTGCCCTGGGGTAAAATCACACCTTCATGGTACTCCCCGCGTCGTATTCGCAACCATGTACTAGGAAGCTAAAACTCTGTATGTTAACCGCTGGCCGCTGGCATCTACGGTGATCTGTGAGTGAGGAATTCAAGAGCTGACCTCAGCGCTCTCTATCTTTCCGAGGCTGATAACTTAAGAACCTTAAAGTGGACAGCGGTGACACCTGTGATTTACAGTGCTTACTGTCAGAGACTTGGGGTAGAATGCTCGGTTTTGTTCCTTTAAGAACACTTTATTCTTCAAGACTTAACGTGGACTTCTACAGAATAAGTTTGCATATCAATGATTGTCCATACAATATGTTAATGGGAGTAGAGTAGCAAGGAGTAGCGTAACGAAAGTTGAGGCCCCCCCCTGCAAGGTACAAAGAGTGGAGCTGCTCAATGCCGTTTGGGACATAAAAAAACATACAATTTAGAGCGCATAGCTCTGCAGCCACCATTGTTCCCATCAGTGTGTGTCCAGTTTCAAAATAGTGCTCACCCACCAGATAAAGCCCCCCGTATAACGCCTCAAGTAAAGGATCCAGTCCGGGTGGGCGGGGCCAAAAGGAGACCAGGCAGTAACAAAGGAGCCTCGTTTTCAATGGAAAGCCAGAGTTTAGCACACACAATGATGCCAGTCAATAAGATTGATATACGGGGCTTCAAGTCCCTTTCTGAAATGTTCTCGATGACAATAAATCTCGCAGAGCGAGGAGCGAATGCGCGCTCCAGTGCTAGGTCTGCGCGACCTAAAAAGGAACAATTCATTCTCATAATTCGGGAGCCCACTGAAAGAGGAAGCAATTGACTCCTCCATCATGTGTGCTTAGAAGAGAGTCTCCGGGGAAATCAAAGGTAAGACAGAAGAGCTGTTCCTGAGATCTGGAAAATCTAAAAGGGTGGCGTGCAGTGTTTTTTTTTTCTTGGGTGGAAGACCCGGCCGCGTAATAGCTTAGTCCTGCATGAGAAGAAGCACAGCCATGGAAATCAAAGTGAAATGTTGAGTGGGGGAGGGACATTGGTGCCAGGTCTGCAAGGATAGCAAGGAGATTAAGTAAAAATAGCATTCTACACAGTTTAAAGTAAGATTGATTTCCCTGGAAATTTTCCATACTAAAGGGGACAACTCTGAATTCCTTGATCGTTTTGCATCCCGAAAGTACTGCCACCCATTATGTTGCTATTTCCAGTTGTTAAATTACTGCATCACATTTATTGATACATGTGAAAGGTCTGTTGGAATGCACACCCAAGTATGCATGTATAAGATCTGTTGGAGTGAGGGTCCGAGTACACATGTATGAAGTTTGTTGGAATGAGCATCCAATGATGCATGTATGAGGTCTATCTAGCAAGGCGGAGTAAGCATGAAAACTAGAGGATTCCAATGGAGCACTGTACTTGCCATTTATTTACGGGACCTATATGCCCTTTACAGCACATCATTATACAGTACTTTATATTTGTACAGCACACTACATCAATTGCACGTCCTCACAGAGCTTCGGACAGCCTGAATGGTGCATTACTGTGTAGACATAGGTGCCACCGATTCCAGTGCCCAAGTTGATGTGGTACAAATGACTTACTGTCCATGTGTCACTCTGTGGCAGTCTCAGTGTCGTGGTTTCCTTGTCCCAGCATTCATTTATCCCTGTCCCAGTATTTGTTCACACATCCCTACACTCTGTCTGTGCATCCCTGTTCCATGGTCCTCTGGCCCTGTACTTACGTATTCCCTTTCCCTCCCAGTGTCTGTGCTAGGTATTCCCGTTCCTTGGACCGTGTATCACTGCTTCAGTGGGTCATGTTTTTCAGTCCCATTTCCACTGCTATGCAAAGACCGGGTAATAAAAGGAACATAGAGCCCCAATGCTTCTAGTCGCCATTCGTGCTTCTGTTTTACCTGGTTGCTATCAGATATACTGCTCTTTCTATTTAACTCTGCTTACTTGTTGTTCCAGCTGATCCTGTCTAGTTTCTATTTGGCCTGTACCTTGATGTTTTGTATTTTCAATGTGCAGTGGCTCTAGCAGGCTTCTTAACCTCTTGTAGCTAGCTGCCTTATGTTATGCTTATATAACTTGTAATCAGTGGCGTAACGAAACTTGAGGGGGCCCCCCTGCAAACTACATGGTGGGGGGCCCCCCTCCCATCCTCAGTGCCAGTCTAGAGCTCTCAGGCCAGCGACCCGCCATACTGCAGGGGATGCGGGGCTATTGTTACACCACTGTCACCAATACAGCCGTTATAGGTAACACTGGATGGTGGAGTCAAAGGTTGGGCTTACTCTGCCAGCAGGCTATCATAGGTGGTGGTCCATTCATTACAGGGTCCCTGCCATCAGTAGGCCGGGGAAGTTTGCCCAAGTTTAGGTGGGTTTCCTGGTGCAGACTCCTGTCATTATATACATCGGACCCACTCATCGTTCAGTTTTGACAAAAGTGCATCCACTGCTCCTTCTCGTTTCCGTTTTAAAACATTAGACAATGCTGTATTTCAAAAGCAGATGTAACTACAAAGAGCACATTTTGATAATACATTTTTATTAGTAGACAATAGCAATCTTAAGAGGCATTGCATAGCTTCATACACACTGTGACCCCAATTCCATCACAGTCTCTCTCTCTCTCTCTCTCTCTCTCTCTCTCAGTGTGTCAGTCTCTCTCTCTCAGTCAGTCAGTCTCTCTCTGTCAGTCAATCTGTCAGTCAGTCAGTCAGTCTCTCTCTTTCTCTGTCAGTCTGTCAGGCAGTCGGTCTCTCTCTCTCTGTCAGTCTCTCTATCTCTCTCTTTCTCTCAGTCTCTCTCTCTCAGTCAGTCAGTCTCTCTCTCTCTCTCTCACAGTCAGTTTCTGAGCCAGTCAGTCTCTCGGTCAGTCAGTATTCAGTCTCTGAGTCAGTCAGTCTCCACTCTCTCGCCACTGTATCTCTCCATTCTCTCTCTCAACTCTGTCCACTCTATCTCCACTGTCTCTCTCTCCACTGTCTCTCCACTGTCTCTCTCTCCACTGTCTCTCTCTCCACTTTCTCTCTCTCTACTCTCTCCTCTCTCTCTCTCTCTCTCTCTCTCTTTCTCTCTACTCTCTCTCCACTCTCTCTCCACTGTCTCCCTCCACTTTCTCCCTCCACTCTCTCTCCACTCTCTCTCCACTCTCTATTTCCCTTCTCTCTCTCTCTACTCTCCCTCCTCTCTCTCTCTCTCTCTCTCTCTCTCTCTCTCTCTCTCTCTCTCCCCCTCTCTCTCTCTCTCTCCCCCTCTCTCTCTCTCTCTCCACTCTCTCTCTCTCTCTCTCTCTCCACTCTCTCTTTCCACTCCCTCTCCACTATCTCTCTCCCCTCTCTTTCCACTCTTTCTCCACCCTCTCTCTCTCTCCACTCTCTCTCTCTCCACTCACTCTCTCTGCACTCTCACTCTCTCTCCCCTCTCTCTCCCCTCTCTCTCCCCTCTCTCTCTCCACTCTCTCTCCACTCTCTCTCTCCACTCTCCACTCTCCACTCTCTCTCCACTCTCTCTCTCTCCCCACTCTCTCTCTCTCTCTCTCCACTCTCTCTCTCTCCACTCTCTCTCTCTACTCTCTTTCCACTCTCCCCACTCTCTCTCTCCACTCTCTTTCCACTGTCTCTCTCCACTGTCTCTCACTCCACTCTCTCTCTCTCGCTCTCCACTCTCTCTCGCTCACTCTCTCCACTGTCTCTCCATGCTCTCTCCACTCTCTCTCTCTCTCCACTGTCTATCTCCACTCTCTCTACTCTCTCCACTCTCTCCACTCTCTCTCACTCTCTCTCCACTCGCTCTCCACTGTCTCTCTCTACTCTGTCTCCACTCTCCCTCCACTCTCTCTCCACTCTTTTTCCATTCTCTCTCCACTCTCTCTCTTTCCACTCTCTCTCTCTCCACTCTCTCTCTCTCCACTCTCTCTTCACTGTCTCTCTCCACTCTCTCTCCACTGTCTCTCTCTCCACTGTCTCTCTCCACCCTCTCTCCACTCTCTCTTCCTCCACTCTCTCTCTCCACTCTCTCTCTCTCCACTCTCTCTCTCACTCCACTCTCACTCTCACTCCACTCTCTCTCCACTCTCTCCAACTCTCTCTCACAAAGTAGTGTGCATTGTCATGGGCATCCGCAGAAATGTTTCCAGGGGGGGCACATTTGTAACTTCATCACCATCCCTCTAATCTCTTTCTCTACTCTCTCTCTCTCCACGGTCTCTCTCCACTCTCTCTCCACTCTCTCTTCCTCCACTCTCTCTCTCCACTCTCTCTTTCCACTCCCTCTCCACTCTCTCTCTCCCCTCTCTTTCCACTCTTTCTCCACCCTCTCTCTCTCTCCACTCTCTCTCTCCACTCACTCTGTCTGCACTCTCACTCTCTCTCCCTTCTCTCTCCCCTCTCTCTCCCCTCTCTCTCCCCTCTCTCTCTCCACTCTCTCTCCACTCTCTCTCTCCACTCTCTCTCCACTCTCCACTCTCTCTCCACTCTCTCTCTCCCCACTCTCTCTCTCTCTCTCTCCACTCTCTCTCCACTCTCTCTCTCCCCACTCTCTCTCTCTCTCTCTCCACTCTCTCTCCACTCTCTCTCTCTACTCTCTTTCCACTCTCCCCACTCTCTCTCTCCACTCTCTCTCCACTGTCTCTCTCCACTGTCTCTCACTCCACTCTCTCTCTCTCTCTCTCTCCACTCTCTCTCGCTCACTCTCTCCACTGTCTCTCCATGCTCTCTCCACTCTCTCTGTCTCTCCACTGTCTATCTCCACTCTCTCCACTCTCTCTACTCTCTCCACTCTCTCCACTCTCTCTCACTCTCTCTCCACTCTGTCTCCACTCTCTTTCCATTCTCTCTCCACTCTCTCTCTTTCCACTCTCTCTCTCTCCACTCTCTCTTCACTGTCTCTCTCCACTCTCTCTCCACTGTCTCTCTCTTCACTGTCTCTCTCCACCCTCTCTCCACTCTCTCTTCCTCCACTCTCTCTCTCCACTCTCTCTCTCTCCACTCTCTCTCTCACTCCACTCTCACTCTCACTCCACTCTCTCTCCACTCTCTCCAACTCTCTCTCACAAAGTAGTGTGCATTGTCATGGGCATCCGCAGAAATGTTTCCAGGGGGGGCACATTTTTAACTTCATCACCATCCCTCTAATCTCTTTCTCTACTCTCTCTCTCTCTCCACGGTCTCTCTCCACTCTCTCTCCACTCTCTCTTCCTCCACTCTCTCTCTCCACTCTCTCTCTCTCCACTCTCTCTCTCACTCCACTCTCACTCTCACTCCACTCTCTCCACTCTCTCCAACTCTCTCTCACAAAGTAGTGTGCATTGTCATGGGCATCCGCAGAAATGTTTCCAGGGGGGCACATTTTTAACTTCATCACCATCCCCCTTGCACCCTTTTCACCTCCACCGTGCACCTTTCTCCTCTCTGCCTTGCACCCATCTCCTCTATGCCTTGCACCCAACTCCTCTCTACCTTCTCCCCTCTGCCTTGCACCATTCTCCCCTCTGCCTTGCACCCTTCTCCCCTCTGCCTTGCACGATTCTCCTCTCTACCTTGCACCCTTCTCCTCTCTACCTTGCACCCTTCTCCCCTCTGCCTTGCACCCTTTTCCCCTCTGCCTTGCACCCTTCTCCTCTCCCCCTTGCACCCTTCTCCCCTCCGCCTTGCACCCTTCTCCCCTCCGCCTTGCACCCTTCTCCCCTCTGCCTTGTACCCTTCTCCGCTCTACCTTGCACCCTTCTCCCCTCTGCCTTGCACCCTTCTCCCCTCTGCCTTGCACCCTTCTCCCTTCTGCCTTGCACCCTTCTCCCCTCCGCCTTGCACCCTTCTCCCCTCTGCCTTGTACCCTTCTCCCCTCTGACTTGCACCCTTCTCCCCCTTTGCTTTGCACCCTTTTCTACCTTGCACCATTCTCCCCTCTGCCTTGCACCATTCTCCCCTCTGCCTTGCACCATTCTCCCCTCTGCCTTGCACCCTTCTCCCCTCCGCCTTGAACCATTCTCCTCTCTACCTTGCACCCTTCTCCTCTCTACCTTGCACCCTTTTCCCCTCTGCCTTGCACCCTTTTCCCCTCTGCCTTGCACCCTTCTCCTCTCTGCCTTGCACCCTTCTACTCTCTACCTTGCACCCTTCTCCCCTCTGCCTTGCACCCTTCTCCCCTCTGCCTTGCACCCTTCTCCCCTTCCCCTTGCACCCTTCTCCCCTCTGCCGTGCACCCTTCTCCCCTCTGCCGTGCACCCTTCTCCTCTCTACCTTGCACCCTTCTCCCTCCACCTTGCACCCTTCTCCCCTCTGCTTTGCACCCTTCTCCCCTCCCCTTGCACCCCTCTCCCCTCCGCCTTGCACCCTTCTCCCCTCCGCCTTGCACCCTTCTCCCCTCTGCTTTGTACCCTTCTCCGCTCTACCTTGCACCCTTCTCCCCTCTGCCTTGCACCCTTCTCCCTCTGCCTTGCACCCTTCTCCCCTCTGCCTTGCACCCTTCTCCTCTCTATCTTGCACCCTTCTCCCCTCTGCCTTGCACCCTTCTCCCCTTCCCCTTGCACCCTTCTCCCCTCCGCCTTGCACCCTTCTCCCCTCCGTCTTGCACCCTTCTCCCCTCTGCCTTGTACCCTTCTCCGCTCTACCTTGCACCCTTCTCCCCTCTGCCTTGCACCCTTCTCCCCTCTGCCTTGCACCCTTCTCCCCTCCGCCTTGCACCCTTCTCCCCTCCGCCTTGTACCCTTCTCCCCTCTGACTTGCACCCTTCTCCCCCTCTGCTTTGCACCCTTTTCTACCTTGCACCATTCTCCCCTCTGCCTTGCACCATTCTCCCCTCTGCCTTGCACCCTTCTCCCCTCTGCCTTGCATGATTCTCCTCTCTACCTTGCTCCCTTCTCCTCTCTACCTTGCTCCCCTCTCCTCTCTACCTTGCACCCTTCTCCCCTCTGCCTTGCACCCTTTTCCCCTCTGCCTTGCACCCTTCTCCCCTCTGCCTTGCACCCTTCTCCCCTCCCCTTGCACCATTCTCCCCTCCGCCTTGCACCCTTCTCCCCTCCGCCTTGCACCCTTCTCCCCTCTGCTTTGTACCCCCCTCGCTCTACCATGCACCCTTCTCCCCTCTGCCTTGCACCCTTCTCCCCTCTGCCTTGCACCCTTTCACCCCTCTGCCTTGCACCCTTCTCCTCTCTACCTTGTACCCTTCTCCCCTCTGCCTTGCACCTTTCTCCCCTCTGCCTTGCACCCTTCTCCCCTCTGCCTTGCATCCTTCTCCTCTTCCCCTTGCACCCTTCTCCTCTCTGCCTTGCACCCTTCTCCTCTCTACCTTGCACCCTTCTCCTCTCTACCTTGCACCCTTCTCCCTCCACCTTGCACCCTTCTCCTCTCTGCCTTGCACCCATCTCCTCTCTGCCTTGCACCCATCTCCTCTCTGCCTTGCACCCTTCTCCTCTCCGCCTTGTACCCATCTCCCCTTCTCCCCTCCGCCTTGCATCCTTCTCCCTTCCGCCTTGCACCCTTCTCCTTTCTACCTTGCACCCTTCTCCCCTCTGCCTTGCACCCTTCTCCTCTCTACCTTTCACCCTTCTCTCCTCTGCATTGCACCCTTCACCCGTCCGCCTTACACCCTTCTCCTCTCTGCCTTGCACCCCTCTGCCTTGCACCCTTGTCCTCTCTACCTTGCACCCTTCTCCCCTCCGCCTTGCACCCTTCACCCCTCCGCCTTGCACCCTTCTCCACTCTGCCTTGCACCCTTCTCCCCTCTGCCTTGCACCCTTCTCCCCTCTGCCTTGCACCCTTCTCCTCTCTACCTTGCACCCTTTTCCTCTCTGCCTTGCGCCATTCTCCCCTCTACTTTGCACCCTTCTCCCCTACCCCTTGCACCCTTGCACCCTTCTCCCCTCTACCTTGCACCCTTCTCCCCTCCGCCATGCACCCTTCTCACCTCCGCCTTGCACCCTTCTCCTCTTTACCTTGCACCCTTCTCCTCTCTACCTTGCCCCCTTCTCCTCGCTACCTTGCACCCTTCTCCCCTCTGCCTTACACCCTTCTCAGCCCCCTTGCCCCCCCCTGCGGACGCCCATGGTGCGTTCTAACAAGAGTGCTTACCTGAGGACACCATTTTGCTGCCTCCTTCCTTCTCATATATGAGCTTTGCCCTGGAGAATGCTCTCTCTGGGGGCCCCCACTCTCACCCTTGTCAGGGTCCTGAGCAGTGGTCTGTGCTGCCTCCTGTTCTCTGGGGCTCCCACCCCATCCTCTTTCCGGGCCTCCCCGCGCTCTAACTGAAGAGAAACAATGTTAACTTGTTAAATTGTTTCTCTTCAGTCAGCGGGAGGTGATCAGAGGAGGCTGCAGAAAGATTGCACCTGCTTTAGCGCAAGCCTCTCTCACAGCTCTCAGAAGAGCTGAGGGGGCCCGGGCCCCCTTCATTTACTGAAGAAAGTGGGCCCCCCCGCACCGCAGGGGCTGCGAGGGCGTTTGTTACGCCCCTGCTTGTAATATTGCTTCTGAAAGTTATTGCTCCTACATCGTTGTCTTAAAAAAAGACACTAAAGGTTGCCTCCTGCATCCAACCCTTGATAGGTTGTGATGCCAACAAACTACTGGCCCTGGGGGTGGCCAAGGTGTCATTATTTGTCTGTTGCAGAATTCAAGAGCAAACCTGCAACAAAAGACTGACCTACAATCACTGCATAATGGCTTTTGCCAGCTCGACTGCTAATATTAAATAATACAAATGTATGGATTAATTATTAATGCTTTTGCATTTCTTCCTTTGGTACAGATTGGTCTCAGTTTAGCAAGTGAAAATCAACTGCCTCAAGCTGGAAGTAGTAATTTTGAGCAATAATACCTATCTCTGGGACTCCACTTGGTGGCCTTTGGAGCTCGGCCTGACACCCCTCCCAGCAACCAATGCAAAGAATCTCAGAATAGTAATCGACAACCATCTTACCATGAACGACAGGCCAAGTGAATGCAGTCTCCTTCTCCTGCTTCCACACACTCAAGATGCTCATCTTCAAATGGCTCCCCACCAACACTTGCAGAACCGTCAACCAAGCCCTTATCACCAGCAAGCTGTACTATGGCAACGCGCTATATGCTGGAATCAACGCTCATCTGACCAGAAGACTCCTGACCATCTGCAGCCAGGCTCACCCTCACCCGCCACTTCTCACCCCTCACTCACATCACTCTGCACCTCAAAGAACTCCACTGACTTCCATCAAACTCCCCATGCACACATACAGAGCATTACACATTATTGCCCCACGTACCTCAATAAATGCATAAACTTCCCCAAACCTAGCATACAATCTGCTCTATCAGACTTCAAATCGCACCCCACTCCCTGCAAACACAAAACCAGATACTGCAGTCATGCCTTCTTCTGAATAAATCCATAAAGCCTGGAATTACCTACCCCTGCACATAGAGCATCCTCTTCAGTTCTTGAATTCCATAAGGAATTGAAGACCTGGCTCTTCACCTAACCACAAACATAGCTCGGCTCATAAATCGGACTCTCCACTAGAAACTTGTCTCCCTAATGTCCTGCAATTCGGAGCTAACAGAATAGTTCCCCATCTTACTCAAACCCTGAATAAAGGTATTGCCTCTGGGTGTTTTCCTTGAATTTGGAAAAGGTGGTAGTTAAGCCTCTGCTCAAAAAGACCAACCTGGACCCCGCAGAACTAAAAAACTATCAACCCATTTCCCTGCTGCCTGTACCCACTAAAATCCTCGAGAAACATCTGAACCTTCAGGTTATGAACTATCTTGAACAATTCCAACTCCTAGATGTATCTCAGAAAACTAACTGCTATTAGCGCCATGATGCTGTTTGCCATTTGTTGTGCTTTAAACTTCTTTTTTCATTAATATATTCATAGAGCTACTGATTCTGCACTAGGATACCCTACTGGATGACATGCGCACCTAACTTAAAACATAACATAAAATAGAGCTCAACATTTGAGTAGCTGTCTGGCCTCCTATTGCTAGACTTTTCCTTTGATACCTTCCTTGCTGAATATGCTCTGAATCTTACTTCCTTGAAGCGGATGTGTGATGAACTCCATATACTGTGTGAAGCATCAGAAGATAGTGTGAGATACAGCAGGGTTCAATCAATGTCTTAAAGTACGCAACCAATCATAAACTATTCGCAGCAGGTTGGGTTGTTGAGATGTTGATTAAAGGATGGTCTAAATGACCTGGATACATTGTCTGTCCACCTTTCCCAAATTGGTGTATCAGGCCTTAAATTATGGATAGAGAAAATATAATAATAATACATTGTGTGTATATATATATATATATATATATATATATATATATATATATATATATAGCTTCAAACTGTTTCTAAGCATTGTACATACGAGGAGTTTTTGCCATTTTTTTGGTTCCATCTACCTCTGCAACTCATTCGAACAAACTGATGATAGACAGCCTGATATCCTCTTTCAACAGTAGATAGAACCCACATAAGACATCGTGGTTTTTGTTTGAATTTTTTTGTCAGTGACAATGTGTTACACTTATGTCTAGTTAGGTCAATGAGAAATTAGGGGGAAATAGACTGCTCATCTTTTATGAGGAAAGAGGATATGGAATCAACAACAACTATTCTTCCTCTTGGTTTCAACTACAACTAATGATATGGATCATTGTAATAACTCTCCTACATGTTGTATACCAAAATGAGGCCTGCCGTGATAGATTCTGTAATACCAAAGGGGATGATGGACAGAGCATTTGAGCAAATCAAACACTCCCCCCGAGTCAACTGACCAGGATTTAATCCATCATCATTCTTTAGCTCACTCCACCACCCCAGTTCAGACATGGCCATATGCAAATCAGTCTGACCCTGTGTCTCATGGGAACAGTCTAGCCCGAACTGCCAAGCCATGTCTTCCCTGTACCGGAAACAAGCATCCTGGGACTGGTTTCGGGTTCATAACCCTCATCAGCCAGGCTATCTTGAATCCAGTGGCAAAGTGAGCAAGAGACCCACGTCTGGGCATACCCTGCCAACTTAGGGCGAACAAAGCAATACCAAAGGGGATGATGGACGGAGCATTTGAGCAAATCAAAAACACTCACCCCCAGTCAACTGATCTGGGTTTAATCCATCATCATTCTTTAGCTCACTCCACCACTCCAGTTCAGACATGGCCATATGCAAATCAGTCTGACCATGTACCTCATGGGAACAGTCCAGCCCGAACTGCCAAGCCATGTCTTCCCTGGACCAGAAACAAGCATCCTGGGTCCGGTTTCGGGTTCCCATGAGGCACAGGGTCAGTACACTTCCTAGGGTCCTAGCAAGAAACTGCCAAATGTAGATATGTTTACCCATGCAAGGAAAGCCTCAACTCACACAAGCCCCTACAAAGTGGGTCTTAAAAAACAAGTATCTCCTGTCCTTCAAACACATATCTGACAGTCACTCTGAGGATTTTTATGCGGTTTGCAGGGATATTTTCCTCTTTGCCTTATCTAGCAACCCAATGACCACCTCAGGGACAGGAGGGAGCAACAAGCCTGTTAAAATTCCAGCTAGAGGCTACCAAGGGCATAGATTGGTTCAAGGACCACAAGATTCCGGGGACTTACAGTCCTGGTGGCAGCTTTTGCCTGTCCTGCACGAAATCGGTCTCCCTCTTTGAGAAGGTGTTACCCTGCAGGAGTATTCTTCCAACACACCACTTTGACTGCAACATATGCAACCCCATCAGAAGTGCCAAGAACCAAACCCCATCTATATGTCCTAGTCACCATGTAGCTGGACTGGTGACTCCAAGGGCAGTCCTCTGCTGGGTGCTTCCCCTCATCCACCAGGCAGTTCTTTTAATCCAGGCAAGCTCATCTCACCTTTCATGGTCAGTTTTCAGGTTGGTCTCCAACTTGCAAAGGGAGACTGGCCATCAAACATCCTAGTCCTTGCACACAGAAGTCTTCTATCCAACACTTCGTTATGTCTCCTGGCACTGGTCAGTGTGAATCCTTGAGACCTAGAGCAGACCAACTGGCAAGTATTTATTTTTCTCTTGACCAGTCAATTCTCTGCTATGTTCAGATTTTGAGAGACTCCTCCAGTCAGATCCTGCATGCCCTCTGCATGATTAATGTATGATGTATTTTGTGCATTCACCCTATGCTTGTACAACCACCTCCTTTGCCGTCCAGATTCAGGAGGAAAGGGTGGAGTGCCCTGACAATTTACAGGAGGGGTGACATACCATGGGTAAGAAAAGGCAGCACCTGCCTCCCCCTTAACAGCCATTGCAACCTGATTACAATGATATTCGTGGTGAAGGAGCACGCTTTTTCCAGTATTACAGAGGTCACTTGCAAGTGATACAAAGGAAAATATGTTCCTCACTGCCCGATAGTCAAAGCCGCATGGCAACAATAAACTCCATCAGAGCCCAGCTACAGTAAACAACTCTAGGTAAAGATTCAGTCAACGGTCTGCCTCTCGTTCAAGCAAAGGGAACTGGAAAGCCCCATCTAAACCCTCCATTTTGTGTAGTCGTCCATTCAAAGGAACTCCGAGATGGGTTTCTTTGCCCGTACATTAAAGCACACACACATTCTACGCTCAACCTACTTCATAAATGCACAGTAAATTAGCACACTCCACCCCTGGTTGACAGAGATGGAGGGAAGACTCAGTAGGGATTAGGCAGAACTTTTGCAGGCGGGACAAGTGGGCATCTCTCTCTTGGAAGTGATGCAAATCAATAGACGTCCCTTCCACAAAGAATCAATGCAACCATACCTTCCAGCCTCTCTTGGCCTAAAAAAAGGGGTGCACTGTGGATGTTCTACCTGACCACAGTCACCTTGTAACTCATGAGAGGCCCTGAGCAAAACATGTGGGGTTGTCTGGTTTGCTGAGGAACATGCAGAGACATATGTTTTTACTGGCAGTTTAACAGAATCCTGCAGGGGACATTTCCGTCCCATCAGTGAAATAAGAAGATGGTTTTCCTTCACAATATAGCATCTCACAACTAACCAGTTATAATGATCAGTGCTTGGTCAGAGCTCTATAACCTACTACGTTGGTTATCACAAATATGCAAACAATACTTTACCTTAAACTCAGTAAAGGAACTGCATAGCATCATGAAATAGTAAACTGCTTGCAAACAAGTCTATGACTGGATGCACCCAAGCTGGTTATGCCTCAAAAGTCAGAAATTCCCAAATGTTCCTTGTGGGCTCATTTGACCTTTCACCTTGCCAGACTCTAGGGCCTGTCCATGACTAGTGGTTCAGAGGCTTTGAAACTCTGTTACTTTTTAACAACTCTCACCTTCAATCCCCATGTGAAATCAGCACCAATGATCCTTTTGTCATATAAGTTTGCTTCAAGGTGTACTTCCTTTTCTCTAATCATGCCTGAGAAAATAGCATCCTTATGGTCTAACTAAGTAAACATCATATACATTGCAAAGAGTTTCCAGTGAGGCAGCAGGGCTCATCCATGATTTATGTTCGCATTCCAAACAACTCACAACCTTAAGTCATCACCTTGGCCTCAGATTAAAGCAAGACCTCTCTTTAAATCTGTGTGCATTGTACACAAAACTGTTAATAGCTGTGCACCAGCTGATCAGTCTAGACTCATTAAATCGTGCGACTCACGAATGTATCTGAGATCAACCCCTGTCTATTTCTTGATGTTCAACAACCAAATCTTAAGATATGGAGGTAGAGCCTTCCATGAAGAGAGCACCTTCCTATGGAACTCCCTTCCTCGGTTGTTTAGAATAGTAAAAGGCTTCCTGGCATTAAGGGGAGGGCCGAAGAGATATACCTATTCCATTTCTTATATTGGTAGGACTCTCTGGATTTGATGTCGTCACTAAACAGATTTGATGGTCCTACACATAAGACTGGCATATCAATGGATATAATTGAAGGTCTTTACTCCTTTGTAGACATTATGAATTTGACTGATGAATATTTGCTTAAAGAATTTTAGCTTGCAATCCCACGTGAGATCTTTCATGATGATGCAATATTTGCAATATTTACCCTATCTCAAATTTTCTTCTGACCCCCTACCAAGGGGTCTATTACAATGGCAGGCGTACTTTGTCTGCCCGCCATCGCCCCGGGAAACGAGACTGCCCGCTATGTGTGCGGCGGTCCCGCATTTGCGATTATGATGCGCCCACCACACTGGCGGGCACATTCCACATTTTTTTCATTGTGGCAGGCGGTGTTGTCAGCAGCACCAGCTGCAATCCCAAAAAGGCACTTGTGCATTTGCATGCACAACATGGCAGGCACCGCGCTGTGCCTGCCACGTCGTCCATGAAAATGCAGGGTGGTACTGTAGGTGCCCCCTCACTCCCCCAACATCCTGGGGGGCCATCGCGAGCCCCAACTAAGGAATCTGCATGCCTTTCCATGAAGGCTGCTACCCGCTGCCATTGTAATATGGATGGCGGTTTCTAGCAGACACCGCCACCATATTCAACCCTTTTCCGCCCGGTCGACTCGCCGAATGGGCAGAAAAGCGGCGGGCGGTCTTCCTGTCCGGCACGGTACCCCCCATCATCATAATATTGGGGGGGATATGGGAAGCGGGCGGGAGATGATGTCGGGCGGATCGCCATCGCCATGCGGGTGGTGGCGATCTGCCCGACATCATAATAGACCCCCTAGTGCTCTTAGTCATCAACCATAATTTGAGAGCTAACGAGAATATTAAATAAACTTTTAAAAAACTTGACCAGCAGTTACCATACCTATGCACTCTTCTTCCTCTTAAGATTATTGTTTTAACAAAAAACTAGTCACCAAGCTGTACAGATGGCAAAGAATTCCCTAATGCCCCAGGTTGCATTGAATTATCACAATCATTAATATGTAGAAGTATTCACAAAGCAGGAAAGACAGATATTGCTTTGTCCAAGGGAATTTGATTGTGCTTTTGATGTAGCATCCATAACTATGGTACTTTTTTACATCAACTTGTAGAATCAGAACCAGACATAGGAGTGTTTCATCTTAGCTGGCCAGGCCTTCAGGGAAAGAAATTTATTTTATGGTCATCAGTAAAACAAAGTCAAAACTAAGGTAACATCTTAAAGGAATGAATGCCTAGGATTTGGAGACTGACTCCTATGAGAAGATGACAGAGAAGCCTAGACAGTCATTACCGTGTTGTAATGGGCCTCTGACACCTCTGAGCCCCACTGCCACTGCTCATACTTCACGGATGTTAGCTACTAACTCATGAAGTGGGCTGCCTTTGTCCTTTGTTAAATATATGGCCCTCTCATCTTGCCACACCTGCTACCCACATCTGAGCCCAAGCTAAGGGGTGTCCTCTGCTTCAATTGTTCACTTCTTTGGGTTTTCCTCTGAGATCCAAAGCAAAACTGGCACTACAAGAGTGCTCTGATCCCCAAGGCAAGTGAAAAAAGGATAGCAACACAGCCATAATCTGGACTTTGTTGGCCCTTGATATCACAGGGCCCCTGTACCACTGCAACTTCAGCACCACTGATCTCTATAGCCATGTCTCTTCTGCCCACTGTAAAAAATCAAATGTTAATAAAAGGGATAAAATCTCCACATCTCGCTCCTGTTGCGTGGGTACTGTTTCCTGCACAGCATCGGTTACCTGGGCCCTGATGCTAGAAATGAACATGGGACACTATTTCCCATTTTTGGCAGTAAAACAGCTATAAATGGGGTACAGTGGCTAGTCACAATCTTGGTCAAATTGCCACTACACTTGCCACACTAATAATAACCCTTTAAAAAAAAGTAGGTCCCCAAATCTTAGGGGAGAGGAGTTGGACAAACGGCTATGGCGGTCGACCTCAAATCTGGGGAGCTGAGTTCAAGTCTCAGCAATGACGCTGAACAACCTGTGATTCTGGGCAAATCAATTAATCTACCCGTGCCCAACAAAAATGAATGTGTAACGCAACTGGTGCTATATAAAGCGTTCCGATACCCGATACCTTCTGGTCAAGTTCACGTTATATAAAACTCTGTAAAAAAAAAAATCTGATCCCTCCCTTCCTCAGAACATCTTTGGCACCTTTCCTCTTTCTCCTGGGCCATTACTTGAGGGCTCTACATCTGAACGTAACCCTTCTGGCCTTCCTCACTGCCACCCCCTCAACTCAGCTGAAAAGGTATCTGCGAGGTCAAAGTAGATGGTATCTATGGAGAATGATGTGAACATGCTGTTTTAATTTTACAAAACCAGAGCTCTAACTTTTTGTTAAAAAAACAACCATACCTGGATGGTTCATGCAGACATTGAGGTGCCTTTGGCTGAAAATGAACAGGGTGTTGTGTCGCCTGTGCTGTGAAGCAGAAAGAGGGACAAGGATCTAAAGAAACAGGCCTTCTCACTAGTGTGCTTGATATCTGAAAGAAATGTAAAGGTGTGTAATTGGTTAATCACCAAACGCAAAGGCAGGTTGGGAACCCGTTTACATGTTAATCGATGGAGCCACTTGAAGCATCATGGTGACAAAGATTTACTTTTTTCAGAAGTCATGGAAGGGGGTTATCAGTTGACTTTTGCAATGAACCTTTTTAATGGACACTTATAAGATTCACTGATATTAAATATCGACTAGTAAAACATGGACCTCCAAAAATATCGAGACAAAATATTGACTACAAAAGTATCGACTATCTATACTTAAAAAGGTAAGTACAAAAATATCGAGAAAAAATATTGTTTACAATAATATAGTTGTATTAAATATTGATGTAAAAAAATTAAAATTAAAATATTAAAAATAAAATATGTTAAATACTAACATTAATTTAATAAAACTAGAATATATTTAATATATATTTAAAAAAATATAACAAATAAACTTACTTTCAAAAAGTTAAAACACATATATTTACATATTTAAATTTAAAAAATAATTAAACTAATATTTTTAAATCATACTATAATTTAAACAACTTTAAATGATAAAATATTATAACATATATACATATATACATATATATATATATATATATATATATATATATATGTATGTATATATATATATATATTCCAAATTCCATCCTCCATACCACCGGGACCCTTGACTGCGGTGCAGAAACCAGGGATAAAGGTCGCCCCGGAAATATATCGATTCTCACCCAGCAGAGCAGCCGCTCTGCCAATAAACTCCAAATCAGCCTGCACCCAATCCAAACACGAACAGCGCGTGTGCTTAAAGATGATTTTATTTTGGTTCCAGCATGATATCAACAGGAAAACACCCAACGCGTTTCGACGAGAACAACTCGCCTTGGTCACGGGTGGCTAGTGTCACGCAATGAAACTCTTAAAATAAAGTTATCGTGATGCTTTGTGTAAGTGTGAAAATAAACAAAGGACATGGGGCTTTTGATATTGGCAGCCATCTTGTAGTGGTGTATTTCGTACGACTAGTAACCAATAGCAATCAAAACATATGTAGTTCTACACAGTTCCTTTCTCACATTATTAATTCATAATGACAGTGCCAAATGTATTATTTGCATACTATATAGGCATTCATCCCCCATTAAGAAACGAACATATCTCAATGACACTCTTCCCAGTATAATTCATAATGTCAATAAACTCAAAAATCTCCTTTCAATTATGGTAGGGGTGCAATGTTATGTCTGTTATCTCGTTCATTATTCAATTGATGGGCTGAGAGCATACTTATATATTCTAGCTTCACTCAGATGACAATATAATTCATAATGTCGCTACACCGCAAGTGCGTACAATTATTCCAAACCATCCCCAGTGGGATTTAAGATGCACCCTGCATTCTTCTATACCCAAGGTTCAGTCAAATGACAATCTTGTTCATGATATCACTGCAACGCAAGTGCGTAAAGTTCTTCCAAACTATCCCCAGTGGGATTAGGATGCACCCTGTCATAATTTACAATTTCTCATCGTATAATCCATCCGGAAAATTATCCAAGATTAATCTCTACTTCCCCAGTGGGTAGTGAAGGAAAATCATCTAAGATATCAATAGTTGTTATGCACATCATGCTTCCCATCCATAGCACTCCTTCATAGTCCTGTACAGAGTCAGAAGAAAAAGAGAGAAAAAGGGAGAAAACAAAAGAGAAAAGTACATCTGTCAGAATCTCTTTGGTACTACATCTTACTCACTACTTATCATCAAATCATCCCATGAAAAGTGCCTAACTCAAATCAATTGTGAATTTAAAACAATAGTTTAAAAGCATTTGATTCTACGATGTCTCGCAGGGGCTCAGGGTTATTTTAACTTATATACAATTGTACTAAGGGCAAAAAACGTTTACATGATTCAAAACAACGCCATCTATAGAATAGTTCAGAAAGTCTTATACAGATAATGGGAACACTCCAGAGAACAGTCACTCGCCTAAATGCCATACCATTTCCTCCTCAAAATTGAGACCGCCTGGAATCTGAGTATCAAGATTAACAATGTATCTGTTTTCCAATTGTCGCAACTTCCTAATCTTGTCTCCTCCTCTTTTCATAGGAGGTAGTTTATCTATTACAAAGAATTTAAGAAGATTGCGATTACTGTTGTGTTGTTCCTCGAAATGTCGGGCAACAGGTGAGGTTTGTTCTTTATTCTGAATTGCCCTCATGTGTTGTAACACCCGAGTTTTTGCAGGGAACATAGTACTCCCTACGTACTTCTTTGGGCAAGGACAGACCAACACATATACACAGTATTCTGAAAAACAAGTTAGGTGTTTTTCGATACTTTTATCCTTGTCTTCAATCGGATAGTGTACTTTCTTGACATTCATACTGTGTCTACAGGCTTTGCACTTCATACATGTGAAGAAACCCTGAATATTGTTGGTACTGGGCCTGATGGTACTAACCTCGTTGTGGCTAACCTTATTTCTAAGGGTGTCAGCTCTGCGATAAGTTATACTCGGCCTGTCTACCAAGATTTCATTTAGAGTGGGTTCTGTTCCAAGAACCTTCCAATGTTTAGTGAGGCTCTTTTGGACTCTCCACGATTTCGAATGGAATGTGGAGATAAACCTGATTGTTTCCATGTCTCCAATTTTATCGTGCTGTTCTGGATTCAGTAAAGAGTTATGGCTAATTTTACTGGCCTTTTGGAATGCTTGATCTATACTGGTCTGATTATAGCCTCTCTCTCTGAAACGTTCTTTCATGATTTCCCCTTCCTTGACAAAATCTTGATCCCTGCTGCAATTCCTCCGGGCCCGGAGAAATTCACCATACGGAATACTGCAGATCAATGTCCTAGGATGGCCACTTTCTGCATGAAGCAGTGTATTTCCTGCAGTTTCCTTCCGAAACAGCTTCATAGCCAACCTACTTTCAAAAACCTCAATAGATAAGTCTAGGAATACCGCTTGGGAATCACTGATCTTTCCTTCCAGAGTCAGGTTGAGATCATTCTTGTTAAGATCTTCGATGAATCGTTCGGCGAGGTCACCAGGGCCATCCCAGATGACAAATAGGTCGTCTATGTACCACAGCCATACTTTCACATGGCTGCGGTACAGATCGTTTGTCCTGGCCACCTGCTGCTCCCAGCCCGCCATAAATAAATTGGCAAAACTGGGAGCAAAACAGGTCCCCATCGCCGTCCCTTGTTTCTGTCTGTAATAGATGTCATTGAAGATGAAGTAATTGTGTTCGAGACAGAATGTCATCATCTGAATGATCATCTCAGTATGTTCAAGATAGGAAATAGACCTTCTCTTCAAGAAAAGGCGACAAGCATCAATTCCCTCTTCATGTTTTATGGATGTGTATAAACTACACACATCCATTGTGATAAACAAGTAACTGGCCTGCCATGTGTAATCCTTTCATTTATTGATGAAGTCCCGACTATCTTTCAGGTACGAAGGGACCTCCTCAACAAATGGTCGTAAAAAATAATCAATGTATCTTGATGTGCTCTCTAATAGAGAGCCGATCGAAGATACAATTGGTCTTCCTGGGGGTTTTTTGGGGTCCTTATGTAATTTCGGTAGGAGATAAAGTATCGCCACCTTGGGGTTGCGATTCAATAGAAAAGAATATTCATTCCACTCTATGAGTCCTTTGTCTTTCCATTTCTTCAACATCTCAAAATACAGATTGTTAGTCCTTTCTATGATTTGCATAGAAGAAACCTCATAGCAATCCTTGCATTCTAGGTGCCGCATACCCTCAGCAACATAGCTCTCAATATCCATAATGACCACATTGCCTCCCTTGTCAGATTGCCTTATGACAATGGAATGGTCATCTTCCAATGATTTTATTGCTAGTCGTTCAGATTTGGTTAAATTGTCATTCGCCCAGTAATTCTGTTGTGCCATAACCTTAAAGTCAGCAATCATTAAAGATTCAAAGGTATCGATACTGCAAGTGGGTAAAGAGGGGTTAAATGTAGGCTTCGGTTTAAAAGGGTTAGGACAGTTTAAATTTGTGGTATAGCCCAGGGTCTTCGCATCAATGGTATCAGTTTCAGGAGTTTCAAACTCTAAGCATTTCAGGACAATTAGAGATTCCACTTCATTTATGCTTTCACTAGCTGGTCTCATAATTGGTGGACTGGGATTCACATTTTTCACCTTAAGTTTGTTCCATTTGTGTAGCCGCAATTTCCTTGTAAATTTAAAAAGGTTTATGCGTTCCTGTGAATAACAAAAGTTAGAGGTGGGACAAAAAGAGAGACCATATTGCAGTACATCATATTCGCTTTTTGAGAGAGTACGGGTAGATAAATTAATTACGTTTTTTTGGTTCATTTTCCTCTTCTTTTTTGACCCCGTGTTTCCACTCCCATGGGGGTTGAATTTTCTCTTGCCGCCTCCGCCCCGCCTGACTTGTAGCTGGTTTTGGTTGCATTGTCTCCTTGATTTCCTCTGCCTATGCCTTTTCCTTTGAATCCTCTGCCTCTTCCTCTGCCCCGATCTATCTGCCAGTTCTTCTGTTGTTGCGTTTGATTCATTCGTTTGAACTCCTCCCAAAAATGTGTCGATGTTGTGGGGTTCTGTGTTGTTTCATCTGGTTTTCCAGGTGTTCTGCCATCCTCGGATACATCGCTCTCCACCACCTCATCACCAGATTCAGTTTCAATTTCCAACTGGGTTTTGTCAATATTGGCTTGTACTCCTTTCCTTGATACATAATCATATTTCTTACTGAAAGTAAATATCCTTCCAGTACTGTAGTCTACTTGGTCTCTTAAGAATTTGCGTTCTTTTTTCGCAACTATTTCATCTTCATGTTTACCAATTCTCTTACTGATCTCCTCCATCTTTTTACAGAAATCTTCTGCAGTTTCAGCTTTACCTATCTCATCTTTAAGTTCTGATATAGCCTTTAATAGTAATAATCGGTCCTTCCATGCATGCTTTATGAGGATAGATAGCATCCTATTTGAGCAATCCATCAGATTTGTGGCCCATTCCTCAGCCAACTCCATATCCGGTTCCACATATGAGGGGGCTATCAGAATCCTTAGTCCTCTGGGGACTCTTTTTTCTTCTTGATATTTCTCTAACGTAATGGCTTCCCACCATTTTGAAACCTCTTTGCGGATTAATTTTTCCAATTTCTGTTGATATCATGCTGGAACCAAAATAAAATCATCTTTAAGCACACGCGCTGTTCGTGTTTGGATTGGGTGCAGGCTGAATTGGAGTGCATTGGCAGAGCGGCTGCTCTGCTGGGTGAGAATCGATATATTTCCGGGGCGACCTCTATCCCTGGTTTCTGCACCGCAGTCAAGGGTCCCGGTGGTATGGAGGATGGAATTTGGAATAATTATGTGACACCGGTCTGACGGCGTTGGAATACTGGCTAAGTGTAGACAGAACATCCCCTGAAGAACTACGTATCGGGACGAGGATTTGGAATTGGCCCGCTCGCTGGGAGACTTTCATTACGGACCGCACGAGTCTTGGCAGGATCCGTTTGCACCGTCTCAGGATGAGTCCGTTCCTATATTGTTCTCATACGCATGATTTAATATGCGATTCCCGACAGCACATAATCTGTGAGCTTGCCGAGCGATAATAGTTGGATTTACGAACTTGCTTCGCGAATGGCCAAATAAGCTATTTGCAAGGGAAAGACTGTTTCAGCTGGCTTCTTATACACAACGCTACTGTCTTGTGCCCGAACGACAGCGTAAAATAAGTCTGTCGGTTCGAGTGCATGAGCTTTCAGCCTGACACCAATTGACATTGTTGATACTTGGATTCAACAGCGCGTGTGCAAACAAAAAACGGTATTCCATACATTAGCATGTATAGAGGTATCTAATCCTCTACAACAGTAATATGGATGACGGCACGGAGTCTCGCAGGCGGCTCAGAGCACAGACTTTATTTGTACAAACTGCTACAAACCTGCCCAATAAAGCATCACAGCCAGCACCTGGGGGTTTACAGAATAAATATCAGAAATTGGAAAAATTAATCCGCAAAGAGGTTTCAAAATGGTGGGAAGCCATTACGTTAGAGAAATATCAAGAAGAAAAAAGAGTCCCCAGAGGACTAAGGATTCTGATAGCCCCCTCATATGAGGAACCGGATATGGAGTTGGCTGAGGAATGGGCCGCAAATCTGATGGATTGCTCAAATAGGATGCTATCTATCCTCATAAAGCATGCATGGAAGGACAGATTATTACTATTAAAGGCTATATCAGAACTTAAAGATGAGATAGGTAAAGATGAAACGGCAGAAGATTTCTGTAAAAAGATGGAGATCAATAAGAGAATTGGTAAACATGAAGATGAAATAGTTGCGAAAAAAGAACGCAAATTCTTAAGAGACCAAGTAGACTACAGTACTGGAAGGATATTTACTTTCAGTAAGAAATATGATTATGTATCAAGGAAAGGAGTACAAGCCAATATTGACAAAACCCAGTTGGAAATTGAAACTGAATCTGGTGATGAGGTGGTGGAGAGCGATGTATCCGAGGATGGCAGAACACCCGGAAAACCAGATGAAACAACACAGTACCCCACAACATCGACACATTTTTGGGAGGAGTTCAAACGAATGAATCAAACGCAACAACAGAAGAACTGGCAGATAGATCGGGGCAGAGGAAGAGGCATAGGATTCAAAGGAAAAGGCAGAGGCAGAGGAAATCAAGGAGACAATGCAACCAAAACCAGCTACAAGTCAGGCGGGGCGGAGGCGGCAAGAGAAAATTCAACCCCCATGGGAGTGGAAACACGGGGTCATAAAAGAAGAGGAAAATGAACCAAAAAAACGTAATTAATTTATCTACCCGTACTCTCTCAAAAAGCGAATATGATGTACTGCAATATGGTCTCTCTTTTTGTCCCACCTCTAACTTTTGTTATTCACAGGAACGCATAAACCTTTTTAAATTTACAAGGAAATTGCGGCTACACAAATGGAACAAACTTAAGGTGAAAAATGTGAATCCCAGTCCACCAATTATGAGACCAGCTAGTGAAAGCATAAATGAAGTGGAATCTCTAATTGTCCTGAAATGCTTAGAGTTTGAAACTCCTGAAACTGATACCATTGATGCGAAGACCCTGGGCTATAACACAAATTTAAACTGTCCTAACCCTTTTAAACCGAAGTCTACATTTAACCCCTCTTTACCCACTTGCAGTATCGATACCTTTGAATCTTTAATGATTGCTGACTTTAAGGTTATGGCAAAACAGAATTACTGGGCGAATGACAATTTAACCAAATCTGAACGACTAGCAATAAAATCATTGGAAGATGACCATTCCACTGTCATAAGGCAATCTGACAAGGGAGGCAATGTGGTCATTATGGATATTGAGAGCTATGTTGCTGAGGGTATGCGGCAACTAGAATGCAAGGATTGCTATGAGGTTTCTTCTATGCAAATCATAGAAAGGACTAACAATCTGTATTTTGAGATGTTGAAGAAATGGAAAGACAAAGGACTCATAGAGTGGAATGAATATTCTTTTCTATTGAATCGCAATCCCAAGGTGGCGATACTTTATCTCCTACCGAAATTACATAAGGACCCCAAAAACCCCCAGGAAGACCAATTGTATCTTCGATCGGCTCTCTATTAGAGAGCACATCAAGATACATTGATTATTTTTTACGGCCATTTGTTGAGGAGGTCCCTTCGTACCTGAAAGATAGTCGGGACTTCATCAATAAATGAAAGGATTACACATGGCAGGCCAGTTACTTGTTTATCACAATGGATGTGTGTAGTTTATACACATCCATAAAACATGAAGAGGGAATTGATGCTTGTCGCCTTTTCTTGAAGAGAAGGTCTATTTCCTATCTTGAACATACTGAGGTGATCATTCAGATGATGACATTCTGACTCGAACACAATTACTTCATCTTCAATGACATCTATTACAGACAGAAACAAGGGACGGCGATGGGGACCTGTTTTGCTCCCAGTTTTGCCAATTTATTTATGGCGGGCTGGGAGCAGCAGGTGGCCAGGACAAACGATCTGTACCGCAGCCATGTGAAAGTATGGCTGCGGTACATAGACAACCTATTTGTCATCTGGGATGGCCCTGGCGACCTCGCCGAACGATTCATCGAAGATCTTAACAAGAATGATCTCAACCTGACTCTGAAAGGAAAGATCAGTGATTCCCAAGCGGTATTCCTAGACTTATCTATTGAGGTTTTTGAAAGTAGGTTGGCTATGAAGCTGTTTCGGAAGGAAACTGCAGGAAATACACTGCTTCATGCAGAAAGTGGCCATCCTAGAACATTGATCCGCAGTATTCCGTATGGTGAATTTCTCCGGGCCCGGAGGAATTGCAGCAGGGATCAAGATTTTGTCAAGGAAGGGGAAATCATGAAAGAACGTTTCAGAGAGAGAGGCTATAATCAGACCAGTATAGATCAAGCATTCCAAAAGGCCAGTAAAATTAGCCATAACTCTTTACTGAATCCAGAACAGCACGATCAAATTGGAGACATGGAAACAATCAGGTTTATCTCCACATTCCATTCGAAATTGTGGAGAGTCCAAAAGAGCCTCACTAAACATTGGAAGGTTCTTGGAACAGAACCCACTCTAAATGAAATCTTGGGAGACAGGCAGAGTATAACTTATCGCAGAGCTGACACCCTTAGAAATAAGGTTAGCCACAACGAGGTTAGTACCATCAGGCCCAGTACCAACAATATTCAGGGTTTTGTGGTATCTTGGAATCGAATGTCAAGAAAGTACACTATCCGATTGAAGACAAGGATAAAAGTATCGAAAAACACCTAACTTGTTTATCAGAATACTGTGTATATATGTTGGTCTGTCCTTGCCCAAAGAAGTACGTAGGGAGTACTATGTTCCCTGCAAAAACTCGGGTGTTACAACACATGAGGGCAATTCAGAATAAAGAACAAACCTCACCTGTTTCCCGACATTTCGAGGAACAACACAACAGTAATCGCAATCTTCTTAAATTCTTTGTAATAGATAAACTACCTCCTATGAAAAGAGGAGGAGAAAAGATTAGGAAGTTGCGACAATTGGAAAACAGATACATTGTTAATCTTGATACTCAGATTCCAGGCGGTCTCAATTCTGAGGAGGAAATGGTATGGCATTTAGGCGAGTGACTGTTCTGTGGAGTGATCCCATTATCTGTATAAGACTTTCTGAACTATTCTATAGATGGCGTTGTTTTGAATCATGTAAACGTTTTTTGCCCTGAGTACAATTGTATATAAGTTAAAATAACCCTGAGCCCCTGCGAGACATCGTAGAATCAAATGCTTTTTAACTATTGTTTTAAATTCACAATTGATTTGAGTTAGGTACTTTTCATGGGATGATTTGATGATAAGTAGTGAGTAAGATGTAGTACCAAAGAGATTCTGACAGATGTACTTTTCTCTTTTGTTTTCTCCCTTTTTCTCTCTTTTTCTTCTGACTCTGTACAGGACTATGAAGGAGTGCTATGGATGGGAAGCATGATGTGCATTACAACTATTGATATCTTAGATGATTTTCCTTCACTACCCACTGGGGAAGTAGAGATTAATCTTGGATAATTTTCCGGATGGATTATACGATGAGAAATTGTAAATTATGACAGGGTGCATCCTAATCCCACTGGGGATAGTTTGGAAGAACTTTACGCACTTGCGTTGCAGTGATATCATGAACAAGATTGTCATTTGACTGAACCTTGGGTATAGAAGAATGCAGGGTGCATCTTAAATCCCACTGGGGATGGTTTGGAATAATTGTACGCACTTGCGGTGTAGCGACATTATGAATTATATTGTCATCTGAGTGAAGCTAGAATATATAAGTATGCTCTCAGCCCATCAATTGAATAATGAACGAGATAACAGACATAACATTGCACCCCTACCATAATTGAAAGGAGATTTTTGAGTTTATTGACATTATGAATTATACTGGGAAGAGTGTCATTGAGATATGTTCGTTTCTTAATGGGGGATGAATGCCTATATAGTATGCAAATAATACATTTGGGACTGTCATTATGAATTAATAATGTGAGAAAGGAACTGTGTAGAACTACATATGTTTTGATTGCTATTGGTTACTAGTCGTACGAAATACACCACTACAAGATGGCTGCCAATATCAAAAGCCCCATGTCCTTTGTTTATTTTCACACTTACACAAAGCATCACGATAACTTTATTTAAGAGTTTCATTGCGTGACACTAGCCACCCGTGACCAAGGCGAGTTGTTCTCGTCGAAACGCGTTGGGTGTTTTCCTGTTGATATCATGCTGGAACCAAAATAAAATCATCTTTAAGCACACGCGCTGTTCATGTTTGGATTGGGTGCAGGCTGAATTGGAGTGCATTGGCAGAGCGGCTGCTCTGCTGGGTGAGAATCGAATCTATATATATATATATATATATATATATATATATATATATATATATATATATATATATATATATATATATATATATATATATATATATATTCCAATCTAACCCACTTAATTTATTTTAAAAAAAATAATACATATAAATGTCCAACTACAATTGAAACATAAATAACAAATTCTTACACAAACATTATATAAAATGTACTACTCCCACCTCACACAGCACAACAGTAATAAAATGGTTACATCACACAAAAGCAACATTTACTACTTTCACTACAATAATTACAAAATTAGATAAAATGTTATATTGCAGAGTACTAAAATTTACTTTTCCTACTACACTTAATACAATGCTAGTAAAAATGTTAGATTGCAGAGAAATATGAATTAATATTCCCATTCTAATAACTGTAACAGTAGGGAAATTGATGATTTGCGGAGGGGTAAAATATACAATTCCCACTCCTCTGAGTTTAACAGTAGGGAAAGTGTTCCATTGTAGAGGGGCATAATTTAATATTCCCACTCCAGTCAGTGCAAGAGTAGGGAATGTGTAGGATTGTGGAGGGTTAAAATGTACTATTCCCACCCCAGTGAGTGCAACAGAAGGGAAAGTGTTTGATTGCAGAGGGGTAAACTATTATATTCCCACTCCAGCCACTGCAACAGTAGGGAACGTTTTGGATTGCGGAAAGAAAACTACAGTAAGCACAACAATAGAAACAAACAAATTCTCCACAGAACAATAAAATAACTTCAAAAACAAAATAACAAATACAAATATAAATATTTTTAAGAAGCAATTTTTAAAAATAAATACCTATTATAATTTTACATACATATAAATAATTGCAAACTATATTAAAAATTAAATCCAAAAAGAATTCATATAAAAATATTTTTATTGAAAAAAAATGTATTAACAAAAAAATGATTTATAACATACATTTTATTTTAGTTACCTCCCACCATATATCCATACAAAAACTACAACCAACACCTAAAACTTGGGGCCCATTACGATGCCGGACGGAAAAGCCCTCTGACCGCCATGGTGTCGTTAAAAATCCCCCCACATGGGTGCGGCATTTCCGTCGGTCAATTTACGATGCAACGTATGCAAAATCAGACCTCGGTGGACGGATGTCACAAAACACCATCCACCATGGTCGGAAAAGCTGCAAATCCGACTGCAGCTGTCAGGGAAAGGGACAATGGCCGCACAGCCAATTATGATGAGAACGCAGAGCTGGTGGACTGAGCACTGCATCCGACCGCCTCGCACGCACACAGGCCAGATGAATGGCGTGCGGAACCAACCCCACAAAACGTGTGCCTGTACTCCTGGCTGCTCTCAATCACAACACACATGACACAAAGATACACCCCAACCTGCCCCTGGTAGGGAAAGCCATGCGCAGCATGGAAGAGACATCTGGAGGTCAACACCCATGAGGCCACATCCCACATACCACAGTACAAAAACAACCTCTACCTGGACCAGCAGCCTTTGCACACCACACGCCGAGACATAGAGACAGGCACCATTGGCTTCACAACATCACACCCACCTATCTCCACACAACACCACTCACACCCACACACCGCACACATCTCTCCACCGTTACCTTGCACGCTGCACACCTCATTCATCTGTACAATGCCCCCAAGAAAATGCCAAATTCAGCGACTCAGAGTTGAACGAAATGCCAGACGAGACAATCAGAGCTGAACCACATTTGCTTGAGCACCTGCTCCAACACACGCCACTTGTGCGCAAGAATCAGATTTGGGCAAGGATCCACAGCAAAGTCAAAGCCATAGGGACTACCCTTCGCACTGTGTGTGATATCCGGAAGCAATGGGGCGACCCCAGGGGCATAGCCAACATCCGGCCCACATGAACAACGCGGTGGCCCAGAGTACTGGTGGCGTCCCTCACATTCCATCACCAATCATCACCGAATGGGAGGAGAAGGTGCCTGCCATAATGCATCCAAAGAGTCTCACAGGAATGGGGGGGGTACTGGAGGCTGGTAAGTACCAACAAAATGATCACATCACACCACAATACACCGTAGTGCACAACACGTGAGCCCCAATCGCCCGCCCACAGCAAACTCATGTGGAATGCATGCTTACAATATGAATGGATCACAAGGACAGCATCTCCTTAATCTGCTCAACCCCACAGGTAGGTGACAACTCATGAACACTGGCCTCCCTCTCGAACAGCATGGCTCACACTCCCCACCCCACAGCCATTTGGCAGCTAACACCATCGACTGTGCTTACCAACAGTTAGCTAGCCATCTCACTGGGAGGGGGATATTGAGCCCAGACCGCAACACCACAACTCCCACATGGCCCTCTGTCTCCCCTCACAAACAGCATGGCTCCAAATGATCCCCAATAGGATGTTGCTGCTCATGAGTCTCCAAAGGAGTGTTTTTCCTAGACAAAATGAATCCAAAAAATCCAAAAAGAACTTCCCGCCCCCACAACACTCACCTGGCATTACATCATGCCGTAACTACTCCACCAGTGAGAAGTGAGGAGTGTGACCATGCACACATCGATGTGCCTGCTGGCTATGCATTCCAGCAGGCTGAAGGGACACAAAACAGAACACGAAAGAAACTCGTACCAAGGCCCACTCAGAAAAAGGGGCGGTGGACAACACCGATGAGAACCGGCCCCCTGAAAGACCTGTATGTACATCAACACCATGTGCGACTGATGACATACTGATATGAATGCCTAGTAAGGCCAAGGCAAAAGTCATGTCACCTCAATTCAAATGTGGCAAACATGAACAGCTAAGTTGTTCTGCATGCAGAACATGCTGACAAAAGTGCCCTAACTCCAATAGGTGAATCGATAGCAGCAGCAGGTGACCGTGCCATGAACAAGCCCAGCCAGCCCCCCGCCCGGAAGGTGATGCTGTGGATGCAGAGTCCTTAGTCTGTACAGGTGAGGAGAACCTACATGGCCCCTCCTGTGTGCACAGGCCATGCATTACGTATATGGGAACAGTTTCACAACGTGTCCATTTTGTGCCAATGTACTGCTGACTCCCCCATAAGTGATTGAGGATAGTCAATCGAGGCCTCACATTCCCACAGTGAAAGCATACTCCTATGAGTGTGCAGGCCCAATGAGCCTCTGTGTAGACAAGTATCCACTCCCACACCAGCCCAATGAATTTCGGATACCAGGGGCCCCATTAGGATGTCAGGCGGATCGCCACCGCCATGCGGGCGGTGGCAATCCGCCCGACATCCTTCCCCGCCCGCAACCCATTTCCCCCCCGCCATATTACTATGGCGGTGGACCGCAGCGGACGGAAAGACCGTCCGCCGCTTTTTCGCCCGGTCAAGGAGTTGACGGGCGGAAAGGGGTTTCATATGGTGGCAGTGTCTGTTAGACACCGCCATCCATATTAGGGTGAAGGCGGGGACATGCTTTTCAATGACGGCAAGGCCGCCACGGAAAGGCATGCAGGAATGTCTTGTGGGGGACCGTTGCGGGCCCCCAGGAACTCCAAGTGGGTGGGGGGTGCACATAGGGGGTACCTATGGTACCCCCCTGCACTTCAGTGCACAACATGACAGGCACCGCACGGTGCCTGTCACGTTGTGCATTGAAGTGCACAATGTGCATTTTTAGCATTGCGGCAGGCGGTGTTTTCAGCACCACCCACCGCAAAGTTAAAAATGCTGCATGCACCCGCCAGTGTGGCAGGCGCATCCTAATGGCCCCCACAGGACCGCCGCCCTTATGGTGGGTGGTCCCATTTTATGTCGGGATGGTGGGCGGTCAAAGTCCACCGACCATCCTAATGGGCCCCTAGGTGTCTTGACCATCTTGCACGATTCAGTCAGTGCTGAACACGGCTCGCCCACTATGTTCGCGGTGAACTGACACACAGAGCATTGATAGAGTCCGATACAGAAGGCCGTTGCATACTTTTTATCAGACTTGTGGGCTCTGGCCTTGTCCATTCCATCCATGCTTTTCCAGAAGTATCACCGGATGTCAGTCCTCCAATTTGCACCCAGCATTTCGTGCTTTCTGACCATTACTTTGAATGTACAGCTGAGCGCTGGGTCTGAGATTGCTCTTACGCCATGTCTGACCGTCCAGTGGGCTAGGCCGAGCCCTGTCTGTTGCAACTCTACCGTGCCCGCATGCAGCTCCTCTTTAAGTTTAAGTTTAAGTTTAAGTTTAAAATATTTGTTAAGCGCAACGTACATCTGGGCGGTTTCTTGGCGCTAAAATAGCAGGCAGCCAGCTGAACAAAATCAGTCGCTAAGACATAGACTAAGAAGGCGAGCAGCGCTTTAAGAAAGAAGAGCCTGAGTAAATAAGAAAGTCTTCAAGGCTTTGCGGAAGCTGGAATACTGAGTGAGGGACCTAAGATGGAAGGGGAGAGAATTCCAGAAAATGGGGGCAAGAATGGAAAATTTCGAGCCACCCTGTTTTTTTTTCCGGAAGCGGGGAACTGCTAGAAGAAGTTGTGCCGAGGAGCGGAGGTCTCTGCCAGGGACATAGGCTTTGATGGCTGAAGATATGAAGAGAGGGGCCAGGCCCGTCCTGGCCTGAAATGCCATGCAGCCTAGTTTGAACAGGGCGCGTTCCCGCACAGGGAGCCAGTGGAGGGTCTTCAAGAGGGGAGAAGGTATGGTGAAATTTGGGAAGACCGAAGGCAAGGCGGGCCGCCTGGTTTTGCACCAGTTGCAGTTTACGCAGGCTGTACTGAGGGATGCCATTGAACAGGATGTTCCCGTAGTCCAGGCGGGACAGGACCAGTGCGGACATAATTAGTTTAAGTGCAGAGAAAGAGAAAAAGCGAGAAATAGAGCGGATAGTACGAAGAGTGAGAAAGCAGGAAGAAACCACCGAACCAATCTGGGAGTGCATAGTGAGTTTGTCATTTAGCTTAATGCCAAGAGTCTTAACAGAGGGAACAGGGGTAGGAGGAGAACCAAAGGAAGGGGGCCAAAATAGAGAATTCCAGGGACTGGAGCAACCACCCGTCACCACAAGTTCCGTCTTATCGGGATTGAGTTTCAGGTGGTTGAATTTCATCCAGTCCCTGATGAAAGATAGAATAGATTGGAAATTAGAGATAGAGTCAGGGGTAGAGGACAGGTTGAAGATGAGCTGGAGGTCATCGGCATAGTTATATACCGTGACCTCCAGCTGCTGTAGGGCAAAGATAAGAGGCGCGATATAAATATTGAACAGTAAAGGAGAGAGAGAAGAACCCTGGGGAACACCGCACTGGACCTGGCAGGGGGTAGCTGAAAACTCCCCAAGATGAACCGCCTGGGTCCGGTCCCTCAGAAAGGACGAAAGCCAGATAAGGGCTGAGCCTCCTATGCCCGCCGCCTTGACACGGGAAAGCAAGATGGAATGATCCACCGTGTCAAAAGCGGCGGACAAGTCAAGGAGGACCAGCGCCTGGGATCTGCCTACGTCCATACCCTCTCTGAGGGTGTCTAGTACTGACACCACCACTGACTCTGTCGAGTGCTTGGGCCGAAACCCAGCCTGACACGGAGCCAGCCTCCCATTCTCCTCGACAAAGGAGCTGAGCGCAGATGTAACATGTCGCTCAAGCACCTTCGCCAGAAAGGGTAGAAGGGAGATGGGGCGATAATTGGCCATCACAGAGGGGTCGGCTCCTGGCTTTTTTAGGATGGGGACGATGGAAGCAGATTTTAACGATGGAGTGACAACCCCTCGAGCCAGTGAGTCGTTAAGGAAGCCAAGAGGAGGCAAAGAACAGACCGAGTAAACCTGCCGTAGGATGTGTGCCGGGCATATGTCAAAAGGGGAACCGGATTTAATTTTGGGAAGGAGAGAGAGGAAAAGTTCTTCAGAGAGAGGAGGGAGGGAATTGAAAAAGGCTGGGGCGGGGGGAGGCAGGGGGTCAACAAAAAAAGGGGAGGGAGGGGGATGTTGGATTTAATTGTCGAAATTTTTTCGACAAAGTAGAGATTAAGCGAGTCGCAGAGTTTCTGGGAGGGAGGGGGTTTCAGTGAGGTCCTGTCGGAGAAAGCCAGGTCGTGAGTGATGGCAAAGATCTCTCTTCTTTGGCTGTCCCACTGACTATACTGGGCATCAGTTACAGGCTAAAGTTCCCTTATGCCAACTTCACCTGCGTGCAACCCGTCTTTTCCTGCAGAAGATGTCTGTTTCAGTGGGCCATGGATGTCAGCCTATCAAACACATCCCTGGCTGACATGGATCATGTTGGTCCACGTGCAAGACTGCTTTGGTGAGACACGTTTATGGTGTAGTGTAGTTCCTATATTCCCAATAGGCTCTGCGCATTGGAATAATATATCCTATAGATTTAACGTAGGACTTATGTCGACTAGGTCTCTATCGAATATACTAAACTTAATTGTGAGTGCCAGCTAGCTCAGAGGTCACTAGAAACTTTCTCAAATTGACATAAAGGGATTCGTTTCTGACAACTACATAAACATGACAACTTTGTTTCCCCAAGAATAAACGTATCTTCAGAGCCGCGGAAACAATAGATAAATATTTTACTCAGTCAATCGTACATGCTTCGTTTCATGAGAGGTGCAGAGAAATACAGAGACGGCATTTTCAATAAATGGATTGATTGAACAGTCTTCTTTCTCATGCAAGTAAAGTGAACTGCTACAATCGTAATGCAGGCTGCAAAGTATATTGCGTACAGCAAGAATAGATTTATAAAATAAGAGTGTAAAAGCATTGTATGGTTTCTAAACCATATATAAATACATACATAAATAACAAAGGCTAAAAGTACTCAACTGGTGCTTCTAAAATACGCCTACCCCAATGTACCTAACCTGAGTCTAGTACGAGGGAAGAAATAAGTGTGGTGTAGCATAGGTTTAGTTCTTTGCCAAGAATCTATCCAAGATTTCTCTTAGGGTCTAATCAGCTCCATACCTTAGTTTAGAATGAAGGAGGTCTGGTATCTCTGTCTCGGGACTCAATTTCCCAACACTCCACGAGGGGAGCTTGGAAACACTGGAGCTGGACTCTCAGCGAGAGAAAGGACAGCTTCTCGATCAGTGCGTCAGCTGGAGGGTGGGCTTCCTTCGGCACTTGCTGTAGCGAGCTGCGTCGGGCAAGTAGATAGTCGAACTGCTCCGAACCACCCGGTCTTGCTAGAGCAAGTGAAGGCATATTTATACCTTGAAGGTGCCTACTTTGAGTAAAGTCGGGCATATTTACCTCAGTAAAGAACCCCAAGGGAATGGTAGTTATTTGTAAACTCCATGAGTTCTATGACAAATCAATATTCAAGCAAGGGGAGGTCCTAGACTGCTTAAGCCGATTTTCCAAGAAATTGTTGTGACGTTTTGGTAAGGGTGGAAGTTGCCATGCCTGTATTTAGACTGCATGGGCTATGTCTAAATATGCGTATGATTTCTATGCCTATATTAGGGCAATGTGAATTGTACCTATATAAGGGCATGAATCTGGAAATTTCGCTCTGATCCTAAAACGCCATACAACAATGGGCTGCCTTACAATGTGTCAGGCAGCCTGCACCTGTGCGTTAGCGCAATGGCTCCTGTGCCATGCCTACATCGAACCTCTCCCATGTTGCGATGGGATGCTACTTGCAACCTTGTGGTGCAAGGAGCACATCTGTTCCTTCATACTGCTGGATTGGATGGCAGTCCTCTTCGCTGAAGATGAACTGGATCGTCTCTTGGAATTGATTGCCTTCAAAGCTGTCTGTGCCTTCTTGGGTTTGTAACTACTCCACAGCAGCAGGAACTGTTGGTGACTAATTCAATCATCGTTTCCCTTTCTTCATGCCTCCGGACCAGAATTGCCACCCAGCTCTTTGACGTTGGCCCTGTCTGCATTCGCTCGGACTGTGCTGTGGTCTGCGGTTTATAGCGAAGTGTACCACACACCAGGTTGAGTGGAGGATGTCATCTGACTGTCGTAGACATTGTTGCCTGTCATGAGCCCAACTTCCCTTATGCAGTTGTAGCTGACGAAGAGGACATGGCTTTGTTGATTTGTCAGTACCCAGGGCTCGAGTCAGGGATACACGCAGTTATATGGTACCCCCCGCTTTGAACCTTACATTTGAATGTAGACGCCACAGAAGGGTACATATGCACACAGCTTGCCCTGTCTACACAGCTACTTGAGTGAGGCATGCTTTTGCGTTTGTTCTGTCCCTATATGTCAATGCAGACACTGTAAGACGGTCAGATGGGTTAGTCTATCCCAGTATTTGCACAAATCATGTCAGTTGCGCTATTTTGCTGCTTTCATAGCACTACGTCGTGGTGTTGTGAGCTCATTAGCATTTTCTCTTACTTGGTCAGTCCCCCCACTTTCTGTTTTAGGAATTGTGCCCTACAAGTACCGTAGTACATGTCTGTCACATGAGAGGTGTCCACAGAGCTTATTCACTGCGTGGTCCAGGAGCACTGTCCATGCTCTTAGAATCATTTTGTCCACCATAAGCGTGGAAGGGTATACTCAGACATGAGTCCCTTGCTCACTGCTCCATCAGGATTCAAGCAAGCCGGGCCGACGACGCCTGAAATGGCAGAAACCGGTCCCCGGAAGCTTGTCTCCTTTCTGGTGAAGAATTGGCTTGGTAGTTTGGTCTGCCCTGTTCCCATGATGCACTGGGCCAGGGACAGACTAATTTGCATATAGCCAGGTTCTGAGCTGGGATGGGGCAGTGAGCTAAATAACGGTGATGGATCAAGCCCTGATCTTTGGACTGGGTAAGAGTGGTCTGCTTAATTCAGACACTCTGTTCATCACCACCCCCCTTTTCTGAATCATTTTGTCCACCATAAGCGTGGAAGGGTATACTCAGACATGAGTCCCTTGCTCACTGCTCCATCAGGATTCAAGCAAGCCGGGCCGACGACGCCTGAAATGGCAGAAACCGGTCCCCGGAAGCTTGTCTCCTTTCTGGTGAAGAATTGGCTTGGTAGTTTGGTCTGCCCTGTTCCCATGATGCACTGGGCCAGGGACAGACTAATTTGCATATAGCCAGGTTCTGAGCTGGGATGGGGCAGTGAGCTAAATAACGGTGATGGATCAAGCCCTGATCTTTGGACTGGGTAAGAGTGGTCTGCTTAATTCAGACACTCTGTTCATCACCACCACCTTTTCTGAATCTTAGAACCCTGTCCCATGTCATTTTGGTCAGTTCAGTCCATGGCACCCCTAATCATCAAGGTCTCACAGCTGCTGGAGGGCAATGATCCTCTTTGATTGACATGTGAATTTGGCCAGATGCCCCACACTTGGGGGATCATCCATCCAGTTATGAGTGCGACTCAGCTAATGTGGTGTGATGTCACCATGTATAGTCTGGTTAATGGGTTCAGTTGACAGAGCCCATAGACCAGGGACATCCCATTCAACTCCTTCCTGCAAGGGGTAGGGGGATATGCTCATGGTTCGACGTCTGGAGGGGTTGTTGATGCGACATCTTGCTTCATGTTAAGGATGAGGTTTCCTAAGGTGGGAGTTTCAGGCCAGTGACACCTCTCATGCTCTCACTCAGGCCCTTCTCCTCGGATTCCTCTCTGCCAACCACGTCCAGCGCCCCTCATCTCTCCATGGCCGCACGCTCCTGTGCATTTCATTTGTTGCATGGCGCTACTGATATGTGTGTAGGGTGTGACAGTGCTTTACATCACACATACATTTTACAGAGACAATCAGTCATGCAAGTATGTGAGTACTTCAGTCAACAGGGAATGTCACGTGAGCCAATGAGAATTGTAAGGTGCGATAGTCACATGTCGTCCATGCTGGTGGGCAGGATTTGTTAGGGTGTTTGGTCGAGAGACATACTGACTCAGGACGTGTGTGAGGACATTTACAGGCAGTGGCAGTTAGGCTGACTGCACGTCACACCAGTACGTGTGTTGGGTGTGCTAGCGATTACACGTATGTCTGTTTTGCAGACAATGGTCACCTCTGTTTGTCTGCCTACACCACTGACCCTTCACAATTCGACTCCTGGCCAAGAGACGCCAGTCAGATGTCAAGGGATGTTCAAGTGGGGTTCATAAGTTCGATGTTTCATTACAGAACATTGGTACAGTGCGGGAGACCTTTGTCCTTTTGGACTCCTTTCCTCATTGAAGTCCATCTGGCCATGAGGCAGGGCTATGTATGTAATTTCACTCTCCTTTCCTTGGACATTCCATGTGTGTGTAGACTTGGCTCACGGGTCACACCCTCTCATCCCTTCGCAGTGTAGTGAGCAGCAATTCACCGTTCTAGTTGTTCAAATGTAGCAACCACTCCCAGAGGGCTGGTTTAACCCCACCACATGGCCACCCAGTGCAGGCATGACTGGACATGTGACCCTGCCAACAAACAGGTCCGGACGCAAGTGCCCTGGGCCAGTTTGCCTATACATGGACCGTGTCTGTGTGGTTACTTGGAAAGCATGGGGGCCTTGTGCCACACAACATTACACATGGGGTGCACCAATCACTTTCAGCAGATGAGTTGTGAAGTGTGATGTCATAGTCAGGGCGCAGATGCAAATGCTGTATGTGTTTGCATGTGCGGTGGATGGCATTTATGCCGATGAAATGCATTGGCCCCACTTGAAGATTGCAGTGTTGCGGTCACAGCTTCTGGGTCCGCCAGGGTGTGGCACACACAATGCGGCTGAGCCATCAGCCAATGGGTGCCTTCGACGTCCATGTTTAGATGCTGCGTTGTGGGTGTTCAGAAACTGCGGGGCTCGTCATTGGCTCTGATTGCCTTCAAGGGCACCGAGGGTCATTCATGGGGATTGGGTGGGCATCGCACTTTGCATTTGGCAGGTTGCCACATTCATCGCGGTGCCACCACGCTTGCTGGGAGTTGTAGTTGTTCAGGTGTTGCATGCGTGGAGATGTCTGGTATGTACCTCTGCTGTTGGGCGTGGCGGCATCTTGTCTGCCGGAGGCATGTGGCACAGAATCCATGGTGGGTCCAGGTGTTTAGATGGGTATAGTATCGGCTCTTCCTCTCCGATGTTGTATTTCCGCCATCCGCAATGTGGTAGTTTTTGCGCAGCGGTAGGGAGGGCTGTCTGCAAGATCATGGTTTGCTTCATGGACGGAACATCTGTCCGCACGCCAGTCCGGCCCTGTTGGCTCCGTGGGTCCATTGTGATTTTTTGGTCGCAATGATCACACCTGGGGCGGAAGACATGGCGTTTTTCCGCCACCAGCATGGATGACCTTCCATCCAGCATCGTAATGGGCCCCTTAATGTTAAAAAGCCAATTATTTATACATTTCACATAAATGTTTATCAACATACTAATTATCACAATAAAAAAATAATTATTATTTAAATAAATTAATTTTACTCTTGACAATATATCCCAACAAAATATATAACACATTGCTAAAATGTAATACATTTTTTTTACACAATTAACATAATTATAAATTAAATATCAATATTAAAAAATATATAAATATGAATGATTTAAAATTCCTTTACTTCATAGCCTGTATCCCTATAAAACCACACACCACACACCTAAAAATTAAATAAATTACTTACACAATTAAAATAATTAATTATCAATTAAATATTAATTAATTAAAATGAAATTACTTCCCAACCTAAACCACAATGAAACACAACCCACACATAAAATGAATACTATTCTGTTAACATAATTATTTAATTAGATAAATAAAATTGATTAAAACATAATCATTACGTTATTCTAATTAAATTACTTCCAACCCTGTACCACTATTAGACCCACAACCTGCTACCATACTAAAAATAAAAAGGCTAAATTAAATGTAATAACTATAAAAAAAATTGCAACTACATGAAAAATCATAAACAATTATACAAACAAATACATCAAATAAGTTTAAAATACAAACCGAAATACATAACAATAACTAAAAATAGATATTATAAACAATTATGTTATTGTAATCAATGTTAATAACCCCTATTTTTACATTTTTCATATTACTTACCTTAAAATCGATATTCTTGACAATTATATTCTTGCTGATATTTCCATATCATAATAATTTTGACTCAATATTTGTGCAAGTCGATATTTAGAACTCAATATTTTGTCTCATTACCACTTATAGAAGGTATTGCTAAAATATATACATTGAAAGCAGTTGTTTTATTTTTAACACTAAGGGGCTGTTTATGATCGTGGTTGGACTGCACACCGACAGGCTGTCGGTGGAGGTCTGACCGCTGACAGCCCTTTGGTCCGACCATCGGATTACAATCCATAATGCAATGTGAAGGAGTCTACAAGGGATTTTGTTTCTAATACAATTTTAGTTTTTTCAATTCAAATCGATGAGTGGGTCATGTAAGATTGAACTCAAATGGGTCCTCAGGACAACAGCATCAAATGTATATGAATACTAAACAATAAATAATAAATAATAAAGAGCACACGGAAAATCCTAGTTGTATTGAAAACATTTTTTGTATATTTTATTTATAAGAAAATGAGTTCAAGGGGATACATATACAGAAAGTAAATCAATAGCAAAATGTCACGAAAAGATGTCTAGTTCAATTAAACAAACAGATCATAACATACATCAGCTCCTAAAATATATACAAGAGCAACCAAAACCAACAGTGAATAAACGTTACTCTTAAGATAATCAATTTCTTTGGAGATGATGGAGAGCTCAACATTTCGGTCTTTGCAGCTTAAGTCAATAAGACCATCATCAGGACAATTGATTTATGCAGCAAAAGTCCCTTCTATTTGAGTAAAGAACGATGCGGGAAAACACAATGGTTGTGGCCTTAGTGATATGATGGCCGTCAGGACCGCAAAGCTGTTGATCTGTCAGAACAAATCTAATGTTTTGATAGAGAAATCAAGCATCAATGTTGGAATACTCTTGGAATACGTGGTTATTCAAAATTATTTCCCAGCATGATCTCTGCAAAGTACGGCAGGTTCTGGCACACACATGCATGCGTGTGCCAGAACATGCCGTACTTTGCAGATTTCATGCTCTAAGTTGTTGACGAATTTTCAAAAACGACTATGATCTTTACTGCTTAGGTAAGTACAAATTATGAGCCATTGACTTTTAATATATTTTGTCTTTTCTTTCCATAGCTTCTTTTATAGTTGTTTTTAAATACCTGGAATTTCTCTCTTAGTGAAGGGCCAGGAATCCCCTTCCTTATATTTTTCAGTATTCCCTATAGCTGTGTCTTATACATCATGTACTCTTGAGTATACGATTTGTTTTTTTAATTTTGATGCACTGGGCGATTAATGTTCTGAGCAACATGAGGCGGTGAAACAAAAGTACATAGCTTTTCTTTCCATAGTATAGTATCCCAAGATTTTCCACCTAAGTAGTTCCTCTTCGGCTTCAGAAGACTATTTGAGTCTAGCAAGGTTGTTATTCATCTCACCATGACGAGGTGGAGTATGTTGGTGGCTCTTGAGGGTACTGCTGAATTTGTCCCACATTTTTTGCAAGACAATGGATGAGGAAGCACACTGATATCATGTGTGCACTGCAAACAGTCATTCTGAGGCAAAATATTATAATATTAGGGATAACAGGAAGAACCTATCTTTAAGAGTTGCACCAAGCTACTTAGGCTGCCCATATGCAATCTACAGTGAGGTACAGAGGCTATTCCCGTTGCGTACTAGTAACACTTGCATTCTCCCGTTGAAGCATGTTTTGCTTCTATAGAGAAAATCCTTGCAGCTGTGCAGACAGCAATTTTGAAAAAGCAGCTGTTGGCGAGGGGAAAACTAATGATTGTGGTTTTTGCTGCTCCTGTACTAGAGCTGGCCACTAAGACAAGCTTTTTCATTGCTCGAGCTCTTAAATGCAGTAGATTTAAAGTTTAAATATAATTCAACTCTGCAGACAGCAACTTTTCTGTCATAATAACAGAATTTAATTCAGACTCCAAAAGTCTTACTCATTGAGTCATATCAGAGCATGTTCTACATGGACAGATCTGCACAACCTGTGTTCAGTCTACACAAAAGTACTCTGCAGCTTGTGCAGCAGTGCAAGGTGTAGTTAAAGATAGCGAATGCCACCCACAGCACATCCACACCAAAATTATAGGTGATGGCACTGCACAACATGCAGAAATTCATGCCTTAATACTTGCAATACAGAAGGCTGACACATTAGTTCCCAGACTAATAGCACCCGATTCATCCTTTTGTGTGCAAGGTTACAAGGTAGACTTAAAACACTGGCATCTGGATCGATCCAAAGAATCAAAAGGGAAACCAATTAAAAATAAAGAGCTCTGAGGAAACGAAGCTTTCTGACAAGACAAGCTTCCACTCGTCCATGTAAGGTACACTTTGGGCCATCAGCCCGAAATTATCCACTTCAAAGGGAACTGTGCGCCCAATTTAGCTTCAAAGGCCACAGTTGAGACTCTTAAATTAGCGGTCTTGATATGGTCTCAAATGAAGTGATACAGGCAACAGTAAAGAGTTAAATGCCTACAGCTGGCTTTCCTCTTAAATACTACTACGCCCTCAATTCAGATAACACTCCAGTGGTTTCTATACCTGAAGTGGGAGATAGTATAATTCCTAATAAGCTGTCCAGATTAGATTTATTCAAAGCAGTCCATGAGGGGTTGGCATCTGTTCCTGCTGGGATAAATCAAACAGTAGTAATGCTACAACAATGCTACTTGTGGCCATGTTTATATACACGGATCAGAGATTATGTTCAAGAATGTGATAGTTGTCAACAGATCAAAGTTTCTAGTCTTGAGAAGACCTGAGCTGACTCTCCTCACAGTCTCCAACCTACCATTTAGGATTTTATATTTGGACAATGTTGGATCAATAAATGCTGCTAACAAATGCAAGTAAATATTGTGGCAAGTGGTTCCTATTCTTGATTCCTATGGGTTTGGCCTCAGAGAAATGCAGATGCTCGAGCAGTCATAAAGGACTTGGAGTGTCTCAGAGCCATGGGTGCAGCTCACACCTTTATTTTGAGCAATAGCCCTTATATCACCTCAAAGGCTTACAGGGATGCTAGGCCTTCAGCAAGAGTATATCTGCAGTCTAGCAAAATGTTTAGAGACGGAAAATAAGGGTTTAATGGAACATGCTAACAGCATTCTCAAACAAGTCCACTTCTAGGATACGTAGGTATCACATGTATAGAGTTCAGAGAGCATTAAATAACTTGCATAGATGAGCATGGGAAAGGGAGGGCACTCTCCATATGAAGTACTATTTGGATGACAATGTAAGTACCTGACCTATATAATCCTTGGGAGGTAGTAGAAGAAAAATAATGTGACCTAATCAATGCTTATATGTCTTACAGAGCATCCAAAAGGTCAGAGACAAGTTATCTAATTTGAAGCATTATGAAGCTTTTGCCATGAAAGAGAAGATATCAACAGCGGGTGGGTCCCTCAAGTTGAGTGGGGGGATCTAGTTGAAGAAAGGATTCACGATAAGCAAGCCTTTGGACCATCCTAAAGACTATCCATTACAAATATTGGGATAAAAGGCGAAAAAGCTGTAATCTTGCCTCTTTTGTCCTGTTTAAATTAAAACCGACAGGTGTCCATTGAATACATTATTAAAAAGCACTAAGTGGCCAATTCTGTGTAGCAGACCATCCTGGACCTCAAGAAAGATTTAGAGTAGAACCTCTCAGCCTCTCCCTACTCTACATTTAATACCCATAGGAGAGTGCAGTAATAACACTAGCTTGAGTACCTACCCGGGATTTTTAAGCCTACTGTCTCCAGCTTTACCCCAAACAGCAGATTTCATGGAAGAATCTGACCCTGCAAATACTACAGTTGTAAATATTCCAAGTAACTCTGTGTTTTGTTATCAACACTTTCATAAGTCTACATTGACTGAAATGAGGCCTTTTCGATAAGCAACGCTTTAGAAAAATACATCTGAGTTCAGCACAGATTACTTGTCATTGCACTACCCTAGTCAAACCACTCCAACAAGTTAGTCTTGCTTATTATGGTTTCGTGACATGTACGGGATATTACGGTGATCATACCTTTTGATCATTACATGAGGGTTTCTTTTCATCATGTGGCCGATAACACTGACTGCCATTCTGCTGCTACTGATTAAACATTAAGTCCCTGAAAGAACTATTCCACAACCCATGGTTCGAGAGCTTCCAATGCATCTTTGTTCCCACAGAGCACGACAAGATCTCTATGCTACACAAATACAGCTCATCCTATGCCGGAGTACATAGTCTGGGAAAGGGTTCCCTATCAGGTATGGGACCCACTGAAAAATTGCAATTGCCATTTGTGATAAAGGTTTCAATGAATGGTGTGATTATTCCTTATTCTATTTCAGATGACTGTGCATGAGACTGTAAAATGTCTGATGTCTGAGTTACAGTTGGCTACAACCCAAAAGAATGAAGATCTATACTTGAATGCATTGAAATTCAAAGAAATGTATGCACACTATTATAGACAGTGAACTTGCTATCCCATAGAAATAGACAAGTACACACGTGGGAGCACTGTGAAACCCCACCCCTTAATTTTCCTCCATATTTCTTAAAGAAATTCCCTATCTCCAGTGTGAGAACAGGTACCATCTAGCTAAATATTGGCAAGTTCATGTTAAAAAAGCCCTATTCTGAGCATGCATTATACACAAAGAAATGTTTTTTTCTGAATGAAACTATCCAGCAGACTACCAGACTGAGATTTGGAACTATGAAATACCATACAAAAACCCTCCATACCAAAGTTTGATTTATTAGTATTCACCAATTAGCACCCTCAAATATGCATTCCTGACTCTGAAACAAATGCTATGATCCAGAATGGAACTTATAATTCATCAAAATTCTGTCCTGAAAGTTTCGGCATACGGCCCTATGATTACAATACATGCATGCATCATTATTTCCTTTCAACACCCCTGGTCTAAAAGCTAATCGTCCTGTTCCCCATTATGACAGAAATACCTGTAGTTGTTACTACATATAGTGTAGGTAAGCTGTGCCAATGTTGGTTAGCGCATTTCAGTCTTCCGGCTGTGAAGGAGCATTTGTCCCTAATTAAAGGAAATATGGATTTTTCAGATTTTTGGGGGGGACCACGCCCCGCTAGAAACTATTTATAACAATAAGAATATATACCAATCAAAATGAATGGAACAAATACTCAGGGTCAGAAGATGCAGAAAGAGTGAGATAAATACCTAAAGAGATCATGCAAGTGATTTTTTGCATGATTGCCAATGGCATGCACACACTTTTCAAAAGAGTGTATCTATTAAATAACATCATGTCTTCAGCATTAGATCTCCTTAAAGGAGACTTAAGTCTTTTACAATATGGCCAGGCTCAATTAAGAGCTTTAATACTTTTACACTGGGCCTTGCAAACTCTTAGATCAGGATTTGTGCCCTGGCAACTTCAAAACTAAATGGACATTTTTGAGCCCTACAACATAATGGTAACAGAGAAATCCATGACTTCGACGGAATTCACCTAACATTCTTTAAGCATCGAGCAAATGGAAAATCCACCTCTTAAACAACTGATACAGAGAGGCATTTCCCTGTAAATTACAACTTTCCACTTTCAGGATAGTCAGAAATGAAACTCATTGGCCTGTAAGAAAATGTACAACTCATATCTGTTTCATTCGTGGAAATTCCCTTTTTCTTACTTGTGCTTAAATGAAGATGACCCCGTCTTTTTCAGTGTTTCCAGCTGTAGAAATATTCTAGGTCACTCACTACTATGCAATTAATTTATTTTTTCATTAAATATGTGCCACTTTGATGCGTAGATTGAACTGTGTATTATCAGTAACTCCCATTTTATCTATACCCATACACCATACACTTTTAAGTTATGGTTCTTATTTAATGTTAACCAAATTTAGCTCCTGCGGTTGGAACCTGGCTAACTTTGTAATTATGGTTTTCAAAACAAGACGGTGTTGTGGAAGAACCTTGTACCCACCAGCTCAACGTGCAATTACAAGTGTCCCTTGGCCTAGAACAGATATGAAAGACATGCATTTTGACAAACTTGTTGCTGTGTTACTACAAAAAGAAGTCCCTTTGACTTCTGCAGCAGAAAGTTACAATTTGCAAATAGCCAGAACTGCTCAGGAAATACAGGGGATGTTACAAACATAATGTCGAATGCATTTCACTGACATAGTTCACATAATTTTTAACAAATCCAGAATAACTGGTTTTGTGTGCTTTTTCAAAAACATCGGATCCGGTCTGGTGACTGGATTTAAAGCTGTATTTGGACTGATGTCATAGTTTTTTCAGTCTTTTTGGGGGTTACCCCTGCACCTTGTCATCTTCCTCCGGATCCAACAAGGTTATCAGCAACATGGAGTACCCGTATCAAGCTGAGCAAAAGTGAAGAGAAATACTAGAGCACTATCTGAGACATAAGTGGCTTTCTGAACTTTCTGAACTCAGGGCCTCATTAGGATGGCAGTCGGACTTTCGTCTGACCGCCGTCCATTCGGAAACTGGACTGCTCAACTACAAAATATGCCTGAAACATATCCCTGCACTACGTGGCAGGCACCATGCGGTGCCTGCCACATGGAACAGGGATATGCAGGGGGCAAAACCCAAAATTCAGGCCCAGGGGGCAAAGAGGGGCCCGCTAAGGGCCCCCAATGTCCCTTTCCACCAGGCTTTTCATGAAAGGGACAGCAGAAAGGAACATCGTAATGCCTATGGCGGTGCCTGGCAGGCATCACTACCATTGTACGCATTACACCACCTCTGACGGATCCGTGGCAGTCGGTCTCCAAATGTGGCAGGCGGAAAAAATGATTGCGGTTAGACCACCACCGTCGGGCTGTCGGTGGAGTTCCACCTTCATCGTAATCGGGGCCCCATGTGATGATCTTGTCATTTTTAGAAAATGGATGCTCTACAAGTAAACTTTGGGCCAGATGCATCAAATAGTTTTGCCCATTCGGTGTCTATGGGAAAATGTGTTCATGCATATGGCCCTAAATCTTTCGGTGTTTGAACTGTATCATTGAAATTGTCTTCAAACTGCATCTGGAGCAGCCCCCAGTAGCTTTCCTAGAAGTGAAGTGCTCTTGCAACCATTGCAGTCGCATTATAAGCAATGTTGAGCAATGCACCTGCCCATGCTGTAAAATGCTCGGTATGATGGACCAACTTCGCCCTTAGAGAAGCTTCCCAAGGATTGGCTCACACTGCTGATATCATTTGAGCTATCGTTCAAAGCACTCTCACCATCTTGAGTGCTCTGGAATCATGACATCTGTTCCTGTTCTCTGATCCATCCACCTCACAGGCAGCTGATAATATGCTGATAACATGCCCCATCGAAAATTCATATACTGCATGGAATGAACTACCTGGAAAAATCTTCATCATGTCACTAGGCAAAGTCGTCCCCATTGGGCCAAGAACATGCACGGACTCCTGTACGAAGAATAAAGACTGTCATGAATGCCCTTAAGGAGAAGAGCTATAAGTGGACTAGTAATTTCTTTTTTCATTAGCATTTTCATCAACATGCATCATTCTTCAATTCAGCATATTCAATATCATGCCTGGTCTATTTAATTATCAAAACTCATCTCTTCCTAGTAGATGTTGCAAGTGATAATATATTTTATATGATATACATTTTGTATTACTGCTTAAAACATGCAAGGCTTGTTACTGTATTATTTAATGCTGTTTTACATACATTACTGTTATGCTGTTTATACTGCTTTTAATATTTAGTTTATGTTAGTTCATTTGTAATTTAAAGTTTTACATATCCATTCTGAAAACATGGCTTTACTTAGTTTTTTCATACAAAACAGAATCTCTAGAATGATGTCATCTATATGCATTCAAATCAAGTATATCATATTCAGATGTACAAGCTGTGGATGGATGCCGTAAAGCTCCCAAAGCCAGATCTATTTTGTGCACACTATGTTAGCTTGTCTATCTTTGGCCGATATGCTGCAAGTGACTATCTTTTGTAGAACTCTCGAAAGTGTCAATTGATCCAAACAATTACTCTACTAACACCTAATGCAACACAAATCTGCCACAAGTTACTTGATATCTGCATGTCAAGGTCTGACAGTGAACGTGCAAAATAAACATGTAGTCCGAGTTAACGGATTTTCATCATTCTGGTCCATACTGGTTATGTCTTGGATGAAAGGAAAGTACCCCAAAGTAGTGATCATATATCATGAACTGACGACTGAATCGTAGAGGTCTTCACTCCATGTTATCTCAAAAGGTCCTGCCAGAGCACTGTAGCATCCATTCCTATGCTGAGAGCCAAAACGGAGAGGAGCAAAGACTAGCTCTGAAGAGCCCAGTTTTCTTAGGAGGGAAGGTTCTCACCTGGCTAAAGTCTGATAACCACAGCTTCTACAGTGTGAACAGCAATGTAGTGCCCTGAGTCCCAAGAAACGCATGGGGTAAATTAAACTACATCGTGGTGTCATAGCATAGCACATAGAAGTAGTCTTGAGGGTGTTGTACTGCTAAGAACATTTCAATCATGTTAGAACTGTTCATATTTTTCTCACTGCATTTAACATGCATCAGTGCTGTTGTAATCACATTCTGTGTGGCTTTTACTCATGTACTAAGAAACTGGATGAGACCTTGGAAAACACTTTCAAACATATATAGTGTCTTCTCTAAGTACTGTCCTTTTCTACACTAGTCCTTTAACAGGACTGTTAGTGACCCAGAAAGCATGGACACCACACCGGCAAGTATGCCAAGTGCTACATATATTTCCCCATAGCGGCGCACTAGGGTGGCATGTCCGGGTTCCATTTTTTAAATGATTAGGGCATGGGCATTAGAATATAGCTGGTAGTTGAATAAAAGGAACTTATTCATCTTTCAATGTTGCAATTGAAAGTTCACAGTCTACACCAGTTTCACTTGTCTGTTTCAATGGTGCATAAGAATATTCACATCCTTTAACAGCTTGTTCACTTGTGGTAGCATAGAAAGGGAGATGGTGATCCAAAACCCTAATGAATTGACAGAAGGCTAAGGGAGAATGTTCATAGCCAACTTTGGCTAGGCTTTCGAAGTGATTTTGGGAGATTAGTAGAAAACCTGCTCCAAATTAAGAGTTTGGTGGACAGGTTCCTCGGGAAAAGACATGACAGATATCCTGTCCAGCATATTACAAGTGTCATAGCACATAATCCACTTGTGATAAGGCATACGAAATATCCATCACATTTGTGATGGAGGAACCCGTCAGCCAATTTCTAAATCAGGCTCTCTTTTTTCTGTGGATTAAGTTTTAGGTGATTGGCTGACTTCCATTCATATAATTTCTTCATACCTCTCTGGATTGTGAGTAGATTGTGGATAGAAGGCATCTGTATAGATAGTTGAGTGTCATTCGCATATTTGTGGAAATTAAGGCCAGTGCTTTCAAGAACTTGACTTCTTGACATGAAGACTGAAAAAGAACGGGTAAAGAAAATAAACTTGCGGAATGCCCCAAAAAATCTCTTTAGGACGTGAAAAGTTTCCTAACTTAATAAATTGTGTGTGATCCAAAAGGAAGGATCTGAACCAACTTAGCACAGTGCTCTGGGGGTTCAAGTTCACACCATTAACTTTTGAGTGACAATTGTTATTGTCTTTGTTTGTGATAGTACTTCAGGCAATCATTGTCTTGCTCTTTTTTGCTGAATTACATACCTCTCATGTGGAGGGTTGTGTTTTGCTTTAATATTACAATCAGAATCAAAGTGCCGCTGCAGTTCAAATTGCCAAGTTCCATTTTCTTTAGGATCTCAGTTTAGGCACCTAACAAGACGCTATGGGGCCCATTATGATGACGGGCGGACTTAGTCCGCCTGCCATCATATCATGACCTGGGACCGCCCGCCATAAGGGCGGGGGTCCCGATCAGGTCATTAAGATGCGACTGCCAAATAGGCGGTCGCATCCTGTATGGTTGCCATTGCGGCGGGCGGAGCAGAAATCTCCGCCCGCCGCAATGTTAAAAGTGCGCGTTGTGCTTTTCAAAGTGCAACATGACAGGCACCGCGCGGTGCCTGCCATGTTGCACTTTGAAATGCGGGGGGGTACCATAGTTCCATGTGCAACCCCCCAAGCCAGGGACTCCCAGGGGGCCTGCAAAGGGCCCCCGCAGGGAGTATCCGCATGCCTTTCCGTGGCGGCAAAATGCATTGGTGAAAGCCCATTGTGATATGGCGGGCGGTGTCTAACAGACACCGCCTCCATGTAACTCGTTTTCCGCCCCGGCCGCAAGGCGACCGGGGCGGAAAACATGCGGGTGGTGTTTCTCACCGCCACGGTCCCCCCCGCCATACTAATATGGCGGGGGGGAATTGGGCTGTGGATGTCGGGCGGATTTCCTCCGCCAGGCTGTCGGTGGCTACCCCCAGCCTGGCGGAGGAAATCCGCCCGACATCCTAATGGACCCCTTAATATCTTATCCAGAAAACAATGCTTGTATCTGGGACCCTTCAGCATGCATATGGTGGTGTGGTGTCTGATGTTTCCTGCTATATCAGCAGAAGGGGCTCCGGAAACTCAAGCAAGACTAGTAAAACACACGAGCGTCAAGCTCCCTTGACATTGATTTAAAGAAAGGGGAGGGATGAGGCCTAATAAAGGAATTCTGGCAGCCCCTCCCAGAGAACAAGTTATTTCTCAAGAGTGTGTAAAATAGTGTTAAATCCCTCCCCACCTAAATTTTCTTGTGAATTGGGTATGGTTTCTAAATATGTATAATTATCCCACTCCAATAAAGCAATTATTCAGAAATCAGGGATAATAGATATATCATTTCACAATGTCTACATTACTTGAAGATGTCAAATAGGACTTTACATTAATTAAGGAAACCTACCTAATGTATATTTGATAAAGAAGGTCACAGACGTCTGGAATTTTTTTGCATACCTTGTTGGGCTCACATAGAAAGATGCACACTTTGCTCTAGTTTACATGCATTGATCAAGAAATGTGGTAAGGTTCAAACCTCCAAGACCTTTTGTGGAAACTGCAATTGGCCAGTTGCAAATGGTTTATTTTGGATCCAGTTGGTGGCATAGGAATATACCACCAATCCAGCAGGTTTTGGAATATTTCACCTTCCAATCTTCATGCACCTCAAGTTGATGAGATTACTAAAACTAGACACTACTCAATCACACCACTGCAAGATACTCTTGGTCCTATCTGCAACTTTCCTGCTGTATACACTGTAGTTGCTTGCGGTGTTGACAACTTGTTGGAGCAGTGGGACTGTCCCATGTTTCCTCAAGAATTACTCCTGGGCTTGCAAATACCTTTCGATACCACCCAAAGAGCTCTGAGGAGGCACACAGCTACATTGGACAGGATGTGGTGCAGAAACCAGAGAAGCCAAACTTGGAGCTGGGGAACCAGGTTCGAGTCTCTGCATCGGCTCATCATCCTGTGATTCTGGGAAAATCACTTAATCTCCCCATACCTACCAAAAATCAATGTGCCTTTTTGTAATGTAACCAGTGCTCATGTAAAGGCTCGGGTCGAGTTCGCGCTGTATAAAACAAAACGAAAAATAGAGCACTTTACAACTACACTAAATAAATATGTAAATAAAATCTCATATGGGGTTTTGGCAAGTAATGAACTACTGTAGAGAACATTTCGATGGAGGCTTGTTGCATCCTTGATCTGGTTATTGGTAAGCAGTGATGGCTGTTGCTTCCAATTGCCTTTTTCAAAGGTATCTTCATTGAGTTTCGACCAAGGAGGGTTGGGGCAGTTTAGCATCCAAATGAACTTCGCTAATTCTGGATACAAATAGTTTAATGTCGGCAAAACCCATATGGCACACCTGAATACACTAGAAAACATTAGTAAATGATCAACTGGAAATTCCATTTGAGAAAATCCGAGTTTAAACAGTTTTTTTAATATCTTTGAGGGTGTAAGCTAATATATTTTAAAATAGGTTTGGAATGTAAATATACAAATGTAGAAAGTGAAGTAGCATTTCATAAATACATTAAATCGCCCAGACTAACATGGAGAAGGATACAAAAAGAGAAATGAGGAAATGTTGAAGGCTTCTGGTACTTCTACTTTGGGTGAGTGGTTTAACAAAGCATAGACCATCCGAAGCAGCGCCAGGATTCAGAATGCAAAACGGAGGATTCAATGCGCACAATTTGATAGAGACATGAATATGTCACTTTTTTTTACTTCTGTAGAGAATAATACCTTGACTTGCATACGGCACTGTGTACCATAATAATTCTGTCCTAGTGCCAAAAACCCTAGGAGCTCCTACTACTGCTACCCAATATAGGGGTACGGTACCCAAATTACCACCTGTGGATATACAGAAGGATTAGTTGGTCTTTCCGCATTCTAACTGGTGACCTGCAGAACAGCCAGTGGCTGGCTTTCAACTCGCTGCAAAAGTCCATGCGATAGAAATTGAAAGGCCTCGAGTCTGAGGAGCTCCCACTAGGGGCCTAGGGAGGGCCCCTGCGGTGCATGGGGTCTTACTCTCATCCCTTCTGAGGGCCCCATTCAGCGCAATCACAACGAATAGAGATAAGGGGCATTCAGGGACCAATCATCACAATCTGCAGGGTGAGGAGGGGGGTACTCCTTTTGGCTTACACGCACCACTGGGCCTCACCACAAGTGATTCGCCAGCATGCGTTACGCCCCTACCAGGCCTCGGGCTTTGAACGCTGCTGATTCAAACCCCATCCTCTTAGCAGAGCGCCACCCCTCCTCGCCTCGAGAGCAGCGCAGGTCTGGCTGCCGCAAGCAATTTTCTGTGTGGTCGGTTCTGCCCTTCACTGCTCGCTGCTGCGGATGTAGCCTTGCGCTTGGCTGACTGAACTTCTGGGACTCCCGCCTCCTGCCCTGCAGAGAGCCGAGAAGCAACTCAAGCGGCCCATTTAGGAGCGTTTAGCATCCGACCGCGGCACTCCGCTTCCGAGCAGATGGACCGCGAGCGCAGGATGCGTTAAAGATGGATGAGGCCCTAATGAGGAAGTTCAGCGCAGCCGAGGAGCGAGTCCGCCCGGGCTCTAGGGGCCGTGGTGGAATTTAGGTCACTGTACATCGCGTACAGGGGGGCAAGGGAGTCAGGGGAGATGCTGTAGAAGAGAGGGGGTGCCGCGACAGTGTGTAGGACAGGGTGGACACCTCACACCGGAGGCGCAACTAGAGTGATTCCTTTTGGTTTGGGGGGGAGAGGGGGAGATTTCGGGGGTTATTCTTCCAGCAATCGGCAGAGTGAAGATACAGAGGGGCAGATTTACAAGCCCCTTGCGCCACTTTTGCGTCACTTATCCCATGTTAAAAGTGACGCAAAAGTAGCGCAAGGGGCTTGTAAATCTGCCCCAGAGGCTCTAAGAAGGGGCAAAAGAACAAGAAAGCCTCGTTAACAAGTAAATGGTCTTTTAAAGACCTGTGAAGTACTCGGGTGCGGCTGTGTGTGTGCCCAGGAAGCTGTCTGAGCCTCAGTAGGGGGCTAAAGCCCTTTGAGCCCAATGGGCTTTCTGCACCTGCCTCAGACACACAAGTTTTTCAAATACATGGCTTTTCAAACAAACTATGACATGCTTAAGAGAGGCTGCACGACAGACTGTGCTTAAAAAAATCAAAAAAACATCACAGAAGCAAAATGTTCAGCAACATGTTCCATAAGTCATTTCAGAATCCTAACTTTTTTCATGTGACAAAGCAAGAAGCAGCATTCCTCTTCAGGGAATAGGAAAATAAAAGAAAAAACAAATAAAGTATTTAAGTAGACCAAACAAATCAAAATATTCTTTTCTATTTGTATATTAAAATATGTAGATTTGTGGCATTGAGATTCTAAATATTCTGTTGCGTCAGGATTTTGTAGCATCCAGTGCCTTATTGCCACTGTCATGGCCACTTGGTGCAGTAGAGAGTACCTTATTGTCACTGGCATGATCTCTTGGGGCGGTTAATACTACTGTCCTCACCATATGGTGTGTTAGAGAGTGTATTATTGACACTTCCTTGACCTCTTGGTGCAGTCGGGGTGGCATCACTGGTGTTGGCGTGGTTGAGTGCATTATTGCCACGGTTATGACCTCTTGGTGTGTTATTGAGAGCATCATTATCTCTGTCCTAATTTGTTGACGCTATAAAGGGTACATTTTTGCCACGGTCATGAACTCTCAGCACAATGCAATTCTTTTTGGGAATAGCTGAGGCCACCCTTTGCCCAGATCTAATTTAGCAGCCAGCTCTTTAATATTTGTGTAATAGTAGAGGGGGTGGGTTTGGTGGGTTCACTGCAAAGGCTGTCTCCCCCCTGTCCTTCTCTTGCCCGCCCACCCAGCAGACTGAGATGTCAGCCGCCAATACCAGTTGTAACGTGGACACATGTTGCACCCTTGCTGTGGACACAGGATATTGCCTTTATTTTGGCCCTCTGATCTCGCAGAGAGGCCTGGTGAGCTCTGGAGAGGGCCTGGGGAAGGAGCCCGGCAATTTCGTCTCTAGACCCCATGGGAAGAGACGTTTGGGAAGGGGTCTATGGCGTGTAGGAGCGCTGGTCTTGACATTCCTGTCCAGTGCCTTATAGTCTCTGTGGTTTCAAAAGTGTGGTTTTCTTGTAAGCCCTGCATCTTTTGCATCTTCTGCACCCATACTGTTGTTTTCCATGGGCTAAAAGTCCATTCAGCCTGTCCTGGCTTATTTGGGCTGTCCTGAGTTCTGTCCCAGTTTCAGAGAAATTGGATTAGCTCAGAGAGTCTGTAAACCTGTGTGGGAGTTGCAGAATCTGGAGAGAAGCACCAGTGCTCAGGATGTCTAGATTTATGCATTAACTCTACATTAACTTTGCTTAGTCTACAAACCCTACCCGCACCTCAAGTTACAACTCAAACCTCCTATTCCATTTTGACTCAATTTGTTGTCCAACAGGGTTGCTTATCGGGGACCAGAAAACCCTTGTCACTGTGCTTTTCTCCCATGGCTTCTCCAGAGGTTTGTAGAGCATTCGACATGGCACGACAGGTCGACTTCCGTCCGTCTCCCCGTCTCCTTAGTACAGCCCTGTGAAGAGCTGCGATGCTACCTCTGGACCTAGTGGTCCACACCGTAAGAAGCACAAGAACTAAAGTAGCACTAAAGTGGGAGAGCAGAGGAAGAGGGGTTCAATAACCCCAAGAAATGTATGGGCCCAAGCAGTAACCTAACACGTCTTCGTCAAACGTTGGGTGGGGGTGGCGGCTGTGATTGCATACAGAATGGGGCGCAGAGGGGAGAGGTAAACAATCTTTTCTCTTACATCATTCTTTTGTTTACATTTCACTCTTCCCAGTGGTTCATTAGGATCAAACTGGAATCATTTTTTTAAGCATTTGAAAGTCATGTATTATGCAGAATCACTCAAAAAATACGGCTTGATCTTCGACATAGCCAACAGTGACGGAGGCTATTATGCCCCTCAGGACTGTCCCGATTAAGGTTTAATCTTGCTGTAAGCTAAGGTTTTTGTAACAGCAAACATTGAAGCCTAAGAGTGAGTGCAAGGACATATTTTGGTTCGTTTTAAAGTGAACTCTGCATGTGTGTTACAAACAATGATCATGCTCGACATTCTGTAGGTACATAACTTCATTTTAACAACTCAGAAATAAAATCAATAAAAATATATTTAAAAAAAGGGTGTCTGGTTTGCTACAGCTCCCAAAGTCAAAGTTCCAATGTCCATTTAACTATAGCCACTAAGGATCGGTTGCTCAGTGAATGAGGAGTGATGAACATACTTCAGTTTAGCCCACAAACAAAGTTACAGATATGAGTCTATTAAGGTGATAAGGCCTTAGCACCTAATGTAGAAACCAGGTTTATAAATATTTATGGCTCACGCTTAATAAAAGAAGTGGCTGCAGTGAGATTATTGTGGTGGTGGGACATCATCAACAAGAATTGAGGTACTCGCAGAACCCACAGGTTCTCATAAGCAAGTGTGGAACTGTGCCTTTAAAAAACATTTATAGAACTTGCACATTGCTGATGGGTGGCTCAAATGGTTCAAGATGGAGGATGACAAAACTCAGCTAATGGGATATCTCTCACTAAATTATGGTGTCAGGGAATTCACTGTGGCCATCACAGGGCGTGCTCATTTAAAGCCAAGAAGGGGCAGGGCAGTTTTGTCACAACACATAGTTCTTGAGCCCAAGTATGTTGTCGGCCATCAGATAAAAGAGATATCATGGGTTCATTTATGGTCAGTCACGTGTGGATCTAGGGCAGGCTAAGTTCCTTGTGCTGTCCTCCTGCTCTTGTCCCTTATGGCAGGCAGCTCTAAACTTCTCACCAAAGTACTGTTTCAAGGACTTCTGTAGTTGCTTAGATTAGTCCCAGCCTTGGGGGTGAAAGAAGCAACTTCCAAAGTTAAGTTGCTGGTTATACATCTCACTCAGTCCGCAGCTGCTTCTTCAGACATCCAGATGAATAAAAGGAATTGATTCTTTGTGAAGAGTATAGTTCTCATGCCATTTATAGGGGCACTGTGGTAAACTGGTTGTGCAGTATGTGAGGCCTGCACACTTAATAGGTCCATAATTTCACCTTGCTTGGAACCAAGCACTCCATTGTAACACTGGAGTCTTAGGGGGCGGGAGGCGGGGGAGCAGAGCAGTCCAAGGCCTACTCAGGGGAAGTGGTGTTGGCTAGTAATCACCATTTGCTGGCATGCAATAATAGCACTCATAAATGATTGTCCAGTCAGGGCTTGCCCTTTAGAAAAGGAGAAGTACACTTATTACAAACACTATACAATAACAAACTATGCATTATTTTTTTAAATATAGTTAGAAATACCTTAAATGACATTCTGAAATCATTTGACCCCTTAAGAGTAATTACACTTAAAATCACAGTACCCTCATCCATACCAGACAACATATCCCCATATAAGGGGTATCACTTTAAAAACGGCAAGCCTACTGGTTTTCTCAAGTGTCATCACAACATATAAGGAAAGCCTATGTAATCGCGTATAAATGCACTCCTTAAATCAATAAAGCACTTCAAGAAGAATCCGAAATTACTATCAAATAAAGAGGTATTAAAGAAATTGAAATTAACATCTCATGCATACTTTTTATACACTTTGAAGGCACATACAATGCAGCCATAGAACTAACCCCTAGATAGCACTGCACTCCCAACTGAAGAACAAAAGCTCCAGCCTTGGGAATACGTAAACTAATGATACAATCCCGAGGGGATCTTAAGTGTTGTGACCCCAGACACAGAGGGTCAGTTTTTTAAAATGTTGTAGGGAAAAACTGCAGTACACCTGCAGCCCACCAACACTTTCTTTTTAATGTTGTGGTGCTCCTGCAGAAATCATCACAGAAAAATATGGTAATAAGCCTCTCCTGGGACATTATGAGACACTCCCCCAAGGAAGCAGTGGATATTTGAACAGCGGGTCTCCCACGGTGTTCCATAGCTGCATGTTTTTGTTTGGTTTTTCTTTTTTTGTTTTGGAAGGGGGAAGCTCGGTCCCACTGGGACATCCCAAGCATTTTTACAGGTTGGAGTAGTATAGGCAGAAAACTCCTGGCAGCCCCACAGGATCTTCAGCTACGATTTCAAGCGGGAGCCTGCAATACTCTGTTGGTACTCCCGCTTGGGCGGGAGGCCTTGGGCTTCTGTGTGGCAGGAGCCCACAAGGAGCTGTACTCCTTCTGGGGGTGCGATGGCGCCCCTGCTCCACCTTTCCCTATATAAGAAACAGCCCACTGGTTGGGATCCCACAAGCTCTGGGAAGGGTGCTCCACACATGCCCTCTCCTCTGAGAAGAACAAATAATTTACTCTTACACCAACCTCCGGGCCCTGGCCCACCCCGGGGGTAATTTTGCAAAGATGTGGCAGAATCCCACACGTTTCGATCCTTGCTGGGTGTCAAAGGCCTAACTCTGGCTCCATTGGGTCGATTTGGACGATCCTGGGCTCATTTTACTCATGGTGGCGTGCCCTAGCCAGCAGGAGACTGTGGGAAGAAGTCTTAGTCCGATAGGGCATTGGGGGCTTGTCCTTTCAGTTATCCATAGCTGCTGCAACCACCACAGTCCCAGTGACTAGAGTCCAACAGCAATAAGCAACCTCTCTCCCTTATGCAAGAGTTTTTAAATGGAGGCGGAAGGTATTATAAGCCAGAGTGCTATTGATGTTAACAAGGGGAGGAGTTTAGGCTCACAGAAGAGATGTGAGCAGTGACTTCTGGACGGTGCTGTCTTGGACTGTCCTGCCGGACTTAAAATTTATTCAATGTTAAGATAATCTAATTTCAGCAACAAACAATAAAACAAGGGGACACAGTCCTGCATCCACAATGCTGCACACACAATACACATAACATATAACTAGGGTTTTTCAGGCATTTACAAGAACAATAGCGAAGGACATTAAGGTATACTCGCTTCACATATGTGAAAAACACATGAATTTTAGCACATCATAGTGAACTTAGTGTTTAACCACATATTATTTGTCGACGGCGTTTCGATCTAATCTTAAATGATGGATCATCATCAGGACATGTAATAGGTTGCCTGAATAAAAAGGCCTGTAATGACAGGGGGGGAAAAAAGGAAAAAAACATATAACAATGATTAAGCAACCAAGTATATTCAACTGTATGTTCCAAGGCATACTCATACCATGCTTACTTGTGTCAAAAGCCAGACATGTGCAGGGTGTCAGGCAATCTGTGCCAGGCATCCACGACCTGAAGGTGAGCCATGCCTTAACCAGAATGGTGAGGTGCAGACTAATAGTGCTGTGCCGTAGCCTAATACCTTCGGAGCCGGTAATTCTGAGTGTGAGGACCTTAACATTACCGACATCGTCGTGATTGTGTTATACCCCCATGCGATCGCTATGATTTTGATGGCCAGCCTTAATGAGACTACATGGGTCCCTTGCAATTCCTATGTAGCTAACGACTGCTGCGGTCAAAGTCAATGGTAGGCGCTGATCACGGGCTCAGATAACAGAGGCTTACCTTAAGATTAGGCTAGGTGCATGAGGGTTGGGTTGGCACCAGTAACGGGCGGGTTCGAGTACCTATGGGAAGCAGTGTTGGGTCAGAATGGTTTCTTTTGGGGGCATGATTAGCTTCTACAATTAAGCTGTAGCTTGGGCTTACCTAAATAAGAGGTTAACCCACGTCTAAGCAATTCTCTTGGGATCAGACTGTTTAGGCGAGACGTGCTCCCGCTGGACGGACAAACATCGGACAGTCGGTCGATGTAATCGTTTGTTCAATTTAACCTATAGGACGGTAATTGTAACCTGTTGGAACCAACCCAAGGACCGTATTCGCTTATCAATAACTGCTAAGGAGTGTCGCTTACCTGGGAGCTTCAGGTTCAATCTCCCTGTTACGAGGCTGAATAGCGTTCGTAAGGGCTCCTGAAATTAGAGCATACAGTATTAAGAGTCTAGGACCCAATTCCATAATTACCCTAAGTGGAAGGGGGGGACGGGGGGGGAAACGGGGGGGACGAGGTTCGCTTACCTAATGTTCACAATGGAACAATGTGCAACATCCCGGTACCAATTCGCGCCGTGGAGTGCAGTAGCGCGGGCGATAGCGGTAGAAAACAATGCGCCAGCCATCTTGGAATAGGCAGATGGGGATGTGTGGCGGCCATATTGGTGGGGGCTGAAATTTTAGGCGGCAGACATATTGAAGTGGTGAAGTGAGTAGTGGTGAACGATAAAAGCAAGGAGAGTGCAATTTGAAAGCATGCATGTGACTTATTTGCCAATACAGGAACAAGAAAGCAGGTTTATCGTTAAACAAACCATTAGTTCGCATACATATTCATAGAATTGGGGGTCCATCCAGAATTAAACAACCACTATTGCAGAAAAGTTAATCACAAAAGTGAGGTCCAGTCCTCACTGCGATTCAAACCATTTCTTATACTGTCAAATATTAATATCATCTTGAGTTCTTCTCTATTAAGCAAGAGTCCAATGTCACCTCCCCGGGGAGGTAATTTGACAGATTTCAGCACAGTCCATTTTAGATCATTGTCTGTGTGGCCTTTGTCAATGAAGTGGTCCACCAATGGGGCATTTGGTGTCTTGCATCTCACACGGCTCCGGTGTTGGCAGATCCTTGTTTTGATTTTTTGCCTTGTCTGTCCCACGTAGATTAATTTGCAGGGGCATTCAATCAAATAAATCAAATCAGTGCTATTGCAGTTAGTGAAATGCTAAAGGCCACACAGACAATGATCTAAAATGGACTGTGCTGAAATCTGTCAAATTACCTCCCCGGGGAGGTGACATTGGACTCTTGCTTAATAGAGAAGAACTCAAGATGATATTAATATTTGACAGTATAAGAAATGGTTTGAATTGCTTAATAGAGAAGAACTCAAGATGATATTAATATTTGACAGTATAAGAAATGGTTTGAATCGCAGTGAGGACTGGACCTCACTTTTGTGATTAACTTTTCTGCAATAGTGGTTGTTTAATTCTGGATGGACCCCCAATTCTATGAATATGTATGCGAACTAATGGTTTGTTTAACGATAAACCTGCTTTCTTGTTCCTGTATTGGCAAATAAGTCACATGCATGCTTTCAAATTGCACTCTCCTTGCTTTTATCGTTCACCACTACTCACTTCACCACTTCAATATGTCTGCCGCCTAAAATTTCAGCCCCCACCAATATGGCCGCCACACATCCCCATCTGCCTATTCCAAGATGGCTGGCGCGTTGTTTTCTACCGCTATCGCCCGCGCTACTGCACTCCACGGCGCGAATTGGTACCGGGATGTTGCACATTGTTCCATTGTGAACATTAGGTAAGCGATCCTCGTCCCCCCGTTTCCCCCCCCGTACCCCCCTTCCACTTAGGGTAATTATGGAATTGGGTCCTAGACTCTTAATACTGTATGCTCTAATTTCAGGAGCCCTTACGAACGCTATTCAGCCTCGTAACAGGGAGATTGAACCTGAAGCTCCCAGGTAAGCGACACTCCTTAGCAGTTATTGATAAGCGAATACGGTCCTTGGGTTGGTTCCAACAGGTTACAATTACCGTCCTATAGGTTAAATTGAACAAACGATTACATCGACCGACTGTCCGATGTTTGTCCGTCCAGCGGGAGCACGTCTCGCCTAAACAGTCTGATCCCAAGAGAATTGCTTAGACGTGGGTTAACCTCTTATTTAGGTAAGCCCAAGCTACAGCTTAATTGTAGAAGCTAATCATGCCCCCAAAAGAAACCATTCTGACCCAACACTGCTTCCCATAGGTACTCGAACCCGCCCGTTACTGGTGCCAACCCAACCCTCATGCACCTAGCCTAATCTTAAGGTAAGCCTCTCTTATCTGAGCCCGTGATCAGCGCCTACCATTGACTTTGACCGCAGCAGTCGTTAGCTACATAGGAATTGCAAGGGACCCATGTAGTCTCATTAAGGCTGGCCATCAAAATCATAGCGATCGCATGGGGGTATAACACAATCACGACGATGTCGGTAATGTTAAGGTCCTCACACTCAGAATTACCGGCTCCGAAGGTATTAGGCTACGGCACAGCACTATTAGTCTGCACCTCACCATTCTGGTTAAGGCATGGCTCACCTTCAGGTCGTGGATGCCTGGCACAGATTGCCTGACACCCTGCACATGTCTGGCTTTTGACACAAGTAAGCATGGTATGAGTATGCCTTGGAACATACAGTTGAATTTACTTGGTTGCTTAATCATTGTTATATGTTTTTTTCCTTTTTTCCCCCCCTGTCATTACAGGCCTTTTTATTCAGGCAACCTATTACATGTCCTGATGATGATCCATCATTTAAGATTGGATCGAAACGCCGTCGACAAATAATATGTGGTTAAACACTAAGTTCACTATGATGTGCTAAAATTCATGTGTTTTTCACATATGTGAAGCGAGTATACCTTAATGTCCTTCGCTCTTGTTCTTGTAAATGCCTGAAAAACCCTAGTTATATGTTATGTGTATTGTGTGTGCAGCATTGTAGCTGCAGGACTGTGTCCCCTTGTTTTATTGTTTGTTGCTGAAATTAGATTATCTTAACATTGAATAAATTTTATAGTCCGGCTGGACTATGTGTTCATTATAGTGCACATTGTGGCCTATAATTATTGGAATTGGTAAAATTTCCCTTGTCAAGGGCCATTGTTTTTTCAATTAATTGATACCCCAGGTCCTTGGTTACTTTGTGGGTTCCCTTGTTTTTGATAACAGTCTTGGACTGTCCTAGCATGCTGTGCAGGAGGGTTGGGACAGGGGTGGAACATTTAAATTCGATATGGACATCCAAAGACTGCAAACTATAACACAGAACTTCACTGTGAATGCTGCATACACTGTCTACACTCTTGATCTGTTGGTGACTAGCAAGAAGCCATGCTATCACCATGACTTCCAAATACTGTGGGTAGAATTCCTTCCTCAATGACACACTTAGTACTGGTCAATCGTTAAAGGTAGTCACAGATGTGGGAAACAATTAAAATAAATCTAGCCTGCAGGTTCTTTGTTCTCAATGAAAATGGTGCATGTGGGAGGAGCTTCGCGGGCATCCAAGATGGTCGCGTGAGCACAGAGCTCCCGAGACCCGCGCCGCCCTTCGCAAATATCCTTACTACATCCTGATTTTGAAGATGGGCTTTTGAAGACAGACTCGGGCTGATCCCAACATTCTTCGAAGAATCGAATTCGGACGTTGGGGTCCACTTTTACATCGTCTTAAACTTTTGCGGCCCGCCCCGAGACAAGACCGGGGGCTCGGTTGCTCTGCAGGCCGAGGAGTAGTTGAACAACAACTGCCGGAGGGGTTTCTCCCCCAGACGGCCTCTGCCTAACTTTCAGTTTCGCTTTCCTACTCCCGGCTCGAATCGACTGAAACGCTGCTCGGATCTACCCTTGATCCTGCTTGGTGTTATCACACTGCTGTGTGCCTTCCCAGCGGATTGCCTTGTTCTCAGCATTATTGGCACTTGTGCTAATTTGGCCCAGTTTCGTTGTTCTTTGATCACATCACGACCGGCCATTTTCACCAGGTCGGGCGGGCCCCTCGGGGGTCCTTTTTCCAATATGGCCACCAAACCCGATGTGGAGAAACGCAAGACTAAGACACCTCTCCGTGGGGGACAAACTCAGACGAATATTATGGATCACTACTCCCACTTCAAGGGATCCCCCAGTGCTGCTGGCCGTACGCCTGACGATCCTAAGGCTGTTTCTGATGCAACCTCGGAAGTATCGTTGCAAGATGTCATGAGTGCCATTACCAGTATGAAGGCCTCCATGGGACAGCAATATGAGGCACTTGCCTCCAAGATCAACATGGTGGCCGTTGATGTTACGCTGATTAGAGCAGACCTGGCAAAGACCAAAGAGATGGTCAAGGCGTTAGATCTGAAGACTTCCAGCCTGACTACAGATGTTACAGACGTTCAGACCGAGATCGGGAACTTGCGTTCTTCTCATGACATGATGGCCCGTCGTCTGGAGGATTATGAAAATAGGGCCAGTCGCAACAACGTGCGTATTATCGGGTTCCCTGAAAATCCCGAGACCTCTGCAACCGACCTCCTTGTGGAAGATCTGGTCTCGTACTGTCTTGCTCCCGCCGGACTTACTAAATTCTTCGCGGTTGAGCGGGCACATCGAGTTCCAGGCGGGAAGGTTAAGCCGGGTGCCCCCCCGAGACCCATTATTGCTAGACTATTCCACTTTAGGGATAGGGACGCTATCCTGCAAGCCTCTCGGGAGAAGGGCCCTGTGAAGTTTGAAAATACCACCGTGAACTTTTACCCTGACTTTACCCCGCTTGTTCAAAGGCAGAGAATGGGGTTTCAGGGAGTCAAGAGACGGCTGCGGGGCCTGGGCCTCAAGTACGCTATGTTGTTTCCGACCAGACTTCGTATCGAGTATGAGGAACGAACGTTTTTCTTTGATCGCCCGAACAGTGTCAGTGACTGGCTTGATTCTTTGCCAAAAAGAGATGATCGAACTGAGCACCCCGGCGGCGCCGACGGCGGCTCGCTGGAGCAGGAGTGACATTGTGGACCCTGACGTCTGAACTTTCCAACTATTTCAGCTGAGTCTGGACAATGGTTCTTTTGTTCTTATTTTAGATTGGCCTGAGGGTGGCGGGGGTGAATGGGGACTCTTCCTCCTCCTGGGTTCTTTGTGTAGAGTAGTTTTATGACGGGGCGACAGGCACACTGCAAGTTGGGGTGGCTTTTGAGTTGTACGCAGGGGTGCAGGGTGGGGGGCGTTGTAACGGGTTTAAGTTGGGGGGTGGTGGGGGTGTGTGTGTGTGACTGTTTCCTTTCACAAGGCATTGTATTGTTTTTTCTAACTGCTCAGGTCACTGGGTTTCGTGTGTGGAGTGCTCTGCTTCCTTTTCGGTGATGGGGGGTGGTGAGTTGAGACTGCTATCCTGGAATGTTAATGGGTTGGGAGACAGGATAAAGTGAGGGGTAGTGTTGCAGTTCCTCAGATGCCATTCCCCCGATGTTGTTCTTCTGCAGGAAACGCATCTGATAGGTAACACAGGTCAAGCCATGAACAGGCGTGGATACCGACTAGTCGCTCATTCTGGTTTCACTTCTGGTTCCAGGGGGGTTGGCATTCTCATCCGGTCTTCTCTTCCCTTTGAAATTGATGAAGTAATACTTGACGACAGAGGGCGCTATGCTGCGCTCACGGGTAGATGGGAGGGGAAAACACTGTCCATACTCACGATATATATCCCTCCGGGCCTACAGGCCTCCACCTATGCTGATCTGGGTAGGGTTATACTTGGGCTGCCCGAGGGTCTCCTTATCCTTGGTGGGGACTTTAACTCCGTTGTTTCTGGCACTGCTGACCGGTTTCCCCCCAGGGATCTGGGTAGATCTCAGATGTGGCTGAGCGACCTACTGGAAACTTTTGGGGTGATAGATAGCTGGAGGTTGATGCACCCTAAACAGCTTCAATACACCTTCCATTCTGGGGCCGTGGAGTGCAGTAGCGCGGGCGATAGCGGTAGAAAACAATGCGCCAGCCATCTTGGAATAGGCAGATGGGGATGTGTGGCGGCCATATTGGTGGGGGCTGAAATTTTAGGCGGCAGACATATTGAAGTGGTGAAGTGAGTAGTGGTGAACGATAAAAGCAAGGAGAGTGCAATTTGAAAGCATGCATGTGACTTATTTGCCAATACAGGAACAAGAAAGCAGGTTTATCGTTAAACAAACCATTAGTTCGCATACATATTCATAGAATTGGGGGTCCATCCAGAATTAAACAACCACTATTGCAGAAAAGTTAATCACAAAAGTGAGGTCCAGTCCTCACTGCGATTCAAACCATTTCTTATACTGTCAAATATTAATATCATCTTGAGTTCTTCTCTATTAAGCAAGAGTCCAATGTCACCTCCCCGGGGAGGTAATTTGACAGATTTCAGCACAGTCCATTTTAGATCATTGTCTGTGTGGCCTTTGTCAATGAAGTGGTCCACCAATGGGGCATTTGGTGTCTTGCATCTCACACGGCTCCGGTGTTGGCAGATCCTTGTTTTGATTTTTTGCCTTGTCTGTCCCACGTAGATTAATTTGCAGGGGCATTCAATCAAATAAATCAAATCAGTGCTATTGCAGTTAGTGAAATGCTAAAGGCCACACAGACAATGATCTAAAATGGACTGTGCTGAAATCTGTCAAATTACCTCCCCGGGGAGGTGACATTGGACTCTTGCTTAATAGAGAAGAACTCAAGATGATATTAATATTTGACAGTATAAGAAATGGTTTGAATTGCTTAATAGAGAAGAACTCAAGATGATATTAATATTTGACAGTATAAGAAATGGTTTGAATCGCAGTGAGGACTGGACCTCACTTTTGTGATTAACTTTTCTGCAATAGTGGTTGTTTAATTCTGGATGGACCCCCAATTCTATGAATATGTATGCGAACTAATGGTTTGTTTAACGATAAACCTGCTTTCTTGTTCCTGTATTGGCAAATAAGTCACATGCATGCTTTCAAATTGCACTCTCCTTGCTTTTATCGTTCACCACTACTCACTTCACCACTTCAATATGTCTGCCGCCTAAAATTTCAGCCCCCACCAATATGGCCGCCACACATCCCCATCTGCCTATTCCAAGATGGCTGGCGCGTTGTTTTCTACCGCTATCGCCCGCGCTACTGCACTCCACGGCGCGAATTGGTACCGGGATGTTGCACATTGTTCCATTGTGAACATTAGGTAAGCGATCCTCGTCCCCCCGTTTCCCCCCCCGTACCCCCCTTCCACTTAGGGTAATTATGGAATTGGGTCCTAGACTCTTAATACTGTATGCTCTAATTTCAGGAGCCCTTACGAACGCTATTCAGCCTCGTAACAGGGAGATTGAACCTGAAGCTCCCAGGTAAGCGACACTCCTTAGCAGTTATTGATAAGCGAATACGGTCCTTGGGTTGGTTCCAACAGGTTACAATTACCGTCCTATAGGTTAAATTGAACAAACGATTACATCGACCGACTGTCCGATGTTTGTCCGTCCAGCGGGAGCACGTCTCGCCTAAACAGTCTGATCCCAAGAGAATTGCTTAGACGTGGGTTAACCTCTTATTTAGGTAAGCCCAAGCTACAGCTTAATTGTAGAAGCTAATCATGCCCCCAAAAGAAACCATTCTGACCCAACACTGCTTCCCATAGGTACTCGAACCCGCCCGTTACTGGTGCCAACCCAACCCTCATGCACCTAGCCTAATCTTAAGGTAAGCCTCTCTTATCTGAGCCCGTGATCAGCGCCTACCATTGACTTTGACCGCAGCAGTCGTTAGCTACATAGGAATTGCAAGGGACCCATGTAGTCTCATTAAGGCTGGCCATCAAAATCATAGCGATCGCATGGGGGTATAACACAATCACGACGATGTCGGTAATGTTAAGGTCCTCACACTCAGAATTACCGGCTCCGAAGGTATTAGGCTACGGCACAGCACTATTAGTCTGCACCTCACCATTCTGGTTAAGGCATGGCTCACCTTCAGGTCGTGGATGCCTGGCACAGATTGCCTGACACCCTGCACATGTCTGGCTTTTGACACAAGTAAGCATGGTATGAGTATGCCTTGGAACATACAGTTGAATTTACTTGGTTGCTTAATCATTGTTATATGTTTTTTTCCTTTTTTCCCCCCCTGTCATTACAGGCCTTTTTATTCAGGCAACCTATTACATGTCCTGATGATGATCCATCATTTAAGATTGGATCGAAACGCCGTCGACAAATAATATGTGGTTAAACACTAAGTTCACTATGATGTGCTAAAATTCATGTGTTTTTCACATATGTGAAGCGAGTATACCTTAATGTCCTTCGCTCTTGTTCTTGTAAATGCCTGAAAAACCCTAGTTATATGTTATGTGTATTGTGTGTGCAGCATTGTAGCTGCAGGACTGTGTCCCCTTGTTTTATTGTTTGTTGCTGAAATTAGATTATCTTAACATTGAATAAATTTTATAGTCCGGCTGGACTATGTGTTCATTATAGTGCACATTGTGGCCTATAATTATTGGAATTGGTAAAATTTCCCTTGTCAAGGGCCATTGTTTTTTCAATTAATTGATACCCCAGGTCCTTGGTTACTTTGTGGGTTCCCTTGTTTTTGATAACAGTCTTGGACTGTCCTAGCATGCTGTGCAGGAGGGTTGGGACAGGGGTGGAACATTTAAATTCGATATGGACATCCAAAGACTGCAAACTATAACACAGAACTTCACTGTGAATGCTGCATACACTGTCTACACTCTTGATCTGTTGGTGACTAGCAAGAAGCCATGCTATCACCATGACTTCCAAATACTGTGGGTAGAATTCCTTCCTCAATGACACACTTAGTACTGGTCAATCGTTAAAGGTAGTCACAGATGTGGGAAACAATTAAAATAAATCTAGCCTGCAGGTTCTTTGTTCTCAATGAAAATGGTGCATGTGGGAGGAGCTTCGCGGGCATCCAAGATGGTCGCGTGAGCACAGAGCTCCCGAGACCCGCGCCGCCCTTCGCAAATATCCTTACTACATCCTGATTTTGAAGATGGGCTTTTGAAGACAGACTCGGGCTGATCCCAACATTCTTCGAAGAATCGAATTCGGACGTTGGGGTCCACTTTTACATCGTCTTAAACTTTTGCGGCCCGCCCCGAGACAAGACCGGGGGCTCGGTTGCTCTGCAGGCCGAGGAGTAGTTGAACAACAACTGCCGGAGGGGTTTCTCCCCCAGACGGCCTCTGCCTAACTTTCAGTTTCGCTTTCCTACTCCCGGCTCGAATCGACTGAAACGCTGCTCGGATCTACCCTTGATCCTGCTTGGTGTTATCACACTGCTGTGTGCCTTCCCAGCGGATTGCCTTGTTCTCAGCATTATTGGCACTTGTGCTAATTTGGCCCAGTTTCGTTGTTCTTTGATCACATCACGACCGGCCATTTTCACCAGGTCGGGCGGGCCCCTCGGGGGTCCTTTTTCCAATATGGCCACCAAACCCGATGTGGAGAAACGCAAGACTAAGACACCTCTCCGTGGGGGACAAACTCAGACGAATATTATGGATCACTACTCCCACTTCAAGGGATCCCCCAGTGCTGCTGGCCGTACGCCTGACGATCCTAAGGCTGTTTCTGATGCAACCTCGGAAGTATCGTTGCAAGATGTCATGAGTGCCATTACCAGTATGAAGGCCTCCATGGGACAGCAATATGAGGCACTTGCCTCCAAGATCAACATGGTGGCCGTTGATGTTACGCTGATTAGAGCAGACCTGGCAAAGACCAAAGAGATGGTCAAGGCGTTAGATCTGAAGACTTCCAGCCTGACTACAGATGTTACAGACGTTCAGACCGAGATCGGGAACTTGCGTTCTTCTCATGACATGATGGCCCGTCGTCTGGAGGATTATGAAAATAGGGCCAGTCGCAACAACGTGCGTATTATCGGGTTCCCTGAAAATCCCGAGACCTCTGCAACCGACCTCCTTGTGGAAGATCTGGTCTCGTACTGTCTTGCTCCCGCCGGACTTACTAAATTCTTCGCGGTTGAGCGGGCACATCGAGTTCCAGGCGGGAAGGTTAAGCCGGGTGCCCCCCCGAGACCCATTATTGCTAGACTATTCCACTTTAGGGATAGGGACGCTATCCTGCAAGCCTCTCGGGACAAGGGCCTTGTGAAGTTTGAAAATACCACCGTGAACTTTTACCCTGACTTTACCCCGCTTGTTCAAAGGCAGAGAATGGGGTTTCAGGGAGTCAAGAGACGGCTGCGGGGCCTGGGCCTCAAGTACGCTATGTTGTTTCCGACCAGACTTCGTATCGAGTATGAGGAACGAACGTTTTTCTTTGATCGCCCGAACAGTGTCAGTGACTGGCTTGATTCTTTGCCAAAAAGAGATGATCGAACTGAGCACCCCGGCGGCGCCGACGGCGGCTCGCTGGAGCAGGAGTGACATTGTGGACCCTGACGTCTGAACTTTCCAACTATTTCAGCTGAGTCTGGACAATGGTTCTTTTGTTCTTATTTTAGATTGGCCTGAGGGTGGCGGGGGTGAATGGGGACTCTTCCTCCTCCTGGGTTCTTTGTGTAGAGTAGTTTTATGACGGGGCGACAGGCACACTGCAAGTTGGGGTGGCTTTTGAGTTGTACGCAGGGGTGCAGGGTGGGGGACGTTGTAACGGGTTTAAGTTGGGGGGTGGTGGGGGTGTGTGTGTGTGACTGTTTCCTTTCACAAGGCATTGTATTGTTTTTTCTAACTGCTCAGGTCACTGGGTTTCGTGTGTGGAGTGCTCTGCTTCCTTTTCGGTGATGGGGGGTGGTGAGTTGAGACTGCTATCCTGGAATGTTAATGGGTTGGGAGACAGGATAAAGTGAGGGGTAGTGTTGCAGTTCCTCAGATGCCATTCCCCCGATGTTGTTCTTCTGCAGGAAACGCATCTGATAGGTAACACAGGTCAAGCCATGAACAGGCGTGGATACCGACTAGTCGCTCATTCTGGTTTCACTTCTGGTTCCAGGGGGGTTGGCATTCTCATCCGGTCTTCTCTTCCCTTTGAAATTGATGAAGTAATACTTGACGACAGAGGGCGCTATGCTGCGCTCACGGGTAGATGGGAGGGGAAAACACTGTCCATACTCACGATATATATCCCTCCGGGCCTACAGGCCTCCACCTATGCTGATCTGGGTAGGGTTATACTTGGGCTGCCCGAGGGTCTCCTTATCCTTGGTGGGGACTTTAACTCCGTTGTTTCTGGCACTGCTGACCGTTTTCCCCCCAGGGATCTGGGTAGATCTCAGATGTGGCTGAGCGACCTACTGGAAACTTTTGGGGTGATAGATAGCTGGAGGTTGATGCACCCTAAACAGCTTCAATACACCTTCCATTCTGGGGCACATGGTAGTCTCTCCAGGCTAGACTATTTTTTAATGCCATCGGCCCAATCCCCCTCCATCAGTGAGGTTCGTCATTTTCCCAGGGGTATTTCTGATCATTCCCCCTTGTGGCTTCGGTTTGAGGTTGGGGTGGACATTGCGGGTAGAGTGGCTCCCATTAACCCCTGGTATTTCCGTAATCCTAAAACCCGTTCTGAATTTGTGAAAGCTATGGATCATTACTTCAATGACAATGTGGGGGTCTGTTTCTTCTTCTGTTTCACTGTGGGAAGCTTTCAAGACGGTTATTCGTGGCCATTCCCTGTCACTGATTGCTGCTGCCAAGAAGGCTAAAGATGAGGAACTTGTGTGCCTTGAAACCGACATAACTGCACTTGAGAATGATCTTGATTCTGGAGTAACACGTTTAAAACTGCATTCCCTCAGTCTGAAACAGGCCGATTACAGAGCCCTCGTCACTGACGCGGCGAAGGTGATGAGCAGAGAGCAACAGGGCAGGTTGTATGACGTGGGGGACAAGGCCGGTAAACTGATTGCGTGGCTGGATAAGAAAGAGTGAATCGTGTTGTCCCTGTGATTGAGAGGCCTGATGGTGAGTGTGTTACTGACCCAGTCGGGATTGTTGAGTGCTTTGTTGACCACTTTAAAACTGTGTATGCCTCGGTCTGTGATAGAGACGAGGATGACTCCCGGTTGTTGCTTCGGGACATTGCGTTACCCTGCCTTTCCGACGATGACAGAGACCTCATGGGCGCACCCCTTACGGTGGACGAAGTCGCGGAGGCCATACGTTCCCTCCGCTCTGGCAAAGCAATGGGCCCCAATGGCTTACCCATTGAACTGTATAAACTGCGACCCGACAAAATGGCGCCCTACTTGAGGGGGATGTTCCTTGAGGCTTTGGACTCTGGTTCCCTTCCCGCCGACCAGCGACTCGCCACCATCGTGGTCATCCATAAGGAGGGCAAGCCGCGTAATCGCTGTGCCTCGTACAGACCTATTTCACTGCTTAACGCCGAACCCAAAATTCTAGCTAAATTGTTAGCTAATCGCTTGATTAAGGTGATCGGAGACTTGGTCCATCCGGATCAGTCAGATTTCATCCCACATCGAAACACCGCCCTTAATCTTCGGAGACTCCACGGAGTTCTCGCGAGGGCTGAGACTCTCACTGAGTCGGCCATTTTAGCTTCCCTTGATGCTACCATGGCTTTCGACACCATTGAATGGCCCTACCTTTGGGCGGCCCTCTCAAAGTTTGGATTCGGCCCGTTGTTCATCGCTTGGGTGAAACTTCTTTATGAGAAGCCACTGGCTCACGTGGTGGTTAACGGGAAGGTGTCCGGTGTTTTTACACTCGGGCGAGGCACTCAACAGGGCTGCCCGCTGTCTCCGCTGCTCTTCGCCCTCGCTTTAGAACCGTTGGCTGAATGGCTCCGATGGGAGCCTTCTATAAAGGCATTCGGTGGGCTCCCGGTTTCGAGGATCGTATCTCGCTATACGCAGATGACATCCTCCTATATCTCACCTCCCCTCAGAAATCCCTTAATGTGCTCTTCGATGTTCTGACTTCCTTCGGAAAGAACTCAGGTCTCATTATTAATTGGACTAAATCCTGTGTCTACGTCTTGGCTGGAGGTCTCCCCCCATTGCCTCGTAGATTTCCAATTCAAGTAACTGAGACTGGTTTTAAATACCTGGGGATCTATGTCTCCTTGGATTCAACCGTTCGCTATGAGCGCAATTTGCTACCCCCTCTCCAGAGGCTGAAGCTTGATGTTGCACGCTGGCGTCAGCTTCCACTGTCGCCACTCGGTCGTGCGGCTCTTTTTAAAATGATGTCGCTGCCTAGATTTTTGTACGCTCTCCAGGACTCATTTGACCCCGTTCCTTCGGGTTACTTTCAAGAGGTGGAGAGTTTACAAAGGCGACTGGTCTTGGATGGACGTGCACGCATCGCCCTGTCTAAACTCTCGCTTCCGTGGTATGACGGAGGCATTGCCCTCCCTGACATCAGGCGTTACTACTGGGCTTCTCAATTAAGTGCGGTTAATCACGCGACATATGCTCCCGGTCCTGCCCCGGCCTTTGCAATGGATTAACACCTTCTGCCGGGGGGGAACTTCAACAGGGCGCTGTATTCCAAGAGGCTCTGTAAAACACTGGCTGGACCCACTAAAATTGCTGTACGTGTGTGGCACGACGCGAATGCGGCTCTTGGATGGAGTGATAGACTTACCCGCGCGACCCCTTTGTATGAATCTGAAGGTTTGGGTAATTTGTGGCGAACTAAAGGTTTTGATAAATGGGATATGATTGGTATTAGCAAGGTGGGGGATCTCTGGTCTAAAGGCGACGTTAGGACCTTTGAGGTGCTAAAGGCGGAATACGAACTCGGTGACAAGGAATTCTTCAGGTACTCCCAGGTCCGTCATGCCCTATTGTCGGTTTTTGCTGTGGGTACAGATATTCCTGAGTCCTCACCTCTTGAGGATCGTATCCTGGATGGACAAGTGCCCGATAGCACAATTTCATTGATTTACAAGAAGCTGATAAACAATAGGGCTGATCTGCTTGTACGCTTAAGGGCTTCGTGGACCGCCGACGGTCTAGAATTGGATGATGAGGACTGGCAATCCGCCATGTCCTCGCCCAAGGAGGTTGCTATACCCGCTCGCCTTAGATTTGTTCAACTTAAGATCCTCCATCGTGTGTACGTCACTGGTCCGAGTCTGGTTTGCATGGGTTACTCTTTGGATGATTTGTGTAAGCGTGGCTGCGGCATGACTGGCACCTTCCTTCACATTCTACGGGAATGCCCGGAGGTGGTTGGGTTTTGGTCACTAGTGTGGCGCTACTGCCCGAAGCCAGGCGCTGTCTCTTGAATGTCTGGGAACTCAATGATTACAATACGGCGCAGATCAACTGGGCGACCCTTGGTAATATGATCGCAAAAAGGGATATTGCACAGCTCTGGGGTTCCCATAGGCCGCCCACTGTATCACTATGGGAGGAGAACATGGATTGGTGCATGTTTAGGGAGAAAACTGTGTATCTGTCACGGGGCAGGCCCAAGAAATGGAGTAGAATCTGGTCACAATGGAACTCATATTGTGGAAATATATGCACCCCCCCACATGATTTGCTTCCCGATGTTACCCTGTCCCCCTAATTGACATTCCAAGTATTAACTTTTACTGTATTTCTGATGGTTTCCTCGCTACCCCCCCCCACTACGGATATCGAATGTATTGTATATGTTGCAGCGCTGGAGCGCCGACTGCATGGACCCATGACCGTGTATTTACCGTATTTATGCCTTGTGTAGTTTGTTATTTTTTTTTTCTGTTTCATATTTCAATTAAAAATTTCAACAACAAAAAAAAAGAAAATGGTGCATGTGTGTGGTGAGAGAAGGATGACGTTTTCATCCCTCTAAGTAGTGAATGAAGGTGAAATAGGGTTGGACAAAGACTAATCTTGTGACTATATTATTTCTCGAGATTGAAGTATCTCATGTGCACATTGTCTGAATATTACAAATACTAATTTGGAACAAAGAAAATATGATATCAGAAATCTTTTGAGTTTGAAGGGATTTGAAAGTGTCAGAATTTATTTATGTGGAGTTTTATGAAGCGCAAACATGACCCGGAGATATCAGAGCACTGTATAGTATAAGATAAGAAATCAATAAACCATTCACAGGTAGGTTAACATTTGTGCAGGTACATTACAAATTAAACAGAGATTTACAGGTAGTTTACCGACTACTCAGGCAGGTTACATTTGAAAAGAGTACAGATCATATAGTGGATTTGGCATTGCTATAGTAGACCGTAGCTGCAATTAATCAGATGCTTCATTGCATGAAGTAGATCTGTCACACTCCTCTTTTTCATTAGATGTGCTTATAACATTTATCGTCACAAAAGTGCAGATCCAATCGATAACTCCATATAAGGAGACCATTTGCCCAGAGCCAAAGGAAAGCCAATCTTAGTTCCTGGGCATCGCACACAAAATAGGTAGTCTTGGAGTTTTGATTTCTACTAGTTATGACATTTGCATTCACTGTAAACAGAGGAGTAAGTCAAATGATCACCTTCACTAAGGAGCTGGGTCCCAGAACCCATGTGAAACCTACCTTGGTTTTGGGTATTGTACTAAGGGTTATGCATGTATGACTGTTTCACAGTGCCATAACATTTAAGCTTTAGAATTTAGTGATCTTCTTATTTACAGCTCCCGAGCCGGGGTATCTGATACAAATGCCTAGCAGGGAAGGGCATATTAATAGAGCATTAAGGAAATCCGATCAAGTCTATTGAGTTACCACAGCTTGTCAACACTACATGAAAAATGCAATTTATTTTTATTAAGGTAGAATATGTGGGACTGAATCTCTTGAAAAGGATCCAAATCCAATAACTAGCTCCCGTTTGGGTTTATTTTTCACCTGATCGCTAAATTAATCTCCTTATCCACAATGCACAAAGATATTGCTTTCTGTAATTGGCTCGCTCAGTCTCATCTCCGTTGACATTGTCAATTTAGTTTCAGAAAAAGGCAAAGAGAATATGAGATTATGAGTAATGAACTTCGGTTGCAATTGCCATTAATTATAGAAATAATTTAAAAAAAATACGTATAAATGTGGTAACATAGGTACATGTGAAACTCAGACACAAGATGAAGGATTAATATTTTTTTAATACAGGCTATTTTAAGAGGAAGCATTCAGAGTGAGATGAAAGGAAATGTCATGTGCTAGATATAGGTGCAGTCTATGAAAGTCAAAGTTGGATGACCTTTTGTTAAAAGACATGTGTATGCTGCCCAAACTTGTTATAAGGTCATTATTGGTTTCAGCTTCGATATGATAAATGCACAGGGTTTGATTGATCACATTGAACAAAGGAAAATGTTTGGAGTGCATTAGAAAAAGTCAGGAGTTGCACGCACTATATATATTTACCTATACATAATTTGCTGATGTAAAAATTAATGCATCTGTGTAGTGCACAGGACCTTGATGTGTTGGAAAATGTCTGGAGTTGTTTTCCTTTCCTTTCAATCCTAGCGTTTTGTAGCAAATATATTTGAGGAATTACGCTGTAGAATTAACTGATTCAATTTATTAAACTCTTTCTTTCAATGCAATTTATAATTAGTGTCTTCTAACATCATTCTTCACAACTTCTATATCTTTTTTTACCTCCAGGCTTTTCAGATTCCATTCATGTTATTTTATTGTACTTTAGGGTTTCCTGTGATTAGGGACCAAGGGTCAGATGTACGACCATTTTTATCGGAATATTAGGCTATTTCTGACTGCTAAAAAGGGTTGCAGCATGTTCAGACACTATTTTGCAAGTCAGCAACACAAAGAAGGGTCAAGGCACACAAGTTCTGCACTCGTTGACACAAAGTGATAGTAGTAGGAGTGAGCTATATAGTGGTACAATGAGCCAGAGACGTGACCCCCCACGTCTCCATAAAGGGAAAAAATTCCCAAGACAAAACACATGGAGTGGTTCAGCCCTCAACTTCCAAGTCAATTGTACATGTGACAGAATTTATAGTCCATAGTTCACAGATGAGAATAAGGGAGCAGTATCTTCTCAAACAACCAATGTAAGAGTCGTTCCTTCTTTGAGAAAAATTCCTGTATTCTTTATTCTTTAATCATCACTTTTGCTTAAAATCACAATTGCTCCAGGATATGACAGCGTGACATCTGGTTCTTACTGAAACGAACGTCACACTGTCATATAAAGGAGCAATCGTACCCCATACATCGTTTATACCATTGTTTCTCTATTAGAAGGCACAACATGAAGAACATGCAAGAATACCATTCGCATCCTAAGCCCTGAAGAAGTCCCAGGTGGACGAAACGCGTTGGATTCCAATCACAGGCTAACAATCGCATACTGTAATTTTAAGAAAAAGTGATGAATAAAGGAATTCTAGTGACCAATCAGGTTATTACTCATACACTGAAAGTGATGTTTACATTCTCCTTGTTCCTCTGAGATATAGGCAATAGGTATGACGTTTTCTTAAAAAAAATCCATATTTCCAGTTCCTATTCTGTTTATAACCACGTGTATGTATTTTGCTTCCTACCTTGTTCTTCATTATTAACTTCAATCGTAATGTTAATGGTGGTTGTTTTTAACCTTAATGTTGTTTGATGCTAGCTGAATCTATCAGATATTTCTCTGCTGAAATGTAACTGAAAGAATTGTATTTTATTTCATAGGTAAGTTCCATACACTCCCAAATTAATTATCAATTTTCTTACAGCTTCGTTAACCTGCTATTTTATGTTTCCATTCAAAGCTGTTGTCCTTAGTGTTTCATTGTTGAAGTTTTTTGCTTGCAACACTGGTTATCTCAAACTGGGTATTTTCACTGCTCACTCAGATTATGCCCTGAATTATAAACATGCCTGTATTTTACTTCCCACACCTCCTGCACAGTCACATGTGCGCCAACCCACTACTCTTACAGAGTCTTTAACTATCAAATTCCCTTCATGTATGCTCTATGTGTATAACGGATGCTCTTGCTTGTAGAAAATCAGAAGTACCTATTTTTCACTTTCCAATAAATCTGATGTTGAGTCCCTATACAGTATTTATAAATGGGCAACTAGCACAGTTTGCCTGCATTCTTTTCCCCTTCCAATCGCCTAAGTCCCTGCTTCCCCTCCAATAGTCTGGTATTTCTATAAGGAATGAGATGATTCTTTTTTTGCACTCTTTTCTTTGTTGCAGAGCCTCTCTTATATTTGTGGGATCACCCTTGGATTGCCTTCTTCCAACAAATACCTTTAGCGCTGATGACTTTCCTTTGTTTTGCCAGTCTTGATTTTATGAAGCTTACTGCTGGTTTGTGTTATAAGCTAATTTATGTTTGTGCAACCCCAGGAAATCTCACTCCAGTGCTCAGGGAACCTATGGAAGAATATCCCAAGGAAATACAGGCACACCAGTAAGGGGAGCAGGCAGGCTGCCAGTAAATTTAGAAATTTAGATCCAAAAGGACTGATGACTAGTTCCACTCTTCATTCGAATAATATGAAGGTTATCAGAAGACCTATGGAAAAGGGAATGGAATAAGAGAGAAAACAGAGACACTGGATGGATTGGTGTCACTATAACGCTGATTTTTACAACGCATTCCGTTACATCGGAATTTTTACAACGCAGGATCCATTACATCGGATGCCATTACAACGCATGGCATTACATCGCAGATGCTATTACAACGCATGGCATTACATCGTAAGTATAGGTAAGTATACTTTTAAAAAAAATGTAATTAAGTTAATTTAATTAATTTAATTTATTTAATTTAATTAAAATACATTTTAAAATAGTAATTAATTTAATTTAATAAATTTAAATCTATTTATTTAATTTAGTTTTAATAAAAATTGTAATTAATTTTAATTAATTAATATAATGAAATTATTTTAATTTAAATATGTTTAAAATTGTAATGAAATTAAATTAATTAAAATAATTTATTTAATTTAATTAATTTAATTAAAAATTTAAATATAATTTAATTAATTTAATTTAATAAATATATTTTAATTAATTTATAAATGGTAAATATAATTTAATTAGCCCTAAGCACAAACCCAACCCTGAACCCTAAAAACACCCCTGTACCCCAAAACCCAAACCCTACCCTAAAACCTAAAAACACCCCTGTACCCCAAAACCCAAACCCTACCCTGAAACCTAAAAACACCCCTGTACCTCAAAACCCAAACCCTACCCTGAAACCTAAAAACACCCCTGTACCCCAAAACCCAAACCCTACCCTGAAACCTAAAAACACCCTTGTACCCCAAAACCCAAACCCTACCCTGAAACTTAAAAACACCCCTGTACCCCAAAACCCAAACCCTACCCTGAAACCTAAAAACACCCCTGTACCCCAAAACCCAAACCCTACCCTGAAACCTAAAAACACCCCTGTACCCCAAAACCCAAACCCTACCCTGAAACCTAAAAACACCCCTGTACCTCAAAACCCAAACCTAGCCCTGAAACCCAAAAACACCCCTGTACCCCAAAACCCAAACCCTGCCCTAAAACATAAAAATACCCAAACACCCCAAAACATATACCTCAGTACACCAAAACATATACTCCTATACTCATACTTATTAAAAAAATTACTTAAATTAATAAATTTAATTTATAATATTTAAAAACATAAATAAATATTTTTATTTATTTTTATTTATAATTAATAATAATTAAATCAATTATATAATATTAAATAAAATAAAAAAAAATTATATACTTACCAATACTTACAATGTAATGGTATGCGTTGTAATAGCATCTGCGATGTAATGCCATGCGTTGTAATGGCATCCGATGTAATGGATCCTGCGTTGTAATAGCTGCGTTGTAACAGCATTACGACGTAAAAGTTGCGTTGTAAGTGATACACACCCACTGGATAGCACTATGCTGATTCGTCACTCTTGCGGGTGAGTCAATACTCACTATATGATTTGATATACCTCAAGAATATACATAAACCTTACTATGTCTGGAATAATGGTGAACTCGGGTTAGTCTTGTGCTGGAACACAAACAATACCTATAAGACTGATATAATCTGTGTGTAAATATTTCCTCTCTCGTGATATAACCACCTTATATTATTATTCACATTCTCTCTGAATTCTCATATAAATTCGAGTTATTTCCCATACTGTATGTAAGCATTCTTCAGAATTGGATAAATATTAATTATTGCTACTGAATCAGTGTTCGAACACTGACCACTACCTTAGATACAAATCTATGTACAGTTCAAAAAAATTCACAGTCTATGAATAGTTTGAGTTTCCTTTCCATTCCTCGAGTAACTTTAAAATGCAAACGGAAAAAACGAATTGGAGAGTTTATACTCCATCAAGAGTTTGGGGTATTCTCTGAACAGTAATTTACCTAACTAAAATTCGTTTGCAAACACAACTTTAATTTCTTGGAATACTTCTCTGAGCGTAGCATCAAATTTCTATCAAACGTTTAAGGAATCAAACAATGTGCAAGGCTTCAAACATGTATCTGATTTTAGGTCCCGGGCTGCAGCAAAAAAGTACTGAGACCACCAGTCAAAAATGCTCTGTACCACGTGGAAAATACACTTGATTTCTTCAAGAAGGCTACCTCTATTTCCAAAACACTGTGTTCTGATTTTAAATTCAAGCACCTATGCATAGAGCGTCTTCTAGAGAGGCAAAGTGGTGCCAGCTTCAATGAATGTACTGCCACCCATTCCATACCTGGAATAAATGTAACACTATGGAGATCACAGTATTACAATCAATTATCCAACGAGTACAAAAGAGTAAGGGGGAAAATTACTAAGATTTTGCACCGTGTTTGCATCACAAATCGGTGCAAAATCTTTTTTCCCTATTTACCTTCCAGCGCTAAACTTGTTTAGCACTGATAATGATGTAAATATAATGCGAGGCAGCGCATAGTGCATTACTCTGCGCCATGGGAGCGTACCAAGGGTGGAGCATGGGCGTTCCCATGCAACCACCCAAAGTTTCTCACGCTCAACCCCATTTACTAAACAAAGTAGATTGGGTTTAGCGTGAGAAAATAGTGCCCTTTTCAAGTAGGCGCAAGGAGGGAGAAATGTTTTCATTTCTCCTTCCTTTTCCGACTTTGCCTGCTTGCTGCACTGTGCAGCACGCATGCAAAGTGAGAACAATTTTCCTTCGTGTCTGGGCATCGCATTTTGTCAGGAAGGGTACTCTTCCTGTACAAAACCTATGCTAGACTCATGCACACACCCTAGCACTATGGCGCTAAGGTGTGAGCATGGCGCACAGCAGCTGAAATCAGCGCCGGCGCAAGGGAAAGGGGAGGAGAGAGCCTTATCAAAAATATGGCTCTCTCCTGTCCCCCCCTGTCATGTAACGCAGCACAGCCTCGCGGGGGGCTGCGCTGCATGATTTTTTTTGTAAATCTCCCACTGAGTTTACATCCCAGAAACAGATTGTGACATCCTACCACCACCCTACCTCCAGCCTTCCTTCTGGTCTTGTTAGCGTTCTGCAATAAATACAGCTACCACCGTCTAACATGGTAGATGTTGGGAGGGCATCTAGTGAGGGCAGTGGTGGAGATCCTTCCAAGGTTAAAATTGAGGTCTAAAAAGTCGCTAATATAGATCTGATATGCACAAGTGATATGAGCAAACCCTATCCCAGGAGGCGCTCACAGTAACACCAGCCATACAGCTATTTAGGTGGAGGTAGTGGAAACAGTCTTTAGATAACCTCTGCTCACCCCCTAGGTAGCTTGGCACAAGCAGTCAGCAATGGGTAAAGTATTTGTACCAACACTCACAGTAACACAGGTGAAAACACCCCAAACTGACTCCACAACATTTGAGAAAAATAAAGGTATTTAATCTAAACTACACAAGACCAAAACGACAAAAATCCAACACACACGGTTCAAGAATATGGTTGCAAAAGAGTTCTTAAGGTTGCGATAAAATAATCCACAGTTGTTCGAAAAGTTCACAGTTGCGTCACGTTTTGCCCACAGTACCTTTTGAAAGTGACAAAGTTCCAAAGCAGAAGCTGTTGCGGTGGAAAACAAGCGATGCGTTGCTCCTGAGACCCTGGGGAGGCGATGCGACAACCCCGCTGCAGCAGCGGGCGTGGTGCGACAAATCCGGTCTGTATGGGGAGGAAGGCGGACTTGTATGAATTCCGGTGCGTAGGTTCCATAGGAAGTTTTCTCTCGCAAAGGCACGATGCGATGATCTTTGGAGTTGCGACGATCTCTGGGGCGACGATGCGCGGACCAGCGGTGATCTCTCTCACAGCTCCTCGATGCGATGGCTTCTGCGATGACACTCGCAGTGACGTGATGCGGTCTGCAAGCAAGCGGTGCGGCGATCTCACCCAGCGATGACAGGCTCTGCGACGACACTCGCAGCGATGGTGTAGTGTAGTTCCTATATTCCCAATAGGCTCCGCGCATTGGAATAACATAAACGATAGTTTAGACGTAGGACTGAGGTCGACTGGGTCTCTATTGAATATGTTAGACTTAATTATGAAGGCCAGCTTGCTCAGAGGTCACTATAAACTTTCTTGAGTAAACAAGAAGGTGTTAACTTTCCTGAATAGACAAGAAGGGATCACCAGATGCGCAGAGAAATAGAGAGACGGGCGTTTTCAATAAAAGTGGTTATTTGTTGAACAGTCTTCTTTCTCATGCAAGAGAAGTGAGTTGCCACAATTGCAATATTTGTCATAAAGTAAAGTGCGTACAGTAAAAGGAGTATTATGAAATAATACTGTAAAAGCATGGTACGGTTTCTAAGCCATACCGTGTTTAAAATAGATAAAATATATATACATATATAAAATCATTGACTAAACGTACTCAACTGGTGCTTCTAAAATACGCCTACCCCGGTGTACCTAACCTAAACCTAGTACGTGGGAAGGAGTAAGTGAGCTGCAGTTAAGTTAAGGTAGTTTTTGCCAAGAATCTCAATCAAGAATTCTCTAAGGGGGAGGAGCCTAGCTCGCGACCGAGATGGCCGCGTTTTAGCTCGGCTCCGTTCAACCGCCTGTTTTCTTCGTTTATCCTGTATTACTCCTGCCCCGGGAAGCCCTCCTTGCTGTGTTTTGGTATTGAAGTCACTTTGTGGACACTTACCCGTTGCTCCGGTGATCCTGGGTGCTGTCGATCCTGTGCAGCGATCCCGCTCGGAGCCTCCGGGGCGGACTGGCCTGGACCTCCTTGCGACGCCGGGACGTGACGGAACACGATGGTCGGCCCTTGCTGGCGCTGTGGATCTGGATGCGGAGGCTGATGTGCGAATAGTCCGGCTGTGCCTGTTGGCAGACCCGACTGGCCTGGGCCCTGGGGTGCGGACGCTGCCCCTCGCGGGAGAGCCTACTCATTTCTCCGGCTTGGTCCCCCCCTTTGTTCCCCGGCCCGGCCATTTTGAATTTCCGCCCGGGCTCGGAGAACGGGGCCGGCGGCACGAGGGGGCCGACGAAAATCCTTCTTCTGTTGGGTCTCCTTCCTGCCTTGGGGCGCCCTGCCGCAGTTCGGCTGACTTCCTTTTGCTTTGGTGTTGCCCCGCCGGGGCCCCCGACGACCGAGGACTTGCTGGGCTCCTAAGATGGCGGCCGACCCTGGGAGTCTCTGCCGGGCCTGGGCGAGCACTGGGGGCCCGCCACATGGCCCGGATGTCGGATCTTGTAAAGAGTTTCCTGCACTTCAAGTTGTCCTGGATGCACTGAACTCCTGGCGGACTACCGTGGCTGCACCTGTCTCCGTTGTGGAGGCGAACCCTCATTTTGAACTGGACGGGCCCCCGTCATCGGATTTGGCCTCCTCGTTGCAGGTTACGGCTGGTGTGCTCCTGGACTCTGTGCCCCCGGCGGAGACCGCATCCTTGGGTCGGAGAGTTTCCGACGCCCCTCGTCGTCCTCCTTTGTTGCCTCGGCCACTGGTCTGCGGTCCGCTTGCATCCTGGCCTGACCTCGATGATCCTTCCTGTTTCTCATCGCGTCGGCTCCTTGGCCGAGACGCATGTGCCGACCCGGCTGGGCTTGCCTCGTTGGAACTGTCCTTGGAACTGTGCCTGCGATGCGAACGTTGTACCGTGACTTTCCTGGATCTTCAGTATTTTCTTTCACGTTTCTTCTCAGGACTGCCGCGGGATTTTCTCCTGTGCCCTGTGTCCCTCGCCATTTGGTCTTTGTTTGTTCGGATGGTTATAACTTTGGACAAAAGCGGACAGGGCTGAAATGACTTTCTGTATGCGGTAGTCTCGTTTTTTGATCTGTGACTGACATGTGCTGTTGTGCTGTTGTGTAACTTCATGGGACTCCTGAAACTTATCCTAATATCGTTAACTTCCCGTGGGCTTTACCTCTCCCTTATTACGGGTGGCGGGATGGATGCAGATAATACTGTTTTTTCGCCCTCTCCCGTGTGTGCTGATCCTTCCCTTCCCCTACCCCTTCCCTTTTGTCTTTGTTTCTACCCTGTTCCTCTTCTTCTATATTTCGGGTTCTATTTAGGGCGACAGGCACGCTGCTGGGGGGTAGGCCGTAGCCTTCTGCAGGGGTGCAGGGTGGGCTTGTGGGGTGGGTGGGGGGGTCTGTTGTTGTTTTTGGAGGGGTCTTTTTCCTCCCCTTTTTCTCCCTTTTTGGTTCTATGGCCCTTGTGTATCCCCTTTTTCGGGGCTCTGTCTCGTTGTTTGTCCCCCAGGTGTCTTTCTGGTGTACTTTTCCGGTATTACGATGATTGTGATTTGCTATGTGTGTCTTCTTATTTTTGTTGTCTATTTTGTACCGGATTTTTGTTTTTCCTGGTTTGTCGCCTGGGGGCGAGTGTTTGGGTGAGAGTCCCTTCCTTTTCCTTCTTCCCCTTTCCCTTCCCCCTCCCCCTTTTGTGGGGTTTTCTTCTCTATTGGGGGTGCGTTTCGTATTGTTTTTGTATTTGGGTCCTTTTCTGTGCTGATTGGTGGGACGGGTGGTGGCTGCGGTGGGCGGGCATTGGACAGTGTGCGCAGTGGCCTTTCCTCATGTCCGTTGTTTTGACCGGTGCTTCTTGGTATACCTATTTCGTATTTGTTTCTCCTGTGTTTTTTGAGATCGCTATATTGCTGCCTGCCGCGACCCCGCCCCTCTGATTTGTTTCGCGGCCCGCCATGCTCCTGACCTCCCTAACCCGTCCTTTTAAAAAAAGAAAACTACCTTTCTATTTGTTTGCTCCTGAGACTGCTCTAAGATGCTTGTTATTTCCCCTGTTTCGTAGCCTTTGTGTACTGTGACACTTTATACATTGCTCCTGATACTTTTGCTATGTGGTGGCCAGCCCGGTGGGTTGTAGGCCCGTATTTGTGAGCTCTCTCTGTACAATAAAGGTTTTAAAAAAAAAAAAAAAAAAAAGAATTCTCTAAGGGTCTAATCAGCTCGATACTTTGTTTATAGAATGAAGGAGGTCTTGTATCTCGTTCTCAGGACTCGATCTCCCAGCAACCCGCAAGGGTGACTGGAAACACTGGAGCTGGATTTCTCGGCAGGAGAAATGTATCGGTAGATGTGTATCGGTATATTCCCGTCTTTCCGTTAGCCCGCTTCCCGCGGGTTTGTTGAGCTGTTTGCAAGCTCCGATCGGATCGGAGCTTGCAACCAGCTCAACAAACCCGCGGGCTATCGGAAAGACGGGAATATACCGATACACATCTACCGACAACCACAGATCGTGGTTTCACATTTTCTTCATCGTTTTGAAAATCCATGACAATTGCGCAAAGACAAGGAATCCCTGAAGAAGGGCTTTGTGCTTGAAATGCATTGGGAACTAAAAATGCATGAAAAATTGTATGAAAACAATACAAGACATAGAAAGTATGACTATTGAAAATACTGAAAATACCTGAAAATAAAATTTGATGAAGCAAACAAACTAACGTGGATTTATTACTCAAGGAAAATTGAAAGGAGTGCGAGGTAGGGGTGATTCTTGATTGTCAGGAACCACACAGGCTACACATATTGGACGTACCCTAACAGCTCAGTAGGGTAACCTACCTACGCACCACTGACCTACAAGAAAGTTTTATGTACATTACTGACACCTAATTCAATAAAGGAGTGCGGAATCACGTTCCAATTGGATTCTCAAGATATGCTGGCAGCCACTGTAGCCAGCATTCCCCATGATAGCCTATGGGCAAGATAGCCTTACAATAGTGAAAAACGAAAATGGCTGTAATTCACTACCAGAGCATGTTACCTGCACCAGTACATGATTTACCTTTCACATACACTGCACCCTGCCCAATGGGATACCTTGGGCCTTCCATAGGGGGGACCAATGTGCACAGAAAGGGAAGGGTTAGGCCTGGTCAGTGGGGACACTGAACAGGAGGACATTGCAGTTCACAGACTGCACACAGGCACTGCGGTGGCAGGCCTGAGATACCACTTTAGGGCTACTCATGTGGGTGGCACAACCAGTGCTGCAAGCCTACTAGTAGAATTTGTATCACCAGCCCTGGCACACTCAGTGCACTTTACTAGGGACTTCTGGGGGATACAAATATGCCAATCATGGATAACCAATTACAGTCACTATTTACACAGAGAGCATATGCACTTTAGCACTGATCAGCAATGATAAAGTGCCCAGAGTCCTATTGGCAGCAACCACGGGTCAGGAAAAATAAGGGAGGAAGAAGCAAAAAGTTTGGGGTTAACCCTGAAAAAAGGGCCATTGCCAACATGCACACTAAAATGTCGCCTTTAGGATGGCGCAAATTGTTTACATTTGCTTTAACAATATGTTCATAGTGAAACATGGGCAAGGCAACAAGGCACTGGACCCTCATTACTAGAATGAGCACAACTCATCTCTAAGGGGCCAACATATCTGGCTCCAATTGCATAATAAGCCATAAACATCACGCTTCAGGTATGTGTTCGAAGACCCCACGACCAATGAGAAAACACTACTTCACACTGAAGGGATGCCCAAGCACTGCTTCCTCAACAACGCCTATCACCTGACCTCCATATTCAGATGAACTAGTGTTCTGAATGACCAGCTGGGGTTCAACACAATTTCTTATAAATACAAAAATAAACTTTTCACGTTGCAATGGAGTGGATAGGTACTCTTGGCTATAGCAATGAGGTCTAACGCGTAACCAGGAGGGGCTGAGTCAACCCATATTTTCAATGTGACCACTACGTAATTTAATCCAATTTAGACTTTATGCAAATGATTATCGAAAAACCTGACCTGGATCTGGTCCTCCCTGACCTAGGTTGGTAGCTCTTGGTTTACAATAATTGAAGTCCCACAGGTGCCGCTTGAGGAGCATAGCGGGTTAATTTACAGAGCATTGTGCAGGACCTTGTGCAGTGCTGCAGAATTCTGCACTGCACCCACAGTACTTTATAATGGTAAGTTAATTGATGCAATACTTTGCATTATTTTGCATGAGACGAACACTTGCACAAAATGCCAGTAGATAAGCACTTTGGGAGCAAAATCAAGTATGTTTTTTTCATGATATTAGACACCATTTCATTAAATTTCACAAATAAAACTTTTAGAGTGAAATGTGATTTGCCAGTATCCTGTGCGCCTTTTTTCACGCCAGTGCACTGTTACCGTGAAAAGTGTCTCGCAAGATACTGGAAGGACACTGGTTCAAGCAGAAAATGTTTCTCATAGAGATATTTTCTGCACGAACAACTCTCCCACAAGCAAAATGTATGCAGAGTTGCATAATGTAAGTTGTCAAGAAATTTCCAGAATTTCGCATAATGCAATACCTGCCCCCAACCACCTCTCCCCATGAATTATGTGAATTTCTCCCACCTCCACCCCTATGAATTATGTTAATTTCTCCAGCGTAATTAAAGTTCCACCTAGGCTTACAGAGGAGATGGTGCAGGTCAAACAAACTCATAATGATAACAAGCCCGCCATAGAGTTACGATAGCACAAGTATAGAAGCACCATGAGTGTATAGGGGAGGCTCAACACTCACACAATGCGCAAACTTCACAGTGTTTAGATATGCGCTCAGTAAACATTCATGCGTTGCCACAATCTCTACAGACCAGAACCAGTTAAAATTAATGTGGCTTAGCTAATAACTGCGACCAATTGCCATGGTAATGAGGAATTGGATGAGGTTGGCATGACAACAATGTTATTTTAGCCTGTGAAACATCTTCCAGGTTGCAACCTCAACCCAGATTTATTATATTTATGAGCTTAAATATCATTTTCAATTTGATCCAATGCAATTATTTCTGCTTCAACTTTTGCTCTAGTAATGAAGGCAGAAGTGTGTAACCGAGGCCCAGGTGCGTCATGGAGTCAAATTCCTTACCAGCTCACATGTCAGGACGTTCCATGGAGAGGAAGATGCTCTGCGCCGGTGTTTTCCATTAGCACATTTATTTCATCTACATTTACTGATGAAGTGAGCGGCGCATATTTACCCGGCCACGTATTCTGTAAAGTCTGGGCAGCTCGGGCTACATTTTCCAAAACCGGGCCCGTACTGTGGTGAGGAGGAGTGGTCTCTTCCTCTTCACTGTGGTGGTGAGGAAAAGCAAGGATGTAATCTACTTGTAAAATAAGAAGTCTGATTCAAAACAAACTGTTAGTACTAAACACAAAGAAACCTGTACAAGGTGCCGCAGAAATAAAGTGCTATTTCCCCACCAGTTGTACACGGCCAGCAAATGCTTTCAGGGAGAACCATTAGTAACTGATGAACAGGAATTTCATCCTGGCCCTTCATTGGTCCCTGGTTTGATTACTGGCTTGTGGCGGCCAAGCGTTCATAGTGACGTCGCTTTTTGATCCTTCGATGTCGGCTCTTCCTTTCATTGTGAAGCAGAATTCACCAAGCGCTGTTCACCCACTAATAGGGAACGTGAACTGGGATTAGACCGTTGTGAGACAGGTTAGTTTTACCCTATCCATAGGCAGCAAGAGGTGTTCGGACTCCTTGTATATCCTGCCATGGATCTGTTCAAGAGGAATCCAGTCTAGGAAGGAGAGGGTAGGCTCAATGAGTTCTTAATCTAGCTCTGGAAAGAGAGTGCTTCCCTATAGAATTACAATTTTTGTTTCTTCATCCGTGAATAACTAGGTTTGCAAGGAAGCTCCATTTCGATAGTCATTCAATTCCATTATTCTGTCCAAAGACACCGATTTCGAAAAAAATAGCACTATAATTTGTTTTACATAAACTTCATATCACAAATATCTTTTCTAAGCTCTGCAAGTAACAGCTGTTATCACTGTTGGCCAATTTATTGGTAAACAATTAATTGACCTCTGAAGGATGAAAGACTAAGGGGCTCATTAGGATGGTGGACGGAAGAGCCACCGCGGCCCTGGAGTAGGCGGAAAAAGCCTTTTCCGTGTCCGCCTGCCGCGGCTACTCCGTCCGCCATATCAGGATAGGAAAACGTGTCAAATTTCCGTCCGCGACGGAAAAGCACGCACCGCCGCCGAACTACACACGACCACGTGGCGGACGGAACACATCCGGAGGCCCCGCCGTATGTACTGACGTCTAAGACCGTCCCCCAAATCAAGATGGCGGAAAATACACATAAAACCGCAGCGGAAAAACAACCTGTCTGAACACGGCGGAATCCCCACAGCGAACATAGGTGACACAGCAGAGATACCCACCGCAAGCTGACCACCACCATTGACCCAGCGCTACACGCTTTCCCGATGCTCTTCGCGATCCACCACGTCCTAGTCATGGCCCACTATGGACGACGACGCAGGTAAGGCACAAACCATTGGCTGTCTGGAGGGGAATACCAGCAAGGGACGTGACGTAGGGAGGGGGAGTGTCATGTTACCGAAACCACTGATGAGAAGCAAATACGAATACACATTTGTAGTACGCAAGCAGGAATGACAACGACAGACCACGAGACTTGATAGACTACCTTTATTGTACATAATAGGGGTATAATCACAATGTATGCGTGAGCATGGGCAAAGTGGGCACCAGAGCAGCTACATCATTGGCAGTAAACGAGAGTGCAGAATGCAGTATCAGAGCATCAACAGGGCATTGTGGAGTACAGAGCAGGTACATCATAGGCAGTAAACGAGAGGGCAGAATGCAGTATCAGAGCATCAACAGGGCATTGTGGAGTACAGAGCAGGTACATCATAGGCAGTAAACGAGAGGGCAGAATGCAGTATCAGAGCATCAACAGGGCATTGTGGAGTACAGAGCAGGTACATCATAGGCAGTAAACGAGAGGGCAGAATGCAGTATCAGAGCATCAACAGGGCATTGTGGAGTACAGAGCAGGTACATCATAGGCAGTAAACGAGAGGGCAGAATGCAGTATCAGAGCATCAACAGGGCATTGTGGAGTACAGAGCAGGTACATCAGAGGCAGCATGTGAGAGGGCAGAATGCAGTATCACAGCATCAACAGGGCATTGTGGAGTACAGAGCAGGTACATCAGAGGCAGCATGTGAGAGGGCAGAATGCAGTATCACAGCATCAACAGGGCATTGTGGAGTACAGAGCAGGTACATCATAGGCAGTAAACGAGAGGGCAGAATGCATCAACAGTCCATTGCACAGAACAGGTCCATCAGAGGCAGCACGTGAGAGGGGCTAAGTGCATCAACAGTCCATTGCACATAACAGATCCATCAGAGGCAGCACGTGAGAGGGGCTAAGTGCATCAACAGTCCATTGCACAGAACAGGTCCATCAGAGGCAGCACGTGAGAGGGGCTAAGTGCATCAACAGTCCATTGCACAGAACAGGTCCATCAGAGGCAGCACGTGAGAGGGGCTAAGTGCATGAACAGTCCATTGCACTGAACAGGTTGATCAAAGGCAGCACATGAGAGTGCAGAATGCAGTATCAGAGCATCAACAGGGCATTGTGGAGTACAGAGCAGGTACATCATAGGCAGTTAACGAGAGGGCAGAATGCAGTATCCGAGCATCAACAGGGCATTGTGCAGTACAGAGCAGGTACATCAGAGGCAGCACAAGTACGTGTCCCTACCAACCCGTCACAGGAACCACAAGAGTGCCACGCAGTTCTCAATGGACACACCATGTGAAATAACATTTGAGTGAAGTGTTCAGCACCTCACATCACAGAATCAGGGGGACTGCGTGAACTACCTGCCTCGGACACACTGTCAGCACCAGCAACAGGAGTGTGAGACACAGCCACAGCCCGAGTGACACACACATGGGCCACGGACCCAGACACACTGTCAGCACCAGCAACAGGAGTGTGAGACACAGACACAGCCCGAGTGACACACACATGGGCCACGGACCCAGACACACTGTCAGCACCAGCAACAGGAGTGTGAGACACAGCCACAGCCCGAGTGACACACACATGGGCCACGGACCCAGACACACTGGCAGCACCAGCAACAGGAGTGTGAGACACAGCCACAGCCCGAGTGACACACACATGGGCCACGGACCCAGACACACTGGCAGCACCAGCAACAGGAGTGTGAGACACAGCCACAGCCCGAGTGACACACACATGGGCCACGGACCCAGACACACTGTCAGCACCAGAAACAGGAGTGTGCAACACAGCCACAGATGTAGTCACTGACACGTGACCCACTGACCCAGACAGACTGCCAGCACCAGAAACAGGAGTGTGCAACACAGCCACAGATCTTCTAACTGACACGTGAGCCATAGACCCAGATACACTGCCAGGACCTGCAACAGGAGAGGGCACAACTGAGACTGTGCCACTACATGATGCATGACAGCCAACAACAGACACAGTGCCACCATCTGATACATGAGAGTCAACTGCACCAGCGCCACTGGCACAACTGAAATGATGAGCCACAGGGCTGTATGGGCCAGGAGGCAGGGTGGGCCTGGGAGCTGGGGATAGCTGACCTTGAGCCAAATCGGGGTTGGCAGGTGTCAATGGTGTGTGTCTGCGTTTCTTAGGGATGTGTGAGTGCACCCTGGACAGGACAGGACTGCCAAGTGGTGGGGACTCTAAAGAATCACCACCCACCATAGGTGGAGCATCTGCAGCCGGGGATCTGGTTTCTGGGGACGTGCTGGAGCCTGCTTGTCGTTTGCTCTGTGCCTGCCGCCTGGACTCGGAATCATGTGTAATGGGGGATGCAACAACAGGGGACACCCTCCTCTGCTTCTGACTGGCCTGGATGGGAGTGGAGGTATGGGGGGACTCCGCCGCGGAGACATCTGTTTGGCGTTCACTAGAAAACATCAGCCTCAGTGCAGCCAGGGGTGAAGTATGCCTGTCCTTGATTGCGCCATTGTCCATGCTAGATGCCTTGTCCGTAGGATGTGCCTTATCCTTAGGTGGAGTGTTGTCTCTGGATGTAGCCTGTGCCCTGGTCGCCGCCCTGTTCCTGCCAGCAGACTTGTCGTCTGTGGTGCACCTGTCTCCAGTAGACACCTGCTCTCTGTGTGTGTCCCTGCCCTTGGGAGATGGACCTTGCTCTGCTGTGGGCCTGCCCTTGGGAGTCTCCCTGCTCCTAGGAGGTGCCTTTGTCTTTTCACTGTCCTTGGGAGTGTCCCTTTCCTCTATTGTGGGCCTGCCCTTGGAAGTCTCCCTGCTCCTAGGAGGTGCCTTTGTCTTTTCACTGTCCTTGGGAGTGTCCCTTTCCTCTGTTGTGGGCCTGCCCTTGGGAGTCTCCCTGCTCCTAGGAGGTGCCTTTGTCTTTTCACTGTCCTTGGGAGTGTCCCTTTCCTCTGCTGTGGGCCTGCCCTTGGGAGTCTCCCTGCTCCTAGGAGGTGCCTTTGTCTTTTCACTGTCCTTGGGAGTGTCCCTTTCCTCTGTTGTGGGCCTGCCCTTGGGAGTCTCCCTGCTCCTAGGAGGTGCCTTTGTCTTTTCACTGTCCTTGGGAGTGTCCCTTTCCTCTGTTGTGGGCCTGCCCTTGGGTGTCTCCCTGCTCCTAGGAGGTGCCTTTGTCTTTTCACTGTCCTTGGGAGTGTCCCTTTCCTCTGCTGTGGGCCTGCCCTTGGGAGTCTCCCTGCTCCTAGGAGGTGCCTTTGTCTTTTCACTGTCCTTGGGAGTGTCCCTTTCCTCTGCTGTGGGCCTGCCCTTGGGAGTCTCCCTGCTCCTAGGAGGTGCCTTTGTCTTTTCACTGTCCTTGGGAGTGTCCCTTTCCTCTGTTGTGGGCCTGCCCTTGGGAGTCTCCCTGCTCTTAGGAGGTGCCTTTGTCTTCTGACTGGCCTTGTCCAAGGTACAGTCCATGGACATGTGAGTATCCCTTGCCTTGGGAGTACCTTTTGTGTTGAATGCCTGTGTAGCTCCTGAAGGCATGTCCCCCAACAACACTTGTGGATCCTGTGTGTGTACTCCAGTGTATCTGACGTTGTCTTCGTGGACAGATTTTGCTGACCTAGGGGATGGTGTCTGTGCCCTCCGTGCCCTGACGTGCTGTCTGACGCTGCTTCTAGTGCAATAACCTGTATTAGAGTCCTGGTCAGAATATTCACTACCCCCTGAGACATCCAGTGGTGTAGATGGGGAAACAGAAGTAGCACCCTGTCCATGCGACTGTACTATTGCAGACGACACACTGCTTGCCAATGACTGCACTGTCCTGTGTAGACCAGCAAGATCGCCATGCATCCCTTCCATGAATGCCACCACCTGCCCCAACTTCCTATCATGGTCCTGGAAAGCATTTGTCATATTGGTCTGCCCCACACACAGCTGTCGCAGCAGATCAACGGCCTCAGCACACAGTGCATTTTGGCTCACCGTGGCAGGGGCAGCGGTGCCTGCACCGAACGCCACTCTGCTCCCCCTACTCCTCCGGCCACGAACAGTACACGGTGCAGTTGGCGGAAGTGTGGGCCCTGTGTGCTGTCTTCCGACAGAAGGTGATGAGTGCCCACTCCCAGTCTGTGACAACAGTGCAGGCTCACCAAGAGTGTCTGACGAGGAGGACGATGGTGTCTCCACATGCGAGTCCTCAGGGACGGTCCTGTCCCCCTCTCCGGCGCTGGCCTCCTCTGTGTCAGTCTGCGTGTGTGCGAAGTCTGAGCCGGACTCATTTCCTCGACTACTCTCCACCGTCTGTGGCTGAGTGTCCTCTGTCATAGCTGAAATGCACATAAAAGATTTGTGAGTCATGGGCAGACTGACGCACAGAAGGACCAGGATTGCCAAATTACATAGCTGACAAAGATTTTGTAGCCCTCATCCTGCACACGGCCCACCTCTACCAGTCATCCTCACATTTCCTGCCATGGGGCCATGGACCACTAGGGGATGTGCTTCAACACTCAACTACTAAGCAAGTGGCGTGTCAACATGGCGGACCTGGATGTCAAATGAGAACCACCCAATGGGACCAAAATGGCATCACAGAGATACATACGCAACACGGAACTCAATACTGTGTCTGTGCACCAATACATGCATAGCACTCACAGGTTTCCTACACAGACAGTAGGCTCACCGCTAGTTTGCTGTTGATCGGCACTCAGACGTTCGGCCAGTTCAGGATGCGTCACTGCAATGATACGGTGCATGAGAGGGGTCATGGAGCGTCGGGCCAGACGGGGCGTCCTTGGAATCATGCCCAGTGTTACTTCCGCTACATTCTTGCTCAGCCTGGAAATGTCGTCCCAGCGTTTGTGGCAGTGTGTATGTCGTCTGTTGCACACCCCCAATGCCCGTACTTCCCGTGCTATGCTCCTCCACAGGCCCTTGCGAAGGTGCAGCTTGACCTACCATGATGGGAGACAAAAGGGTTTAAGTCAGTGGACAGTTGGCCTGTCACACACATAGGGGCAAGACGTAACTGTCAGCAGCCATGCACAATCAGGAACATATGTCTAGCCCACACTACACAGCTAAGATAGAAATAGGCCTGATTATTTGGCCCCCTCATGCACACCAACATGTCCCACACTGCACTTACCACCCGTCCTGGTGCGCCGTAGAGGCGTCCATAGTTGCGGAGTACACCGTCCACGAGGACATCAAGCTCCGCGGCGGTGAAGGGTCGAGACCGGATCTCTTTGCCTCTCGACATGGCAAGATCACGGAGTATGGCACTAGAGCAGCAGTCGGTGGTCAGCTCAGCAGCAGCAGCAGGTCGAGGTGATGGTCACAGGCAGCAGTCGGTGGTCAGCTCAGCAGCAGCAGCAGGTCGAGGTGATGGTCACAGGCAGCAGTCGGTGGTCAGCTCAGCAGCAGCAGCAGGTCGAGGTGATGGTCACAGGCAGCAGTCGGTGGTCAGCTCAGCAGCAGCAGCAGGTCGAGGTGAACAGGCAGCACTGGTCCCCAGGGTAGGAAGTGTCATTTTGGCCAACACACATATATAGGGCCCTCAGCACGTGTCAGTGGCATACGTCGCCAGCAATTGGTCAGCCCTGGAAGCGTGTTCGTGAAATGGGCCAATGACTGGCCCTGTTGTTGCGGGCACTGCTTCCGCTACTTGCGATTGGCCATATGCGGCCAGCGTCCCTCTTCCCATTGGCTGCATGTACAGGGACCGTCACGGGCACACATCGGCAACCGCACGTGCAAGCCTCAGGCACGGTTGCTTCAGTTGCAACAATGTTCTATCACTGGCGCCTCCATGGCGGTGCACGTACTCAGCGGGGGAGGTGCAGGCCTATACACCCTTTAGATGTACTCAATGGACATGCCAGTTCATGACCCCCCTTACAGTCACATTGCATCATCCACCGTACACCGGCCGGAGCGGCCGGGCCTAAGACGGCCGTGCCCGGCCATGTACACAACCACCGTGCCCGGCCATGTACACAACTGCCGTGCCCGGCCATGTACACAACCGCCGTGCCCGGCCATGTACACAACCACCGTGGCCGGCCATGTACACAACCACCGTGCCCGGCCATGTACACAACCGCCGTGCCCGGCCATGTACACAACCGCCGTGCCCGGCCATGTACACAACCGCCGTGCCCGGCCATGTACACAACCGCCGTGCCCGGCCATGTACACAACCGCCGTGCCCGGCCATGTCCACACCCGCCGGGCCTGGCACGGTGGTTGTGTACATGGCCAGGCACGGCGGTTGTGTACATGGCTGGGCACGGCGGTTGTGTACATGGCCGGGCACGGTGGTTGTGTACATGGCCGGGCACGGCGGTTGTGTACATGGCCGGGCACGGTGGTTGTGTACATGGCCGGGCACGGCGGTTGTGTACATGGCCGGCCACGGTGGTTGTGTACATGGCCGGGCACGGCGGTTGTGTACATGGCTGGGCACGGTGGTTGTGTACATGGCCGGGCACGGCGGTTGTGTACATGGCCGGCCACGGCGGTTGTGTACATGGCCGGGCACGGCCGTCCTAGGCCCGGCCGCTCCGGCCGGTGTACGGTGGATGATGCAATGTGACTGTAAGGGGGGTCATGAACTGGCATGTCCATTGAGTACATCTACAGGGTGTATAGGCCTGCACCTCCCCCGCTGAGTACGTGCACCGCCATGGAGGCGCCAGTGATAGAACATTGTTGCAACTGAAGCATCCGTGCCTGAAGCTTGCACGTGCGGTTGCCGATGTGTGCCCGTGACGGTCCCTGCACATGCAGCCAATGGGAAGAGGGACGCTGGCCGCGTATGGCCTTTGGGAAGTAGCGGAAGTTGTGCACCGCCATGGCGGCGCCAATTATGTTATCTTGTCAGACGCTGCACCGTGATGTGTTGTGTGCAGTTGCGTCATGAGGGTTGTGAGCGTGATAGGGAAAGGTCATATGTCATACAATATAGCATGTGTGTCCATACTATGCCCATCGGTCGGCACACAATGGGCAACAGATGTGCATTTGTACGTGTTGACGTCGGGTGTGACCCTACAGACGTTCTTACATCTTCACAACTACACAGTACATCACGGCTGTATGGCCAAATTATGCATCTGTTGTCAGTGTCTTGTTCTGGCGAAGTGACTACAGTGGTGGTGGTACACATGCATTCCGTGTATGTGTTTTGGACGTTGTGTCACCATGCATGTAATTACCGTATGCACAACATTATTGGTGTTGGCATTTGTGCTTGATGACATGGCGTGTGTATAATTATCGTTTGTGTGCATGCAGTTGCATGTGTGTCTGTGATGTGGCTACTAAACATTAGGGTGAAGACTGAAGTTTTGTCAGTAAGGTTCACATGTGATGGAGTTGTACACGTATGCGTCGTTTGTAAGTTGACCTAAGTTACATCTCTCTCCCACACAGGAGGGCTCCAAATGTGCATCGCCCATACACTGTGCTGGAGGATATGGTTGACGAGGAGGTGATTCGGAAATTCCGGCTGGATCGACGTCGGTTGCTGGAGCTTGTGGCTCAATTGTCTCCTCATCTGCAGCCACGTAGGACGTATCCTGGGTCGATTACACCCACTGCAAAGGTCATGGCGGTACTACATTTCTTTGCTACTGGCACATTTCAGTACACAGTTGGACATGCCGGGGGGATGTCACAGGCCATGTTCAGCACGGTTCTTCGGGATGTCTTAACAGCTATGATGCTGTACAAGAATGACTACATACATTTCCCAGGGCCGGAAGAGTTGGCAGCAGTCAAAGCTGACTTCTATGCACTGGGCCACATACCTCACGTTGTGGGTTCAATTGATGGCACACACATCGCTATCATTCCACCACGGGCACGGGAGCAAGTTTTCAGGAATCGCAAACACTTCCATTCGCTGAACGTGCAGGTGGTGTGCCTGGCAAACAACATCATCTCCCATGTGTGTGCAAGATTTCCTGGCTCCGCACATGACGCCCACATCATGCGGAGCAGCATTGTCCCACGACTCATGGCAAATCTGCGACCCGGTCAAGCGTGGCTTGTTGGTGAGTGTGCAGTGGGGACTCTTGTGATCTCTGTGTTGCATGGGGTACCCACCATATCTTGTTGTGATGTTTGTGTCTGTCATCCCCCTACATAGGCGACTCGGCGTACCCAAACCGGCCCTGGCTCCTCAGTCCCCTACGTAATCCTACAACAGCGGGTGAAATGCGGTACAATGATGCACATGGAAGGACACGGAGAGTCATCGAACGTACCTTTGGACTGCTAAAGTCTAGGTTTCGGTGCCTCGATAAGACCGGAGGGGCCCTGCCTTACTCACCAGGAAAAGTATGCAGGATCGTGATTGCCTGCTGCATGCTCCACAACCTGGCAGTACGCAATGACATTGAACTGCTGTTGGACCCTGAAGACGAAGAAGTTCCTCGGCCTCCCATCCCACCCATGTCGACTGATGAGGATAGTGGTGAGGAGGAAGGTGTGGACCAGAGGCGCCAGCTCATAGATCGCTACTTCCCTTGAATGTGAGTAACTACCTCTAGTGGCGGTTGACAATGCCTCATGTATGTTTGCTGGTGTTGTGTGGATGTGGGGTTCATCAGCTGGGTGTTGTTTGTGATGGTTGCATATGTGTGTCTTCATGTCTTTGGACATACAAGTCTCCATGATGTGTGTGCTCTCATCCCATGCTTTTGTGATGGTTGTCGTTTGTGTAATGTTGCTGTGCATTGTGTTGTGATGTGTGTGAATCTGTTTCCTGACGTGTGTTTGCTGTCTCTGATTTTCCCTAGGTCCCTCCCGCAGCGCCATGATCATGTACGACTATGATCCCTGAACCTGTTTACGTCTGTTTCTGAAGGCAATCATGTGAATAAACATGGAGGCAAAACATCATTGTGTGTGTAAGTGCAATTTATTTACAGGTTGTGCTTTTGTGCTGGTGAATATTTACAAGTAAGTGGGGTGGAGGGAGTTGGAGTTGAAGGTAATGGCAGATGAAATGTCCGTGCTGACACCACATTGGGGGGTGTCAGGGTAGTCCAGCAGACCAGTGGGAATGATTGTCTGTGGGACAGGATACTTAGCAGGGTGAATGTCTGGCACAGGCAGTGACATTGTCATTGGCGTCCCCTCTTGGAGCGTGTGGATGGCGCTCCAACACTGCTCTCAGCCACTTCCTGCCTCGGCCGGCCCCTCCGTCTCTGAGGTGGAACAGAGTCAGCTGGGGGGGCAGGTTGTTGATGGGCCACATCCGTCGCCAGGGGCACAGGTGGTGGTGGCGGCGGTGGAGGCGGAGGTGACGGTGGCGGTGGAGGCGGAGGTGACGGTGGCGGTGGCGCTACGACAATTGGTGGAGGGGGGGGGGGTTGTTCCGGCCAACCCATTCCCTCCACATCGTTGCCTGCTGGCCCATGATGTGCACCATCTGGCCAAGGAAGCCAGAGATTTCGCGCAGGATGTTGGTGTTGTCCACTGAGTCCTGGTGTGCACGATCAGCGTTTGCCTGGGACCGGTCGTATGACGCCTGACACCTGGCAAGGGCTTGTAGGGACTCTGCCACTGGATGGGGTAGCTGTCCTTCCTCTGCACGGCGGTGTGTGGCTCGCCTGATTGGCTGATGTCCCGTTGCCTGTGTTTGTGGCCCACTCACCCTGCTTGTGTGTGAGGCCGATGGACCAGCGTCGTGCGCTGGGTTATGCTGGGTGGCACAGGCAGGAGTCGTGGTACTGGTGTTACTGGTGGTACTGGTGGTACTGGTGGTACTGGTGGTACTGGTGGTGGTGGGGACTGTGCAGATCACAGAGACAGGTGTCGCTGGAGTCACACATGCGACGTTGGTCGGTCCCGGGAGTCCCTGTGAGCCAGATGGCCCTGGCTGCGTGCTTGGTCCCGCTCCATCCTCCGCACCGGAGCTGCCTGTGTCCTCGTCACCAGAGAGTCCTGTATGTGTGGGAGGCGAGGCTGGCGGCCGGGTACTGGTTTCCCCAGTCAGTTGACGATCACCTGAGGGACAAGATAGAGCTGGTCAGTAATGTGGACATTACATGGTCATATAGATTTGTAGACATTTCTGATTCCTGTCGCACACACCCCACCCTCCACCACCACCACCCTCCCCGTGAACATGGGGGCCTGTTGGGAGTTGTAGTTTGGGCCTCTCACACACCCCACCCTCCACCACCACCACCCTCCCCGTGAACATGGGGGCCTGTTGGGAGTTGTAGTTTGGGCCTCTCACACACCCCACCCTCCACCACCACCACCCTCCCCGTGAACATGGGGGCCTGTTGGGAGTTGTAGTTTGGGCCTCTCACACACCCCACCCTCCACCACCACCACCCTCCCCGTGAACATGGGGGCCTGTTGGGAGTTGTAGTTTGGGCCTCTCACACACCCCACCCTCCACCACCACCACCCTCCCCGTGAACATGGGGGCCTGTTGGGAGTTGTAGTTTGGGCCTCTCACACACCCCACCCTCCACCACCACCACCCTCCCCGTGAACATGGGGGCCTGTTGGGAGTTGTAGTTTGGGCCTCTCACACACCCCACCCTCCACCACCACCACCCTTCCCGTGAACATGGGGGCCTGTTGGGAGCCATGTACATGTTTGTGAGTTGGTGTCCAACGTGCATGGGTTGGGGCGTAGGAGATGTTTCTTCTCAGTTGTGTGAGCCTGACCATGTCGTGCTGATCGTGGTGCTTGGTTTGTACTCACCAGCCTCTTCTCCTTCGTCAAGTCCGTCTAGGCTCTCTGGGTGTAGTATCACCAGCACCTTCTCCTCCCAATCGGTGTAGGGTATGGGCTCCGGGGGTGTGCCACCGCCAGTATAATTGGCTCTAGCAAAGTTTTTAGCTCGGATGCCCTTCACCCTGGTCTTCAGGTCATGCCACCGCCTCTGAATGTCATGCTTCGTCCTCGGCACAGTCCCCGACGCATTCACCCGAGTGACGATCCTTTCCCACATGTGGTTCTTTTGCGCCACGGACGTCTGCTGGACTTGGGCCCCGAAGATGTGGGGCTCAACACGGATTATTTCATCTACCATTACCCTCAACTCTGTCTCCGTGAATGTAGTTTTTTTTTTGGGTGCCATGTTGTGTGGTGCTCAGTGTGTGAGTTGAGTGAGTTGGGGGGTGCAGGTGTGTGGTGTGTGATGTGTAGGATTTGTGTGGTGGGTGTTTGTGTGCTGGGTGTGGTAGGGTGGTGGTTGTGTGTCTTCTATGTGAGTTAGCAGTATCTCGAATAGGGCCTCTTGCTAGCAGCAATGCTGTGATGCAAAGGATTGTGGTAGTGTGTGGGTGTCATTTTATAGTCGTGTCTCAATGGTTGTTGGCAGTCAGGTGGTAGGTGGGCGTGTTGACTAGTGTGCATTATTGGATACTTGGGACGTGTCATGGTGGCTTGTGCTTGGTGTTGGTGTATGGGGGGGCGTTGTCAATGTTCGTATGTTTACTTTGGACTTGCGGTACACTTTCTAACATTTGTTTGCCGCTAGGGATGTTGTGCGTGTTGGCCTTCCGCAGTGATGCTGTGGTTATCGTTGCATTCTTTCCGCCGCGGACGTGGATGGCTGTGCGTTCCGTGGTACGGGCGGATTTATCCTAATTGCGGCCACGGAGTATTCACAGGTATGGCGGTACATGTGTTATTTTCCGCGGTCATTTCCGTCCGCGGCAGTGGTTGTTCATTGGACTCCGTCCGCGGCAGACGGAGTTGGATGTGTTCCGTCCACCGCGGACGGTGTTGGTTATGATCCGTCCGCCGCGGTCGGAGTTTCGTGACATGATTATCCTAATCCCAACCGCGGAATCTCCGCGGCGCAGCCGGGAGTAAAATTTCCCCCACCATGGCGGACAGTACCCATTTCCGTCCGCCATCCTAATCGACCCCTAAGTTGGCATTACAACAATTTGACACACAAGATGAGAGACGGAATCTTGCACATTGGCAAAACATTCACCCCAGTCACAGATCTGGGATTAATCCATCATAATTTTGCTCACCACGCCACCCCAGTTCAGACATGGCCATATGCAAATCAGTCTTGACCCTGTGCCTCATGGGAACAGTTCAGCCCGAACTGCCAAGCCATGTCTTCCCTGGACAGGAATCAAGCATCCTAGGACCGGTTTCTGGCTATCAGCTGTCAACAGCCAGGATAGCTTGACTCCAGTGGCGTGGTGAGCACGGGACCCACGTCTGGGCATACCCTTCCCACATAGGGCGAAGAGAAAAACACACGGTGATGGATGGAATGTTGCACATTGGCAAAACATTCACCCCCAGTCACAGATCTGGGTTTAATCCATCGTTATTTTGCTCACCACACCACCCCAGTACAGACATGGCCATATGCAAATCAATCTTGACCCTGTGCCTCATGGAAACAGTCCAGCCCGAACTGCCAAGCCATGTCTTCCCTGGAACGGAATCAAGCATACTAAGACCGGTTTCTGGCTATCAGCCATCATCAGCCAGGATAGCTTGACTCCAGTGGCGTAGTAAGCATGGGACCCACGTCTGGGAATACCCTTCCCACATAGGGCGAACAGCAAAACACAGAAGGTGATGGACGGAATGTTGCACATTGGCAAAACATTCACCCCCAGTCACAGATCTGGGTGCAATCCTTCGTTATTTTGCTCACCACGCCTCCCCAGTTCAGACTTGGCATATGCAAATCAGTCTTGACCCTGTGCCTCATGGGAACAGTCCAGCCCGAACTGCCAAGCCATGTCTTCCCTGGACCGGAATCAAGCATCCTAGGACCGGTTTCTGGCTATCAGCCGTCATCAGCCAGGATAGGTTGACTCCAGGGGCGTAGTGAGCACGGGACCCACGTCTGGGCATACCCGTCCCACATAGGGCGAACAGCAAAACACACAAGGTGATGGACGGAATGTTGCACATTGGCAAAACATTCACCCCCAGTCACAGATCTGAGTTTAATCCATCGTTTTTAATTTGCAACAATGTGAACCTACAAGTCATAGGAAAAAGCAGCAGAAAGCGTGAACTCGCAGAGTAAACCGGTTTACAAGTGAGATCAGTCTCTATTAATCACCCAGTCCCTCACCCAGTCCCTCGCCTAACTTTCAGTAATGACTTAACATAGAGCAAGAGTCTTGTAGTGCCTCTGGGAGCATGCAGGTGACGTGTGCCTGCTTTCTTCTTTTTCTGAGCAGTAAGGATGGTCATGGCTTCAATGAGTGAGTGCAAGGATATCTTCAGGCAATCACTATAGGCCGGAGATCCATCACCATTAATCCCCTGATGGTGCCATATTCTTTGAAGGGACCACATTTCAGCCCGTTCCATCCCTTGACTCACTATAGGGCCTCAGCATATTCCAGAGGATGTACCGGCTCCATTTTTGATCTTTGGAAGTTCGAGCCACTGGCAGCGAAAGATAAATCTCCCCACTGGCTCCCTGTCCGCAAGAGTATCTCATTCAAAGCTACATGTTTTATTCACTGACTTTACTATCAGAACTTTCCAGAGTGTTAGCTCAAAACTTCCCAAGCTCCTAATTAATACTTTTCTCCGGTCGAAAGCATCCCAACTTTTAGATTTCCCAGATGAGGATGTAGAGTCTTCCTGGTGTATGATTCCAAGCGGTGTATATTTTCTGAAGGAATTGAGCTTCTTTCCATTCAAAGGAATCTAAAACAGTTTTTTTTGCCAAGGAATTTTCTTGCATCTGATGGCAGCTCAGAATCAGTGATGTCACTCTTCTATAGCGCTAAGAGACCCTCCTTAAAGGTTGAATGCACAGACTTAAAAAATCTTATTTAGATAGAAAACTAAGCAGGGTTTATTCTTTACCTAGAGAAGGAATAAGGTTCCTATCCATTAATGCACAAATCATGATCCCCCCACCCCACCCCCACGAGTGATGGAACAGTACTAAGGGAAGAATGTGACAGAGCAGGGCCCACTCAAACATCTCTACTCAACCAGGTGGTCTTTCTAGAAGCTTGAGAGTATAGAGGGAGAACTCAATCACAATTTATAATTTCAATATACATTAACTAAATTTGGTCACTCAATAATCCAGTCAACAACTGTAAATAAGATTAGTAAGGTTTAACTTACAATTTTAGAAGCAAATCAATATAGACCGGCCTCAACATTATCATATAGAAATACAGAAGTAACAAAATGAGTCAGAATCTCCTAAAGAGATTCACACCTTATAACAAAAAACAGATAACTAATTCTATAATGACATTGCAAATAATCAGGAAAAAGAATTGAGTATTAAACTGCATAAAATTATTCTCAAAGGTAAGCATGATCATGCTATCTCCCCCTACACTGCCATAACAGGACAATCTTAAACTAAGAAGCATTATATTAAGGTGAAATTAGAAAGGGCTCAGAGTGTTCAATAGAAGGCACTCCAACCATGGGATATGTAGCATAAAGCCACACAAAGCAGAAGCATTATCTTTTTTCTCTGCGGGCCGAATGCAGCAGCTAAACCTATCAGTGAACCTGTACTTCGATTCAGAAATCCATTTACATATGATAATCAATAACCACACAAGGCAATAATATTTCTGCTTGTTCTTTGCCATGTAATGTGTAGAGCTGCCTAAAAATGTAAAACACGTTTGTTCCCCTTGAAGTCCTAAGGTGTCTCTCTGACCCTCACTAAGTTACAGCATAATATATTAGTTGCATTAAAGGTAGACCATCCCCCATGACTTTCTCCAGTACTTTCCCATGATTCCGGCACAAATTGGATACTTGCACCACCTTTCCCACATCAGTAAGTTGCAACTTCATTCGTCTTTGGTCATTCTCCTCCTCCATGAGAACTCACCTCCTTGCTTGTTACTGCGTTTCTTCTTGATAAACTTTGTCTTCCCATACCTTGAAATCTAATGAAAACAAAATCTTTCTATACTAATGAGGATTTGTCCACACCTGCAATGGAAACTAAAATAGAAGCAGATACATTCTACTTTGAAGGTTAAATACTAATTACATGGTAGGCTTTAAACATGAGTTTGAACTGAATGGTTCTCCAGGCCAAAACTTATGTCCATTTAACAGTGCACAAGATTACAACTACATGCACATTTCTACACAAATGACAAATGCAGCTTCTTAATGCATGAGGTAATTGCAAAGAATTATGAAGATTTCATTTCAAATGCACCATGATGGATATATTTGCTTGTTACACATATAAATGCTTAACATTAATGAATTCAACTGCTTAAGCAGCACAAGTTAGCAATGTACATCAATCTTTGTTCATAATTGTGAAGCACAGTTTAGGGCTCTATTTATGAACTTTTTTAGTTTTGTGTTTGTGACTTTGCAAATGTATCAATTATCATATCCAGCAGGGGAACCTTGTTTGGACCTAGATTTCTCCTCCCAAACAGCTTGTTCAAAATTTACCATATGATAACACTTTGGAAGCACTACTCTTCAAAAACATGTTCCATACCATTTGTTCGGCAACTTAAAACAAGCCTTCTTGCCACCGATAAAATAAACCCCAAGAATCACAGGATCAGTTCCATCCAAGAACAATTTCCAAGATCATCGAACCTCATAGGTATGATCACACTCACTTTCCCCTACAGAAATTGTATCATATTAATTCTTATTGTTGTGTATGCACAATTTTCCTCGGTGTTGTCAGTCTAATGTCAATGCTCCAGTATACCCTGCTGTTTGATCTTCTATCTCATCTTGTGACCAACTCGCAACACAAGTTCCTTTAGCTGCATTAGTCTTTACTGCTCTATATCTATCTTGTAATTGATTTAAGAATGTCTTTTTGATGTCAGTAAGAACACAGGTCAAATTATGGCTATGTGCATAAGCAGTATCTAAAGTCTTCATTGAGCAAAATACCTACTAACAGATTCAGCAATCTGAGCATATGAATGTCTATTTAAATGTTTGAACAGCTGGACTACTGAGAAAGCCAAATCGTAATTAGAATAATAATACTAAAAATACTCCAAATTAAACTACATGTAAGGCCATATGTCAATGGAATGTGATGGTATGTGATACCCTCAGCTACTGAAGCAGGTAACTGCATGCAAACATAACAATCCCTTGTGTTAACATACTGAAAAGCTTGTTAGTATAAATATTTAATGTATAATCTCCTCTGGATAAATGTACATGTAAATTTCGCCCTCCTCATGAACATAGCCCTTCATCTTCTTTGTGTGGTGGTTTCTGCTCAGATGTATGCTTCTCTTCTTTGACAGTAGTAGAATTCGAATTGAATCCTACAGTTTACACTATCAGTCTAACACTACAAATATTAATACTGTACCTATTATGTACCTGCGTCTATGACTAGTATTATTTGTTTCCATACTAAGTAGAGTCAGACCAAGCAAGTAGAGAAATAGCAGCAACATAATCTTCTCTGTTGATCCTCACCTGTGCAAACAGCAAAACAGTCTTTATTTGTGCTCAACTTTATTTACAACATATGTACAATCTTCATGAGGTTTTTCTAGCCCTACTCTGTGTTCTTTTAGATGTCAACCTTAATTTTATTCTCCTTCCACTCGGGCCTAGGTATTCTTCTTTAAGCAACTCAACAAAGTGTATTAGTCATCTCTAATAATATGAGAACCAAGTTCATTAATAAGCATCTCCAATATCATTACTCTCAATCCATCAACAAACATAAGAGACTCTTTCAAAATTCGGTCTCATTAAGTTTCTCAAAGCACTTGTTGGGTGACGAAGAGCAAATATAATGAGATAGTTCAAATCAAGTTCCGAAAGTTTCAGTTGAACCTCCACTATTATTCAGAAACTTCCAGAAGTCACTCTCGCTGTCATCAGTAGTGGCATAAATACACTCAGGAGAAGAGTACCCTCGATCTTTTAGAACTTCTGAGATCTGACCCTTCACTTTTGTTTCCACTCAGATTCGCCAGATGCCTCGGATATGGTTGCAAGAGATCTTTCAGAGAATAACTATTGAATCCATCTGATTAAGCTATAATCTCCCACTTATCATTTCATCCAATTCAGTTTTTAATTTACCCACCTCTATCAAATTTACCTTTACGGCGGATTTTATAGTTCCATGGCTTTCCTCTGTACTCTGATATTCGTATGAATCATTGCTATTATGCTCCTTTAACCATTACTTTAAATCTTGTACATCAAATAGATGTTTGCCCTCAGAAATAATTTTTTGTGCAGTGCTTTCTTGGGGCATACTATTACATACATTCGGGAGAGTTTTCCATATAGGTGACCCCATACCTGCCAATCCATTCTGTACAACAGAAGGATTTGCCCTCGTTGCATACGGTAAACTTGCATTCATTGGAATTAATAGGACAAATTGCTTTCTCTCGCTATCTGCTCCTATTTCTGATATCTTCACTTCTGTGACAGCAGGCACTCGCTAACTTTTGTTCCCAGCCGGACTGGGATCGTACATAGGGACATTGGAACCAATAGTAACCGGCAGTGTAAGAGCATCTGGAAGTTTTGTAGCCAAATTGTGCTTACAATTCCCTGAAGAGTGGGACCCGGGCTCCCCTATTTCCTCCTGTTATAGTTTGTGTCATGCCAGTTGATACAATCCTGACAACACCAAGGCTACGAGCAAACGGAGCTGAAGTCCTCACATAACTACCAGTAACATTAGTATTTCCCCCATCTCCAAAGTGACTATTACTTGTATCACTGTCCTCATGCCCATCACTTTTATTTTTATTTTCCTTTCTCCTTCTCTCAGCATCATTTCCCTAACTTGTTATGGCAGGGTATAATCTTGCTCCCTCAATCATGGCTCCTCTCCCTCTCCTTTGGTGTTTATCCCATATCGACTCTGCGCGTGCATGCATCCCTTTATTCATCCTTACTTGATATCTGTCTCTTTGTTTTACATGCGCTGCATGATCCCATGCATTAAGTGCTTCAAACTGTGTGGGTGTAGGTAATGGTTTCATTGTAAACCATATTCCTCTCAAATGGTCAATTATTCTCAAACTGAAAGTACCATAGAATAAACACGTTAATGCACCCTCTTTCTCTGTGACCTTGTGCCAATTTCTAGGACAAATAATAGTATGAAGTCCTACATTCATCGCCATATAATGACCTGGCATAACCTCCGGTGGCGCTTCCTCGCCAATTCTAGTAGGTACATCTACATCTCCTTGTATCATGTCCCTTTTTGCTTTAAAACATCAATTTTTTTTAATTGTGTAACTAGTCAATTAGAATCAATTTCAAAGCCAATCAATTTCAAATTCTGTAACAATGCACCAGACAATAACAATGCAACACCAGGTGACGAATACAATCAATCCCAGTGTGGCATTACAACAGCTTACCTATCTCAGGGCAGCACACTCTGACGCCACTCTAGGATCCTAGGATCAAATCAAAATTTACAATGCTCCAGATGTAAGAGTAAAACATATATAGTATCCCAACTGGTGTAAGTAATAGAACAATTAGAGAAGATATGCAAAAAACATTATCAGCAAAGAAATAAGGAGACTCAATACATATGTAGAAAGTGCCAGGGGCATCATGTTTATCTAGAAAGAAAGTCTGGAAGAGTCGACTCCGCCTGACTCGTCCGGATCCAGTCGTGCCATTGCAATCGTCTCAGAGATTCAATCTCCCTCGCCCTGATCACCGCCGGGATCAGACGCTTCATACAGTTTCTACTTGCCCTGATTTCACTGGTTACAGATCCAATTGACGACTCCTTGACCAAGGCTAAATGTCCTACGGTCCTTTCCACCTTCTCTCTGCCGAAACACAAGGCGCTCAGCACTGTCATTCATCCAACCCCGTCCTGAAGATGATCCCAATTAACGCGGATCGAAACGCCGTCGAGCATTCAGCCTAATAATAGGCGCTACCCGCAATATGGCACACGCTAGCATCAGCCCAGCTACAACTAAAACAAACTTTCTTTGGAACCATTTGTAGCCATATTGCTTTGTATAAACCACTGTATATATTCGACACCAATAACCATTGCGCCTTTTAAGCTGATTACTTTGTCACTTGCGTCGCCACCTTGCTCACCATATGCACTTTTCACTCACCAAGTACAATTGGGGTTGTAGTATTTGTTTACCTACAGTGCTGTTACAACTGTAATATACCTTTTTTTCTAGATAAACATGATGCCCCTGGCACTTTCTACATAAGTATTGAGTCTCCTTATTTCTTTGCTGATAATTTGTTTTGCATATCTTCTCTAATTGTTCTATTACTTACACCAGTTGGGATACTATATATGTTTTACTAATATCTACCCCAATCCCAACGTGGTTGAAGGGTCTACACTCTTGTTGTTTATACCAGATGTAAGAGAGCTGAGAAGAGGTTGCAGCCTATCACTGCATCATATTTACTCTACAATAATAGGAGTGCCAGCAAAAACTTTCACACCAGAGATTAAAGACTCCGATTTACAGAACAGACGGAACATATCTAATCATAATGTTGTAGAAAACATTGGTCTTAATCTCAAATAAACCTAACTACAGTATTTTGATTTGAATCCTTTGTTTGACCAGAAGCCAGTTTAACAACCCCATCTACAATAACACATTTGATCACATTTAAAGTTCCAACATGCCCATTTCACTGCTATGATCCTGCTGGAGACTTTGACTGCTAGAATCACGTGGGCCTATATAGAGGGTGTTTGGATAATGGCAGAATACAAGCTCTGAGTTTCAATAAAATGATAAAATGCACTCCTTTTTAAACAGTTACTTTTGAGTATGCTCATTTGGGGAAATTATTGCGAGCAGACTTGCGTGTGCCAAGCCCCAACAGCACCTTTTAAATAGTTTGAAAACAAATGTCACACAGCACAGAAAAGGTATATGTGTCCTACAATAATCAATTTATTTCATGCTTTCTTCATCCATAATTTATTCTCCACGTTCATCACATCTTTCTTCCATCTTTGTAAGAGCTTTAGAAATCCCATGATTTTTAAATGCTTGGGAAATGCCTATCCTGGCCTTTTTCGTAGCGCGTGGGATTGAATGGCCCAAGGCAGCCACATTTTAAATTTACCCAATGCATTTTAGGCTAAAGAACGGCCCTTCTTCAGGGGAAGCTGGAATGTTAAACAGGCATAAATGTAACGTGTGTTTGACAACAGTCATCTACTGGGAAGAGGTGTGGTGCCATGGCCAGGGCGACTGACGCTGAACGCTGGGGATCACGGTTGGATCCCCGGCTCTGGCAGCAGGGTTCTGCCCAGCACCATGCGACTCTGGGCAATAGCTCGCTCAATCTTCCCAACGGCCCCCAGCACCGAGATACCCCTTCGGGGATGACTCGTACGCTATACAAGTACTGGATTTTCATTCATATTTACTCAACATATTAGTAAAACTTATATCAAATGCAATTCATGTTTCACTGTCAAACATGTTTCTTTATACCGCTATTATATTTATCGCTGGGTGAAAACATACATTGTCCTGGTTACATCATCTATAAAAAGGGGTAAAGGTCTGTGGTTGATGCAGTAACAGACGGTGGATGAGTTAGACCTATGTGCACCCTATGGCTCTTCAATATGGGTTAATTCCAAGAGTGGGTCTAATACTCGATGTGTGTGTTTGGTGTTGCACTCCAACTATACACCCAGGTAACATCCCTCAAGCGGACCTCAGCAGTCTTAGAGGAAAACACCAAGAGCGCCGGCCTAAATATAAAGAGTGGAGCCTATGTATTCTGTGACTACCGCAACAGGAACCCACAGTAATAAGGAACATTTCCCAGATAAATTCTTTGAGGAATGTATATAGTATATTATGTTTTTTTAAATAATCAATTCTTCACCTCAACAATAAGGGACTTGCCTAGAACCACGTGCTGTGGTAACTGTGCCTGTGCAAAGCTTTTTGTGTGTACCCATTGTGAGTTGAATGCAAAGTCAGACAGATCTCGTGTTTTTTAATCCTTTTTACCACCAATGCAAAAAGAACAATTGGTGGACAGAATGCAGAACAAGGTCATACATTCACCACAGTACAAAGATCTGGGCCTAAATCCATAGTTTTTTTGCTCACCATGCCTTTCCAGTTCGGACCCAGTCACCTGCAAATCAGTCTTGACCCTGTGCCCAATGGGAAAAGGTCAGCCCGAACTGCGAGGCCAGGTCCTCCCTGGACTGGAAACAAGCATCCTAGGACCGGTTTCGGGCTTTCATCCCTCATCAGCCAGGATAGCTTGACTCCAGTGACATGGAGAGCACGGGACCAACGTCAGGGCCTACCTGTCCCACTCGGGGTGACAAATGCAAAAAAAACCAATTGATGGACAGAATGCAGGACAATGTCATACATTCACCTCAGTACAAAGACCTGGGCCTAAATCCATAGTTTTTTTGCTCACCATGCCATTCCAGTTTGGACCCAGCCATATGCAAATCAGTCTTGACCCTGCACCCCATGGGAACAGTCCAACCCGAACTGCGAGGCCAGGTCCTCCCTGGACTGGAAGCAGGCATCCTAGGACCGGTTCCGGGCTTTCAGCCCTCACCAGCCAGAATAGCTTGACTCCAGTGGCATGGAGAGCAAGGGACCCACATCTGGGCATACCCGTCCCACTACGGTTGACAATTGCAAAAAGAACAATTGATGAACAGAATGCAGGGCAATGTCATACATTCACCCCAGTACAAAGATCTGGGCCTAAATCCATCGTTTTTTTGCTCACCATGCCATTCCAGTTTGGACCCAGCCATATGCAAATCAGTCTTGACCCTGCGCCCAATGGGAACAGTCCAACCCGAACTGCGAGGCCAGTTCCTCCCTGGACTGGAAGCAAGCATCCTAGTACTGGTTTCGGACTTTCAGCCCTCACCAGCCAGGATAGCTTGACTCCAGTGGCATGGGGAGCACAGGACCCATGTCTGGGCATAACTGTCCCACTCGGGGTGACAAATGCTAAAAGAACTGTGACTGGGGGTGAGTGTGAGTGTCTGAAAAGTTTCAGTGCTCCGTCCATCATCTCCTTGTGTTTGTTTTGTTCGCCCTAAGCTGGCAGGGTATGCCCAGACATGGGTCTCTCGCTCACTTTGCCACTGGATTCAAGCTAGCCTATCTGATGAGGGCTGTTAGCCCGAAACCGGTCCCAGGATGCTTGCTTCCGGTCCAGGGAAGACATGGCTTGGCAGTTCGGGCTGGGCTGTTGCCATGAGGCACAGGGCCAAGACTGATTTGCATATAGCTGTGTCTGAACTGGGGTGGCGAAGTGAGCTAAAGAACGTTGAAGGATTCAAGCACTCCGTGCATCATCTTCTTGTGTTTCCTTTTTACCACCAGCCAGGTACTGGTGGAAAATGAGGCCTTAAAAAAACTGAAATGAAAAAGTGATGATAATGCTGTTTGTTCCAGGTGTGCCCCAAAATCTTGAAATGGGTGGTGAAACCTCTGAAATGCCTGTGCACCCGGATATTGTACCGCCCATTTCAAACTAAATGAGGTGGGTGCTTGTAACTGGTGGTGGTCCTTTAATTCTTTTACCTATTTGTCCTGGTTGTCACAACGCCCACCACAAGTCTTTTGAAGCATTTAGGAAGACCTGAATGCGGTCTCATTTACATATAAAAGTGAGACATCTAAAAAGAAGTCTGAGTCCACGCTGGCAGGAGCGACTGTCGGGGATAATTTCTGCTGCGCACTTCTGCATTTGTGATTAATTATAATAATCCCGTTAAAATGCAGATTTGATTTTATGTGCTCCTATGTTTGATGATTTTTAAATTGCCTTTCACACTGGAACGTCGGAGGGCAGCGTGTCTAATTTATACCAGAACTTTTTGCTTCCTCCAGTTAATTTATAGCTCTCTGATGTAGAACGACGACTCTTTACAAATAGTTTTGCCAGTTAGTTACCTCTACTAAGCTCCATGGATATTGAAAAAGTAGGAACAGATTGAGGTTGAAGTTAAGTAAGTTTATTGCAGAAGAAAGAAGATCCCATCCATCAAGTCCAATCAGTCAGATGCAACTGACTGTCCAAGCTCCTCAGTGTTCTATCACCAAGGAGCTAATCATAAAACAACATCAGTGAACAAAGTCATAGATCAGCACTTAAAGATACATAGCTAATATGTACATACACTCTTATTGTCTCTCAAATTGATTTATGAACACATTTCATCCCTCTGTTATTTTGGACTGATTATTTTGTGTTATGTACGTTTCTATAACCGTTTTTGATACAATTAAAGCACCTTTGATTTTCGCCACACCTTTACGCAGTTAGATAAACCACACTCTTCAAGATAATTCTTCGATTGCTTTTAAAGTTTTTGATCCTCTTTACAGAAACGGGTGGTACCTTTTGAAAGTAGCTTCTACTACTACCGGCATGCAGTGCAGGTAATTGTAATTTGCAACGGGGGTGTTTCCATGCAAATTAGCCGCCACTGCAATGCATTTGGGTCACAAATATATTGTTGACAGTGTTAAAAATGGAAAACAATCTGGAATCCCAAAATGTGGGGTTAAAAGGGAGGATGCAGAAAGAAGGTGAAGTAAGGGTCACAGAAGGTGGAGTCACAATAGGCAGATATTGATAGTGAGTGTGAAAGAAATTAACAAAAAGGACAAATTAGACAGTAAGGGTTATATGTACGATGACTTTTTGAGGTCGCAAACGTACTAATATGCGGGATCAGGTTGTTTATGAGCGCACAAAACCACTTCAAAATGTACAAACCCCAAATTACGATTTGGTATCTTGTTACCAAATCTCAGTTTGGCTTTGCCAATCGATATGTGGATTGGGTGTGTTTAGCACGTCCCTTCCAAATACCGATTCGCATTGGTGTGCCTGAACGTTTTGCGACCGAAATACTGATGCAAAATATTCGCACTTTACAGCCAATTCAAAGTTGGAGGTAACCTATTCACAAATGGGAAGGTGTCAATTGAGAATGGTTGACATTTTATTTCGCTGTGATGGCAGAGAATTGTAGTGGGTTTAAATTTGCAGCCTACATCATTAATATTTATGAGGTTGGTCTATTTGCGACCCAATTTGTACCTCTAAGTGAAAATCAGGATGTTTCATACATTAGAAATAGTGGTTTCCTTATTGTGATTAGGAAATCACTATTCCTATTCTTCATACATCTATCCCTAAATATCTTCTGGCTTCATTAATTGTTCACAAACAGGCTGAAAAGCTGCATTCTAAAATATCTTGTGGTGAAGGGGGGCACCTGTTGCAGAGATCTGTGTGTACCCAGCAATTTCTAAATCATAGTAGCAGTAACATCATTGTAGTTGTTAATGAACTTGCAGGAGGGTTTACCCACAGGTTCGCAGATTTGTATTTTAGGTAGATAGGTTAGTGGGTTACAGGTTTCTGTTTAGAAATCCTTGTGCTGCTTGAAGGTAAGATGTTACAGTTCTTTTTTATATAGCTTAGTGAATTATGAGCAGGCATCAATGATCTGTATGCAACCTGCAAGGTATTAGTCTACAACCTTGCTATTTTTCTCAATTTTTGTAATCCTAACGTTACAATAAAGGGATCTTGTTCGTAGTTATAAACACTTATTAGTTACTGCTACATAAATAATAGTTATGCATAGAGACCGATATAGATGGCATTCTCACAGTGCATATGGATCTCCTACCCACAGACTTTTGGAAAGTAAAAAAAACTCCATCTGTATCACAGTTTATCTCTTATTCAGTTGAGCAGTGTGAGAAATTGGGTTGTTGATTGAGGTGCTCAAACCCTACTCAAGCAACATCTGCAATCCTTGTCAGGGTGAATCACAAAAGTCACTAAATTAACCTGTGCTTAACCGTCTAGTACCTTGGCACAAAAGCATCCAGGGTTAACTTAGAGGAAATGTGTAAAGTATTTATGCAGCCCTCAAAAAATAATAAAGTGAAAACAAAACACCAGAAAGATCCCACACCAATTTATAAAAAATGGAGTACATTTTAATAAATTATTTGAAACCAAACTACAATTAGTAGAACTGGAGTTCTGAATTTTAAAATTTAAGGTGAAAAATAGCACCTGAAAAATCATAGAGCCAATCACAGACATCAATGCAGTGCGGTATTTTAGGAGGAGGCATTATTGTCGAGGAGCCGCTGGACAAAGTCACTGTGAAGATTTTTACATTCCGACTTGGGCCCGATTATGAAGCAATGAGGAAAGCATTCACACCAAATCGGTTTGGGAATAATTTCCAACCGACTCGGATCGGGAGAGTCCAACCGACCGATAACGATGCATCCGGATACGATTTGGTTGGACTCCCATTAACTTCAATGGGAGCTTTTGTTCCGACCGAATGCATAGCCTCCCATTGAAGGAAGGGGCGGCTGGTGAAAATCTGGCACCCTCTGGCGGGCACCCCTTGGTGCCTGCCACACTGTACATGGCTGGTAATGGGGTACCAATGGGTACCCCCACAGGCCAGATTGAGAAGGCAGGGCGCAGGGGGGCCTGCTACGGGCCCCTAAATTCTGATTCCGACTACAGATTTGAGTCAGATGGCATGATTCAGAAAGGCTATCCGAATCCAGCATCGTTCGGAAACGTGGCCCGCAGAGATGTACAAGTCTGCTCCATAAAGCTTGGTCATTCTGAATGCTGTTAGGTTTCGATTAGGATATTGCTAACGCTTTACTCGCATTGTAATCGGTCGGAAACCTTTCCGATTTGGTCGAAAAGACACTTTCCCGATCCGATTCGGACGGAGGAAATGCCGTTAGAAGGCCTTCCTAACCACATTGAGATCGGGCCCTTAGTCTCTTTTCTGGAAGCTGAAATTTTCCAGCAGGATGAAGCTGCAAGCTGTAGCCAACTGAGGCTCCACAAAGCCAAATACCCCTTCTGTGAGACGCTTCTGAATAGGAGTTGCTGCTGCTGGAAAGAACGTAGTGGGAACTACCACGAATTCAGGCCGACCGGCAATGCACCCTGGGTGAAACGGCAAGCAGGAAGGTCCCAGTCTTCTCTCAGTTCTGAGAGCACCTTTTGCTTGAAACTTTTTAAGTTCCAAATTTTGGATTTGGGCTATCTGGGCACATTTAGCACAACTTCTGAGGGTCCAGGACTCGAGGGCCAGGACTCGGGCTGGGAGCAGGTATGAGTTCAAGATGGTTCAAACCTTTACTGTCCCTGAGGCTCTGATCAGGAGGCCAGCCAAGTTGCCCTTGGAGTCAATCTGGAAGTCCTGGGTTTAAGTAGAGAAGCAGGCTTCAGGCAGCAGGGCAGTCCTCTTGGTGCAGCAGGGCAGTTCTCTAAAGTACACAGCAGGCCACAGGCAGTAGGGCAGTCCTCTGAGAGTACTCAGCAAGTCCAAAAGTGAACTGAAGAGTGGGTCTGAGGGTCCTAATTTCAAATCTGGTGCCAGTTTGTGGAAGAAACATCTGGAGTTTTGCCCACTCGGAAGTGTCTGGAATTGCCTGCCTCTCTCTCCTGGGTCCAGGATATTTGGGGGTGCAAACGTTTAGTGTGAAGTTCTTTCTTTGGGGGCTGAGGCAGCCGCTTTGAAGTGCAAGGCTCCTCCACTTCCATCCAGCCAGGATTACCCATTCTGATAACACTCAGTACCCAATTGTGTGACTGTCTGCAAGGAACACATGAAAGTCAACAGCCAACTACACATAGTCATGTGACTCAGGGTACAGACAGAAGGAGATGGCATTTGAAAGCCGAAATTTGGATAATTCGAACAGGGAATCATTCCATGAAATGAATGTTCTATCGGGAGGTCAGATACAAAGATAGCTATCACCATTCAGAGGTTTTGGAGAAAGCAAGTAACGGTGTGTCACAGATTTCTGTTCGGGATGTTGGAATGTTCAAAAGAAGAATTCGTATTTGTGCTAATTTGTTCTGAGTCCTGAGGAGAACCCATACATTTTAAGAGTTTGAAACTCATCGGCAGCTTTTCCAACCAACGAGTACATTCAAAACAATGAACATTGGAGCTCAGGGGTGTAATGAAAATACAGTAGTAGTGGCATCCTTCTGGGTCTTCCTTTTGGCACGGTTTGGTTGTAAAGCCCAATAGGTTGAAGTATCAAATGTATGATGTAATAATTAAGCTCCTATAGAGCAAGGTGTAGCCAGAACTTTGGCACAGTTTTTCTATTTATGTGTTTAAAACATGTTTTATATGATTGGTCATGATGTTTCATGTGTTATATATGGGGTATAGGTTTTAAGCATTTTACGTTTATTGAATGTCATGTATGTTCTGTGTATGATTACACAAGAGTACGAGTATTCGTTATATAAAAATGTTGAAGTATGTTAAGTAGATTCATGAAGAAACTGTCAAAATAAGTGGTGATCACAGATTCAAGTCAGATTTTTTGGGTGTGAGTCAGCATTTTCAATTGTGTTGTTTGCATTTATAAGTTGCTTACCCTTAATGACCAGAGCCCTTTGGTTTATGGTTACTTTCTAAAAGTGGCATATTCAGAATTGCGACTGCCACTACAAAGGATTTTAAATCACAATCCCCTAGACACCAAAAATGGCATTTCTACCTGCTCCCAAACAAATATTGCAAAAAACAACAAGTGATGGACTGAATGTGGATCAATGTCACACACTCCCCCAGTCAAAAGATCTGGGCCCAAATCCATCGTTTTTTTGCACTCCACACCACCCTGGGTCAGATAATGGCTTTATGCAAATCAGCTCTGACCCTGTTGCCCCATGGGAACAGTCCAGTCCGAACTACAACAGCCATATCTTTCCCAGACCGGAATCAAGCATCCGAGGACCGGACCGGTTTCGAGGTAACACCTCTCTTCAGCCCGGCTAGCTTGACTCCAAGTGGTGTGGAGTGCCTGGGACCCACGTCTGGGCATCCCCAGCGCACTTAGGGCGGCAATTGCAAAAAACAACAAGTGATGGACTGAATGTGGATCAATGTCACACACTCCCCCAGTCAAAAGATCTGGGCCCAAATCCATCGTTTTTTTGCACTCCACACCACCCTGGGTCAGATAATGGCTTTATGCAAATCAGCTCTGACCCTGTTGCCCCATGGGAACAGTCCAGTCCGAACTACAACAGCCATATCTTTCCCAGACCGGAATCAAGCATCCGAGGACCGGACCGGTTTCGAGGTAACACCTCTCTTCAGCCCGGCTAGCTTGACTCCAAGTGGTGTGGAGTGCCTGGGACCCACGTCTGGGCATCCCCAGCGCACTTAGGGCGGCAATTGCAAAAAACAACAAGTGATGGACTGAATGTGGATCAATGTCACACACTCCCCCAGTCAAAAGATCTGGGCCCAAATCCATCGTTTTTTTGCACTCCACACCACCTTGGGTCAGATAATGGCTTTATGCAAATCAGCTCTGACCCTGTTGCCCCATGGGAACAGTCCAGTCCGAACTACAACAGCCATATCTTTCCCAGACCGGAATCAAGCATCCGAGGACCGGACCGGTTTCGAGGTAACACCTCTCTTCAGCCCGGCTAGCTTGACTCCAAGTGGTGTGGAGTGCCTGGGACCCACGTCTGGGCATCCCCAGCGCACTTAGGGCGGCAATTGCAAAAAACAACAAGTGATGGACTGAATGTGGATCAATGTCACACACTCCCCCAGTCAAAAGATCTGGGCCCAAATCCATCGTTTTTTTGCACTCCACACCACCCTGGGTCAGATAATGGCTTTATGCAAATCAGCTCTGACCCTGTTGCCCCATGGGAACAGTCCAGTCCGAACTACAACAGCCATATCTTTCCCAGACCGGAATCAAGCATCCGAGGACCGGACCGGTTTCGAGGTAACACCTCTCTTCAGCCCGGCTAGCTTGACTCCAAGTGGTGTGGAGTGCCTGGGACCCACGTCTGGGCATCCCCAGCGCACTTAGGGCGGCAATTGCAAAAAACAACAAGTGATGGACTGAATGTGGATCAATGTCACACACTCCCCCAGTCAAAAGATCTGGGCGCAAATCCATCGTTTTTTTGCACTCCACACCACCCTGGGTCAGATAATGGCTTTATGCAAATCAGCTCTGACCCTGTTGCCCCATGGGAACAGTCCAGTCCGAACTACAACAGCCATATCTTTCCCAGACCGGAATCAAGCATCCGAGGACCGGACCGGTTTCGAGGTAACACCTCTCTTCAGCCCGGCTAGCTTGACTCCAAGTGGTGTGGAGTGCCTGGGACCCACGTCTGGGCATCCCCAGCGCACTTAGGGCGGCAATTGCAAAAAACAACAAGTGATGGACTGAATGTGGATCAATGTCACACACTCCCCCAGTCAAAAGATCTGGGCCCAAATCCATCGTTTTTTTGCACTCCATACCACCCTGGGTCAGATAATGGCTTTATGCAAATCAGCTCTGACCCTGTTGCCCCATGGGAACAGTCCAGTCCGAACTAAAACAGCCATATCTTTCCCAGACCGGAATCAAGCATCCGAGGACCGGACCGGTTTCGAGGTAACACCTCTCTTCAGCCCGGCTAGCTTGACTCCAAGTGGTGTGGAGTGCCTGGGACCCATGTCTGGGCATCCCCAGCGCACTTAGGGCGGCAATTGCAAAAAACAACAAGTGATGGACTGAATGTGGATCAATGTCACACACTCCCCCAGTCAAAAGATCTGGGCCCAAATCCATCATTTTTTTGCACTCCACACCACCCTGGGTCAGATAATGGCTTTATGCAAATCAGCTCTGACCCTGTTGCCCCATGGGAACAGTCCAGTCCGAACTACAACAGCCATATCTTTCCCAGACCGGAATCAAGCATCCGAGGACCGGACCGGTTTCGAGGTAACACCTCTCTTCAGCCCGGCTAGCTTGACTCCAAGTGGTGTGGAGTGCCTGGGACCCACGTCTGGGCATCCCCAGCGCACTTAGGGCGGCAATTGCAAAAAACAACAAGTGATGGACTGAATGTGGATCAATGTCACACACTCCCCCAGTCAAAAGATCTGGGCCCAAATCCATCGTTTTTTTGCACTCCACACCACCCTGGGTCAGATAATGGCTTTATGCAAATCAGCTCTGACCCTGTTGCCCCATGGGAACAGTCCAGTCCGAACTACAACAGCCATATCTTTCCCAGACCGGAATCAAGCATCCGAGGACCGGACCGGTTTCGAGGTAACACCTCTCTTCAGCCCGGCTAGTTTGCAATTCCCAAACAAATGTTATCACTTATTAAATGCAATAAGGTAACCCAGGGTTATCCTATGGGAGAGGTAGGCCTCATAGTAGTGAAAAATGAATTTGTGAGTTTTTCACTACCAGGACATGTAAAACCTAAAACTACATGTCTAACCTTTTAAATACACTGTACCCTGCTCTATGGGCTGTTTTGGACCTACTGTAGGGGTGCCATATATGTATTAAAAAGTGAGATTTAAGCCTGGCAAGGAATTTTTTTTCCAGGTTGAATTGACAGTTTTAAACAGCACACAGCCTGCAATAGCAGGCATATAAAATGTTGTACGTGGTGGCACAATCAGTGCTGCAGGCCGGCTAATAGCACTTAAATTACCAGCCCTGGGTATATGGTATAACACTTTGCCATGGACTTTATACAGACTTTAGTAAATATGCCAGCCAGGTGTAAGCCAATTGTAACAGCTTTTAGGGAGTGAGTACAACCACTTTAGTACTGGTTAGCAGTGGTAAAGTGGACAGAGTCCCAAGGCCAACTAAAACAAATTTATCAAAAACTAGAGTGGAGAAGGCAAAATATTTAGAGGAAGACTCACCTATGGCTGACAGGAAGTGACAAGCAGAACAAAAGGAAGTGGTGCCGATGGCATTTATGCTAACCCCAGCTGAAACTGAAAATCAAAGACCTCCCTTACCTCTGCAGGTTACTGCTTTAGAAGCAAAGCATACAAAGTGTGGGTGTGGGTGGAAGTGATCCAGAGATGGTAAATTACACCAGGACTCATTCAGCATGTTTTATTGGGGCTAGTTTGGATCTCTGATCTGGTTTTGTAATAGCTACTGGATCTCCAATTATTCCAACACTGATGGCTGGCCTACTCTTGAGCAAAGTATTTGGGGTCAATCAATGTGTTTTCCAAGAACAATTGACATCTTGCGGTGTCCTTGGTGTCCTTATTCACTGTGAGAAGGACACAGCAAAGAGACCATCCACCTCACGAGCCTACGCGTCCACCAAGCGGAGACACATACACCCATCGGTCTGTGGTGGAAATAGCTGGGTGATTGGGAAATCATCGTCCCTTTGTCACAACAGGACATAGAACAAAGAGACATCACTTCCTCTAACCCATCTCCACTATTTCTTACATCCTAATGGAAGAAATATCAAGCCCCTAAAAGATTCCTTTGTCATGAGTGTCAACAGTTCTGGTCTATAATGTCGGCATTTGAACATAGACTTCACACAGATCTTTCAACTCTTCCTTTTCCATATTACCATGTTTTGTGTCATGGTTCACAGCATTTGCGTAGTCTACAAATTAATAGCATGTTTTTTTTAAATCTAAACCTTTTGCCATTGGAAATGGCAGTAACGTTTAGAAACATGCTTTTGTTTGTCAAATATTGGATATGCTGATTCGTTTCGGAGCTAATGATGCACTGTAATTAAATCATAACTGCTTTACTTTGACCACAAGTCCACAGGCACAGCATAGGCCTCATCAGGTCCCTCTACTCAACTGTCTGGAAATACGCGTTGTACCTCAACCAGCTCATCACATCAAAGTTTTGAGCAAATCCACTGCACTCATCCTTGATCCGCGATAAACAAATGAATTGTCATGCCCAAAGTAAAGCAAGAAGTGGCATCAGCACTAAATAATTGTGTGCATGTTGTGTATGACCAGCTAGATAGTACGTTCAACTGTTTTTAGGTCGGCCATATTGAGTGTACTGTATCCCAGCACATTCCTAATGAGTTGTAATAGGAAAGTGTACTGAAGTGTGGCACTGCCATAACTCTACTCCTTCTCCATCCTAGCCTCTACAACATCCTGACACATGACTTCCAACAGCAATGGCAGGGAGGCACAGGTTTACCACCTGGAAAAGCAAGGAGAATCCACCTTGATGGAGTAGAATGTAACTCCCAATATCCATTCTACTGTTTCAGTGAGTTAAATACTTGCTGCTGGCAAAATGTGGTGTACCAGAGTTTCAATACCAGCCATGCAGATTCAGCCTTCTCTCCTTCGGAAGGTTGGTAAATTGAGCACTGTAAATTGGGTGTTAGTATCAGTTATTATTTACAGCTCTTAGAAATGGCAGAAGTGCATTATACAGCGCTATATAAAAAGCAGGGGGTTTTAGTCTAGAAGAAGATGCTTTTCTATATATCGAGTGCAACCATACACACAGGCCCAAACCCACACAGTGTACTCCTTTAAGCCTCTCCAGGTCCTCAAGCATTTCAGGGACACGGGAACCAGTAAAACATTTCCTTTGTTGAGGGTTTAGGCCAGAAAGCTTGGTTCCCGAAGTGGATAGGATGGAGGGAGCTGCGCATTATCATGATAGATCCTGTGAGGTATTAGTGGAGTTAATCACAGATGGTGACTTGGTGGACGCTTGGAGGATGCTGCATCCGCAGGACAAGGAGGGAACGCACTTTACGTCATATACTTTGTTTCGTGGGCACGGCTGGACTACTGTCTGGTGTCCAGGGGATTGATGCGGGCTGCACATTTACCCCGTAACTATTCTAATCACTGCCCGGTACGGCTTACGATACAGATGCCTGGCTTTAATAGACCGAGAACAATATGGCGGTTCCAACCAAAAGCATTACTGGATTCGGTCTTCCGTAAGGAACTGGGAGAGGAGATTAAGGAGTTTTTCTCAAGAAATAAGGGTTTGGGGGATAGCATCGAAGTTATCTGGGAGGCATACAAGGTCACCATACGTGGCTACTCTATCTCTAAGAGTTTTGGAGTTCTGCGGTACATTCAGCGCACATTGACGGCCTTAGAGCGAGAATTAAAGGAGCTGGAAGACCGAATGGTGGGGGAGGGAAGAGGGGCACTGCAGGGGGAGTTTAGAGAAAAATTGTCTATATATGAGGAGGAAGCTGACAGGGAAGCTAAATTTAGGGGAAAACACTGGGTGGCACGACAGTACGGAGAGGGGGAGCGGCCGGGGAAGGCACTGGCGGAGGTTACTAGAAGCCCTAGATTCACCAACACTGTCTTGGAGATAGAAACACAGGAGGGAGCGGTGACGCAGGATACGGAAGGGATACTAGCAGTATTTCTTGCGCACTATGAAAATCTCTACACTGAGTGCGGGACGGGGGAGGTTGACTTGGAGGATTTTTTAGGGGACGTGGCTCTTTGCTGGCTAAGTGACGTTCATAGACAGTTCCTTGGTGCACCAATAGAGGAGGATGAGATCCGTGAAGCGATAATGTCCCTGCAAAATGGGAAAGCGCCGGGCCTAGATGGCATAACTGCCGAATTTTACAAATGTTATGTAGATATCATGGCGCCGGTGCTTCGAGAACTGTTTGAGGAAACTATGGAGGTGGGGATCTTGCCCTCATCGATGAGAGAAGCGCTCATTACCTCGCTGTTGAAGCCTGGGAAGCCCCCTCAACGGCCAGACTCATATAGGCCATTGTCGCTTATCAACTGCGATACTAAAATTCTCGCGAAGGTACTGGCTACCAGATTGACACTGTTAATGAATACCATAGTGCTCCCAGATCAATCAGGGTTTGTCCCGGGCCGGGCTACCACGCACAATCTATGCACCCTGTTCTCCCTGATACAGACCATAGCCCCAGACTTCCCGGTTGCAGCGGTCTTCTTAGATGTCACAAAGGCTTTTGACTCTGTGGAGTGGGGGTATCTGTTTAAAGTACTAATGCGCATGGGTTTCCCTCCCATATTTGTGACATGGATTAAACTATTGTATTACAAGCCGACAGCTGAGGTAGTGATCAACGGCCATATGTCATCGGCAATGGAACTTAAGAGGGGTACACGCCAGGGGTGTCCCCTCTCGCCCTTACTGTTCACGATCGCGATTGAACCACTGGCGGCTAGATTGCGTCAGATTCATAATGATAAAGCTTTTCGTAGCTATCAGCTACAACTGTTAATATCACTCAATGCGGACGATATAACATTCTATGTGAGGGACCCAGAACATAATCTCAATCCTATTCTTAGAGAGTTCCTGGTGTTCCGGCAACTATCAGGAATTAATATTAACTGGGGAAAATCGCAATTCTTCCCCTTAACGGGTGCAGTGGCCAAATTCCCATTGGATTTTCCGTTAGAAAGGTGTAGTGATGATCTACGGTATCTGGGAATACAAGTGTTGAGAGACCGAGAGGAGACGATACGCCTAAACTATGGAACGGCGATTGCACAATTAGAGGCCAGAGTCACCTGATGGATTTCATTACCCCTGTCGCTGGCAGGTAGGGCGTCACTAGTGAAAATGGTAATTCTGCCCCAGTTTTTATATTTGTTCCTTATTATACCATACTACCCTGGAGCCCACTTCTTTAAGACCCTGCGATCTGTGCTGATCCGTCTGGTGTGGGGTGGCAGACAACCGCGCCTCAGGTGGGAGGTTCTTACACAACCGTATTGTAAGGGCGGCTTTGATATACCTGACTTCGAGATTTACTACCTGAGTGCACAGGCTCACTATGCGTATCACTGGATGGTACCTACGCCATTCATGCCCCAGTTGGCGGTGGAGGATTGGGTGGCACGCGCACTCTCACTGGGGGGGCGATCCATGGCCCGATGGAAGCTATGGAGACTCCCTTCACGACCGTCACTAGCACAGTGGATGCTTGGAAACGTATAGCGCGCATCCTGGAGGTGCAATTGCTGTACTCCCCACGATTGCAACTTACATATCACCCCAAGCTACTTATATTACAAGAGGCAGGCTTTCAGGCCCTATGTAGAAAGTTACGGATAGCTTCCTGGGGCGACCTTTTCGCTGACGGCCAGTTCCGACCGAGGGAGCATTTCTTTCATGACCTTAACCCCACGCCCCAGGACCTTTTCTTCTTCATCCGTCTCCGACAGGGGATGCGGATGGTACTTCCAGACTTCCCATCAGAACCAGAGGCAGTTGCGCCGCTGCACCTCCTTCTTGGATCCCCGGATGGTAAACATCTAGTGTCCCAATTGTACAAAACGATCAGAGACTGTAGGACGGGTGTTAATGGCTCTGCTCGAGCAACGTGGTCGGATGACCTCGGGCAGGAAGTGACGGATGAGCAGTGGAAAAATTGTTGCACCATCACGGAAAATATATCGGCTAGTTGCAGATTCCAGGTTATCCATTATAAGTTTCTGCAACGTATGCACTATACCCCTGCCAGGAAATACCGCTTTCAACTATCTGACAATGACAGGTGTGAGAGGTGTCGGAGGCCTGGAGCAGGGTTCATGCATTTGGCATGGGAATGCCCAGAGGTGAATTAATATTGGGCACAAGTTCACGCGGCACTTGAAAGTATGATGGGCACCAATATAGATACTGATCCCTTGCTGATGCTGCTGGGGTATACGATGCATATTCCGAAAAAGGCGAGGACATTTATTGACATTGCATTGCTGATGGCGAAGCGTAGGGTTGCTTGCAGATGGGGGAGGGCTCCGAAATTCAAAGATTGGCTACGTGATCTCATATACTGCCAGGAGCAAGCTGCTGTATATGCGGAATTGTTGCCATTGTCGTCTAGGCCAAAGGTTATATGGGGCCCCTTACAAGAGTATTTGCTGAAGGCCAAGGAGAGAACGGGTGGAGAGGATGCGGAGATTGGTCCCCCTAGGGGGGAGGCTCCCCTCATTTCAGACGCTTAAGGAGAAGGGTGGTGGTCATACTTAGAGACCCTCGCCAATACTGAATCCTGTGATTATATGTTGTAGTCTGGCGCTATTGTTGTGCAAATTCATATGATGTTGATAGTGGACTAGTGGATGTTGGAGAGTGTTCATTCTTATGCTTTGCTGTGCTTATGATTGTTCAATGTACGCCTCATTTGCTGGACATTTATTATCACCCCCCCATTGATGGAATGCCCGGACTCAAAGCACGCCTTCACTGCAGCTATTACCTAAAGGATGTTATTATTTGCTATGATGCCTCATGATCCCGACTGTTATGTGACCCCCTTTTGGTGCTCATCATTATTGTACACGTTGAATATGTATGGATTTCTTTGATGTATGATTGATGTGATAGTTATTTGAAAATGTGTGGTTTATGTCTTGTATTTATTTTATGTGCTGGATTGAGTATGTTCTTTGAGCTTTTTGGTTGGTTAGGTTTACATTTTTCATGTAAATAATTTATATATCATATTATTATCTTAGTCTTATTTAACATTGGTATTTTAGTTACTGTTAGACTGATTTAATAAAATAGTATGTATATTATTTATGTAATAAAAGATTTGTTAAGTTAGTTTAGATTTTGTGTTAGTTTGTTGGAACTGTTGTAGATGATTGATTTTATAATATGCTTTTGACTATTATTTCTAAGAAATATTTTCCTTTGTTACTTACAAAGATTTTGAGTTTACATTGTGCCATGCCATACAGTCTTATGGTTTGTTTGCTAATTTTAAGTGCAATTTGTGTTACAGATTGCTTCATCTTTAGTTGATGGTAGTTTTGCTCTTTTTGTAATGCCTCTATAAATATATAGAGTGTAGGTTGCATTTTGCCATCCTTCCCCTGCATTGTTTTGTTTGGCTCACTAGACTAAACTTGTCATAGACATTGCACCGTGGTATTTAGAATTTGGGTTGGCATCTGTGTCCCGAGCTATAAAGTCTGCCAACCCAAGTGTCTTCAGAATAATACATTAGAGGGCTACGTTTGTCTTCATGTTGTTGGTAGGCAAGCCTTCCTATGGATACATTTAGGCTGTGGGGTTTTAGATTTAAACCTATAATAACTGATAAAACCCCACTAAAGAAAAATAGCCCTCACCGGTCATTTTTTTCTTCCTGAAGGGGCCAATACAATGTAACTTTGTTTTACAAGTAGCAGTAAGAAAGACTGGCTAACATTATTCTGCTTGAGTTTTGTTCTTTAGGGATGCCATTCAAATATTGTTTCTTCTTCCTTTTACTGTTTTCAGTTTTGTGGCCATTGGTCTACAGATGCAGGGTTTAGTTTCATGTTTTAAGTCTAGTTTAATTATTTTATAAACTTTAGAGAATCAGGAAATATCAAACTCATATTTGATATTTTGGCTGAATTTGATTCTTTCAGCGATAGGTAAAATGGCTGGTTTCATAAAAATCTTTCCTAATATGTGTCATCACATTTACCCACAGAGAATGGGTAAAAACCCTTAATACATCAGACCATAGTTTCTAGTGGGTCTACTGATAGTAGGTGAATTGCCAACACCTCAGGCTTTAAACATTTAATGCAAGGTATAGTGACAAGTATATATATCACCAAGCATCTGGGATAGTGGTGAAAACATGACACCAGACTTTTGGAAAACATGGAACGCAGTGTCACTTGTAATGCTCTGCAAAAAAGGTTCTTTCCAAGTTCAACAAAGATCGGAGTGATAGTGTTTGTATTTGCAGTGATTCAGCTACGTATATAAAAAAGTTGTGTGATGACCTGTCAAAATTGATACCCGAGCTGAAGTGATTCCCTGTAGTAGATCCTTGCCACTTGTTAGATGGTATGCTGAAAGCATCTTTACAATCTTAAGAGTTAATGAGTGATTCTATTGACTTTTTAGTCCATTCTGGTGCATTGGTTTCTAATGCACAGGAACTAAAACGCAAATATATATCATTTCGTGCTTTATGTGGCACCAAAGAAAGAGTCATCCCAACTGTGTCCCTTAGCTGATGGTTCTCAGCCCAATGGGCTAAGAATGCTGAGAGGGCCTTTTCACAGACATTTACATGGGAAGGAAAGAGCGAGCGCACATGACCCAAAGACTCACTGAAGAAGTATTGTATGGTGTACTACAATAAGATTAATTTGCAAAAATCTACTTGGACCTCATATACACTATAAGTACACTGTCTATATACCATGTTCTTTCAGTGCAGAAAGCAAGCAATAATAAAACTAAAACGTTCCTTAAACACCGGAAAAACACTTGTTCTGTTGTTTTTAGTGGCGCGAAAATGTCTAACCACTGATAACAACTGTTTTTTAAGATATTGAAAACCCCCCACCAGAATTTACCAAAAATAGAAACTGAAAACAGGAAAGCCTAGATACAGTGTAGTGGTTAGCTACCTATGTGACAGGGACATAGGCTAGTGCTATCATATTTTTCTATTTCAAAGGCAAATTGACTGCACTTAGGGCCCGATTTTGACCTGAGTCCGTCCAATATTGATTCGGTAATGGGACAGACCGAACTCCTAATGGCGGTCCCAGTCCAGCAATTAGTATGCACTATTCGATCGCACTCCTATTCTTTACAATGGCAGCATGCATTCCGTCCGGAATCCACCCTCCCACTGTAAAAAGAAGAGGTGCAGTTCATCCCTGCATCATCTTAAGGTGTCTGACTTGGGTGCAGGGATCAACAGGGGGGCACTATAGGTCCCATCCAGAGGTCTTGCACCAATGGGGCCCGTGCTGGGGGCCCCCAAAGTCGACTTCCAACAGTCTTTCTGTGTCGGAAAAGCCAGCATAAAAAAGGCTGGCAGAATCCTCCATTGTAATCCCTAGGGTGGAAAGGACCACCCTTGGGATTATAGGAGGCTTTCAGAATGGCAGACTGTCTCTCCGAGCCCTTTGGAAGCCATTTGGAAATCCAGTGTGGATTAATTTCCGACCAACTTCATCCAAATGGGTCGGTTGGAAATTAATACAAACTTCTGATTATGATGCCATAGGAACAGCTCCGACTGAGGGTCGGAGACGTTTCCTATGGCATCATAATCGACCCCTATGTGCAGATTATTGGAGGTGTCTCTATATGCTTTGATTGAAATGATATTATCAGTCTTGTATGGCTGCATAAGGGTACATTTTTTAAATGTTTAATGCTGTTTTATAGGTTGTAGTAAGTGCTGCTTTGTTTATCTGTCAGTAGGGCATATACAAAAGGGATACTTGTGTTTTGATAGTCACCATGTATGGTACATATCTAAGTGAATGGTTTGGGGCACATTTTGAAGGTCCCATCCATCACCCAGTATTGACAATGGCTTAGGTTTAGAAAGTTATTTGCTTAGAGAATATTAGGAATAATTTATCATTGCTTAGATTGTTATATAAAAGGGAAGGTTCTTCCTTATGTCATTGTTAAATGTTTATGTATTTCCACGTCTTGTTATCTTCTAGGGACAGGAGGAGTCACTTTTTTAATTTGTGCAATTAAACATTTTAAAGTGGCTAGAGGTGGTAGTTGGCCTTTGATGTGTTTGGAGACTTTAGGAAGAATATCTTTTAGGTTTTTGGCTGAGGGTCACTTGAAGCTACTCCTTGCCTCTCATATCCTGCAATAGCCCCCTTATCTTCTATTTATGTCACACTAGTGGGGGGTGATTGTGTTCTCTAACATGAATTACATCATCATCTCTTGCTGTGGCACTCCCATTGCATGAATTATAATAATATTTGGTACATTTTCAATTCTCATTTTCTGTTGATGTTGTAGATGTAACCCATTTGCTTTCCTTTGTGGGATGTTATGTATTTGGCTCACTCTGTCGCATCGGCAAATAGTTTAATTGTAGAAATAAAGAAAAAATTGTGTGTGTGTTATTTACAATAATGCAACTACTTCTATTTGTTATACTTACATGTCTGTTGTTTTAGATGTTTCACAATATTTTGCTACTTTTCTGTTGGGGGTGTTTACTTGTGGAGCAGTGCTTTCTTTTCTGTTTGAAGAAAAAAAGCATTAGTTTCATTTAAATGTTTATTGGTAGTTTGTAGAGGTTGAGGTCATTATGTTTATTTTTACTCGTTAGTAGGTGAGTTACTTTTTAATGATTAATGCATACTCTATTATATCTTTTTGCCAGTTTGTGATGGGTGTATTTTTCTGGTGAGTTATCACTTTTCTGAAGACCGCTGAGCTGTGGGAGGCAGTAGGACCACCGCGTGCTTGTTGGAGGCGGTTGCTCTGACTGTCGGATTACGATGCAGTCGTCTGTACTCCAATCAACCACTGGAAGCCCTTTTATGACTACCGACATTGCTATCGAAGAAAACAGCATCCATAAGGCAGTACAGGGATCTTCAACCACCGTCCAGTTTATGATGTGACCGTGCCGGTCTGACCAGCTGTGATGGAGCCAGGCTCCATGTTCTAGATCAGCTCTGGAACCTCTGGTCAATGGTTCTTTTTATCAGTATGTAAGCTTGGGGTGAGAGAAATCGTTAGCAGATCAATAATTTTAGTTCCAATTTACTACGACTTTTAGGAATCACAGACTCCCAAATAAATTTAGCTGGTTTATTATAGAGACAAGAACAACTGGACGTACAGGCACCTCAAAGTGAGGGTGTACCAATACATTGGAACTAATACAAAGCCAAATCGACGGATGAAGTTATGGTTGTGCAACATGCACAGTATGCTGAGTTCAAGAATACGGATACAAAAGAATGTTCAGCAGACAGATTCCCCTTCATTGCAAGTTTGTGTGTATAAAGCATTAGTTGGTCCCTACACTAGCACTAACGTGACATCCCTACATAGCATATCTCAAGGGAAGGTCAGTTACGGTGTCAGCTTGTGAAGCCTTCCTAAGAAGTCTCCCCACATCAGTTGAGTCAAGTAGCATAAAGCTACACAGCTTGTTCTAAAATGCTTTCTCTCGCAAGACAAGGCAGAAGCCCCCTGACACTTTCCCTAGTAACGATACATCAATACCACATGTGGTATCCCAGGGTCCTTTGCGAAATCACGCTATCCAGTAAGGCCAACTCCTCATAGGTAATTTTCCATTAGGCAGCGATGCACCCAAGCTTTGTGAGATGACTTTGATTCCCAGGCTTGCTCTGATGAGAAAGTATAACAGTTCTCCACTATCGGTATCAATGCTCAATGTAGTCTCTTCTCCCTAAACCTAACTCCTAAAACAAAAACATGTTTTTTCCACCTGCAACAGAAACGTGAGAAAGAACACATCCAACATGCACATGAAATTCAACTATTAAATATAATGCAAGAGCTTCCAAGGAAAATGCATTTCAGGCCTACAGAAGTCGGCCAACATAAGGAATAGCACACAGGCGTTATGAAATTACATATAAAATGAACACTCTTTACTGAGTACTTCTAAATTAACACGTTAAACAAGCACATCAAATATGAATATAATTGTCAGAAGCATGTCAAGTCAAGTCAAGTCATAACATTTATATAGCGCACTACATACCCAGAGGGTTTCAAGGCGCTTAGGAAGGGGAGGAGGATTATTTGTCAAATATCCACGTTTTAAGCTGCTTTCTGAACGCTAGGTGATTCTGGGTGAGGCGAAGGTAAGCGGGGAGTGAGTTCCATGTTTTGGCAGCCAGGTATGAGAAGGATCTGCCTCCCATGGTGGTCTTGTTGATGCGAGGTACAGTGGCTTGGCTTGGCTGGAAGAGCGAAGTTGTCGGGAGGGGGTGTAAAAGGACAGTCGAGAGTTGAGGCAATCTGGTCCGATGTCGTAGAGTGATTTGTGTGCGTGGGTAAGCAGTCGGAAAGTAATCCTCTTATTGACGGGTAGCCAGTGGAGGTCTTTAAGGTGACCAGAGATGTGTTCGTTGCGTGGGATGTCTAATATGAGCCTGGCTGAGGCGTTTTGGATTCGTTGTAGTTTCTTCTGGAGTTTAGCGGTGGTACCTGCGTAGAGGGTGTTTCCGTAGTCCAGTCGGCTCGTGACTAGAGCGTGGGTGACTGTTTTCCTCGTATCGGAGGGGATCCAGCGAAATGTTTTTCTGAGCATGCGAAGAATGTTAAAGCAGGAAGAGGATACGGCGCTGACTTGTTTGTTCATTGAGAGTGAAGAATCCAGGATGACGCCAAGGTTCCGTGCGTGGTCTGTCGGGATGGGTGCATTTCCGAGGGCTTCCGGCCACCAGGAGTCGTCCCATGCAGAGGGGGATTTACCTAAGATGAGGACTTCTGTTTTGTCTGAGTTCAGTTTCAGACGGCTTTGTTTCATCCATTCGGCGACTTCTTTCATTCCTTCGTGTAGGTTAGTTTTGGCGGTGCTGGGGTCCTTGGTGAGAGATAGGATCAGTTGAGTGTCATCCGCGTAAGAGATGATGTTGAGGTTGTGTTGGCGGGCGATGGCCGCGAGGGGGCTCATGTATACGTTGAAGAGGGTGGGACTGAGTGAGGATCCTTGTGGTACGCCGCAGATGACTTCGGTGGCCTCGGACTTGAAAGGTGGGAGGCGGACTCTCTGGGTTCTTCCGGTGAGGAACGAAGTGATCCATTCCAGTGCCTTTCCTTGGATTCCGATGTTTCTGAGGCGTTGTAAAAGGGTGCTGTGGCAGACTGTGTCGAATGCTGCAGAGAGGTCGAGGAGGATGAGGGCGACTGTGTCTCCATTGTCCAGCAGAGTTCGAATGTCGTCTGTTGCTGCGATGAGGGCGGTCTCAGTGCTGTGTTTGGCTCGGAAGCCAGATTGTGAGGGGTCGAGGGATTTGTTGGCTTCGAGGAAGGCGGCGAGTTGGTTGTTGACGGCTTTCTCGATGACTTTGGCCGGGAATGGAAGAAGCGAGATGGGGCGGTAGTTTTTGAGTTCGGTGGGGTCTGCTGTTGGTTTTTTCAGAAGGGCGGTGAGTTCAGCGTGTTTCCAGTCTTCTGGGAAGGTAGCGGAGTTGAAGGAGCAGTTGATGACGTCTCGGAGGTGCGGAGCTATGACGGAGTCTGCTTTGTTGAAGATGTGGTGAGGGCATGGGTCTGTGGGGGATCCAGAGTGGATGGAGTTCATCAGGCGGATGGTGTCCTCAGTGGAGATTGGCTTCCAGGCGTTAAGGGTGTTAACGGGGGGAAGATGGTCAGCTGATGGTAGGGTGGGTTGGCTTCCGGGTTGGTTGACAAAGCTGTTGTGGATGTCAGCAATCTTGTTGTGGAAAAAAGAGGCTAGGTAATCGCAGAGGGTTTGAGAGGGGGTGATGTCGTTGGAGTTGGCCGAGGGGTTGGAAAATTCCTTGACGATGTTGAAAAGTTCCTTGCTGTTGTGGGCGTTGTTGTCAAGTCGATCTTTGAATGCTGTTTTCTTGGCTTTTCGGATCAGTTGGTGGTGAGTACGGATGGCGCTTTTGAAGGCGTCCTTGTTGCTGGTGGATGGGTCTTTTTTCCAGGCCTTTTCAAGGGAGCGGCATAGTTTCTTGGACTTCTTGAGGTCGTCGTTGAACCATGCGGCCTTCTTGATGCCAAGTTTGTGTTGACGTTTTTTCAGTGGTGCTAAGGTGTCGGCGGTGTTGGATAACCAAAGGGTGAGGTTGGAGGCGGCTTCGTTGGCGTTAGAAGAGAGGGCTGGGGAGGTTTGAAGGAGCGATGTGGAGATCTGTTCTGTGGTGATTTTGTTCCAGTTTCTTTGTAGAGTTGGTTGGAGGTGGATGATGGGTTTCGGCTTGTTGTAGGTGAAGTGAACGCAGCTGTGGTCAGTCCAGAGGAGATCCGTAGTGTGGCTGAAGGAGACATGGTTGCTGGAGGTGAAGATGGGGTCGAGAGTGTGACCTGCGATGTGGGTGGGGGAAGTGACCAGTTGTTTAAGTCCGAGGTTGTCGAGGTTGTCTAAGAGGGTGGCGGTGTTGCGGTCGTTGATCTTTTCAAGGTGAAAGTTGAGGTCTCCCAGAAGGATGTAGTCTTTGGAGGGGAGCGCGTGTGGGGTGATGAAGTCCGTGATGTCTTCACTGAATTTTGCGCGTGGTCCTGGTGTTCTGTAGAGGAGGGTGCCTCTGAGTGTGGTCTTGGGGTCGATGTGGATCTGGAAGTGAAGGTGTTCGGAGTTGGCGAGGTTCGCATCAGAGCTGGTTGAGATGCGGATTGTTTTCTTATGGACGATAGCGATTCCACCTCCTGTATGGTCGGTGCGGTCCTTGCGTGTGATCTTATAGTCATCAGGGATGGCGATGGTGATGTCAGGGGCGGAGGAAGCGTTCATCCATGTTTCCGTTAGGAAGGCGACGTCAGGAGAGATGGTGTCTAGTAGGTTCCAAAGGTCAATGGCGTGCCTGTGGACCGAGCGGGTGTTGAGAAGGATGCATTCTAGGTGGTTGGGGTCGGGAATCTGTGTTGTGGTCGTAGCGGAGTTGGTGACGGTGCTGCTGAATTTGCAGGAGTAGCAGGAGAAAGGTCCATGGGTGCGTCCAGGAGCGGCTTGGACGCAGGTGGGGGCGCGGCCGGGGTTAAGGGCTAGGAGGGTGGCGGCATCGTAGGTAATGCGGGGGGGGGTGGGCGGCGAGAGGGGCAGGGGGTCTGGCGCTGGGCGCGGTCCAGGCGCGGATGGGCGTAGACGGGCTTACCTTTGGCGCACCTTCGGCGCGGATTGGGCGCGGTCGCTGCGCGTGAACGCTGCGCGCGGGAATAACTGTCATATATGGATGGTGGAGGGGGAGGGGCGAGGGCGTCTCAGCTGGGAGGCGGGGCGGGCTCGGGATGACCAGAACAACAACAACAACAATCCGACAAAATGGAGGCGGAGGGGGGAAATGCGCGCAAACAGGAAAAGCGGCGCTTTAAATAAATGATAAAATGCAGTTTAAATGCAGCGTCTATCACGCGCACAGCAGGCAGCAATGAATGGCAAAAAGCAAGGCGGCGCTTTAAATAAATGATAAAGTGCAGTTTAAATGCAGCGTCTATCACGCGCACAGAAGGCAGCAATGAATGGCAAAGCGGCGCTTTTAAATAAATGATAAAATGCAGTTTAAATGCAGCGTCTATCGGGCACACAGCAGGCAGCAATGAATGGCAAAAAGCGAGGCAGCAACGATACCAGTGACGCAGCAGGACACTGGGGAGCGACCACTCAGTCCAGGGGAAACGAGCGATTCGTTAATGTTTTCAGCTAGGCACATTTAGTTTCAACATTAATCTCTTCACGTTTACATTAAAATGTCCCTAATACACAGCAATTCACGTTATTACAGTTCACGTTCTACTGTCTCAGGTTAATACAACAAGGAATTTACGCGGGTGTGAACTAACTAGGATTAAGATGCACCTGTACACAATAAAAAAGTATAATTTTGCACTACATCAGCTGCCTTGAGTCTTTAGAGAGAAAGGATTTGGAGTCCACTTCTCTCCAGCAGTCTCCGCCGTGCATCCTTTCCTCCAGCTGCCCTCTACACGTGTGCAGCTGGACCCAGATGACTACGATCCTAAGGATGCTGGAATCCAGTTAAGTCCTTCTGTGGTATGTAGCCCAATTGACTAGACTGTGCACATTCCACCACACTCCAACAATGTGGTGCATGGATTTCAAGGTATATCTCCACATACGTCATGCAGTTGAGTACAACTCACATGTTTATGTGAGTTTTGTACGAATTAGCAGCAAAATATTTGGGGATATGTTCACTGCCGTAGCTGCGACCGTCGTGGTAGCAGCAGTTGCATTGTAACATGGGGGTTGGGGGGGCTTCCCAGCCCCGGCGGTTAGAAAGGGCTTGCAGGACGGCAGTCGGGTGGTCCGTCTGACCGGCATCCCAGTGAGGCCCATAGTGTTTTCTTTTAGGCACTACATGTAAAGAGATATAAGTTAGAGAGTGTTTTGCTAATTATCTGCTATTTTACCTTTCTAGGTTTATTTCCAAGTACGTTTTGTTTAAATATAAATTTACGTACTTGGTTAGGTAGTTGTCGAGATGTATATAATTCTTATTTAAGGGTATGGTTAGAGAATATGGCAGAGTCCTCATCTTGCAATGTTTTTCATTTTTAAAGTATTTAGTTAATAAAATGGGTGTGCCTTTTAGACTGTTGATTCACTTGTTTGTATGATTTTATTAGTTAAGGTTGTGTATAGTTTAATTTTATTGGTTAGTTTAGTGTTAGTTTGGATTTTTGTTATCAGATAGGTATTTCTACGGCAAATGCTAATTTAGGTTTTATTTAGAATGTTTGAGATATAGTTTGATATTTTTTAATATAATTGTATTTATATCTATATCTATTAATATTTAAGTTGGTATATAAATGTTTATAGTTAATGGAAAGTTTTTGGGGGCCTATATTGTTGTGAATTTAATTATATATTTTATATGGGTGAATTGTACATATTTTGGTGATTGAGTATATAATATTTATAATTTAAACATGTGTATAAAATGTTCTATGTTTATTTTAAATAATTGTATTATGCAAAATGATTTATATATCTATTATTGATTATGTAATTATTCTGGCAATATTGTAGTGGAGATTAGGTTAATCGATATTTTTGATATATTATATGTTTAATTAAAGCTGATATTTTTGTTTCTAATATAAGTAAAATAGATATTTCTTAAAAACGATATTTGTGTTCTTGATATTTGGGGGTTTGTTAGTTAAATATATGAAGGCAATATTTGTTTTGACAATATTTATTGTCCATTATTTTTGTGTTTCGTTATTGAATGCATCAATATGTCAGTGATCCACTTGGAGTAATAAAGATTACTGGTAAATAACCAGGTATTTACCCACTCATCAGTATTCCTTTTATGGTCCTTACACATGAGGAAATGCCCAAGTAGATACATGATTGATTGGATTCCCTCAATCTTCATGCAAGAACAAAACAAGACCACAATTAATGTCAATGCAATACCAGAGACTTTATTATATTTGGTTCCTAACATACAAATCTAAGTGTTTTGTGCTGAAGCAAATACAAATCTGCAGAAACACATCCAACACCACCGGGCGATAATGCACCATGAATGTGTGAAAGAACTACCTTGATGCCACAAAACAAATGTCTTCCAGGTAGGATTCCTAGATACAGTTATCCCTGTAGTAGAATTTCCTTGCATCTGATTAGGATGCCCTTAACCTGAAAACTCATAGGACTTGGAAATCGCCAGTTGGATCCATATGGGAAAAGAGGAGGAAGAGGGATGAAGACCTTTTCCCAGCAGGCCAGATATTATGAAAAGACATCCAACCTTACAGAGAGACATAGTCCGATCCAAATAAATTGATAATGCCCTATGGGCATCAATGGTGTGCAATTTCACTTCTTCTTCCACAGCAGGATTGGGAAAAATCATTTGTAAGACAATATATTCCCAAAAAATATACTTGGAAGGAATCTTTGGTAGAAAAAGAGGACTTAGTCGAAGGACTACTTTATCTGGATTTATTTAAAGTAGGAGATGAAAGTAAAACACCAGCCTCTCCTCCCCCCTTCTTCCTGAGCAAATAGCAACCAAGAAAAGTATCTTTGCTGAAAGAGATGTAAGGTCTGCAGTAATCAAGGTTTCAAAGGAGGAGCCTGCACAGCCTGAAGAATGGTAGATAGATCCCAGGAAAGAGTAGGACAGTGAATGGCAGACCTTAAAATAAAACACATCTCAAATGCGAGAAGACAAGAAAGAGATAGACAAAACATCCTTTCCCTCAAAACCCTGAAATACCACCCTCTAGCTTGCAATGCTTGACACTGACAGGCCTAGAAGGCAACTCTCTTCTAAAAACCATCTAGAATACTATTGGATCACAGGAGAGTGGTGAAAACAATTAGTTCATACACCAAGGCTCACAATTATGCCAATGATGACATTATGTCTTTAGTGTTGAAGGTCCCTGGATTTTTGAATGTTCGCAGCAAGTTCAACAGAACATCTCAAAGATATAAGCCTCATTCTCACAAGAACCAAACACATAGTTTGAAGTATTTGAGAGTCTCTGGGGATAGCTGAGGAAGCCACAAACAATAAGGGTGAATCTTGGGCTGCCATTGAGAAAGGACCTGCACCTGATTTAGAAGGGGTTAATAAGATCTATTGGACCACTCTGGTCATACCATGGGAACCTACGCATGACCCTCTAGAATCTTCGTCAACACCCTATGTTTCAGCTGAAATGACAGAATACAATATGGGAGACCTGGAGGTCAAAGGGTTGACAAGGCATCCATCACACTGTCTGCAAGAAAAAGACTGCAAAACTATGGCAGGGGAAAGTCTGTCTCTGTAGCAAAAAGAGGCAGCCAAGGATGACTATACCGCCTTGTGAGTTTCTGAAAAACATCTGGACACAGGCAGACTGATACTAAGAAGGGAACCTTCCAACTGAGAAGGTCTGTAGGCCCATTCTCGTGCTCCAGAAGTGGGGGAAGGGGGCGGAAAGACGAGAGAGACAGAGAGAGAGAAAGAGAGACAGAGAGAGAGAGACAGAGAGACAGAGAGAGAGAGACAGAGAGAGAACATACACCACCCGATTCCAAATTAAGGGAAGAACATATGAAGATCTCTGTATACTACAACTAACTTCTTCCAATTGGATGAGCTGTGTCTCTCCCGACAGTTCCACTTGCCCTGGACTGAATACAAGAGCAGGAGATGTCAGATGACTTTCTTTTTCCAGGTTTAGTGTTTCCAAATCTTAGGAGACAAGACTCAAAAAATAAGGTGTTGATGACCCAGTGGGAAGAGGTAAGGCCTACTCCAAAAAATCACACAAAGAGTAGAGGATATCTCCCTAAATCTCCTAACACATAATAGTGCAGGGATATGGGTATTTTCTAGAAGAGTGTGATAGGAGACCTACTTCCATGCGGAAGACTTGACCTGGATCGGTTCAAAACAGAGCTCCCATTAATTGAAGATTTTGAAGAGAGATGCGCTGAGACTTCCTGAGACTGAGGAGTAATCATTGACCTGGAAAAGTTGCACACTTTATGAAGATCTTGCTGTCCCTTGGAGAAAGAAGATGACATGGTTAGCCAATCATCCTACTAGAGATGCCAAGAGTTTGGTAAAACCCCTTGGAACATATGGTAGTCTGAAAGAAAAAGAACTCTGAATTTATAATGAACCAGAGGACTGCAAATCGAAGATCTTTCTGGTATCTCACATGGATCAGGATATGAAGATAAGCGTCCAGCCTGTCTAGAGAGGCTAGGTAGTCATCTGTCTTGATGTGGTGTAGAAGCATCTGTAAGGAAATCATCTTGAAACTCTTGTTTGGAATAAACTGATTCACATCTTGGAGATCCAGCAAAGGAGGATATTCCTCGGATGCCTTTTGTTCTAGCAACAGTATGAAATAATATCCTTGATGCTGCTTCTCCTGCTGTGCTGTAATTATCACAGCCTTGCCTAACAAAAGTATTTTCTAGACCTCTAGCATCTGATATTGAATCTTGCCACGCCTCCTGGAAATATAGCAGGTATACCCAAAGAGGAAGCTCCTTAGCATAGTCATGCTTTGGAGAGAAGCAACATGGGGTAGAGGAGGAAGGCTGGTACCAGAACTCATCAGTGACCCCACTGGCCTTCACTCCTGCCCTGAAATGCCCTTCGATTTGGAAGAACCCATACCAAAAGCCATCTTGTAACAAACACCTCAGTTTCTAGCATGTGTCAATACAGGGGACATGAACATCTTATTCTCTATTGACTGCTTCACCATATCTTCAAGGTGTTGTCCAAAGATCTTAGAATCATCAAATAGAAATGTAATTAGGATGGATTTTTTTAGCTGCATCCATCTTCCCAAAGTGGATGCAGATGCTGCCCCTGAAGCATCAACAGAAACACAAAGGTTATTAAATGGCACATCAGATAAGAAGTGGACCTGCACATGTTCTTTTAACAGGCCCCACTACTTTTTTGTCTACCAGATCAGCTGTCAGTGAGTTTTCTAAAATCACCGTGACTTGAGAACACAATCCTGCAATCAGGTTGTCAACCTTGACTGATGGCAGGAATTATTCCGCAAAAATCTCTAGTGGGTAGAGCTTCATAAGAAACCACGGGTAGGACTGTTTCTCAACTTCTTTCCATTCAGGTGTCATCACATGCCAAACTGCACTATGAGGGGAATGACTCTGGATGTAGGTTCTGGTATAGAGAGAATGAAGTCCTCATTCTTTCTCCCCAAGATTTGCTCTTAAAGGTGGCATAAGATACACAAGCTTGGAGCCCTCAACAAAGCAACCCCTTTTTTTGTCTTCTAGGTCACACACAGGATCATTGTTAATATCACGTATTGATACATTGGCTGGCAATGGGCACTCTCTTGCTCAAAAACCTGCCTCAACTACAGCTTTAATCGTCTGCTGTAGAGTCTTCACCATAAGGACACCAACAGAAGGACCAGCAGCATTAACATCCGGATTGGTCTCCAAAGGCAAAGTCAGAATGTAGGACTAGCCTCTAGAATACCAAGGACACAGCCACAACGTGAGAGGAGCCTGTGGAATACCAAAGACAAATGCAGAAAGTCAGCCACTCATGATTTAATGATTTCATGAGGCTGCTATAGAAATGCGATATCGTGGCCAACATTCTCTTGAGGGAGCCATCATTGTAAAGTCATGCAGCGCACAACAAAATATAAATGAACCACACTCCTAAGTTGAATCGAAGGAGAAATTTTCAACATAATGAGCGGTTTCACATTAACATATATTCAAGTGCCCCAGTTTGACCACTCAGGGAGTCAGCATTTGAAAAAAGCACTACGATGCAATCTGCTTAGCACAATGGTTCAGATGAATTCTTGGTTTATCATAATGTTTGGTGGGCTATTTGCATTAATTTGCAAGATAAGTTTCACCAATACACATTTCTCAGGAATAATCCCAATTTTCCTTCATTTGTTCAAGAAAGCCACGGACACTTCTGGTGGAGTGCCAAATGTTCATCCTTTGGCCAGTTGCTTAGGGATGGAAACCACCTATCAAGAGTTGAGCATAGACTTTGCAATCCCCAAAATTGGATTCTTTCTTTTTTTGGTTTTGTCCAGTTATGGGAATGTCTCTCCCTTCTCTAACCCAATGATATTTGTTTGATCAATAATGATTCTTTAAGCACTTTTTATCAAATTTTGGTGAATCATAGTACTACGATAAACACAGCATATGCATTATCAGTTAGCTGGTTTTCAAATCTTAACACTAGATTTCATTGAGTTAAATAATATGCATAAATCAACTTGCCCAGAGTATCATGAATGTTTCGCGGTTCAAGAACCCCTTCTTTAAAACCTTTTATGATTTATATTATTATACACTGTCTAAATTACACAAGTAGGCCTTAGGTTGACATTGCATTGCTTCTGCAAAAGAAAACCTTAGGCAGACACACTGCATGTTTTTGCAATCTGCAATGTTATCATCATGTTATCATTGAATACTGTGATTAAGTCTCTAAGTTAATCAATCAGTTACTGAAGACATATATTCAGCTGGCACCCAAAATTATCATGCATGGATGTGCACATATTGTCCTTTTCCATTGTGGCATGTGCTGGGCCCTTTATCTTGGCTGCACCACAAGCTGCAATGCAAAAGGACAATTTCCGACTGCCAAATCAGTGGTCCTTTCATAATTTAGCAGTCAGAACGATCGCCTGCATGCCGGACAGTCTTCCAACCACCATGTTGACGGGCAGTGGTCCCGCTGTCGGGCATCATAATTGGGCCCATTGTTGGGGCACTTCTTCTTTGCTAATACTACCATTCAGGCTGTTGATTGCCTGCGGATGGCTTCAGGAGGAGCCCCAGCCTCTTTCACTTGGTGGCAGGAATTTGTGTCCTTGTGGGGGCTGGAAATGGCAGTAATACACAACAATCTGAGACGCAGCTAGCTTTAAAAAGAAATTAGGAACTGGTCAAACAGGGGATATCAGATCTCACATCTGGTTGTATGCTCGACATATGATGCATTTTTACTACAAATTGCATGGCCTTCTTAAAAATTGACTGTCACTTTTCCCAATATCACAATATATCACTCAAAGTTTTTTTAACCTATCATATATGCATGACTTTTCGCATAAGACCTGTGTTGTTTATTTGGAGAGATTACTTTGCATTTATTATCCTGATTTGTAACTGCCCTGATGAAATGCTCTTTCACATTTTGCCAATAAAAAAAAAAGAAAACACTTAAGGTAATCTAACAGAATGTTGATAAAACCTCTGCTAATCTGGGAGATAGAAGAGATTTTGGGGGATATTCTCAAGAATGTGTGATAATTATTGCAAAATTAGCTTAACGCAACTCTTCACATAGCAGTCTATCGCTGGAAAATAACGCCATGTGAACGTTGTATTCTCAACACGGCGGTACCATGCAATAAAAAATACGAAACACGAACTCAAAAAAAGCGGCGATGTCCCAAACCGATGTAACAAAATCAGCGATAACCAGTGAAAGGCCTGCTATTCCCACACGTCATGCAGAAAAATGCACCATAAAAGCAGAGAAAAAAAGACTGTGAGAGGACAATGTATGAGTACAACCTCACATCCGTGATGTAGTACAAATGCCCACTGTTCCGCATCAAATAGGCATCTCCTCTCAAACAGTCACAATGTACATTGTCATGTAGTCTGTATGTTAACTTCACCAATGCGTAAACATACATGAAACACACTGTGAAACTGCATCTCCCCTTTACATTGCAGAGGGGCAATCAACACTTCATGCAGAGCAGACCCTACATCACGTCAGTGACGATGGAGAAAGCCCCCAGGACAACGACTACGACTACGATAAACTATAACGGTTCATGGACAACCTCCGCACCCCACCTCAGTAGCAGGGCAGTCTAGCACCATTGAGGTGAGTCCACCCCCCTGCACATACCACACAGTAGGAAGCACCCACCACCACGTCTGGCTATTGAGGAAAAAGGGTCAGGCAGATCAGGTCGATTACCCCTTTTCAAGGTTTGCCCGGCGTTAGCCGCCTCTCACCCAACTCACGGTTACCAAATAAAGAGGCAGGCGCTGGAGACTGGAAGGCAGGAAACAGGAGTTTATTCCGACGGAGCAGAACACGTCAAATCAGACAACGGAGTATCTTCTCGAGGTGCTCTAGCCGCATCTCTGAGGCCTGGCCTCTTATACACAGGTTTATGGCTTTATTACATTTATGACATCCGTGGTATTGCTTTGAAGTTCACAAAGACATCTTTGGAATCCCCGGTTCAGGCCCATTCTCACACATATCTACAGTAGAGGTCCCCACCTCTACTCAAATCTCGGCATGATGGCTATCGCGCAGCTGGACATTCCGCTGGGAACAGGAATGTGGGCGATCGGTCGGATCTAGGGGTGTGACGGCATTGATTAATCCCCGCTCCTTTGATGTGGGGCGAGGTCCTACTGTAGGGGGCAATAAACTGCATCTGTTGAGCTGGTTGATGGCCTGGGGTCAGGCCGGACAATCGGGCAGGGAGGAAGAGGTTATCAAAAGGGCCTGTTCTATGAATGAGATGAAAGAGTGAGGGGGGTTCAGCACGGGATGTGGCTCGGAGACAGGGTCGCGCTGGAGGTACGTTTATGACTCAAGCAGGAGAGACCGGGGGCTGTCGGGGATGGGGTGTGAGGGGGAGAGAGAGACGCTGGCTATCGGGAGTGGGCAGAGAGACCATGGCAACCAAAATGGTTGCTGCTTACGCGCACGTATGGATCTGAAAAGGGACAAGATGGCGCTGATAATGTTTACGCCACAATCCAGATTTTAACACTCCCAGCACCTCACCGAAGAACACAGGGCACTCCAACACCGTGTGTTAGACCGCCAGAAGGAGCTGTCTGCACAGGTGCAGGTGGGGCTCGGCCTCAGGGCAGCCAAACTAGATGCCATACGTGGGTGTCTAAGTCCCATCAGGGACCACTTCCACTCCCTAACGGACACCCATAGTCCACCCTATGCCCTCCAACAAACCATGGCTGGCGTCGCTGGAGTCATGACTCGGAGACAACAACAACTGTCTAGTCAGAGTGGCTACAGCGGTGTCATCCGTGATTTGGGAAACATAAGGAGGGTCATGGAGAACATGGAGCAGATGCAGGCACAAAGAATGACCACCACGGCTGCACACAAGAAAGCTGTAGATGGGTTCTTCCATGCCCTGCAGATCCTCATCATGGGAGTGATGCTGCAAGACATTGCGCAGATGAATGCTGTTCCTACTTCTACATCCACATCTCCGGTCCCTGATGTGTCAGTGTCACACAGTGCTGCAGACCAAACACCACCACACACATGTGAGGCACAGGAAACGTCAGCAGACGAAGATGAGGATGAATCTGCCTTAGTGGTAAGAAGTAATCAGTAGCACTCATCTCCGCCAAATGGCTTGTTTCTGTTTGGTTCTGCCCTCTGCTTCATGCCCTGGAAGAACACCTTCCACCATCCCCCATACACTCTGCAACACTCACCTTGGACCTCGACATGGACTTCTATAATTTGTATCCTCAACAATGACACAGCAATCAGCCTGCAGACTAGACTCTTCCACTTCCGAGTAACGTGTCAATCCCAAACGACTCTGGCTGGCCCTCTACGGGGGAACATTGTAAAGTTTTGTCTGCATGGCCCAGTACTAAGACAGCTTCAACACTCCACTGAACATGAATAAAACATACTAATACACACAGACGTGTCATGTCTATGAATAATCAAGTATGAAAGCATGGACAAATGTAGGGGCAGTGATTCTCCCTTAAGTTCATGTTGCTTATGTTGTGGGACTTGAGTCAAAGGGTGCATACCTGCATCATGGTGGTACATATTTAACCCCAAAAGTAGGCCTGTTGTCAATTGTAGGTCACAAATGACAGCCTATATGTAAAGATTTGGGACACGTGAAACTCTGATGAGTGGGATTCCGTACTATCTTTGACACACAGAAATGGCATTTCAAATACGTGACACCCTAAACTGCCTGTCTGTAAAGAGGTGACACACCCACCATCTATTTCCAAATTTTGAGATTGTTAGCACTACATGTTGCACCAACACTTGTCAGAGTGACGTGCTTGTACAGAGGAGTGACATGCACTCAGGGAATGTTTTTTGTAATGAATGTATTTGCACATGCTCTGTCTGTGGTCATTTTGTACTGTCCCATGATTGCTAAGGACTGTCACAATGTGATGTGCTCATGTGAAGAAATTGTCAATGATGGTGTTCCAACGGGCTATTCCTGCTGCAGCTGCAGTGGGGTGTGGTCCACCTGCCTCATCTTCCTCATCATCGTCCGGTGCATCTGGCACTTGTATCCATGTGGCATTGGAGCATACACATATGTTGTGCAACACACAACATGCAGTGATCATCTTGCACACGATGTCTGGGCTGTACAGGAGTCTTCCACCTGTGATGTTCAGGCACCTGAAACGTGACTACGGGCATTGTCATGCCTGTCTGCACATGTCCACAAGCCTAACAACTACACTGTGATGTTGTGCATTGAAGGTGGGTGGCTACGTGTGTGTAGGTCTGTGGTAAGGATAGGGCGGACACAGATGTAGAGTTCATGGATGGTTGAACTTGTGATGCGTTTGAGGGTAGACCTTTGGCCTATGCTTCAGTAATAGCAACACACACAACAGTTGGCATGTATGATCCTGGACCCGGAGCGGGCTTGCACTCCTTCATTTACCCCTTCGACCAAGCCTGTACTCCAGGGGCATGCTACATTGCAACATTGTCCATTGCGAAATGGGTGGTGCTGACACTACAACAGATACACATACATTAGTTACTTCCTTGACAAGGCCAAAACTTAACCACGCCCAGGTGCCCAGGTTGATTAACCACACCCCTACACTGGACTGCCGCACACCAGCCCACCCCGTTATGCTTACAGGGGGTGCGACACAACTACATGTCCCAGGTTGTCCCCACTGGCTGAGGTGACATGGTTGCGTCCTCTGTACACAGCACAATGTTATGTGGTAGGGCCCGGAGCCCTCATGCATACATAATGACCACACAGACCCACTTAGATAGTTTGTGGAACAGGCTACGGGCACATGCATCCAGCCCCTTTTATTGCCAGGTTTACATGTCCAGTAATGCCTGTGCTGGAAGGGTGTGGGGTGAGTGTAAGCCAGCCCTCAGGGAGTGATTGGGGCTGGCAACAACTACAACAGTGATCAGACAATCAGAAGTTCAAAGTTCAAACAGCAAGGGTCCATGACTTGAGCTGCACAGAGTTAGTGGCCCCGGATGCACTGCAGCCGGCACAGGCACACCGCCACGGGACGGTGACTTGCGGTACACTGTGGTAGGGCTATGAGAGCTGAGTGGGTCCTCGTCGATGTCCAAGGAGAATGTCGCTGAGTGTTTTGGGGGACCGTTGAAGGTGTTCTTGCAGGGCATGATGCAGAGGGCATAACCAAGCAGAAACAGGCAAAATGGAGGAGATGAATGCTACAAACTCATTCTTAACACCAAGTCAGTATCAGCTACATGATGATAAAGACAACCCCCAGGCCATATACTCAGATGCCACCAAAGTTCAACAAGAGAGTGTCCATGAAAGCTTCAGTTCCAAATGTGTGACCTACTCGACCGCAGTGTAGGCCGGAGGCAGCGGTCAGCAGGGGCCCACAGCCATGTGTCGTTGGCTAGCGATGCACAGAATTAGTGGCACTACAGCAGTTGTTGGTAGTGTTCGATCACCTCCATTACGATGATCCTTTTTTCCCCCGGACTGAACCACGTCTTCCTCTTACTCCTCTCCTTGCGTACAATGATATAAACACTGCCATAAATAAATCAAGACTCAGTTCCAAATGTGTAATCCACTTGACCTCAGTGTAGGCCGAAGGCAGTAGTCAGCAAGGGACCACAGACACGTGTTGTTGGAATGCTATACAGAGAGTTGCTGGCACCACATCGAGGGAGTACAGTGATATCAAACATTCATTAACATATGAACTCGGCAATCATGATATCAAGACTCAATTCCAAATGTGTGACCTACTAGACAGCAGTGTAGGCCTGAGGCAGCGGTGGAGTACGTCAACGAGAAAGGAGTGATGGGGGCCTATGCGCTGGAGTCCGGCGATGGTCTGAGGAGGCTGCCAAAGTCACGGGCGTCGGGCTTGGAGCTTGCACCGGCACGTGGTGGGCCCTCTTTGACACACGCCGGTGTCGGCAGGTGAGCAGTGAGGCCTGGATACGCAGGAGTGGTAAGACGGGTCTGGGGACCAGTGGCCTGGCGTGCAGCAGGCACACAGGATCGCAGGCAACACCACACACGGTGTCGGCCTCGTGGCGGGGTGAGAGGCGCTGCACTGGCACACACTTTGGCCATTTTGGAAGAGAACCACGCCCAGAGCTCCGTGCTTTTTATTCACCCCCTGCGCTAGCCTGGCGTACGCCGGGCCAGCCCACTCCGCTCACACTTACCTTGGTTGGAGGGTACCAGAGGCCAACACGTGCAGCACAGCAAGCAGCTTTGTCTGAGGTGGGATGTTGGTTGTCCGCTTTGTTAGTATCGTCAGCCTGTGGGCAATGATGTTCAGGATGCGGAGGATGGTTGCCCTTTTGAGGCTGTATTGGGCAATGACATCCTCTGGTATTAAGTCTGTGAGGCTGGTGCGCTTTCTGAAGGTCCGCTGTCTTTGTCTGCGCTGCCTCTGTGGTAGTACGGGGGGGGGTTTCGGGAGGGGGAGTTGGCGGGCCTGGGGGTGGTGGCAGTGGATGTTGTGGCACTCTTGGGGCTCCAAGCTGCATGATCAGTAGCTCCATGGCCTCTGTTGTTCTTGAGGTGTAGCTCTGGACTGGGCTCCCTTTTATGGTGCAGGTTGCCATCCAACTTTACACCAGGTAAGTGCAGGTGTTAAATCCCTGCTGCTACTGCACCTTATCGCATGTTTTGTGATCTTATCGCCGATCTGGCTGGTCGTTGAGAATGTTGCGAAGTGGTGTTGTTGCAGATTTTTGCACGGGAATGCCTTCTCTGCAGTTCATTAGCATTAGTTTTCGGTGTCATCTGTGGCGATGTTTTTTGCGGCTGCTATAGCAGGTAAACTGGTGATATTGTCTGTTAGCACCAGCTTGTGAATAGGGCGATACATTTATTACTACATTGGCTGCGATAAAGTGCCACTAACTCGGCAATAAGTCCTTGATAATATGCCCCTGTGTTTTCTGGACATGGTGCCTCTTATTCTGTTAAAGAATCTAAAAAATGGATGACACACTGAGTACGATATGGAGTGAGCCAATGAGCAGGTTACAAACAATGTAGTCTGATTAATATGAAATTATTGAACAGTGTGGCTTGGAACACTTTTTTCAGCAGGATCTATTTTGATAACAATCGATGTTTGATTCCACAAAAGGCCAATTGATTAATGGAATGTTTTTGGTAAGATATATGTTTTGTAGCTTCTGGTAAGACGGATTAAAAAAACGGAAAAAAAACCTTTTTTGACAGATTTCCTAAATATTTAGAAACAATGCCATTCAGACAGAAATCATTGGGCAATATTCTAGCTTTTGTAAGAAGAGCTCATAAATGCACTCACTGGCTGAGCTCTGTGAATGCCAGCTATACACAAAGCCACTTATATGATGCATCTCTGCTCCTGCAGTAAATGCAACTAATTATGGAGTTGGCACATTTACCATACATTCCATCCTCTGCTGCAAATTCTGTATATTTAAACATCAAAAAAGCCTCTCGTTGAAACGAATCAAATTTAGAAAGGGTACTGTACCTGGAACTCCTGACATTATTCAAACATTTAACTTAACCCCTTTTGCTTTCATATATTGATTGCTGCATAGGCTTTATAGAGGTCCGAATTTCTTCCAGATGTTGTGGTAAAAATATATTTGGGCTTCCACTTGTTAAACTGTTTTATACCTGCTTGAAGTACCACCGCAGTCTTGGCATTCTCACACATTAGCAGGCCTTTTTAACGTATTGTCATCTTTTATTTTGGTACTGTACATTGCGCATTTAGCCTGACTGGTTGAGAAAGAGCAGCCTTGTTTTGTAGGCAGCATTGACAAGCGAGAACTGCAGAATTACTGGTCAGCTTACTGCCAGATTCTACTATTTCTCTATTCCAATGCCTTCTCCCATTCTTCTCACAAGAATAGGCACTGAATCATTAATGGCCAGCTTGAGTGTCACATGTTGTATCCTCCACTAGCTGCATTAAAGAAAATGGGCAGAAGAAAGTAAAAAGGTAAGTGAAATTAGTATGTTGAAATTGCAAATTCACACTTAAAAACGTTTTTGCTGCTTGGTATACTTTTGCATTAAACATGTATTTAATGTCCGAAAGGCTTTCCAAAGTGTTACTTTTCCTCCATAAACGTTAGTAAGAAAAACCTCCATTGGCCATTTTCACAAAAGTAAGTTTGCATTTATAGATCGCCTCATATGTACATCTAATTATAAATCTCTTCATGGATGGATTTTCGCATTTTCATTTGTAGATTTACACCTTGCTGTAGACATACGATCTCCACATACCCTCAAATGAAGAAGATTATAGATGTTTAAATTAAAAAATTTCGATTTATTTTTCTAATTTCTATTCATGTATGACATCACAGTAACAAGGGACAACACATCTGCACTACAACGTAACATATTAATACATTTAAACTTCATAATTTTTCTAATTAAAAAAGAAGTTTTCTAATATTAGTGGCAAGTTATGGATTCTTTTAATTGTGATTTCGTTATATTATAATAAAATGTTATGTATATTACCAAATTACCTTTTAGAAATGATTAACTACATATTTAAATGTTTTAATTTATTTAAATACATTTTATTTTAAAATGTGATTTTATATATTTGATTCCCCATGAGCTAGTACCTTTCAAAAGGAGTACCAGTGTTTGACAATGTATGTGTGCTGCTCGACTTACTCCAAGGCTGGGCTGGAAGACATTAGAGCCCCTTTGTCCGTATTACTAGTGTTGTAGATTTAAATGTGTGGTTTGCAAATTGCAATTGTCTTAATCTCATGTGTGTGTATGTTTTGCATTACCATGTCCCTGCCTATATCCTCATTTCAATTTCCCTTAATATCACCCATTTTGTACCAATTATTCACACAACTCTCCCTTCTCCCTCCCACATTTACTGCTAAATCATATACTTAGATGTGTAGAGATCTCCACCACCGGGGTGGAGATCTCCGTACAGAAAAGACAGGAGAGACAGAGTTCTCCAGCCAGAGTTTAGTCCATTGCATTTTGTAGTTTGCAAAAGTAGTACTATTTTATGTACTCTAATTTGACTTTAGTAAAGCACCCCCTATGTAATTAAATATATTTCAAATAGTGGAATTAATAAATGATTAACCATCATGAAAAAGGTTTTCTTTTAGAGATGAATGTAATTTATGTTCATATGGTTCAACTACCTCCTCAACACCATTCAATCCAGACTCAGGCCCAAGCAAAGTAGAGCCCATCTTCTTCACCACCACAGATGATCATGGACAAGGTGGCCCTCATTCTAATGGATCTTTCCACAGCCCTGAACACACTCTCTCACCCCATCCATACAACTACTGCATAAAACTATCATCCAAAGTACTGCACTACGCTGGATTTGCTCCTTTCTGACAGACTGCATCCAGTCGGTTCGCCTGGACCACTTCACTGAGGATGGCATCAACCTTATCTGCGGAGTTCCTCAAGGATTCTCACTCAGTCCTACTCTCTTCAACTCCTACATGGCCCCACTCGCCAACATCATCTGTGCCCATGGAATCAACATTGTATCCTATGTTGACAACACGCAGCTCATACTACCCCCTCCAACAAGATGCCAAATGCCTAGGCCAATTTCTCCACCACATGACTAAAGTCATCAGATGGATGAAAACAAAGTGCCTCAAGCTCAACACAGAGAAGGCAAAAGTAATCTTTGGCAAAGACAACTCAGTCCGTGACTCCACCTAGTGACCTGCCAAACTCAGACCCACACCCCTCCACAAGGATCCTCACTCAGTCCAACCCTGTTCAATGCCTACATGACCGCTCTCACCAGAATCATCATCTCCCATTGAATCAACACCATATCATACACAGACAATACCCCGTTCATACTATCATTCTCCAACAAGACGCCAAACACCCAGACAAATTTCTCCGCCTGCATGACCAACCTCACTTGATGGATGAAAACTAGCTGCCTCAAGCTCAATGCAGTCAGGACTGAAGTAGTAATCTGTGGCAATGACACCTATCTCTGGAGTCCACCTGGTGGTCTGCCGGGCCCACATCCCTCGCGGCAAACCATGCAAAGAACCTCAGAATAATAATCGACAACCAACTCAACATGAGTGGCCAAGTAAACACTGTCTCTGTTTCCTGCTTACACACACTTAAGATGCTCAACAGGATCTTCAACCATCACCCAAGCTCTCACCAAGATGCTCAACAAGATCTTCAACCGTCACCCAAGCTCTCACTACCAGCAAGCTGGACAACGGCAATATACTGTTTGCCAGAATCAATGCCCAACAGACCATACAAAAGTCAGCAGCCAGGCTCACCTTCACCCTTCAAGTCCCACTCACATCACCTCATACCTCAGAGAGCACCACTGACTGCCAATCCACAAAGAAGCACTCTTCAAACTCATGCCCAAGTACAAAGCTTTACACAACATTGGCCCCATATACCTCAACAACCGCATACACTTCCACAAACCTATGAGATACCTCCGGTCAGCCAGACTCCTATTCGCACATACCCCCTGCATGCGCAGAACCAGATCTGGTGGTTATGCTTTCTCCTACCCATCTCCTAAAACCTGGAAATACCTGCTCCTCCACATCAGAACCACTTATTCCAAATTGTTCACCCCCCAAATCCTTGATGAACTTTGGTTTGTGCCCTCAGTGTGACAACAACATGCATTTCTGTGGCATTACTTACAGATCCCCCTTTCGCTCAGATAAAAAGAAAATCAGAATGCCACAGGGAGAATAAAAAACACAATATTTTATCAATTATTCCTAGAGAAGTAAGCGTTGTATTTTGTTTAGAGAAGGTAGCACATTTAATTATCTCTCTAGCCTATGAATGAGTGAGATGGTGCTGAACTCCTAGGTTCGGGAAGTTTAGATGTTGTACCTACATCGCCGACTCCTTTCCCGTTTCTGTTTTTCCAGGCTTTGCACTATGGCCCAAATTCTATTCCTAAGTGCATTATTCTTATCAATGCCCTCAATTTCGGTTGTCTGAATACTCTCTTGACCACCTGAAATATCCGGTAAAGACTTAGATACACGAGGAGCTGTTAGTCAATCCAGCTCATGGACACATTCAATTTGAAGATTCTGGGTGAGGGGCTTTAAGAGAAACACAAATGTGAACCTTGTCACTATACTCTGGCCCTCTAGATTTAATGAAATGTCCAAAGCTGCTCCACTTCACATAAAATACTAATTTCGTTCTACTGAAGATAGTCCCTGTCCATTGACCTTGCATGCTTGTCTCTTTGTTATTATATGTATTACTAGTCCGCCCGTCGCATGCTAAATTAATTAGCAATAATCTCACCTATAGAAGCAACAAAGTAAGTCACCACGGCAGAGCATTCGACACAGAGTGCTGAAGGAGGTAGCACTCTAACCAGGGAACTAATACAACAAGCATAGCTCTCCATACTGCCAGACATATGCTGAGAGCCCTGCATTCAAATTCAAGAGGCAGCAGCAGCTAATTTCTGCTCTCTTTTACTCAGGATGTTGGAGCCCTGGAGTTCCCAGCACAGAATTGTGGGTGCAGCAGGTATGGCAGAAATGAGAGCCACGGCAGATAACCAGGTGTTGTTGGCCATTGTAAACCTTCATGGAAACCCCCAATCTCTAATTCCAGTACTCTTCTTATATCAGCTCAGTGCTACCTTTGGTATCCTTGGACTAACTCCCCAAGGAACACAGACATAAGTAAGGTGCACACATTAAACTCAGGTTCCAAACTCAATTGTCACAAAGACGGCAGGACGAATCCAAAATCTGCAAGGTAGGGTGCTCTCTAGCCTAGATACAGCACTCCTCACAATATTGCCATGTTCCCTAAACCCTTCCATACTACCGTGTCTCCACCTACCTAGATGCCTAGGGGTGAGCTATACTTTGTTTGGTAGAGATCCATCTTAGGCTTGAAGAGGCCCATCAAGATCTGATACCAGGATGAATTGATGCCTGCTAGTTCTCAGTTCCTGAATAATGTGTTACAAGAGTGGCAATATTGATAAGAAGAGACGCTAATGTGAGAGTGCTGAACTTTAACTGTGCATCAGGGAGATTAAATGTACGTATCAGACATAAACTCTATTTAATAATATTAAGTAGCCCTAGTTCTGACGATCCTGGAAGTCTAAGCACTAGGATAGGAGTTGGTGCTACTCTCAGGGCAATATATTATTGTTGGTGATTTCAAATTCGTCTTCTTTTCAAGTTTAGATAAAACTTTCCTCTTGACTTTTGACCGGCTACCAAATTTACAAGACACTGCTCAAAGAATGATAGGGGATTTTCATTTAATACATATTTGGAGAGCTCTCCACATGTGGGTAAGGAAATACATATTTTACTCACATAAGTACAGGTACAGTATGCAGAAACCCGTTCAACACTGTTTGAGAAATTATCATTACAATAATACGTTGCATGGGCTTTTAAGGGTTAAAAGTACGAGATACCTGGAATGTTAGTTCACAACCTATCGTCATACTTGATTTTGAGGCTAGCTCGAAGACCCAAAGTTTAAAAAAAAAAGTTAAAAGACACGTGGGACCTTTTCCTACTATTGCTGATTCGGGGTCCATACACTGAGGCTCTTATTTGTTAACCACAAAAGAAAGCTTTCCCTCTCAAGAGCAATTATAGGATCCATTAGGGTCTGTTGCCACAGTTCGCAAACACTGCACTGAATTTGCAGACTGCGAAACTAGTGGAGCCAGATTGGGCCCCATATTGTGGTAGATGAGTTCTGCAAAGAGGTTGAGAGCTGCACTCACAATTTAGTTGTCTGAAGTCTGTGGACTTGATTTTAAGTGTGCAAACAATAGACACATTTGGGTGCCATCTGAAATATAAAACATATATTACGTCCTCATTAAATTTGAGGTTTAGGAGTTGTCTGAAGTCAGATTGTGTTTTGGGAGTGTATTCTCAATCTTTTTTAAAAATGCTCAGTCTGCAGACTTATGCTGTGGCAACAAATGATGGATGGAAAGCCGAATGAATCAAACATTCACCCGCAGTCAAGAGATCTGGGTTAAATCAATTTATCTTTTGCTCACTATGCCACCCCAGTTTGGACCCAGCCATATGCAAATCAGTCTTGACCCTGCGCCTCATGGGAATAGTCCAGCCCGATCTGCCAAGCAGGGTCCTCCCTGGACCAGAAACAAGCATCCTGGGACCGGTTTCGGTGTATCACCCCTCATCAGCAAGGCTAACTTGAAACCAGTGGCACAGCAAGCAAGGGACCCACGTCTGGGCGTACTAATCCCACTTAGGGTGAAAAATGCTGCGACAACAAATGATAGACGGAATGCTGAATAAATCAAACATTCACCCCCAGTCGAGAAATCTGGGTTAAATCCATTGTTCTTTTGCTACAGTCTGCAGACTTAGACTGGAGTCCACGGACCTGGCAGATCTAGTAAAGAGGGAAGGACTTCTTTTGAAGCCTGCAAGGTTGTTTCAGAGACTGTGGAGATTTTGACAATTTAAAGTCCATTCTGACTTTTTATTAGATGAAAGTTAAGATGCTCTTATACCACATCAAAAAAGTGTCTGTTTCATAGCAACAGAAGGCACTTCCACCATTTTGTGAAGAGCTTGACCCCTGCGAAAATCACAGTCATTGCTGCTTTGAAAGTTCACAACTGGCTGAAAATGAGCTTTTTGGGCCATGATTTGAAGCTCAGAAAGAGGAAATCATCTGTACGGGAGAGACAAAGGAGAAAAAGGCATTATAGGGCTCCATTTTGCGGAAGGTTTTCACACCTCCCCCTGGAGAGGACGAACATTTGACAACAGGAGGGTCACATGCAGTCAAGAAAAAACACACCAATAAACCCGAATGCAGAGACTTCAAAATGTTTTAGTAGAGGAAGCAGGGCTTTAAGTGGGCCGGATCGCACCAGTGCTGAGCACTGGCAGTTTTTTAAAGGGGGCCTCGAAACGGGTCTCTATCGGGCTCTGTTTTGTGCCCCGGCCTAGGCGGGCATTTTTTTCCCTGGACTGCAGTGAAAGCAGGCACAGTTGAGCGTTGTAGGGGAAGGGAAATCCTTTAACGAGTCATTTTCTCTCTGGATTTCCCTTCTCTTTTTAAAACTCAGGAGCAGCAACATTGTCTCGTGTCACCAGGGCTTTAAATAGAAGCTTTTTTAATATTATAAACAAGCCATAGTTGCTCCTTATTTATCTTATGCAACTAACAACCATTGACAAAGCCAATAGGCCTGATTTGTAGGCATGATGTTACTTGTTGCATCATATATCTGGATGCAATGACAGTAACAGGAACATAAAAGTCAGGTGGCTCACCATGCTAAACACAGATTTTTAGCTTATGTATTTTAGCCACGTCCTTAATTACACTAGCCACCCCCCTTTGAGAGACCCCCCCAGTTTTTTCATCCCACTTAAAGCCCTGAGAGGAACTAAACGTAAACAATTCCCAACCCAGAATCTTTACACTTTGTTGCATGGAGTACTACCTTGGGTCAAGCAGGGGCTATTGGGCCTAAACTGTGGGGGGTTGGGGTAATTTGCCTCTGGCATCCTGGGGTCTATCCTTCTATGGCTCTGTAAACTTAGCCACATAGAACCCCTTCAGAACTTGACTCTCAGTGGCAGCAATGGTGAGGAGTCACAGACTTCCTGTGGAGGTAGTACGGGGGTGCTGAAGCTCGGAGCCCAGCAATCACACAGCACCCCCTTTTGTACCGCTTTTGGCCACCATAAGTGTGGCAGGGTATGCTCAGACGTGAGTCCCTTGCTCACTTTGCCACTGGATTCAAGCAAGCCGGGCTGAAGACGGCTGTAATGCCAGAAACCGGTCCTCGGAAGCTTGTTTCCGGTCAGGGGAAGGCATGGCTTGGCAGTTCGGGCTGGACTGTTCCCATGAGGCACAGGGTCAGACTGATTTGCATATAGCCATGTCTGAACTGGGGTGGCAGAGTGGGCTAAAGAACGGTGATGGATTAAACCCAGATCTTTTGACTGGGTGTGAGTGTTTGATTGGTTCAGATGCTCCGTCCATCACCACCCCCTTTTGTACCGCTTTTGGCCGCCATAAGTGTGGCAGGGTATGCTCAGACGTGAGTCCCTTGCTCACTCTGCCACTGGATTCAAGCAAGCCGGGCTGAAGACGGCTGTAATGCCAGAAACCGGTCCTCGGAAGCTTGTTTCAGGTCCAGGGAAGGCATGTCTTGGCAGTTCGGGCTGGACTGTTCCCATGAGGCACAGGGTCAGACTGATTTGCATATAGCCATGTCTGAACTGGGGTGGCAGAGTGGGCTAAAGAACGGTGATGGATTAAACCCAGATCTTATGACTGGGTGTGAGTCTTTGATTGGTTCAGATGCTCCGTCCATCACCACCCCCTTTTGTACCGCTTTTGGCTGCCATAAGTGTGGCAGGGTATGCTCAGACGTGAGTCCCTTGCTCACTTTGCCACTGGATTCAAGCAAGCCGGGCTGAAGACGGCTGTAATGCCAGAAACCGGTCCTCGGAAGCTTGTTTCAGGTCCAGGGAAGGCATGTCTTGGCAGTTCGGGCTGGATTGTTCCCATGAGGCACAGGGTCAGACTGATTTGCATATAGCCATGTCTGAACTGGGGTGGCAGAGTGGGCTAAAGAATGGTGATGGATTAAACCCAGATCTTTTGACTGGGTGTGAGTGTTTGATTGGTTCAGATGCTCCGTCCATCACCACCCCCTTTTGTACAGCAATCACACAGCAGCACAATGGATATCCAACACAGTGCTTGATTTTCAAAAAGTACTTTAATGCACCATATAATTAGATACTACACACAAACATGTGTTCTGGGTCTTTTAAGCAGGGTTGTGCTTCTATCCGATATCTTCCTGTAGTCCCCTCTTCAAAGCTATGCAGTTCCTCCTCTATCAGGATAGAATATAAGCATGATTATGGCTCAGGTGCAGATCACTCCTCTAACATGTTTGCATTCAGTCTTTTACAATTTAGTTTTTACAGTTTCAATTTCTTACTACTCATGTGGATCAGTTCATCAAACAGCCGCCTGGCTTTCTTCACAGCAAGCTTGCGCTTCTCCCTCTTCTGGGAGGTGGTGCTACCAGCATGTTCATATGGGATGTCCACACTGGCTGTTGGGGCATATGTGTCTGGTAGACATCGATCCAGTGACCCTGCTTGTGCACAACTCCTCGCGATCTTCATGGTTATCAAGCAGAAGTGAGCGACAGTCCTAGGTGAAGGAGTAGTCATGATGCAAACAGTTCACCCTGACTCGGTGTGGCCATGCCCAGGTGGATTCTCTGGGCTCGGTGCAGCCAGGCGCATCCCAGTCTTCTGCTGTGGTACAGCACACACAGGATGATCCTCTTGTTGGTGATACAGGCTCATGCAGGCCGCTCTTCTGTTGATAACACAGCCATGCACAGACTGGATTCTGACTCAGGATCACAGAACCATCATGAAGAGACTGCAGGCTAACCAACAAGAGGTCCACATATTCTCCTCAGTCTACGACCTCTGGTTGTCCCACTGACACCTGGAACATGCTGCACCTCGTTCTACTTGGACAGACATTTCTCCTGCAGCAGAGGCAGACTCCTTCTCTTTCCCATCAGGCAGGCAGGTAGGCTTCTAGGCCCTACAGGGCAGGTATACAGCTCTTTCAGCAAGAGCTCAGACTCAGGCAACATTCCCGCACCTCTGGCAAGCAGGCTGTCAGACAACCACCAACTGCGGTTGAACAGCAATCCACCGTATACAAGGGTAATGGTACTGGGGTCCTGCTTTTATGCAGCAACATTTGATTGTATGTTCAGAACTGTTGTTTGGTGACTTTCCTTTTCAGAGGACTTTCCTACAACAGAGACTGAAAGTGTGTGCAGTCCATAGACATGGCGGTCATCGGCCAAACTGAGAGTGGAATTAGGGCTAGAAAAACTGTTAGGTCACACCTAAGGGGGGCGGGGGGCTTCTCTTTGCACAAAATAGTATGCAGTCCCCACTTTCATCCCTACTATCCCCCCAAATAGCAGTGTTCCAGGAGACTAATCAGAAGCTCATCACTTAGCGAAAAGGCTAATTGAATTTATAAAGAAGTCTTGTCTCGACCCCCTTACTTCAGTATCAATGTATCCTCTCTCCAGCTATGTCAGCAAAACAACTCCACTTTATACTATGCAGGGCTGCAGGTCGGTCTCTCTCTCTCTCTCTCTGTCTCTCTCTCTCTCTCTCTCTCTCTCACACACACACTCTCTCATTCACAGGTAATCATAAATAAACAATAAATAGTTATGAATAATTAATGCCATTATAAAATCAATACATCTATTTCATTTTACTCTAAAGTCTTGAAATGTACATATTTCAGAAATAAAAAAATGTTTAAAAGTCAGAGCCAATAAAACCAACATTTTGAAATATGTTGAGCATTGCAAAAGAGTTTACACCATACATCCAAAAATATTCCAGAAAATGTGCGAATTAGGAAATTGGACAGCAGATTTTTAAAAGAAATGCCTACACCTAAATAGACCTTGTAGCCTTCCCACAATTGCAAATAAATCGAAGCTGGTCTCCATCTGTTAAATCGAAGCCTCCTAAGTTTCTGGAATAAAAACGTTCGTGATATTGGCTGGTAAAAATCACGCAAAAAATAGAAAGTGTAGCAAAGTCTGAAAAAAGGTTCTTCATCACAAGGACAATTAGAAAATACTAGCCATCTCTTATTGACCCAGGGAAACACTAATTAACCATCTAATGGAGCCCAATCTGAACCCGGTTAAAAGCATCTGTTCCCAAGTGTGGGAAACAAGAACTAGGTAGCGCTCCGTGCCTACTGTGGTTTGAATCAAGCAACATTCTGGCATGAAGGGTTCTGTTAATTCCATTTCTTTCCCTATTACTCTTGCATTCAGGAAACACTCCTTAAAGCATCCTCTATCCTTTTTTTTTTGTTTGTTTTTTTTGTTTTGTTTTAAAGGCTTTTAAAAAGTGGATGGTCAGGCCTACCTAGAGCAGGGTGGCTTCCTTTATGTATTAGAGCCAGGAAATACTGTCACCTTAGTCACATGAGGCAGTCTTTAGTGATCTCTTTATTAAGAAAAGCCTGATCTTTACCCTGGAATGAGGATGATAGTTACAAAGCTGCTAATTTAATGTGATCCTCGACGTAATCCAACCCAAGTTCTTGGTGTATCACAAAATGCGAAGTACCCATGGGAACGCCCAAAGGGCGTCTACAGACACTGTTCTCTTCTACTTGACAACAGCAAGCATCCCTATAGCCCTAAATACCCGCTGATATATGTTCAATAAAGTGTTGGTGGCCTTATTCCCTATATTGGAATTAAAAGTCAAAATAATCCCAACTTCTTAAAAAAACGTGTTTTTCTATTCAATATGCAGGCAGTCCATGTGCAGGATTGATCGAATATAACCAGGACATAGGCAAACTGATTAACTCTTACTAGAGGCCTTTCCTTGATACCCTGGCAACGAGTCTTCTCATTGTTTGGCCCACACACCATGATACAGGTTTTGGAATAATTAGTTTTCAGATTCAAAAAATTAATGAAGACCACAAAGGCATCTAGAAGTATTTAAAGCCTATTCAATGTTCTCGCCACAGGACTGCATCATCAGCGTACAAGAACACAGTAAAAGGCTTATTATTTACAGTTGCCATATCCTGCCCCTTCTCAGATAGAGCATTTTCCAAACCATTAACAAAAAGCAAGAACAAGGTAAAGGCCAGGCAGTGCTTAATTTGTTAAATATGAAGTTCAGATGCTCACATGTTTTTTCCGAGACCACACGCACTTTTCCACACCTCCACCCACCTCCTCCAATGTTTCCACCCACTTGTTCTATTGGCTTCACCCACATCTTCAACTGGCAATGCTGAAATTCAGATGTAATACCCAATCTGAATTCCAGCAAGGGAGCCTTCCTCCAAGTAAGGTTTTGATAGGAGGTTCCCCTGCCTTGTAATAATTTTGTCAAAGAGTAAATCAAAAGTGCATTTGCAGTACAATTTTGGAATATATTAGCTAAAATGACAAATGCATTGAAAAGGCAGGGACACATGAAATATTCCAATGCCTATTTGGGGAAAGGCCAATTCTGGGCTATGCCATTTTTAACGTAGTCTAATTGTGTGTCATGAGTTCAGAGATACAACTTTTACATATCACTGAAGTCAGATGATTGTGAAAAATCCAAACATCACACCTAAGAACAACCCATCCAGGGCCACAAGGCCATAAAATATCTTGGTCTGTGATGTTTGTTGAGTTGGCTGAATAAAGCAGAGACGTGCAAACACAGACACACACAAGGATAACCGTAGGTATACAGGCACATGTGCACTAAAAGACATATCAAATTTGTGGACACAAGCAGCGCGCAAAAACATACCAAAAGAAAGGTGTTGCACATACTCAGTGGCAAAGACCAAGGACAGAAATGAAATATGGCAACTGAGATTTACATAGAATCAAAATATGTGCCCTTCACATGCAAACACACAAACACCTAAACTATTCCATACTGAGTGTTACCCATACTCCACCCTCACTGCCCCCCACACACACTGCTAAAGGAAGGAAGCGAGAACATATTAAACATTAACATATGCG